>NC_058103.1:92831166-93443333 GCF_020171115.1 Neogale vison | reverse complement strand
GGTTTTATTCTGGTTGATTTGCAGAAACTTTTAGTAGTTAGGAGATATTAACCCTTTGCTTATTAGTGGTATAAATGTTTATCACCAGCAAATATGGTTTGTATGACTGCTACATTTTAGGATTTATTGAGTTTTTTTTCTGTGGCCTTTTTATAGCTCTTGTGGGGCATGTAGGAGGCACAGATTGTTAAGTTTCTGCCTTCGGCTCAGGTCATGATCCCACTGTCCTGGGATTGAACCCCACATCGGGCTCCTTGGAGGGGAGCCTGCTTTTCCCACTCCCTCCGCCTGCTGCTCTCCCTGCTTGTGCTCTCTTGCTCTGTCAAATAAATAAGTAAAATCTGAAAAAAGAAGAAAAGGAAAAACGAATATCGCAAGATATTTATAAAGAAATATTATAAAGAATACAGTTATAATCACAATATATACATGCATGTATATATTTCTGTATTCCGTGCACATATAAGGCCTTATTAATTATTCAGATCCTTTATGTCATAATTTTTGAAGGGATCAAATTGATTCACCAATGACTAAGAGTGTTAATTTTATCCCTATTCCTGATAGTACTGTTCTTGTTCCCTTTTGCCTTGAATTTGATCTTGCCAAATGTTGGGGGGGTGGTATACATTCTAATTTTATCTTTGTTTCTTGAAATTTGAATTCTTCACTTCTCTGTCCCTCTCTTAATTTAGAAGAATGGATTCTATGGTTAAATCCCCTGAGAGATATCACAAAGGAGGAAGTGTCCCTGAACCGAGTCTTGGAGCATAACTACAGTAAGAAGTGGGTAGACGAGTGTGGGTCTTCCGGACAAGCGGGAAGGACTGAGAAAGAGGAGAGTCTAGGATGGAATAGGAAGTATGTTTGGAATGTGATAGGAGGCTGGCTCAGGCAGAAGGTCAGAAGAAATAGGAATTAACTAGGGTTATTAAGGTTGGGACCATATTTGGGGACTCCTGAAGCTAGGCAGAGAAATAATTCTTTATCAATTAGGTGTTCTTAAGACAAATAACCAAGTAAGTATGCATTTACTAAATGAGCCTTGGGTCGAAGCTTGCTGTCCAGGGTTGTCTTTTATGATTGTTTATGCTGATCTTACAGGTTCGTTTTCCTTTATTCCAAGAGCTCAGTACCGTGATTCACATGAACTAATTTCATGCATATTCTTTGAGTTTTATTTTGCATTTGACATTCTAACCAGGTGACTTTGGGGGTGATGTTTGAGGTTGATAATCTCACTTCAAAGAGATAGTTTAAGCCTGTTCTAATGTGGTCAGCCTAGACCTTCTTTCCTTCTGTTCTTCTGCCTTTTCAGCTGTGCCCACTCCCCACATCATAAATATCTGTTTCCTTGCATACACTAAGCAGATGGGATGAAAATGTACTAAATATGAGTAGATGGCCATGTCTACAAGCCTCGAGTCATCTCTCCAGAAGCATGTAGATGGTGGCTTACAGAGAATCGTGTGAAGCCAACAGAATTTTCAGGTGCCCACCAGGCCCAGATTGCTGTGTAAAGAAGTGGAAGCCAGGAACTTCTATTAAATGCTACCACTGAATTTGGGGCTTTGCTTCTCAGAAATGGCACTTTTATTCCCAAGTAGAAATTTAGAGAACTGAGTGTTTTTCTTTGGCTTTTGTGTAAAATTATTGTTTTTTTTTTCCTATCCCTAGGGGACTCCTTCTCACAGTTCCGGTTTGTTGAGGAGAAAGAGTGGGATGGTGAAGCTTCATGTCCAAAACAGGTAAGATGGTTTGTCTTGACTGTGGATTGGCTCTTCTCAAGGCTGAAGACAAATGCCTTTATGTTACTGTTGAGATGAAGTCTTGGGGTAGAAAAGAATAGTGATTCATGTACAGTTTAGCTTCAGTCACCTCAATTGTTAAGACCATTTTCAGGGAGCTTAAATTATACAGGTCCTTGGAGCTAGAATTCACCTGTCTAACTGGCCGCCTGTGTGAATTACTCATAGTGTATAGTCATGATTTTGAGTGGACTACTTTGCCATTTGGCCTGCCTTCCTTTTTCCTTTCTGTGAAGAGTTTCCCTTAGGGTTGAAAATTAATGCCCCCCCCACACTGTTTTTGGTATTAGGTGAAAAAAATCCTTAATTTTATACCTTTAAATAACTCTTCTTCTATAGTTAGGAGAATAAAGTGATAAAGTAAGAACAAACGCCACAGAAGTCTTTCAGTGACGCCATAAAGCCCAGCTACCTCATTTGCTTTTTGTTCATGCCATATTTTTTCCCCAAGGGGTTTCGATTATTTTCCAACTGTGATTTGATGGATTCTTTCCATAGGGGAGATGACAGGTATTCTAACCCTTTTAAAAAGCACTGAGAATCAGTGGTGGCTTGTCATCTGCTCTCCAGCTCCATGGCTAGCACCTGCTGTCTCATACAATAATCTGACAATCTGTCCACAGTTTCAGACACGTGACCGAGTAGCAGACCTGAAGCCCAAAGGTAGGGCATCCTCTTCCCCATTCTGCTACCTGCTCAGTACACACACACCTTAAGTGGGTCCTTTTCTCTCTGGGGTGGTCTTCTGTGTACTCGTTTGGGATGGACATTGGCTTACCATACAGACCAAGGGGGTGGGAAATTACTTGTGAAATGACTACATGTCACTTTGCGTAGAGTGTGTATTACAACATGGGAAAAATAGGGCATTAAAAATACTTGTCTTTGCTTCAGTCTCTGTGGGCATACACCTGAGGTACAGTTTAGGATTCCAAGACAAATTACAAGCAAACAGAAGTCATCAAGGAATACAGCAAAAGCCAGACAACTCACATTTCAACTTCTTTTGAACCACATCGACTATTAGAGATATTTCAGTTATCCTGAGAGTTTCAGATAATTCTAAAGTTCTTCACGCATCAGAATACGGAGAACTTATTTACTAGGTATTTTATTAGTTGGAACTTATTCAAAGGTGGATAAGACAGAGACTGTGCTTATTCATTGCCCTTAGCATGGCCACTGACATATAGTAGGTGACCAGTAAATATTTACATAATAAATGAAAAAGAGTGTGACATAAAATAAGTGGTGTCATAAATGAATTAAGATACTACTGTGGGGGCCACTTTGGGCTGGAAGGGATTGAGATCAGTACCACGGGAAAGAGAGAGAGTCTGAATGGGCCTTGGTGGGTCAGTGTGATGCTGGAGGTCCTGTTGAGTGAGGAGAGCTGAAAGAACAGGCATGCTCGGAGTCAGAATATAGCTGGATTGCAGTGTTCCCGGAGAAGGAGGCCTCAGGGGTAAGTCGGGCTGGATAATACCAGCAGTCTGATCTTCTTCTAGGGGGATGTTTAGCATGTGGGTGAGAGCATAGATCTTGGAGAGACATGCCTGACTGTGAATCTGAGTTCTGTGACTTGGGTGAACTTCTTTCCTTCTTTTGTGTTCTCATCTGTAAAATGGAACTAATAATAAGATATAACTTGGGCTTATAATGAGGATTACATTAAATACAAAATAAAAGCTCCTTTGTGCAGTTCCTGACACATATGAAACACTCAGAAGTAGCTCTTATTCCTACTCTTATTTTTTTCATTAAAGTTTTATTTGGCCAGAAAATGGAAATGGCTAGATTTGACCTGAGCAGTACTGGAAAAGAGGGATTGAAGAGGGAAGAGGCAGGAGGCAGGGAAACCAGTTAGGAGGATATGATTTTGGGTGAATGAAGGGATGAGGAGCATGGGGAAGTGGGAGTGGAGGATGGCTCATTGATAGATGGATTTCAGCAGAGGACGAACTAGACTGTGTCGCATGTGAGACATGCGGACAAGAAAGGTGTGTGGTGGCGCAAAGCTTTCTAGCTTGATGATTAGGTAGGTGGTGATGCCATTGATGGGCTACAGAGAGGGCAAGTTTACTCTGAATATTTTGAGTTGATGTGTGGGTAGGACCCATCCAAAACTGAAATTCATCACTTGCCCATCAAAACCTGTTCATGTCCCACTTAACTCCTCACTAGGTTCTGGTTTTGCTTACTTGAGAGAGAGAGAAAGGTGATAAAAATTTTGGAAGGTATAATGGTCTGATCAAAGGCTATTCTTTCTTCAGCTGCTGAGTGGACTTTCTAGCAGGTTCTTTGTCTGACACAGACACTGAGACTGAGTCTAGTAAGTAGTAAGGTTCCTGGACAGAGGGGACAGGTTTTCACTACCCACAGTTCTGTGCACACTGACCTCAGAGAATGGGGTGGGACTTTGTTCTAACAGTCAAGGCTGGCTTCCTGCAGCCGGCGTGAGTGTGCAGGCAGAAGGCATCAGGGTCAGGCTGTGAGCTGCAACTGTGAGTGACCGTCAGAGTTGGCCTGGTCGATATGGGGACGAGCCTCTCCAGGCAAAAAACAAAATAACCTCTCCATTATTTTAAGACACAGCAAAAAGCTAATTTGTGGTTATTATTCCAATGAAGCCCATTTTAAAATTCACACTTGACTATTACAAGGATTTCACCTCCACTCCTTTTATGTTAGACCTTAGCTTTAGCCCTTTGTGGGAAAGACTGGTGCTGAGAAAAGGAGTCCTCTTCCAAAGTGGCATTTGGTGGCAGGTTCGAGGCTCCAGGACTCCTGCACCTCCCCTCCTGGTTTGAAGGGTCTCTACAGCATTGTGGAGGCCGTGCAGTGTCTGCAGGGCCTTGGATGGTGGGCAGGAATTAGAAAGGTGGGGGAAGGAGACCTTCCAGGAGCAGACACCGCTAGATGTCCATCATCCGGCACGTGGCTCAGAAGCACAGCGTGGCCAGTCCCTTTTTATTTGACAGAGAGGGAGAGAGAGAGAGAGAGAGAACGCACAAGTAGGCAGAACGGCAGGGAGAGGGAGAAGCAGGCTCCCTGACAAGCAGAGAGCCTGCTAGGGGCCTCGATCCCAGGACCCCGGGATCACAACCTGAGCTGAAGGCAGACACTTAACCAACTGGACCCCACCCCCTGGCACCCCTACTTTTCATTGTTGTGGCTATACCATGTAGTCATGTTGCACATGGTGCTAAAGAGGGCAGAGGAAGCATGGCCACTTTTAGCCAGACCCCCTGTACGCCTCCACGGTCCTCCTGTCTGGGGTGCTAAGAGAGCAGCTGGTGAATGGTGGGCACGCATGGCAGGGGTGAAGTTCCTGCTCTTTCATCGGCTGAAAGGAGGGGGTCTGCTTGTGTGCAGCTCTATGGGCGTTGGGGAGGGTGAGATTTCCAGTGTGTGATGTGACGACATACCCACGGGTTAAGCATTTGGGATCACACTTTCTACTGGCTGGAGAGAGTTTCTCCAAACTTGAAAATGAAGACTTGGCCACACTGGTCTGGCCACAGCCCTTAAGGTGCTAATAAGTACAGGGCTAAGGAAAGGCCTGGAATGCACACTGAATTTCTGGTTTTCTTGTCAGGGCTTTACCAGCCTCTATCCTGCTCCCTAAATACACTGTGTGTTTTAGAAGGGAGTTCCTTTTTTCCAGAACCAGGGCCTATCTGGTGCTGCCAACATGGCATAGCTAAGAGCCAGCCATCTTGGGACTGTTTCTGAAGGGCAGGTGAACAGCCACACCATCTCTTGCAGCCCACGCAAGGACACAGCAGTGGCTGCTGTGGGCATTAGAGGTTACAGTGGGTCTGGATTAGGGTCAGGCTCTTCTTGAGCTCACCGTCCCCCCACACAGTGAACCCATTTCCCAGGATGTCCCAGACACTGCTGCGGTGGAATCCAGACCGGCTAGGTGGGCCCTGACTTCTCTTCTAACTTGAAGCCAGGGACAGTGCAATAAGCTGGGTTTCCAGCTGGGCCTGGGAGGGCTCTGGTAGACGAGGTGGTTAGCAGTATCTGCCTCTTTGGGTTATTTGTTCTCTTGGATGGCCTGGGCCCCAGAAAATAGCCATCAGACTGTTGTCAAGCCATGAAATAATCGGGAATGTTTCCTCAGCTACTGTCAATTTGGGAGGTCATTGCCAGGATAGGTCTCGACTTGTCAAGGGAAGCTTTCGGTGTTGTTCCCATAGAGTGGCACTAGCTAGCGGGCAAGTCTGCCTCCTGCTTTCTGATTAGAACAGAAGCCTAGACCACAGGCTCCTTCGGCTGAGACCAGCCCCGTCTCCCTGCTTAGACGGCCCTTCTCTCCTCTCCTGAAGGCTGGCTGTCTGAATTAGAGGGAGGGGTCCACTTTGATCCCCTTAAATACTTATTTTTCAATTTTCCAGTAATTCTAGAAGCATCTGTAGTTTCCAGGTTATCATGCAGTCTCAGTGTGGGGGTTATCACTGCCCTGTTCTGTTCTCACAGTGTGAAGGTGTCACTCCAGAACGTGGCTTGGGTTTTGCTCATCTTAACGCAATGATAGAAAATAGCAACCATATCAAGTGGGACCTAGGATAGGACTTACTCTCCACTGAATGTAATGTTAGTGGATGGTTTATTTCCTTCCGTCATCTTCTGCTGTTTTATCTCTGAATGGTCCTTTGTACTTGTCACCTGACAATGCATATAATTTTTTGTTAATAGAATTCAGCATTTTATGTGGACTGTGAGTCACTGGTTCGAGCCCTTCAAGAGCTGCCTCTCTCACTCCGACTCAATGTTGCTGCCGAATTGGTCCAGGTAAAAACCCTGACAGCATCTGCCCGTGGGTGTGGGTTAGAGCATATGAAGAAAAGTGAAAACTGTCACTGTGCAGGATGGCTCACAACACCTCTTCCTTCCCCAAATCTGAGGCTTTTGTATCAGCATAGCATTTTTCAGAGTTTTAAGGGGGAAATGAAATAATTTTTAGTCTTTTTTTTTTTTACATTTTACGTGTGAAACATTTTGAAGGATTGAATGAAATGTAAAAGAATAAAGTCTGGCTGGTTTTTTACTCAAAAATTGATGTGCCAGGCTCTGCGTTAGCACTAAACAATCAGACATTGTTTTTGATCTCCCAGAGCTTAATCTGTTGGGAAATAGGAATATTGATCAAGTTCTCCAATTGCGGCAAGTTCCTTGAAGGAGTGTACTGTGCTATGAGAATCTATAATAATGAACCTGATCTATTCTGGTGTGATTCGGAATGGCTTTCCTGAAGGACTGTCAGATGAGCCGCGATCCAGAGTATAAAAGCACGTGAATGAGAATTTAGAGAAGAGTGACCCAATCAGCTCTGCCTTAACACTACTGCTCATGATGATGATACCCAGGACCGTTCTGGCTGCAGAATGGAGTTGGCGGAATGTGTGTTGGCAAATGTACACAGGCGTGTACATGCCAGTGGAGAGCGGGTCAGGGCGAGCAAACTAGGAGGCTGCTGCCGCAGCCAGGGTGATGGTGTAGGTGGGACTGGGGTGGAGATGGCAGAGTGGACTGGACTTGGACTTGACCAAGATGCACTTCAAAAGGAAACTAAGCAGGGCTTGGGAAATCCTGGAAATGGAGAGCGACAAGTAAAGAATTGTTCTCGGCCTTGCAGCTTGTGCAGCTCAGCGATGGGGGTATCAGGAAACATGGGTCTGTGCCTCTGAGATATCAACGTCAAGTAGGAGTTGGATACGGAAATCTATAGATGAGAAGGAAGGGCTAGAAGCATAAATGTAGGAGAGCCCAGTTTAAGATAGCAACTGATGAATGAGCAGAGAGGGGGAGGCCCAACAGACCGTAGGACAGGCACCTCACAATGTAGTTGTGGCCCGACTGCATTTTTAAAAAAGTGAAACCCTGAGCCGTACTAATTGTAAAGAGAATCCCAGCAACTGAAGCGGTCAGCTTCGTTCTGCAACTGAATGTGTCACAACACTTGAGCAGTCACATGAATTGGTTACCTACCCAGCTCTTGTTTCTGTGACCCTGACTGACCCCTGGTTTAGGGCAGCAAGCAGAATTTAGGGCTGGGGTTAATGGCAGGGCAGGGAAGTAGAGAGGATGGCATTCATCTCTGATTGAGTCACCACAGAGCTCCAGGCATGTTTGGGCTGTTTGGGGTTTTATTAGTGATTGGGAGAGCGCTGCTGTCCCTGCTGGGTGGCCAGGACACGTGTGGCTGTGGTGCATTCCCCACAGAATGGGGCTGGGTTAGCCCACTACAGCACAATGAAGGTGATGGGGCCTCAGCGAGAAAAGTGAGGATGTCCTGTCAATGGTAGGCCTGAGAGTAAAAGTACAGATTAATTTTAGTAACTTTGAAAACCTGGCTAGTTTTAAACCACCTCCTTCCCCTCATTTTACTCAAATGTTACTATGGGTCATTCTAGATGACCTTTATTTATTTATTTTTTTAAAGATTTTATTTATCTATTTGACAGACAGAGATCACAAGGAGGCAGAGAGACAGGCAGAGAGAGAGGAGGAAGCAGTCCCCCTGCTGAGCAGAGAGCCTGACGTGGGGCTCGATCCCAGGACCCTGGGACCATGACCCGAGCCAAAGGCAGAGGCTTTAACCCACTGAGCCACCCAGGTGCCCCTAGATGACCTTTATTATCAGTGCATTTAAGTACAGTGAACGATCTGATTTGCTAATTACTTCTGGGTGCCTTTTATAGATATTTATCTCCTCACAGATGAAGACATGCCCTTGTGGTGTCTACTCTGCCATTGTGCAGAGAGGCGGGGGTGGGCAGAGGGGGAGGCACAGCCCTGTGGTGTTTCAGTGAGGTCTTCCCCATTTACCCCAGCTCAATAAGGAAGGGTTCTAGGGCAGGGCCTGAACTGGGGGACCCTTTGTGACCTTCCTGTTTGAACTGAATTTCCTCTTCCACCAAGTTTGGCTTCCATCATTTTTGTTTCTGTGTAAGCAAATAGGGCAGGACTCCGATTTTTACCTGCATTATGATGCTTCTCTTTCAGACCACCCTTCCTTTAGAACTTCCTCAGGTGAAACCAAAGAGAAATGATGAAGGCAAGGGACTGGGGATGCAGTTAAAAGGGCCCTTGGGGCCCGGAGGAAAAGGCTCCACCTCCGAGCTGAAATCTGCCGCTGCTGGCTGCCCCATGTACCTGGGTAAAGATGGCCCCAGCCCGGCTCCCTCCAGGGGATCTCAGAAACCCACCGCCCCTCTGCAGGCGGCAGCAGACCACTTGGAGGAAGAATTAGATCTGCTGCTTAGTTTAGATGCACCTGTAAGAGAGGGAGAGAACACTGCACCAGTCCAGACCGTGCAGGCCCAAGAATCTGAGAAAGATGGGGAGGTGGCCCAAGAAGAACAAGGTATGGCTTTCATTTTATTCCCTATCCATCTTCTCACCTTTTGTGCCAACAGTCCCACTGGCATCCCGTCCCTACCCCTCTCCAGCAGCGTCTGTCAATCGATCTGGTGTTGTCTGCCGACATCTATTTCTGGGCTCACATGGCCGCTTCCCCCTGAGCTGACCTTTTGGACAACATTCCTCACTCAATACAGCAGGCTCGCAGGGTGCTCCCTGCCCGACTGCGATATTAAACCCGGGGTGGCAGATGGACCTGGCGCTGGAGAGAGGCATGCAGATCCTCGTTGCCCTCAGCTGTGCTGCAGCAGACCTTTTAATCGACTGTCTGAGCAGAACCGTTAACCAGCTCTCCAGACTTGTGGCTTGCTATTTCCGTCTTATTTTTGTACAGAAGAGCACTTCGCCCTTTGTGCGTGCTCTGTGAGACCATGGGCCAGCTGCTATGGAGAGGCCAAGGCCAAGGTGGATGTGCCCCGTCCACACCTGCATTTGAGAACCTGTGAAGACTTTCCAGGAGTGCTACAATAGTAAAAAGAAAACTAATCTGTTGGTCTTTTTAGGAAACTTAGTGAACTGGGACATTCAACTTCAGAATAAACAGAGGAGCAAGTCTCCCCCCCAATTATTAATTTGTTTAGTTATTACTGTAGCTTCTTGAAGAGTTGAAGCCGTAATAGGATGTTTCCTGTTATGTAATTCCATGAATTCCATCACGGAACAAACCCCAAGGAAGCCTTAACCCTCAGTTTTGGGACTAATGTGAAGTCGCTAACACTGCTTTTATCTCCCCAGGTCCTGCCAAGCTATCTGTGTTGGGAGAAAAGAACGTGCAGTCTGAGCAACCAAATACATCGAAAACTGTTACTGAGGAGGAGCTTGAAGACTGGTTGGACAGCATGATTTCCTAACCTAAAAGGGAAAGAAAAAAGAAAAAAAAAAAAGAAAAAGAAAATGAAAAAAAAAAAAGTGCCTGACGCAAATTTTGGTTGCCTTGTCAGTAAGGGTGGGCCCCTGGCTGTCCTTTCAGAACAGCTGCTTGCCGAGCACGCCCGAGCCAGTGTGTTCCATCACGCTTGCCGCAGGGAACACCTACCTCTATGTTCCACGGCACCCGGGACTACCCATCTCTGAGGCTCGCTGCATCAGCTCTCTGGCTTAGCAATCTCCAGAGTACTTGAGGGCAGGGGATGTTACAGCTCTTGTTTCCAGCCTCCTTCCTTTCAGTGTTTACAGCAGAGCAGGTGCTGCTGATAGATAGCAACAAGGCATTCATTTGGCCAAAATAAACGAACGCTGCTCTATGGCATTCCTTTCTTTCTTGGGGGGCGGGGGGTAAGCCTCTTTGTCCCATGCCCCTTTTCCAGTAATTACAGGATGGCCGTGGAATCATCCAGAAGAGGTACATCACCAGAGGCCGACACCACAGATTGGTACGTGGTACTTTATTGCAGTGGGCACTTCCTTTGACGTAAGGAGATTCACCTAAACACAGCAGCTCCACTACTTACAAGGGAACCATAAAGCAGTACTCAATTTGGCATAAGAATGACATTTTTCTGAATTTTCAATACAGTACTTCTAATAACAGCAGTTGACAAGCTGTTACTGAAAAAAAAAAACAAAACAATAGGAATAACCTTCAAGTGCAGTTTCATAAAGACAGAAGATCAACACAACCCATTAATGGAACTGTCCATCTGAAACAGAAACATAAAAAATTTGCATAGCTATATCTAAAGAGATTTTAAGGCACTTAATCGATAGTTCAGTGTCGACAAAGTGTTGGTTGGTTGGTTTTTTTTTTTTTTTTCTATTTTAACTGCTTAAAGCTTTTCAAGCTGATTCTGAATACATTCACTAGCAAGTACCATGGGAGAAATTTGCAGTTAAAATGATTTTTTTTTTGTAATTCAGACCATGAGTCACTAGTGGATACTGTCATGTGACATTCAAGTGTGTAAAATTTCAGGTATTGTGCGTTGAAGACTTCATACTTCTAGTTCTTTCCTCAATGACACCATTTTCCATTACAGCTGAAAACTTGAAGGTATTCTCAACTACAGTTTCCTTGATTCTTTGCCATCTTTTAACATTTTGATAGGAGGTCTCCCCTAGAACTACGTCCATTAGGCACAAAAAGCCAAATCAATTCATAAATATCACATATTTGTAACACTTTCTTGTAAGGGAGGCATTTAGAATATGTCACATTTCAAATATTTTGCAAAACTATAAAAAGGATTTATTTCACTGGAAGTAGACCATCTAGAATTGTGGAGTTTCTTTCATTCTGATTTACCCAAGCTGATCTTCATATTGTTTCCGAAAGCAGTCACCAGCCGGGAAGAAATCCCAACATCTTTCTTGGTACATCTTCCAGACGTAAGATTCCTGAAATAAAGGAAACAAAGGGTACTTCTTTTTAAACCACAGTAAGCTAAAACCCAGGTGGTGTTTACTTAGTAGGTCTCCCTTGGAGAATGGTGGCGGGGCCCAACCTCCTATCTTCTTCCTTGCTCTGCTCCCAGCCCAAGCTAGTTTAGGAGCAAAAAGTCATTCCCCACCCCCACTCCATTTCCCTCCCCTCAAAACTCAAAACATTGAACAAAAGCAATGATTGCGAGTAAAAATGCTGAAAGATCTAGCAGGAGGCTGATTCTATGCCATTTGTAATTGGTAGAATGCAGAAGTACACACAATGAAGAGACAGTGATTGCTAGTGGGGGCAGATGCCTGGAGCACTGAAGGGAGATCTAGAACCAGTTGCCTCTCAAGTGTCTGAGCTGTGAAGTTTTCCTACAAATCTGATAATGTTTGAGTATTAGATAACCTACCTTTTCTTCCCTTTGTTCTCTTGTCTTGGCATTTGTTTCTCATAGTTAGTCACAGAATCCCTTTTGACACATACTTTCACTCATACTACCCACACCTCCACAGTCCCTGTGTCACCCACACATGAGGTGGTTCTCTTTCTCCAGCTGTCTCTCACGCCATTTTACTCTCTTTGTTAGAGCCACCCACTCAGCTCCTCCTTGTCTTTTTGTCTGTAATGTTCTCCCCACCTCCAGCTATTCTACTGAAGCAGTAACCATAAGGGTTTAGAAAATGTCAGCGTTGTTGGGACGGATAAGCAAAGTCTTTAGGAAGAGACTAGAGGTGCCTGAGGATATTGGCTTCTTAGGTCACAAAGGGATGGCAGAATTATGCAGAGGAAGAATGTACACTGGAAACGAATGAAGTCATCTACTTCAGACATCCTATGTTCTGTTGAGTCTGAAGACTTCTAAAAGGGGTACAAGTCTTAAGATATTTTCTCACCTGACCCGTGTGTTCTGTCTCATCTTTATTAATCAGGTACATCAGGAAGAACCTGGAAAAAGATTTAAGTGAGAAAAAGACAATATTACTTTGGTTAATCTTTTTGAGGAGAAATTTTACTATTACTTGTGAGAAGAATTTTGGCTGCCTTTTTAAAAAATCCTAACTGGGGGCACCTGGGTGGCTCAGTCAGTTGAATGACTTGTTTTGGGTTCAAGTCATGATCTCAGGGACCTGGGATCAAACCTCATGTGGGGCTCGGCTCTGGGCACAGAGTCAATTTAACACCCCCTGCCTATCTGCCTTATCCCCCACCTTCTGCCCTATCCCCCACCAACATGTGCTCTTTCTCCAAAAAAAATAAAAATCCTAAACAATGAAAGGTAACCAAAACTCTCACCATGTGATTTTTAGTGGCTTAACGTAGAACTAAAATTGTGTGTTTCTCAAGGATAGGTCATGGAAAAGGTAGAAAGCATGTAACCTCATTAAGCTGTTCTCCTCTAGAAAGAGTTTTTTATTGTAGACCTCTGAGAAATGCCAGTGTAGTGTCACTTGTGCTAATGGTGGCGTGGCTAGGGTTCGAGTCTGTTCATCCAGTTCACCCAAATATCCACGGAAGCTGGGGCAGGTCTTTGAGCTCACACTGCAGGATCTCAGAGACCACTTTCAAAGGATCCCGTCTTGTGCCCTCAAAGACAGGACTGGGGATGGGGAGAGCCTGAGCTTCAGACTTCAAATTCTCTCAGGGTCTCCTTAGATCTGCAGCTTTAGCAGTGATAAAAAGATTTCATTCCTTCCTTCCTTGTCCTTTTAGCAGACTAAGAAGGCCGCACGGCAAATAGCTTTATCATGTTCAAGACTCGGGGATGGAAGACTTTAGTTCTTGGCACATTTATTTGACAAAGCACCACTTTTAGGGGGAGTTCCAAATATGAACAAGATGGGTTCTCTCTCCTCCAGCATGCTGCTAGCAGTGCAGAGAGCCAGAAGGGAGATTATTATAATATGTAGTGCCAAGGGAGGATGTCAAAGGGGGACGGCATCACAACACCCTTTCACATTTTTCTACTCATGGGTCCTGATAAAGGGCCAGGTGCTCACCTTTTCTAGAAGGACATCCATTCGCATCGCCTTCATTAAGATGGAAACTCTCTTCAAGAGAGTTAACAGTGATGAATACTCATGATTTGAGGAAGGATATATTAAAGTTTTTTTTTTAATTTGTGTTTTTGTCTTCTAGTATATAAGGTATTCTAGCAAAATGATAGGTCTTTGGTACTTCTTTTTGACAATAATAACTTTCCCAATGGCTAGGCCTGTTCTATCCTAAAGATTGGTTTTTCCTGAATAATAATGTAGACCCAGAAGGGAAGACCTGGGCCGGGGAGCAGCTTTTTCCCTCTTCTTGAAAATGATCAGTTACAGAGAATATAGATTACCTGCCCATTCAGAGTCTCTTTAATATAGAAGCCTCATAGGGTACAAAATGCGCTCTGAATAACTTGTTTCTGAGTGACGGCTTGACCTCAGAACAAGTGAAATGCTTATTAGCACCTTCTGGGGGCCAAGGACTTCTACCCCATGTGCTAGGATCCAGCAGTATGAAACACCCGTGTCCCACAACTATCTCGCTCTCCTGGAGCTCATATGTTCCCAGGAAAGGACAGGCGGGGTGAGGCCTGCAAACTGACCACAGCACCCACCAACAGGCAGCTCATGAACCACCTCAGTAGGAGCAAGTGTGACGTGGTGGGGAGGGGCCTGACTGGGCTGGGTTCAAAGGAGAATGGGAAGAGAAGATTTGAAGACAGTAAGCACAGACACTTTAAGTTTTTTTACTGGAAGGGAAAGAAAACAGGGCAAGAGCTGGCAGTAGAAATGGGGCAGCAGACTGTTCTTTGTTTAGGATAAAAAAAAATAACACGTGTGGTGACAGGATAAATCTGGTAAAGAAAGAAATTGCTGTAGTTATAGGACGTGAGGAAGGCATGGGGTCTCATCGCAGGTGCATGGGCTGACCTTTGTGAGGTGCAGGGAAAGCCCATAGCACATGTCTGTCAAAGCCTGGAAAGGCAGGGAATATGGACAAAGAGGCAAGCTCATCGAGACTCCTTGAAGTTTTTTCCTAACTGCCTCTACTTTTTCAGAGAAACAGGCAGAAATCGCATGTACAGGGGGGAACCCTATGACATAACTGTGTATTTTACTCTGCAGCTCCTTCCCCCAGCCACTGTCACTTCTGTTGACCACGGATACTCACAAATAGTTGGCTAAGTTGTGCTCCTGTAAGGTATGTGTTTCAAAGCCATGAGGAGTCGTGTCAAAATAGTCATTGCCAATCCCACAGATGAAACATTTAGTCTAAGATGAATAAGAGAAGCAGCAAAGGCATTAGTACACCTGACATTAATGGCAGGAGGGAAAGGGCTACTGATCTCTGAATGGACAGATGAAAAATATGTTTCTCTCTCATGCTTTTGGCTATTAATCCTCTCCACAGTGTCCCATCATCAACTCCTAGCTAGCAGAGCACAGTGGAGGCAGCAGGGTGGCAGGCGGGGAAGCGGGGCGGTGCAGGGTAGGGAGGGTGAGGCAGAAGCAGTGCCCGGAGCTAGCAGACAGGCACAGAGGACAGGCATGGCAAGCAAACTTTGTCGGTCATTTGCCTAAGACTGGCCCTACATAATAGCAGACCCGATTACTTAAACCCATTTTCCGTAAGATACAGAAATAAGCGTTGGAGCAAATGAAACATTACCTCCATATCTTCTCGCACTTGTTCCTGCTGGTCTCTTAGCTCTCCAAAAGCATCAATAATAAGACCTGGTATTTTTAAATACAAAGAGAGATAAAGGGTTTAAAGTAATCTGTTCAGGGGCTTGGGGCAGAGGTTCAATGGTAGAAGCTACGTTATCTTGTAAACAAAACAAAACAAAACAAAAGACCCCCCAAAAAACTAGGAAGCAGAGTGAGAAGGAGATAACCAGTTCAGAGTGGGGGATAAAAGGAGGTGGGGGTGGCCCTCCATTCCAATTCTCAGGGTTCTTGTGTCAGTGTCTGGGTATATCTCTGGCTTTATGCCTAGCCACATGCATGCATAGTAGATGCTCAAATTGTTAACAGTAAGTGAATGTATAAACCTCTCTATGTAATGTCATAGATAAAGATAGTTCTTTTTCTTTCTCTATGACATTATATAGAGGTAGGTACTTAACCTAACTGGCCACCGTACCTTGAATGATGGCCAGCAAGATGACAATGACGAAGAAGAAGAAGGTAATGTCAAAGACAATGCGGTACATCTCATAAGGGTCACCAGCAGGGTCTTCAATTTCATCGCCAATGCCCCCTCCAGCTCTCACTCCCACATACATGTGGAACAGGTAACACTAGAGAAGAAAAATAATGGCAGTTCAGGTCAAAATCACAGAATTTTGTGTTGAGCATGATGGCTGTTAGCTCTTTCACACAGCCGGGTCCCAGCATGACGGCGCTCCCCGGTGACGTCCGTCCTTGCGCTGCTAGCTGCTGGCCTCGATGCCCACTGGTCAGCACGGGGTCTCGGAAGGTGGCAAGACTTATTACATTTAGTCTTTAAAAGATATTCTTTGCTCATTAAAAGATAGGTAGGGCATGTATAAGTTAAACCAACTCTGGGCCCTGAGGAACATGTGTTCACCAGACAGTAGTTTGCCTTCATTTAAAGTGTCACCTCCGGAAAAGGCCACCTCTACTTCTGCATCCTCTATGCACCCGGGAGGACAGGGATTCCTGCCGTGTCCATGAGGAGACTTTTTCCTCTGGGGCTACCTGTGAGAACCAGTGCAGGCATCCAGGAGCTAGCTCCCAGAGCAGCGCGCCGTCCTACTCAGAGGGGCATCCTACTTGGAGGGGCGAGGTGCAAAGGGAAAGGCCGTGATTGTAGAAAGCCAGGGGTAGTGTGGAATGCATGCTGGTCGCACTGGTCCTCTCCCTCTGCCAGCTCACCTGGAGCTCTGCCCTTTTTGCCCACGAGCGAGCAGCTGGCTGGACAGCAAGACCTCCCCTCCGTGCCAGCCTGCTGCTCTGATGTATTTTTCAGATGATAGTAGTTCTTCTGAAAGAACCCCATCAGGCCTGTTGGAATAAACTGAGCACCAGTTTCTTGGGAATAGATCTCTCTCAGATCTCAGAGAACCCAAGTTGGACTGCCAAGAAATTTAGCTTCAGGTCCATTCGCATTCAGATAAAGGTAACTGGCATCTTTAACACAAGCACAGACAGACGAGAACAGCCCTCCCTCCACCCCTGCAGTGTGGTCTTTCCACCTGGGCTTCTGCAACCTGGCTCCTTCCCTCTCTCGGGGACACTTCCCCTTTTGGAGGAGACCTGTATTCTGCTCTAATCTCTGTTGGTGATTGGCTCTCACCGTCATCATGTCATCACACTTCATATCGGGCTCATCGTCGTCTTCACTTTTGTTGTAGAACTTGCGGAAGAAGTTGAAGGCCACCACGGTGTAGAGGTAAACCACCACGGCAAGGAGACCGACAGTCAGAACCAGCTGGGGGCAGGAGGGAGACAGGAGAAAGGAGGTGGGTCTTCTCCAGAGCTTCTCAGGAGACTCCAAGGCAACAAGAAAGGTGAGGTGGAAAGGGGACACAGGAGGGAGTGGCAGCAAAGGCATCTAGCTCTAGCATCTCAGAATGTGACTGGATTTGGATATCGGGGCTTTAAGGAGGTAAATTGGAATGATGGCTTTAGAATGGGCCCTGCTCGGGGCGCCTGGGTGGCTCAGTGGGTTAAAGCCTCTGCCTTCGGCTCAGGTCATGATCTCAGGGTCCTGGGATCGAGCCCCGCATCGGGCTCTCTGCTTCTCGGAGAGCCTGCTTCCTCCTCTCTCTCTGCCTGCCTCTCTGCCTACTTGTAGTCTCTGTCTGTCAAATAAATAAATAAAATCTTTGGGAAAAAAAAAAAAGAATGGGCCCTGCTCTAGTCTACCTGGAGCTCTTCCAAGAGGAGATTAGGACACAAAGAGACGCCGGGAGCTGCAGGCACTGAGGGAAGATCAAGTGAAAAAGCAAGAGGGTGGCCAGGTCTAAACCAAGGAGCGAGGCCTCTGAAGGAAACCAGGTCTACCTCCACCCTGATCTTGGACTCCCAGCCTCCAGAACTGAGAGGAAATAAATGTCTGTTGTTTACACCACCAGCCTGGTATTCTGTGACAGCAGCCCTAGCAGACACATGCCAGGGGCCTGGGCTGGGCCTCAGCAATGTAAGCAGGGATTTAAGGACTGAGCAGTGACAGAGCTAGGAGGAGAGTGCCCTTGCTTTTCTGCAGAGATGGCCGCAGTGGAGGCTTCACAATATGGCTTCCACTCTAACGCCGCTTCTAAAGAAAGTTTCTTTGGACTGGTGGGTGTCCCTACATTACATGTTTTCATAAATAACCATGAATGGATAATTGTCATAGCTTTGAACTGCCATAAGAATTATTTATGATGGTTCAGTGAAGTGACATTTTTCATAATCAAGAAATCTACCTAGAACCTTTGCAGGGGTCATAGGGCAAGCTTGTTTCTTGGCTGGAGGAAATACTCTAAATAGCATGATGTGGGATCTGCTCAGTGGCCTATCAGAGGAATTGGGGCTGAGCTGGAGAGGTGGAGATCGCAGTCATTACGGAGATAAGAGCTTTGCTCTCGAGTTTTGAGTTGCTACACAAAAGGGGTAGGCATGAGTACTGAGATAAATACCAGAAGAAAAATATTCAGAGGCTTCTTTGATGAATAATAACTTACCAAACCTCAGACAGCGGACCTCAGAGAATGCAGTTGGTTTTAGAAACCAAGAACCTGGGCTTTGCACCAAGGAAGAAATGGGCTAGTTCTGTCACTTAGCGGCTGTGTGGTCTTGGGTGAGACACTTAGCCTCTCTGAGCTTCAGTTCTCTTATCTGTCCAGTGAGCATAACGTCTACCTTACAAAGTAAGTTGTGCCTGTCACAGTACCTGGCCCATGGCAAAAACTGGGCACAGTTGCTAGTACTGTTTTGTTTTTCACAATCTTGCCAGAGTTTATTTAGCAAGCCCGTATAAGAAATTCATTGTTTAAGCTTTCCATTTAAGGTACAGTTTTGTGTAATGCCATTAAGCCAAATCAATAAAAACTGAAGTTTCAATATCTGAGTAAAGGGAAAGGAAATAATTCTAAAAGACTGAACTGTAGAACTGGTGTTCCACAGATCACACTCTGGGAAACACTGCCTTTATAGGATCAAAGTTCCCAAGACACACATGTAAAAATACACAAGGGCCTTTCTCCCAGGAACCTGTAAGGAAGCATTTAACACTCTAGGCAAACATCTAGATCACGGGTTCTGTTATTACCTCCCTAGACTTGAGCGGCTTGTATGTGGCAGCAAATCTGTATTTCCGGCTTTTCTCCATTCTTTTTATCATCAACCAAACAAGAAACAATGACTATGGCTACTACCAGAAACCTAGAGGAACTAAACCACCCTAATGCCTGATGATCCAGAATCTTTTATCTTTTAGAAATTCTAGTATAGTGGACAATGTTACGTTAGTTCCAGGTGCTCAATGTGGTAAATTCAGCATCTCTGTACATTACACTGTGCTCAGCAAGGCGCGGTTCCTGTCTGTCACCACACACAACGCTACCACAGTACCAAGGACTATCTTCCCTGCACTGAGCCTTGTATTACCATGGCTTATTCATCCCCTCACTGGCAGCCTGTGCCTCCCACTCCCTTCCCCAATTCTGCCCAATCCATCAACCCCCTTCCCTCTGGCAACCATCGGTTCTCTGTATTTACAGATCTGATTCTGACACATTTCATTGTAGAACAATTAAAGGTCAATTTTGACTTTTTTTCTAGTTGGAATCCCTATTTTTTAAGGTGTACAAAGTAATGATTTAATATATGTATACATTGTCAAATGGTGCCACAATCAAGGTAATTAACATTATCTGTCACCTCACACAGTTACTGGGGGGGGGTGCTGCTGTGAGAACACCAGATCTACTGTCTTAGCAAATTTCAAGTACACAAAACAGTATTTTTAACTACAAGTACCCTGCTTTACATTAGATCCCCAGAATTTATTCATCTCATAGCTAAAAGTTTGTATTCTCTGACTGACGTGCCCCCATTCCCCTATCCCCTGGCAACCATCATTTTACTCTTTGGTTCTAGTTCAATTTCTCTAGATTCCACATATGAGATCATACAGTATTTGTATTTCTCTGTCTAGCTTATCTCCCTTAACATTAATGGTTCCTCTATGTTGCTGTGAATCCCAGGATTTCCATTTTTTATGGCTAATTAATATTCCATTGTATGTGCATATGACATTTTCTTCCATTCATCCATTGGTGGACACTTAGGTTTTTTCCATATCTTGACTACTATGAATAATGCTTCACTGAACATGGGAATGCAGGTATCTCTTTGATATAGTGATCTCATTGGCTTTGGACATATACACATAAATGAGACTGCTAGATCATGTGGCAGTCGTAGATTTAATTTTTTGAGGAAACTCCATACGGTTTTCCATAATGGCTGTACAAAGCTGGGCCCATATTAACTTCTTTATTTTCCCCCTCTCCTATAAGAAGGTTTACAGATGGGAGGGAACTCATGTATTATTTACAAAGTTGCGGTTAATGAGGAATGAAATGCTAAGGAGTTTGAATTTGTTGACCAAATGAGTCATCAGAGGATTTTAACCAAGGGATTGCCCCTGACAGCACTGCAGAAAGCAGACTGGATATTGATGAGGCTGGACAGAGCCATGTCTACGTAGACAGACAGAGGTACAGATTGTGTGTGTGTGTGTCTAAGTGTTTGCTTCTTAATCAGAACCATGTATCAGAGCACCCGGGGAGCTTCCAAATTGCATAGCCTGCTTACCAACCCCCAGGGAATGTATCAGATTCGTGGAAGAAAGAGTAAACCAGAAAAAGTCTCCAGAGCAATTCTGATATGTCCATCACCTCCCTCCCTCCCCCTTTCTCCCGGCTGATCTAAGTGCTGAGGGTTTTTACACCAAGGTCTTACATCTCTTCAGTGATGGCTGCAGTTCTGCAGTAACAATCTACTAGTTCACGTGTTTGGTCAAGAAGCATGGACCACACGCCATGACACACACCTTCCTGGCATACACCAGTGTACCACCTGCTGTTGACTTTCTTTCCCCCGACCCACATCTAGGCCTCTCCTGTTCTGCCCAGTATAGACCCCAGTACCTGCTTGCCATTGTGAGTTACAGATGACAGAATAGTCCTCAGCGTCTTGAAGCCCATCGCGATGTCCAGCAGATGAGCAGCAAAGAAGAAGTTGTTGTAGTGGCCCAGGACTGACATGGTGGTATACCAGGCCAGGTAGAGAAAGGACTGTGCAGAAAGGACCGAGAGGCAATTGAGCAACCTTTTAAGCATTTGTGCCTCCTGATGGGCCCATGAAACCATTTTTGTTCCTAGATACTGAGGAGCTGAGGTGCTGTGACTGGCCAGAGAACTGCCCAGTGAAAGCCCACCTGCCTTCCACACTACTGTTCCCCCAGCACCGGGAAGGGCATCCACCTTTGACAAGCAAGCGCTGAGTCTTCTTGGCACCCACCCACCTTAGTGTGTGGCCCTACAGCAACCCGTGACACCCCTGACCCCACGGCGCAGGATCTTGTTTTTCCGGGAGCCGTACTCACGTTGTCGGTAAAAACAACTCCCAGCTTCCAGATGTGGTACTTCATGTCGATGGAACTCAGCCTGAAGGGGAACAAAAGCCTTTTAAAACTTATAAATGTCAGACTTTAGTTAAGTGTTTAATAAGGGGAAAAATTAAGTTTTTTTCTCTCGGGTTTAATAATCTAAACACAGCTCTGAGCTTTATCAGGTTGTATGTGGTATTCCCCAGGAGACCGAGAATGGCTGAATCATGCATCTTGAAATTTTATTTAGTCTTTCTCTTTCAGCTCGAACAGGCATAAAAGCTGGGAGGTCTTTAAGGTTTTTGAGGCCGCGTTCTCCCAGGATGTCAGAACCTAGAAGAAAACACCTAAGCCAGAGAAGAGCCTGAGCACCCACGGGCATGCTGTAGTCCCTCCCTCTGGCACTCAGAGGAGAACTGGAAAAACAAAGGATCTCCTTGGGCCAGACTTGGGATTTGAACTCCTAAGCTCTGTACCATGACACCAGAGAGGCCGCCTCTGCTTTGCTTGCTTCGACTGGGCTGAAATCCAGGGCATTTTTGTCCAAACCCAGGAGTTCCGCAATGCGTTCTGCTCCATAGAGGTCGCCGTACTTGTTGATCACCTGGAGAAAGAGGGCGACAGGGCAGCCCGGGCTGCTCATCACCGGGCCGTCGCCAGCCCCAAAGCTTCAGAGCTTCCCCATGCTCCGGGCTCTTTCAGGGGTTGATGAAGACAGGACTCAAAATGCAACAGGAAAATGAGGAGGAAGAAAATAACCCCAGGAGAAAACAGGAATGAGAGAGACTAAGTGAAAACCATTCTTCAAGCTGATATCTATTTGGAGGGGAGAAGAAAACTAGTACGCAGAAAGTAGTGATTATGTTAAGCAGTTTAGGGCAGGGAGTATAAGAACGGAGCCAAAACCTACATATGTTCATACAAAAAAACCTTCTGTGACTTACTCTGTTCAAGATACCATCCTAAAAGCAACAGCAAATTTATTCATGTTTGTGTATGTAGAACTTAAAAAAAAAAAAAAATCTCCCATTTCTTTGGTGGTCATGGAAACCAGCCCCCACCAACTGACAAGGCATACCTTTCTCTTAACAAACTTGTCCCAGTAGTTATTAGGAAAAGATCTGAAAAAGAAAATGAAAAGGGAAGGTTCTTAACATCAAGGCAAACATATCAAGGAGCTGTGAGATCTGTGTCTGGGATCTCCTTGGGTTTTGTCCTGCTCGTTCAAGAATTCAGACTAATTGAAGCTCAGAGTCACCACGGTTCTAATTGATCTATGGTTTTGCTTCTTTGTGTTGACTTCTGAAACACCTGGAGAGCCACTCTGCGTTTTCTGCCTCAGAAATATGATAAAGAGCCAGGATTTGTGATGGCAGACTAGACAGAAGCAAGGAGATGTTTCTTGATCCCAGTATAACTAGAAACAAAACCCTATAGGGAAACACATGCATTCGGGCTTCATTCATGGAGTACTTAACTTTATGTTGGTCCCTGGGGTAGGTGATAGGGATACAGTGGTGGTAAGTGCAGACAAGGTTCCTAACTTGATGTTTCTGGTATGGGAATCCCTTTAGTTAATGTATGTGCGGTTTTTCTTAACCACAGTGCTCTTCCACTCTATTCTCCATCTCCACATAACCCCTGTGGGGTCTGCTTTTCTCAGGGAATTAGATCCCTCTATCTTTCAGAGGTAGTTCCCTTTACCATACCATCCCTAACTCCCCAGAGGAATGTCTTTCTTCAGCCTAGTAACTTATACCAGCTCACTGCAAAGGGTTTGTATTTGTTAAAGTCCAGGAGGAGCTGTCACTTTCAGGTATGTTGGCAAAAACCATTTAAGATATTTTTTTCCTGGGGCACCTGGGTGGCTCAGTTGGGTAAGCACCTGACTCTTGATTTCAGATCAGGTCATGATCTTAGGGTCATGACATGGAGGCCCAAATAGGGCTCTATGCTCAGCGGGGAGCCTGCTTGGGATTTTCTCTCTCCCTCTGCCGCTCCCCACCTTGCATGCTTCCTTCCTTCCTTCCTTTTTTTTTTTTTTAAGATTGTATTTATTTATTTGACCGACAGAGATCACAAGTAGGCAGAGAGGCAGGCAGAGAGAGATGGGGGGAAGCAGGCTCCCTGCTGAGCAGAGAGCCCAACTTGGGGCTCGATCCCAGGACCCTGGGATCATGACCTGAGCCAAAGGCAGAGGCTTTAACCCACTGAGCCACCCAGGTGCCCCAACTTCCTTTCTAATTAAAAAAAATTTTTTTTCTCCATTCCACAATGATTGATCTTCCCTGGGAGAGATCCTTGAGTCCAGACTGTAGCCAAGGAACCTCTGACCATCGATGCATGCATTTTTAGTTCTGTTTTCCTTAATTTGAGTCCATTCTTCCTGACTCTGAAACACAGTAGTCTCCTATTCTATAAAGACCACCCAAGATGGTGATAAGGAAGTGAGAACCTCCCTCTGCTCATGGACCCCTCAGAAGAATAACCGTCAGCAAATGTCACTCCCTTCCTTTCCACCAACACGCTGACAATCTTTAAAAAAAATTTTCTTGCAGGGACGGGGGAGGGGGTAAGCTAAAACAATTTCTTTGTTTCAAACATCCAAATGTCACTTCAAAGCAAAAACAAGTGCTGAGTTTACAGAGTAAAATGGTAATAGATTTTATCTCTGGAGGCATGGAAAGGATTGTTTTGATTTTCTTCTTTGTACATTTTTCTACTTGATTTTTTTCATGTATTACAGTTAGAACCTAAAATAAACAAAGCAAATAATAATAAAAAAAAATCCAGGCTTCCTCTGTCCTCACTAAAGTCTCCTTTTTCTTAAATCCCTTATACAAATGGTCTATAATGTACAACTCCGCTTTGGTCACATTTTGTCCTAAGTGGACAATTCCATAAGTGATGCCACAGGGCCACTTACTGAAGGTTCCAGGCAAGACCACTTCACAGGCATGATCTCACCTTGGTCTGAATATTCTTGTCCCCTGACTAGGTATGTAAATTCCTTGAAGATAGAAAACATAATTTTACTTGATAATAATCCTTAAAGTGTGAGGTAGACAACAGAACCTCCAGAATGGAAATGTATCAATAAGCAATACTTCTATATATCTAAGCTCAGAATGAAAGCTTCATTTAAAAATGAAGGAGAGGCACAGTGAGATACTATTACACACCTACCAAATTAGAACAATTATCTGAGTATCCTAACAAGTGTGGCAAAGAGGCAAAGGAGCAGGAAATCTCAGAGGGATGGCTGGAATGTAAATCAAGACAAACATTTGTATCTCCTACTATTAAACAAGTTCCTTTCCTGGTCTCTATTCTAGAGAAACTCTTTTACTGGAGCCTTAGGTATAAAAGTGTTCATTGTCCCACTGTTTCTAAGAGCCAGAAAGCAGAAACAGTTGAGATATCCATTGTCAGGAAAATGAATAAATACAGGACATATATATGATAAATACTCATATAATGAAAAATGCCACAGTTTTGAGAATGACCAAACTATGGCCATACACATCAACATGGGTGAGCTCCCAGATGCAATGTTGAACAAAAGTAATGCATATAGCGTAATTCCATTTACACAAAATTCAAAAACAGTCAAAGCGAAAGAATGCTTCGAGGGACACATACCTAAGCAGTAAACGATATACTAAAGGAAAAGAATGAATATCACTAAAGCCAGGAGAGTAGTTAAGTGGGGGTTTGGGAGGTTATGATCAGCTAGAGATCAGGGAGAACGTTTGGGACTTGGAAGCTATTAGCAAGTTTCTGTTTTTAAAACTTAGTAGTTCATTATTGTACTTTAAGATATATATTTTACATTTTCTTAATATGTGTTTTTAACAAAAAGAAAAGACAGCTCTTTTTGATATGTAGTTAGCTATAAAAAGTAGGTTACTGGGAAGGACTACATGTGCTATGATGCCGTTATTGTGGGAAAAAAGATCCATCTATGTAAAAGTTTTAAAACCTATTTATGCATTTCTCTATTCGTAGACATTTAAACCACTTCAAATAAAAAAATCGCAAATATCCTTGTTGGAACGTTTTAGTGTACTTATCTCATTAACCCTTTAGATACTTGTATTTCTAGATACTAAACTACCTTTTTACTGGGACTTCTAGGCCATATCACCTGTATCACATATATAAGCATTACTGATGATTGCAGAAAACTGATCAAAGAATCACATTATTTAGTAGTATCCCAAATTTCTGTGATATGATGACCAAATATCAGAAACCCTGCTTAGCAGTTTTCCTTATTTGAGGGGATTGGTGAGGACCTGCAGCGGCGGACAGGCTTTTTTTTTTTTTTTTTTTAAAGATTTTATTTATTTATTTGAGAGAGAGAGAGTGTGAGAGAGAGCATGAACGAGGAGAAGGGCAGAGAGCGAAGCAGACTCCCCATGGAGCTGGGAGCCTGATGTGGGACTCGATCCCGGGACTCCAGGATCACGCCCTGAGCCGAAGGCAGTCGTCCAACCAACTGCGCCACCCAGGCGTCCCAGCGGACAGGCTTTTGATCTGCAAGCTCACCGCCCCACCCCGCATCTTCCTGTTCTAGAGACTATTTTAAAGAGCCCCATTGTGACTTTATAGAGCTGCCTCCCTCCTGACCTGCCTGACCATCTCTGGATCAGGAGCAATTTTCTTCCTCCAGGGGTCAGGGTGGCTGTTTGCCGACATGCACAGTTTAATTGGCGCAGCTAAGAGTTTCAACATAGTCACCTCTGTTTACGTATCTAGCCCCGTATCTCTTCTCTTTCAGCACACTGATCTCCCTCGAAACTCTCACTCTCCCAGGTGTGAACACACAAGTGCTCCCTTTGCTAATGATGATGGCCAATTTTTGAACAGGTAGACAAAGAGAATGACAAACAGCTGGGTGCCTACCACGTACCAGGCACCGTACCAGGCATGTAACATACATTCATTGGTCCTCCCAGACTTCAGGAGGTGGTGGTCTCACGCCTCTATTAATGAGAAGGAACTCAAGGCTCAGTAGGCTTCATTACCTTGCCCCTTTCACAGACAACTAAGTGACAGAGCTGACCTCTATCTGGGGGATGAGTGCTCTTTCCCACCACAGTACTAATTACAACAAAGCAGGCTTCATGCCAGAGGTAGTAGCAACCCTCCCCACCCTGCCCCACTCCGATGGCCCTATTTTAAGTGCCCAAGGGACTGCCTACCAAGTGATAATGGCAGGAGTTCTATTCCCAACCAGGCCACTTGTCTGAGAAAACTTCAGTGGTGGTGCTGTCCTTGAACTGCTGTGCCATATGGAAGCTCTGGGAGAAGCCGAGCAGATGATCTCAGAACCCCCAGGCCAGGGAAATATTCTGTATGACTTGAACACGGAAAACTAAATCATACTGTCCTGGACCATCTGGTCTTAATTAACTATGCTCAGCACTCCCTGATCACATCCTCTGTCCCCCATTAAATGCATAGAGACATACACAAGGGTTTGAGGGGGAACAGGCTATTTTACTAGGAAGGCAGTGGAGAAAATAAGTCCTAGAACCTCCCTCCCCCAAATAAAAGCTTTCTATTAAACAGTCTCCAAGGCTGGTTAAGAACATGTCATTCTATTTACAGTACAGATCCTTTTCCTTTTCAGGTTGGAGGGGAGCAAGAAACTTACGGTGTGTTGATTACCAGGCGGTCCCACTGCCCCTTGATGTCATCTTCAGATGGCTGTTCAGTGATATATAGGCCATCAAACTCCAGCTTCCTGGCGATTTCTTTTTCCCTTTTGAATACCACCAGAGGGACCTAAGAGTGGGAAGACACTGGTTACTAGAGAAGGCTTTCAGATGACAGCACTCTCTCCTAAGAATTCCCAACAAATTAGCCTTTCCAACTTCAGGGCGGTGATCTCTCTTTCTCTTACCCTCTCTCTCTTAAGTTTATATTTTTTAGTTAGTAATCTCTATGCCCAACCTGGGGCTTGAACTCATGACGCTGAGATCAGGAGCCACATGCTCCTCTGACAGAGCCAGCCAGGTGCACCTGAGGCAGTAATTTCTTCACAGTGGGATTCTTTGGGTGCCTTGCTGTAGATCTAAAGTCAAATAAATCTCTTCTCACTCCTTTGGCTAATATGCCTCCCTCTCCAAAAACCTGTTTCACTTGGGCCACCCTTCAATGTTTGTATTTAACAGCTGATAGTAATACAAACCAGAGTCCTTGACCCACCCTGGGGAGAAGGCCATATTTAGACCAGTCCCCAGGCCAAATGAGTTAGGTCCCCTAGGATTCCTAGACTGGAGTTGAACCAAGATTTAGAAAGAAAATGAACTGTTCTAGAGTTGATTGGTCAGCCACAGAAATACCATGGCATATTCCAGCCCCCTTCAATGGCTATGGTCATGTTCATGTCATGGTTCTGATGTTTCGTTGATGAAACATGGTTTGCTAGCTAGGAGGAGAGGATTCACTGGGCTCTGTACGCTCTTTCGGTATTGAAGTCTTCTTCCTGAGAGCAGCACATTTACTGGTTCCTGACTATCACCCCCCATTCTCTTCCAGTTGTCACTGTCATTTTAGCCTAGAAATGGTGGCATGGCTCTGATGACCTAACACTAAAAAGGTACACAGAGAAGAAGGGGAAAGTAATCTCCTTGCTCCAACCATCACCAAACACACATGCTTCAAACAAGGGACACAGTTAGTGAGGTCAGAGGAGACTACTGAAATCCCAGGAAGTGAGTAGCCAGCACTCCTCCAGCCTGGAGAGCTCAATGGCAGACAGAGCTGGGGCCAGTCACGCGGCCGGAAATCCACTGGGTACATAGCAACATCCCTCAGGGTTGGGTCTCCAAACAGTTTCTTCCAGTAACTCTTTCTCAAAGCTCATCAAATCCATATGCCCCACACTATTTCTTAATTTCCAAGGAAAAAAGGACAAAATCTAGATAGTCATTTGTGAAGTTACTTCTTGCCCTTTTTTTCTTTAAAATGACAAACACCACCAAGAAGATAAAAGACTAATGACAGGAAGATGGCAAAGGCTAATAATAGGCATTTGCACACTGTGAGGAATCAATGATTGCTACTCACTAATGGATGATGTAGGAGGGAAAGCAAAGGTAAAGCCACTCTGACTAAGGTCTGCTGTATTCGGAGAAGATTCTGAATAATAATAATACTAATAATACTACCAAGGACTGGAACAGTATTCATCTCTGGGATTCGAAGCATTCCCCTTCAATCTTCTAAGGGTTTACACTCTCTTGTAAGGAGGACCTCCATATCTTTATTCCCAAGGTAGTGTTTACCTTCTGTTTTCTCTAGGTAGCCGGTGTATCTGTACTGAAGCCAACAAGCCAATAAGCCAACAAGTCCAGGATGCCAGACTAAGGAAAACCACCAACATGATCTCGTGGTTACTATGTTTAGGGTTCTGAGTCCCGTTACACCAGTAATTCATTTAACACTTCCAGCAACTTTTAGGAGTTGGTGTTATGATTATAACACTCATTTTTACAGATGAGGAATCAGAGGAACGGGGAAGTTAGTGGCAGAGCTGGGAGTCCCACCCAGGCAGCTTCGCTCTGGACTCTGTGCTTTCATCATTACAAAGGAGTCCTTAGGATGGGTCAGGGCACGTGGTCTCCCCAGTGGGGTAGCTAGACTTCCCGCAGGATACTCTAGTTCACCGGGGGAAGTGACGGTCACAAGGATAGGAATACATGTTGTGGACTCTTCCCAGGGAGAAGATGGCACGGTGTATGGCCAAGGAGACTTCCAATCGAGGGAAGAAAAAAAACGTAATGAGAAAAAGATGTGGTCTAGTAGCAGAACTGGACTTAGAACACCAAAAATAGAATAGAGGGCTTCATACGAATATATGAAGATTCCTAAAACTGTAGTAGTTTGTGAAGACAGCCCCAGTGAACTAAGTCTACTATTCATGCCCTTGTGTGCCGCACCCCCTCCACGCCTCCTTTGCAGCAATGAGTCTGGGCTGCCCCTGTGACTCAGAGATGCCGAATCTTCACAGAGAACCCTGGCTGAGCCCAGTCTTCCAGCTGTTTGTTCCCTTGCCAACGTTCCAGGCATGAGAGCGTGCCGTCCTGGACAGTCCAGCCCAGCTGAACTGACAGATGGTGGCTGACACGGCTGCCTTCACGCAGAGTGGAGGGACTGCTCAGATGTGCCCAGTCAAGCCAGAGAATGAAAATGATTGTTGTTTTAAGCCACTAAGTTTTGGGGGGCAATCTGTTACAGAGCACTAGGTAACTGAAATGGTAATTCATCAGTAAGTTTTCATCTGCTATCTTGAGTAGCTGAAACCTAACACACTTCCAAAAGGTGAAAAGCATTTCTGTAAAAATTCTAACTGAAGTTCACAGATCAGAAGAAGCTCTCATCACTAGCGCCACGTGTGACTTAGCCTGGTGATTCTAGTCCCACGAAACTCAACAGGAAGTGCCTGAAAAGGGACTCCCAGAGCAAGGCTTCTCAAATGGGTGTGAACACAGATCCCCCAGGAGGCATGCTGAGTTGCAGATTCTAAAAGTCTCCAGGTGTGGCCAGGGTCTGCAGTTCTCAGCCACTCCATGAGCCCCAGCCCACCAGCACAGTCCTAGAGAACAAAGGCCTGGCTGTGTTTGAAATGATGTGTCTTCCCCAAGGAGTCTGGCTAGATTCAGAGCGGCCTACGACTCACCTTCAGGCAGTAATAGCCCACCACACAGACCAAAGAGATGACGGTGTGGATAATGGCCAAGGCCCGCAATGCGGGTGCCATGTACCCAGTGCTCTCCTGCAGGACAAAGAACACCATCGCTTCTTCCTCTTCCTCATCGGTAAAGGAATTCCACAGATTTGCAACGTCTTCTGTCTCTTCTTCTACAGGTTCCTCGGTGACCTGGCCCAAGACACACATTCTCTTATCAACATCAGAGAGGGCCTCTGCCACTGGCTCTCCCCCATCGTTTAGCATGCTAGCACCTGCTGCACTGACTAGGGACACAGCATTACCTGCTGAGAGAATGAGCTTTAATGGAACTTCTTCCTAGGAATCTCCAGTATTTCTCTTAACTACGAACAAAATTTTTAAGAGACAAAAACGATCTTTTCAAAAAAAGAAAAAAAAAATTCAAATAAGGAATGCTGTACTACCTATGCTAGGATCCCTAGACCATGGGAGGTAATTTCTGAAATACCATGGCCTGGGGAGGAGGCTGAGACACCAACACACATGCGCACACACACACACACACACACACACACACACGACATCTTCCAATCTTTTTTAGACACCTTTGACATTCATGGCTTCATCGGCCATCTGGACACAGTTGACGCCCAGATTTATGCCTATGAGGCTCTCCCCTTGTGAGACTCTTGCCCTGTGGTTCCACCTCCCACAGGCTCTCTTGTGCCTGGATCACTGTCTGCGGTCCCTTCAACCTCAGTAAGGGGAAAGTCAAGCTTTGCCACACCCCCCTGTGGACTTCTAGTTCTCCTCTCCAGGCAACAGAACGCCATTACTGTTCAACCTAGGGGAAGGCTGGTGTATGTAAAAGTTGGCTTTAAAAAAGTTAGATTGATGGTTTTAGATAGAAGGGGAGAGAAGGAAAAGTTAGGACAGCCAGTTAAAGACAATGTCGAGAATCCAGGACCTATCATTCATTAATTCATTCCACTGACATTTATTATGTGCCTATGGTCTATGAGACCAATTTACCAATGTTCAAAATCTTTATTTATCCTGATTAGTTCCTCTTTTCTCATATCCAAAAACCATCTGTGGTTAATTCTTCCCTCATAATGGTTCTAACCTATAGGCCAATGATAATGGCTTTCTGTTACCTTATCCTTTAAGGAAAGAACTATATTTATTACTCACTTTGAGATACATCACATTGTAGGGTCCAGTACATATGAAATACCCAACACACATTTGGAGAGTTTATGACATAATGACTAGGATAAGCCTGAACTCTGGAAACAGTGCCAGAACTGGATTCCCAGGCAAGTGGTGTCGCCATTCTCTGTGCTGCTAAAAACCATATCCCTTTAGAAGCCAGTGTCTTAGAAATTTCCTGATATTAGCATTTTTCTTCTAATTAAGAGCACACATTCTATTAGGATTTAAAAAAAAGAATACCATCTATTTAGCAAATCATCCCTGAATGTGGTATCACCTTATAAAAGAGTAGGATGAAGTTGATCGCGAAGGCTACGAACAGAGCGAGGAACCTCAGGTTGTAGAAATTCCTGGCCAGGTAATGCTGGAAAGGAAAGGACAGGCAGGAGTAGAAGAGTTTTGGAAGGGAAAGAGAACTTCCTTCCCTCAAACAGAAGACCTTGTCTGGTTAGAAATGTAGACAGAACAAGTCCTATTCATTGGTAACCCTGGACTTATGATGTATTTGGGGAGGAACCAGGGACACTGATTAAAAAAAATTGCTGAGAATGATGCTCAAGGGAATCCTGCTCTGGGTTACCCCTCAGGGAACCAAATGTCTAAACATGCCACCCCAAAGAATTAAAATGCTGCTGTGAAGGGGTGTGTGTGTGTGTATCTATATGTGTGTGTGCATTCCATGCAGAAATTACGAGTATTTGAGACCCACTGTAGAGCCCTGTAGCTCCCAGTCAGGAGGTGGCCAGTCTGTGGCCTAGAGTCCTTGTCCGTTTGTAAGTCACAGAGCCTCTGCTTTGTGTTCTCAAGGGGCAATATTCCCACTGCCATCTTCCCCAGAAAATCCAGCCCTTGCGGACGGGAATGGTAGAAAGCTCTCAGGCTCTCTGTGGAGGGGTTGCTCCCCTTGGTGATGTCCTGGCCATCAGCAACTATCCCTCACTGGGCAATGTGTCAGAGAAAGGACATCACGAGCTATGCTGAGAGCTGACTACATGTGGAATAACTTTTGAGGAGTAATAGGAGAACCTAATATGACCATATTCTTTGTGCATCCCAGATGACCCAACTACTTCTGAACTTTGGACTACGATCCTCCACATCTGCACATGACACAGGACGAATCTTCTAGAAGGAGGTATCTGCACCCTGCTGTGGATAGCACAGGGCATTCCAGGCTAGGTGGGGGGGGCTAGAGCACTTGGCTTTGCCCAAGTTACCCTCTTCTCCTTTTCCTCCCCCACACAAAGACAGATGAAGGAGAAGAGGAAGGAAGAGCAATGAGAAAGAGGAAGAAGCATTATGGACACGAACAACGAAATGGAATGTGGCCCCTCGGCTGAGGTCTGAGCCAGGAGCAGGGCAGGGCCTGAGCGCTTACCAGTAACTTGGTCTGATAGATTTCCAGCCCTTTGAAGAAATTAGCCATGAAGGCTTCAGGCTTCTCGACTTTCTGGCCCCGCCGTCGCTTCTTCTTCTTTGTCACATCTGCCCACAGGGCCTCGGCCTGCTCTTCCTCTTTGGCCGTATCCTCCTTCTCCCCGTCTTCTAGGCTGCAGGAACGAGAGCCCCATCAGCACAGAAGGGCAGCGGGAGGCCTGGCCCAGAGAGGGGGACTAAATTAAAAAGAAATCTTGTCATTATTCCTGGAGGGTATCACCCCACAGTGGCTGGACGCCAGCTCCACCCTTAATGAGTGATGCGGCTCTGAGGAGCTGTGGTCGTCGGGGGCCGTCTGTTGTAAATGTGCTTGTAGTCCTCTTCTGATAGGGGGATAAACAAATTTTTTTTCCCCTTCAGAAAAGTTGTCCTTGATTTTTAAAGACTGCTGGAATTAGTAATAGTACCTATTCTTCTAAGCTTGTGGTCAGACTTAAAAGTGAGCCACCCAGGTGGCTCAGTCTGTTAAGCGGCCGACCCCTGATTTCAGCTTAGGTCACGATCTCAGGCTTCTGAGATGGGGCCGCACGTCATGCCCCACGCTCAGTGGGGAGTCTGCTTGAGATTCTGTCCCTCTCCCTTTGCCCTTCCCCCTGTTTTGTGCTCTCTAAAAACAAACCAAAAAAGACCTTAGCATAGACCGCAGTGTGTAATATGCATTCACTATACTAGAAAACACCGCCACCACCATTATATGAAGTTGCTAAGTGTGGGTGTTCAATCATTTGTTTGGCCAGATTGGGAAGTTCTGCTCTTCTAGAGTGCCATGACAAAGTTAACATGAGTAATGGAGTATGCTTATTGGATAGCTGGGGTAAAAAGAAGTATGGCCAGGGCCTGCATAGTACCTGTTTTTTGTAGTAACAGAGATCAAGATTTCTAGTTAGCACAGCAATACAACAGGAGATGTCATCTAGAACAACCTGCTTAGGGTTGGAAGTAGCCAAAGCTACCAAGAACTTACTCTGTCTTCTCAGGCTCCACTTTCCCTTCGGCTTCATGTGCTGCTTTCATCTCAGCTGCCTGGACAAAAATAACAATCAGTCAAATTTTCCTCAACTTGAAGAGATCATGGTCTCTTCATATTCAGCACTGGCCATTTTCATCTCCTTGTCACACATCCCCTTGGCTTTCTCTCTTCAGAATGGCTCTGCTTTCCTCAGGATCACGGATGTAAGTGGATCAGCCACGAAAATGGTTTGCAATCCATTTCTCCAGAGAAATGCCAATGCAAAGATTGCAAACTTTAAAACTCAGTTGCCCTGTTATTATTCAACTCCCAGAGAAAACTTGGGCTAGGACCCCACGGCACTGTCCCAACAGCCCGCGGGGTCAGGGAGGGATGGGTCACAGATCACACCAGGTCCTATCCACAGCCTGCTTCCACCAGACAAAATTCCTGCCTTGTCTTCAATTTTCTTACCTACTATGCCAATTCCTCTGACTGATGACCACTGTAATTAGAATAAAATTCAAGGTCCTCAGTGAGGTCTACAAGGCCTATGTGATCAGGGCCTTTTTCTCCATCCTTGTCTTATACCACTTGACTTGTTACCTCCTACACCTAAATAGCCAGACCTCATTTTCTTTCCTGGCATATTCCAAATCCTGCCCTGCACCAAGATCTTTGCACAAGCCACTCTTCTCCCTGGAGTATGACTTCCCAGGTCTTTCCTGACATACTTCAGGACTTGGTTCAGGTGACACCTTTTCAGAAGTCTCCTGAACTATCCTATTCATAGTAAAGCCCATACTCACTTTGTAACACATGGCCTTGTTCATTTCTTTCAGCACGTGTCACAAATGGTTATTATCTTATTAATTTGATCACTTCTTCCACTAGAAGCTGAGATCTAGTAAAGCAAAAGCATGTCTCTCTTGTTGACCAATGTATTTCCGTGGATCCTAGGAACACAGCAAGGTATGTAATAGGCCTTGAATGAGTCCCTATTATGTATCAAACTCTGTCTGGCATCTGGAGCTACATCAGGGAGCAAAACAGAGTAAATAAGTTCATATCACAAGAAGGCCTATGGTTCTGATGCTTTCATCCCAGACTCTCCAAAATTAGGTGCGTGTTCTCTCCTCTGCATTTCCTTGACCTGGCATTTTTCCTTCTTAACATTCTCATGCTTGTATGAACTTCTGCAATGTCTATTTTTCTTCCACTAAATTACAGGGACAATGCACTTCTCACTCACCACTATCTTCTCAGAGCCCCAAACAGTGGGACACACATATTAACTATTCAATAAATATTAATGAAATGAATGAATAAAATTTGTCTTTGGCCTCTGATATCTTTACAATCCTCTCCATGTTCTCTTTGATGCTAGAATGATGCTATGAGTTAGATGCTTCCGTGGAGGGGAACACCCAGAACTTTCCATGACCAAGGGGTTCTGGATTACTGTTATTCCCTTAATCTAGTCAACTGACTCAAAGCCCAAATTGGATAGTACATCTCAAGAAGGAAATGTTCCAAGCGTGATGCTGGGCGAAATGATATCATCTGGACCATTTGGGACACTGGAGAAGTATGGTCTCAAAGGAAAGGTCTCAGCATATGCTTTCTAGGTTTCTCCCACTCTCTGAAAGTCTGCTTCATGCCACTTCGCTTTTCTTATGAAATCCCCCCATCAGGACCTGTCCATGCTAACTGCAAGAAATCCAGAGAGGATTTTTACCTTTATGAAATGATAGATGCTTCTTTGTTTTATGCCATTTTGGCTGACAGAAGGTTTGATAGGAACACTCTCATTTGGATAGTGAAGGAAACCTCTCCCTGGTGTTCTGTGCTTTCTGTTCACTCACTAACCTTCTGATGAAGTCTTGGAAGACCATCAGATTTGGCCTCCACAATGTAACCTGAAGATCGCTCAGCAGCTAGACTCTGTGACAACCATCTGAGTGTTGCTCTTTCCCAGACATGGCAGAGAATTGCAAGATTAGGGACAGAAGAGCTGGTAACTAATACAGTGTTGGCGCCTAGGGAGCCAGCATCAGAAGTGACTGCAAGTCTATTTCTGGGCATAGAGAAAAGATGACAGAAACGACTTGTGCTTACCTGTGCTTTCCTTTTCTTCCGGACAGTACTCTCTAGTGTAGGGGGTTCATCCTTGCCAATAATCTCAGAGAGGTCACCCAAACCCCCTTCAGGCCCATGCTTTAAGCCTCCTTCTTTCTTCGGGTGGAATCCAAAGAGATCTGACATAATATCTGCATCTCCCTTCTCACCCTTCACGAAGTGAATTAGTTCGGGTGGAACCCCTGGCTCAGTCACCTCTGCCCGCTCAGCATCCAGAGCATCATCATGGATACCAAACTGGGTGGGGTCAGGCATGTCACCCAGGATCTTGGTCACTCTGATGTTCTTTGCCCCTTCCACGAGGCCGCCTCCAAACACTGTGTTCCAGAGGATCTGGAAGATTCCTCCCAATATGGTGAAGAACAACCGGAAGAGCCCCACAAACAACATCCAGAAGAAAGAGAAGAACACTTTTACCAGCTCCTTCACGGTCATCTTTTTCACTTTCCTGTACTGTTTCCGGAGGTTCTTCAGGGTTGCCTTCTTCAGAAAGTTGGCAACGTTTCTCTTCACTGAGGCACAGGCCATGGCAAATGCAGAGGCTGACTCGAAAGACTTGTCATCTTCCTCTTCACCCTCAATTTCTAACACATAAGATGAATCTTCATCTTCTTCCTCCTCCTCGTCGGGCCTCTCAGCTGAGTCAGTTTCGGAGATCTGAGAGGCTAACTGCATTTCAAAGATGGTATCCTCACAGAAGTTCACAAACAGTTCCATCTTTTCTTGCTCTCCCCCTTCATTGACCACATCAAAGATGAACTGTCGCTTCGACTCCTTCACTTGGGGCTTCTCCCACTGAGTTCGACTGGATTCACTGATCTCGAAGTAAACACGCTCAATTTTCTTGGCCCCGCCCATGATCTCAATTCGTCCCAGGTACGGTTCAAAGTAATTTAGTACACTTCCTGCTGGGTCCAACAGACACTTAAGGCGAGAATCATTTGGCATATGTTCGGAGAGATTGGTCAGTAACACTGCCACATTAAACCCTATGTCCTTGGCCGGCTCATGGAACCGGTCTACAAAATCAACGTAATTAAACATATCATTCTCATCAGCTTCTGCACACGAAAGGAGAAAGTCAATCTCTGACTGTGTGTACTGTTTCTGCCCTTCCATGGCCTTTTGGAACTCTTTTTTAGAGATAATCCCTTTACCATCTGGGTCATATTCTTTGAAGGTGTCTGAGCTGGTAAGGTCTTTAAGTTTCAAGAACATGTCAAAGAATTTCAAGATCATTTCTACATTGGTAGATGATTCTACCAGTGTGTCAACCATCTGCTTGCCAATAGTTCCATTTACCACATTCCCTGTGAGGCAGGTTCAAAAAGACATACAAATATATAAATAAACCCAAGTCATCATGTAACTGGTCAGGTAGCTATTTTTTAGGAAATTTGTATGCCCAATCAGGTGGCTCTTTTCTGACCGTGATGGTTTGAAATGGGTAGGAGGGAGCAGCAAGCCATAAAGACTACACCACTAGGAGCCAAGGGGGAAAGAAACAAAGGGAAGAAGGAGATGGCCACACCAGTGCCTTTTATCTGGACTGGGGCCTGGGAAGTGGTTTCATTACCAGATTACTGGGGACACATAGGGATAAGTGGTGCCCCTCTTATCCCCTTAGACCTAGGAGGGTGCCCAACTAGATGGCTGGCATACACACTGGCAGCCAGATGTACTGAAAAGCAATGGGGAGAGGGAGAGGATAGGGAAGAGCAAAGCTTGGAGGTTTTCCCCAGTTCATTCTGGCTTTCCTAGTAACATAAAATGAGTTGGTTTCAGGCTTTGTCCATCAGACCATGTGCCCCTTACTCATTTTTTGCTTCTGAAAATTTGGCTTTCTAACCAAAGTCATAAGGCATCAATGACCTGCCAGAAGGATAATCTGCACGATTAGTACGGTTAGTGCTCAGACCAATTACAGTTGTGTGAATGCCTAGTTATACCAAACAGCCCAACCTTCCAGGAGGGACAGAAGCATCACCACCATGTCCTGAAGGAGATCCAAGAGTTCCTTCAGCAGCTCGATCTGACTGGAATCCTAGAACAGAAACAGGAGATACCCCTGAGCTATCTGATCCCTCAGCAAAGTATAGGGCAGTGAGCAAGAAGAGCCTGCTCTGGAAAGGTTAGGTGAAGGTTGTGTCCATTGTGCCTGTGGACATCGTATCATCCACTGTTCGTATCATCAGGGAGACTCGCTGTGGCCGGTCTTATCCAAGAGAGCTTCTTTAGTTTCCCTTTTATTAGTACAATATGGCAGACATACCACTTGTTGTCCAAAGCTAGTGAACAATCCAATCCACCAAACAACCATTAGGTATTTCTACTACTTCATGTTGTGTTTTGTATACTAAGAATGATCAGGTGAGCTTTTGGGGAATACTACTGCAATCCAATTAGGTATCAAAGTTATAATCATCAAGTGGGTTCTCCTTTCTTTCTGGGTTAGGGTCTCCTGATTCTAGCTGGTGGTGATCTGGGTGCCACTGTCCCTTAATATATTATAGAATTGAGGCTATTCCTCTGCTTCTGCTGCTAGTCTGTCTGGTTTTCACTTCAGCCTCACAGACAGGGCATTGCCAAGTTAGCTCTCTGTTTTAAACTCAATGTCACAGAAGGAAAAACAACCCTTGGATGATCTGAGGTGGGCAATCTGAGGGTGAGATTTAAAAGTACATTCTGGGCCACACTTCTTGTACAGACACTCTCTCTCACAAACACAATTTTGTCAAGTCTCTAGCTTTCGGGGGACTGCCCCCCTTTGGCGTGGGTCAGAGCTACACATGGAATATCACAGGGGAGAGAATATGAAGAGCTGGAAGAGACCTCAGATCGTCTATCCTAATTCCCAATAGTTCACAGATGATGGACCCAAAAACCAGGAAGGGGGAGTGACTCTTAAAAGTCACCAGCAAGAAAGGAAGCAGGGCCAGGCTCCTGTCTCCAGAGCCTTCACACCTCACCGGCCCAGCTGGGCTGACACAGGAGTGGACATGTTACCGCCAAATGAGCAGCGCTCCCAAGAACTCTCTCCTCCCATAAGGCCAGAGTCAAAAGGGGAAAAATGAAAGGGTTAAATAGCACATTCCAGTAGAGAGGGGACAGATGTGACAGCCTTGAAAATTTTAGATACACGTTACTTAAATTAATGCTGCAAATGTTACTCTAATCAGCCTGAAACACATCCTGAAATTCTCCCTCATGTGTTGTCATGGAGAGAGGCGATCGACAACTATATACACTCCATTTGTTTGTTCATAATAAATGCTCGGAGCGATTCTGATTCATCTTGCCAGAGAGATGGGGAGTGAGAAGGAAAGGCAGCAATGGGGAGGGAGGGGAAGCCAAGGTGAGAGAAAAGGGATATATGAATTACAGAGACATGCAGACATTTGACAGACCCAGAAGGGGCTGGTAGATTGTCAGAAACTGACACAACAGTGACAAGGAAGCAAAAAGGATGAGCATCATAAAAAGCGAATGTTGAGGCAATTATGTAAAGGATAGGTTGGTGGGACACAAGGAAGGAAGCTGCATCCATGCAAAAGCCTGTCTGGGACACCCCTGGAGGCATTTGTTCCTGTCACCCAGTGAAGCCCTCAGGTTTAAAAGTGAGACCTCATCTGCATGGCTGGTCCAGCCGTTTGACCAAGCAGCCACGTGAACACAGGGTAATACCAAGAGGTGGGGAGTGATTTTGCATTCACACCAATGACACAGCGGGGAAGGGCCACAGTACCTGAGAGAGTTTCATCTGCATGTTAGCAAACACATGGAGGAAGCCGACCACCGCGTCCCACAGCCTGCTGTGAGCCAGGCTCTGCTGGTTCCCAATGCAAGGGCCCTATAGAGAGGAGGGCATCCTTATTTCCTGGAGACTTACTTCAGCATGTGCTGCTCTGAATCTTGCCCTAGTCAGTGCACAGGACACCTGCTTCTACTAGCAGATAGCTCCTTCCAAAAGTCATGTATTTTGTGGCTCACTGTTTTCCCAGGGTGTTACTTTTTGCACCCCAGCATAGGGACCTGGTCCAGGAAAAAACCACGAGGAATTTCACAGTGCAGTGGTTTTTCAGAGATTTTCTTTTAGCTTGAGAATGTGTTCTTCAAATAAAATACTACAAAGAAGAACATTATTTAAGAGTGAAATGCTCTGGTTGAAATGGGACTGAAGGATACTCCAGCCCACTCTCACCTCCACCTCGGCCTCAAAGGGGTTCTGAGGAACTCCAGGCTTCCACAATTTGAAAAGCAGGCCCTACTGTTTTCAGGTAAAGCTATGCATAAAATGCTATGTGCCATGGCTATCTACTCAAGTAAAAAAATGTGAATAATATTCCTAATGTTCAGGGGTGCCTGCGTGGCTCAGTCAGTTAAGCCTCTGCCTTCAGCTCAGGTCATGATCCCAGGGTTCTGGGATCCAGCCCCACATCAGGCTCTCAGCTCAGTGGGGAGCCTGCTTCTCCCTCTCCCTCTGTCTGCTGCTCCCTCTGCTTGTATTTTCTCATTCTCTCTCTTACAAATAAATAAATAAAATCTTTAAAAAATATGTTCCTAATGTTCAACCACCTTTAGGATTTTCTTATTGTTAACCTAAATTTTAAGTATAATATAATCTCTACCTTTTCTGAAAGCTAAACTTAGAGGAATGACTTCATTACCCATTTCCATTTTTTATCTTGATAACTTTTCCTATTTTTTTAAATATTTTATTTATTTATTTGACAGACAGAGATCACAAGTAGGCCGAGACGCAGGCAGAAAGAGAGGAGGAAGCAGGCTCCCTGCTGAGCAGAGAGCCTGATGAGGGGCTTGATCCCAGGACTTGGGGATCATGACCTGAGCCAAAGGCAGAGGCTTTAACCCACTGAGCCACCCAGGCACCCCAATAAATTTTCTTATTTTTATACATTGAATCAACATTTAAAAAAAAATCATCTGGAATTCTTCCACATGGGAGATTTGTCTATTCATTCTTACCTATTTAATCATTTACTTAAATTAATAGGGACTCCACATATTCATTTTATGCTCTGGGTTATTACCCAATCTACTCAATTTTGTCACTCAAATTGTTTCAGTTTTGGCCCCTGGTAGCTCTTTCAGCTGGCCTGTGTCCCTTGGACATAAGCCCATCTTTCTCTCTCTCTTCCCTGTCCCACCCCCCACATTTCCTTGCGCTATATATGGGATTCTCCATGTCTTCTTGCATATTTCTTGCCCCAGCACTAGGACAAGCCCTTTCTCTAAGAAGTCTGGTTCCTCTCACTGGAAAATGGTATTAGAAACTGATCTGGGTGCTAGTTGTGCCTGCTGCTACTGTGATGTCATTATTTTAAGGCCCTCTCAGCTGACATGACAGCAGATATGTGTGGGTTATACTAGCCCATGTGTATGCAAAGTATCTAGAAATGTTTCCATAGGTAAGTATCTGTATCAATACCACGGTCCAACATGAATTTAGCATACTGACCTATGTATCCAACTCTAACACATTTCCACGTGGGCCAGTGGGCCATCTAGCTTCTTCTTGCTTATCTGTAATCATTCAACAGTGAGAAGCCTGGCTCCTGCCATTTAGTAACGGCTCACTTCCATTATATGTGTAAAATGATTGGAGAATTAATAACACATATCCCTAGGGGAAAAGCTTTAGCAACTAAAGTGCTTACATACAGTTCCTTTTGCCTTTGGTCTTACAGTCAGTATTCATTCCCAAAGTTTCTTAGGTTAGCACCTTATTCCCCACCCCCTCAGTGAGATCATTTTGTATATTTCTCATACCCTTAGATTCTTCTGTCATGTTCTGCCTATGCTTCTCATCCTTAACTTTTCCTTAGATTTTGTTTCATCTTCAAATTGATCTTCTATAATAAATTTCCAAAAAGAACACAGGTACCACCTCAAGCTCTAGAAAAGGGCTGGCAGAATTCCCAAGGAAGAGGGCAGCATGAGAGGCAGTGCCTAACTTCCTAAATCATGTAAGCTTGTTTAAAAATCACTGTTTGAGGGGCGCCTGGATAGCTTAGTGGGTTAAGCATCTGCCTTCGGCCCAGGTCATGATCCCAGAGTCTTGGGATCAAGCCCAACATCAGGCTACTCTGCCCCCACCCCCTGCTTGTGTGTTCGCTCTCTCTCTCAAATAAATAAATAAAATCTTTAAAAAGAAAAATCACTGTTCATGTACATTTGATGTCTAATCCCTAGAAAATTCTAGATTCATTTTGGAACAAAAAAGTTGTTGTAAGAAACTCACATTCACCAAAAAGAAGCTTCTTTTTTTACTTTGGGTTAAGTGCTCCAAGGGAAATTCTGAAGATTAGGATGGCTTCTCCAGAGAGCAAATCAAATGTTTGTCAAATCTGTTCAATGACCTCCCCAGATATTTCACATTCTGTGACACTTCAGATCAGTCACCTGTTTCTATAGTTCTGTCTCCATGTTCTTATAATCCTTGAGTAAAACAAGGATTGCTCTCTCCCTTAAAATCTTCCAAGCTGAGTCTTAGTTTTGTGTTTATTTTAATAAACAAATATGATCGGAGTGTGCTGGCGCACTCATTAGATAGTTTTTAAAAAAAATCTCCTACTACACCCCAGAGGACTGTGATACGGCTACTGACCTCACAGGAAATTAGGCCCAAGTACATTCTTTCCACAGTCATTAGACTACTGCATGCAATAACCAGAGACTGTTATAAATGGAAAGAATGCTGTGAGATCTAAATATTCAACTGGAAATTCATTTTAAATTTGACTGCCATTGGACATAGTTTATGTGCTGCTAAACTCTTTTCCAAGGAGTTTATTTTCTGACAAATTCGTAGGATCTTATAGCTTCTTCATCCCAAGACTCAACATCATTTATCTCTTTATTCCTTCATTCTATCAATTGTGCACTCGACCCCTCATGCTTAATGAGTAGCTAGGGTGAGCCACACATGCTAGAAATGAAGAATTTTAGATCAAATAGGAAATTTTCCGCCCACAAAAATTTTCAATCTAAGAGGGAAAGGAAAATGTAACTAGGTAAATGCAAAGAGTGTGTGCCAATGCTAGGAACAGGTCACAGTGAAAGACCATGAACTGTAGCTTCTCCTACAGAGTAGTCCTCTCGAAATACTCTTCTATACGTGGTTCCTATTCGTGGCTCCACATTGTCAGTGCCAGGTCTGGAGGCACAGTCCATAAAGCCGTCCTATTATTCCCTAGGGAATACAAAATATGGGGGCATTAAAAATGCTCTGTTCTCAAGCCTGCACTCTGCAGCACGTACCTGGATATATTCCGTAAGAGAATTGAAAATCTGCTTCGTGACTGCCAGAGCTTTGGAAAAATTGTGCTGTCCAGATTCGTCAATGATGTCCTTCCCTGAATAATACCAGTAGAAATCACTGATTGACTCCTAAGAACAAACAAGGAGAGTTAAGTGTTTCTTAAACTTCCAGTCAGTGAAGCTAAAAACCCAAGGTTCAGAAAGAGTACAGGAGAAACCCACATTTCTATGACCTCCTCCTTAGTATAGAAACCTAGGAAGAAGCACAGAGATACCTAATCCCTAGCATCTCTGAAGAGCATATACTCCTCTAAAAAAGACCAGATAGGAGAGAGGATGGTGTTCAGCAGGACACGGGTGACCACGAGGCAGGAAAACTCACTCACAATGAAAAATGTACATTAAAGGTAATCATATTTATCATCCAACTAACTGGCACAAGAACAGGGACACAAGAGCTAACACTGGGAAGTGCCAGAGGTTATTCTGTCCCACGGCCCTGTAGGACATCTCTCCATCTTTGCAACCATCCTATGAGACAGGTGCTACCCATTCTATAGATGAGAACGTCAGAACACAGGGAGGTTAAAGAGATTGCTCTAGTAAGTGGCAGAACCAGGAGGAAGACTTAGCAGAGAGGAGAGAGAATCCTTTTTTTTTAAATGTTTGTGTAGATTTTCCTGTCATTATTAGGATTTCATTCAAACAGTTAAACGGAGTGACTTCTCAGGCACTAAGAACTTGTACACTCATCCTATTCCCACTATCTCCTGTACCTCTCTTTTCTAGTGAAAATCTGTTTCCATTCATGTATTGTGGCTCTCGGGCACTGTGGTGAGGTTTTCACTGGCAAAACCGAGGTAAACTGGCATTTCATCCAAGATGATTGGATACTTAACCACTCCCCCTATTTCAGTTTTCAAATACAGGTTTTTAGGTATTTGACTTCTCATAAGTGTGTGGACATAGGATATAACACTGTTCTTATTGGGGCTGGACCAGACCCTGGGCCTTCCCTGATCCTATGCAATAGTCTTTAGCTTCTGAAATGTGCGTGAGCCATGCCACCGTCCAAGACCCACTGACCTGCAGACGCAAGAGGTAGTCCACAGTACTGATGATGACGTTTATGGTGGTGGTATTGCCCATCTGAGTCCGCAGGAAGTTCTGAAAGTCTAAGAACACCAGGGCTGTGTTAGGGCCTCTCTCGTCATGCCGAGGATGCTGGGCAAGCGTTCTTGGCTAAACTCAGAAGAGACATGCTGTGTAAAAAGCCTTACAAGATCACCCCGTTTGGGTCCTGGTGTGTCCTGCAGGACAGGGTCCTGCCCTGAGCCCTCCCATCCTTGTGAGGCCAGGGACTTGACGGAGAGGGGTGGGTGTTTAGAGTCACCATCTGAAGATTCTGGAAGCCACTCAGTCTGGGTGGCACTAAATAACACCAGCCCTGAAGTTCAAGTCAGTTTTCCAATGAGGGTTTTTTTTTTTTTTTTTAATTGAGGAATGGATTAACTGTTGTCCTTGAGTCAGCAGCTGGTTGTATGAAATGTGGCATCCTGAGCTGAATCATAATTTGGCACCTGAATGTTGTTTTCCTTTGACAAATCAATCTGTTCTACTTACCACTGTTATGTCCTTCACAAAGTAACTGCAGGAACCGAAAGAGATCACGTGTAAACTCGTCATTCTGGAGTACTTTTTCACCTTGAAAACAGAATACTGGTGAGCATTTGTTTGGCTTCTCAACCCAGACCACTTTGCAAGGCAAATAACTGCAAAAGTGACAAAGGGCCTGCATCAGAACAGTTCAGAAAGGGAACTTTAAATGAAGGGGGGAAAACCCCAGTAACCTGGAACTGAGGCTACAGAACACAATGACCAACCAAGCCAACGTAGTGAGCCCTGGAATGCATTTGTCAGGAAAACAGCTAGGCTGCTGGCAGTAATGGCTCACGGTCCAGAACCCATGCTTTACAGATGGAGAATGCTTCTTTAATTAAGCATCAGAATACTGAGTTAAGCTTCACATGCAACTACCAAACCTAAAAAATGTGTCTACACCGCAGCAATTAAATAAGGTCCCTCAGGACTCACATGCATGGTAGACAACTGGGGCCAGACTCTCAGACTTACCACGCTCACGCACAATGACTGGTGAAAAGAGAAAAACAGAAGGCAAAGTAAGAAAAACCATAAACACCATGATAAACTGTGTTTAGTTAAGGCTGGCTCTGTGATCACATCCAGCCTTTATCAAAGCTACCGATGGGAAGAGTTTGCTGAAATTGGGCAAGTCCTTGCAGATTAAGAAGCACTGAGCAGGGGCTCTAACCAGAAATAGTTAATTATGGTAACCAGGAAGAGAACGGCCTCCAAATTTATTAGTTACTTACGTGTTCCTTCCTCAGTAACCATCCCCAGGCCTTCTGCTTTATTTTGCCTTTCAAACGCATTCAAATCAAGGACACTTGTAAGAGACGAGAGAAAACAAGGTTCAGGGCTCTGCACACTAGGAAAATGGATTTCTAATGTCAGTGCATTTATTGACTAAGAATATCTTGTCCTTGGGTTATCATAAATGGTCTAACACAGTGCCGTGTGGCTCAAAGCCTAGCAGTTCCCTGGGTTTGCGTCAAGAGTGTTGCCCAAGGATGCCTATAAGCTCTCAGGCATGCACTGAGAGGGGTCAGAAGAACTTACAATGACTGTCCTTGTTTGTCCAGATTGAGTTCTTTCTTATGCATGAAGATTTAGAAAGGTTTCCCAAATAAAGAAGGAATAATCTGTTTCTGTGATTTCCCTAAAGAAAGTCTACTTTAAACTGCACAAATTAATGCTTCCCTCCCACATTTACCTATTTTCTCCTTGAATCATAAGAACTGTGGTTTTAGGGCTTGGGAGGAATACTCACTGACGGTGCTGCAGAGTTCAGAGTTCAAAGGGCCACACCCTTTTAGAATTCTTGTGTCATTCAAAAGCCAACAGTAGCAGAGGTTAAGCTTTCTGGAGGTAGTGGTGTCCCTGAACCTGTAACAAGCTAGCCTTTTTTTTTTTTTTTTTTTTTTTTTTTTGGTCTCCACTTTCTGTGAACTTCCCAATCACAGCCACCCCCAAATCCTACCTAGTACAACCACAGAGTTTGATAAGGAGGACAATGTATAACCATATTATTTCCAACTGGGGCTCATTCTGTTTCTCTAACAGATTCTCCTTCCCCAATCTGAAAGGCTTTAATAGACCATAACAGGAGTTATGTCTCACAAAAATATAGCTGCTAAGGCAGCTTATGGCTGAATCCATTAAGATTCTGTAAAACTTTGCCTTCCCTGTAACCACCAGGCAAAGGAAATGACCACTGGATTGGAAAGATGTCAGGGAAAAAAACCACAGCATTTCTTTACCCCTTTTAGGGAGCCACATATCTTCTGCAAGTTAGATGAATTTTAAAGAGAAAACAGTGAAAATTCCTATTGCCATATTGTTGGTCTTTCCCAGATTCTGGTGTAGAAAAGTTCTTCTCAATAACACAAAACCATCTTTCCATTTTAGCTTTGTTGTTAAGGGAAGAGAGCAGGGAAGTAGGACCTTTGGACAAAGAGGAGCAGTTCTAATTCAGGAGAGTATCTGGGGGAATAGATATTTCTGATCCTTACTCCATTCCAAAACACCCATTTCAAATGTTTTAATTTCTCTAATGTTTTGGTATTTTACCAATATGTATTCTTTTTATAATTAACAAAAATCATGAAATATCTTAAAACTTCTGTTAGTACTCACTTGGCCTCTAAGGGCATGTCACCTGTCCCTCTAAGCCATAATTACGAATGAGTTTAATAATATGAAGTATTAGATACTACTAAGAGAACACTTAGAAATTTAATTGAGAATTTTGTGGGCAACATGGAACTGAATTGCCTTGAGTTTTGTCATTCTGAGTCCACATGTACTATCTTACCTTCAGTGAAGTCGGGCCTGGCAATATTACATTTTCTTTTCTTGAGAGAGGTAATAAACAAGTTGGTTGTTGGCGCGGGAAAAAAAATGGAGCTCAGAAAAAGGGATTGTACTGCAGCTCAAATATGTTCCCTCTCACTCCAGGGTACATAAAATATTTATTCCATCAAACAAGGTTAGCAAAATTATGAAGTCCACCAAAGGGAAGTATGTCCATCTTGCAAATTTTTAAGTGGAAAACATAATAACTCTATTTTTAAGAATATTAATTAGAGGCAAATTAGCTAGATAATTATAACTCTGATTTCTTTTAGAACGAGTTACAGACTATTCAAAATACATATGAATCTTAGCGAGTAAGCTGATGCTTAGAAAGACTGCTGGCTTGTTTCCAAAATGAGTAGGCTTGATAACCTTAAACAACTTTTGGCTCTGCATTGTTCATCCATCAGGGGGTCAGCCATGAGAGGAGGTTACATACGTGGTAATAAAAGTAGAAGTTCAATGCTTTGTATTTTAGGCTATGGCAAAATATTCCCATGTTAGGATGGACCTCTGCTGAAATGCCTGTGTCAAAATATGTACCCACCAAATACTTAATCAGGCTCAAAGAACTGTTAAGGATGAAGATTAACAGAGGGCCTAATGGGCCTAATGAAAACATAGCCTTGAGTAATACTGAGGCATTCCTCTGCTTTTCCATTCTTTCCTGGTTTGGCTTTTATGAGCATATGTGTTAGGAGAAACACTCAGGTCTGAGGAAAATGACATACCAAAGAAAAGGAGGTAAAGGTGATTGATCAAAAAACCAAACTAGGTGTGTGTTTGTGTATCTAATGGAGATTACATTTCCCCTTCTGTATGCTATTTGAATATAAGCCTAAAGCTGGAGGAACAATACCGACCTTCTTAGCTTTCTAAAGCAGGTAAGTCCTTCCTCAACAATTCCATGATAAGCTAGTTTATTTTGTGGTCCCACTCCTACCCCATTCCTCTTCCTTCTGAACAGAAAAAAATGCTATAGGTGGTTTTCCCATATTTACCTGCAAGACTGCATAAGACCAGAAAGGCTTTGAAAGAATCCAGCATCCTTTTTCTCCTTTAGGTAATCTAGCATTTTCTACAAGGGAGACATATTTCAAAAGGAAAAGTGATGTAAATTACACCACGAGTACTGACCCTCCCAACTGGAATGGAGAAATGTCAAGTCCCAGTCACATGACGTCATGTCCAGGGTGGTGGTTTGTAAAGTTGGGTAAGCATTAGAACCACCAGTGGCTTTCAACCTTCCATGTGCCTGAGCCCCACCCACCCTCTTCCTATGGAACCAGAATCTCTTCAGGTCGACATTTTATTTTGTAAAGGTCCACTGGTACTTCTGCTCAGGGGAGTACAGTAGATCATTGACATTCATAGATTTGCTCTTTGAAGCCTCTCCCATTTGGGAATAAGCACCAAGACCGTGATCTAGTAAAACGTTCCTGGAGTATCATCTGAAAAACTCATGAGCTGAGTTTGGTGCATTGGAGCAAAGAAGCTTAGCCAGGAAAAAGCCTAGTTGAGAGCTCAGTATCTTACAATCAGACTTTGTTTTCTCTGTTCTCTGTTACTGGGAATGCAGGAACTTATGATGTCTGACATCATAAAAATATTTTTAAAAAAATGTCCTGCAAGAAAATCAACTGATGGGATGGTGATGGAAGAGAACAGAAGGTGAAGGGTGTTTCAGAAAATGGTAGTTCTTTCATGACAAATTTGTTTGGGGTGCATTAAAGGCTGAGGCAGATTATATGTAATAGTGGTAGCTATGAATTTGGAGGTTCTCACGGGCCCTGTGCTATAACCCTCACAAATACCACTAGTCTTTCAAATGTCAGTTTCCTGTGCACACAGAGGCTTTCAGCCGGAGCCTGCAGTGCCCTGGGGACACCAGAATATTCCTGGCTCCTGCAGCCAGCTTTAACTCAGACACTGCTGGATTCCCTGTGCCTGGAGCTCCATACTAGGCTTCCCCGTGTTGCCTCAGTGAATGCCTGCAGGCAGGGCCGTTTTGCTGCATTATTAAGTACTGCGCCCTCCATCCCAGAACAGAGCCTGCCCTCAGTGCAGAGTCAGCAATCCAATGCGGTGAAGGAATGAATGAACAAATGAACCAATGAGCAGAAAACAGGTGTCTGGGGCTATGAACTCCACTTAACTGGTTGGGCTCCTTGCTCACGGTATGACAGCTAACATGTCAATCGGTTAAAGTACAAACCTAAGACTTAGTAAATGTCCTCTAGAGGCTCTCTATGCAAAAAATCATCCAATGATGAAAAAAACCTGAATGTTTTTTGCTTAGAACCCCAGCTAAACCCTCTCTGTTGAGTACACATTTGTCTATAAACTCCCAGGTCTGGCTTTTTCTGTGTTCCCGGCAACTCTGATGTAACTGGCCACTAAGGACAAACACCAGCAGGGGTGCTTCTGGGGGGTCTCCCTGCTCAGCAGAGCCAGCACTCTTCCCCAGAGCATGACAGTTGTCCAGCGGGTATACCCCAAGAAGTCTAAACTACCCAGTGGGAGCCCCCCGTACCTGCTGCACGCCGGCGTTGCCCCCATTCAGAATGGCGATGCCCAGCTTCAGAGTCTCAACCACCATGGGGCTCATCTCACCTGCCATGGTGAAGATTCGATTGAATCACCAAAAAAATGGAGGGTAAATCGCATCTACAGGGCTTTATCAGGACTCTTTAATAATGATTTCATGTCACAGCATGCTGTCTCTGTGGGAGCGACGGGGGCCTAGCCACAAAGTCACGGAATCACCTTTGCTGGCACTTATCATCTGAAGGACCATCTCTGCAGCTCCCCGCTCATGCAGCCGTGCTTGCTGGTAGAGGGTTTTCTGCTTTTCCATCTCTTTCTCCTGGAAAAAAAAAAATAAACAAAGCAGGGAAAAATTTGTTTATCCTTAGGCCATTTGCCATGCTAACGTAAACCAAGAGAATCTGTACTTGCACAAATAATTTTGGATAAGGAAATCTTGTGAATTTGATTTCCAGACACTACGTCAGCTTTCCAAAACTGTCCATCCACAAACCACTCATAGTTTGATGATGACTTTTCTACTTTTCGCACTGGTAGGAAACATAGCCCATTCTCCTGTAATACTCTCATTCTAGGAAGTGACCCCAGATTAAAATGGGTTTGTTTTTCATGCTTCCTCACACAGGGAAGGCTGCTGAGGGCTCAACTGAAGCCTATCTGCCCGAATGTAGAAAACACCCATTTATCTAGAATACTCAGATCGCCGTTAACAGAGACTCTTCTGGATATGGAACACTACAATGCCAAGGCCTTCCAGAAGGAAGCCCAATCTTACTGTTACACACTTTGTCTATGAAGAGAGTTATCAGTAAATTAATATGGTTTTATCTTGGGAAATTCCATGTCCCACACTGCCTCAAAATCAAAATTGTGACTAATGACATTTACAGAATAAGGATGCAAAACCATCTCAGTGTTTCCGTTGCTTTGAGTTTACATTTTTTGGATCTTTGAATTTGTCCTTCTCTGTCCCCTGTTACTACCATATTTGGGGAGGAGTGCAAAATTTCCCAGAAGACCCAACCTGTGAGGGGGGTTTGCTGACAGACTGGCTGCCTGTGACCTTTCATTAGTCCAGAATACTGACAAGAGAACTGTGGCTAATGGGTGTGCCTCGTGCACAGAGACTCTTGTTTTTGCCACCAGATACATGTGGTGGGTAAGGCACATGGTTCATGTCAGCACCCGTCTCTGAGGGCCTGCCAGTTGGCTTTGGCTTTGGCGGATGGCCCCGTCTTCAATCTTCATAAAAACTTACTTCGAATGTTTTCTCCTTGTCTTCCTCCTCTTCTTCGTCCTCCCCACTCTGACAACTCTGGATTCCACGGAGCAGGGAAAGGAGGAGACAAATGAAAGTGAGTATAACAGATGAGACTGTTCTACAGAGCAAGGGCATGGGATGGGATGTAATTCATAGGCACCTCAGGATCTCAGAACTTGTGAAAACCAAGAACATTTTGACCACTGTAGGGCAACATTCTACTCAAAATGTCTTCTTTGTAGTTACCAAGGGGTTCCAAAAGGAGAAGTGGGAACCCTGAGCTCATACAGTCAATGGCGACCCATCCAGTTTAACCAAAGACCTGAACTCTTCCACTTAGTGAAGTTCTGGTGTACATGAAGCCAGGAATGCCCTTTCTACACAAAAGCCAGGGGCTTGGCAAGAAGTCAAGTCCACAAATCCCTCTTTCTGTCAGATGGGGGGGGGGTTCCTGTTTGAGAAGGAGCAGTTCTCTTACTACTCAGCATCCCGGTGGCCGCTGTCCCCCTCCATGACATAGGAATAATGTCACTCGCCTTTGCCAGAGCACTAGGATCTCATTCCAGGTTTTAAAGACCATTTCCAAATGTACTGAACTTCCTTCACCTACAGGTATGTTGGAACTTTTGGGTGTGTGCTCAACGTTGACTGGAAATGTAAGAATAGTCTGTATGCCTGAACTCCCCATAGCGAGCCTGGAGCTGCCATGTGTACGACATGATGGCATCCACCATTTCTGCAAAGCTTCAGAGTTTCCTTATGAGGACAGTGGAACAGTTTGCTAATGTCACCCTGTAGTACATGAACCGTGCAGTGCCTGGAACCCAGGTCATGACCGAGTCCTACACCCTGCTGTTCAAAATGACAGTTTCCCTGTGTCCACAGAGGTAAAAGGGAAGACAGAAAGGCTGAGACAAGGGGCAGAAACGCAGGTGTACCTTGGCCATCATGCTGGAATAGGACGTGTACAAAGGGTCATCTTCCAGTTTGCTGGAAAGAATGGAGGAAATATTTAGCAGGCTACATTTTGGACCCAGCAGAAAAGACTAAGAGCCACAGAGATCTTACGTTATGGGCACCAGTGAATTAATCAGAAAAACCCTCCTCTCACCCAGATTCTTAGAAACTACTCTGAAAATGTGAAAAAGCACTGGCTGATGGAATTCAGGTTGGAAGGCTACCGTTTCACGCTAATCTTCAGCCTCCACATCTGGCATTACGAAGAGAGGGCTGTGGCTCATAAGAATTTGCCTAGATGTTTCTTGATGGCCAATAGGGCAGCAAGGAGGGCTGCTCAAATCTGTTATCCCCTTTCTGGGCACTGCCCTCTGTGAGACGAAGGTGTGGGGCTGGCAGCACTGTGCCTGGGAGAAGCAGGGAGTTCTGGTGGTGCTGACCTCCTCTCCGTGAGAGCATTGCGGCTAAAATGGAGAATGATCTGATGAAGTGGGTCTGGTTGCTTTTCCATCTCCTCCTCCTCCTCCTCTTCCACCTTGGGGGATTTCTACATAAACCAATGCAGACAGGTTTTAGGCATGGATCTCAGCATGCGCCACATAAATGCATGCGAACAAAGAGACGGCAAAGCGCAAAGCACAGAGTGCGTCCGATAAAAGCACGAAGAGAAACCACTATGTCATATGTTTATTTCAGGACAAGAAGCCCCAAGGATGCAAGGTTTGGGACATAAATATGTATATATATGTATAATATATATTTCAGCCAATCAAAGAAACAGCAATTTTAGGTTCAAACGAGATGAAAGGAAAAGCAAAAGCCTGACCACAGGGGAGGAGCCCTCTGTCAGCAGAACCCTCATGCAAGCCCTGGGCACCCGAATTCAGGAGGAAAGCTCTGGAGAGTCCCCTGAGAGGCTGGACCTCTCAGTCAACATCTGAAATTTCTCTTGGAGAGCTGGGCTGGAAATAGGGTGGGACAAGGGTTATTAAGCACTGAGGCCATTTGGGGTCTGATACTATCCTAGACTCAAGCCAGTTCACCATTTCTTTCCTAACTTCACTGCTGATTCTAAAAATCTTATTGCTTCAGAGATATCCCAGCCTGGAGCTGCAAGCCTCGCAGTTTCTCCCTTCATTAAGTCTTTTCTCAACCTCCTTTTACAGAAAAGGAAATCGTGTCTGACGCAGGGGTAAAAGTGAGTTTCTAGCAACAGCACAGCCTGCAGGGTGTACCACATTCAGTAAACTGGTGAGAACTACACAGGCTGCATGAATGACTGAGAAGTGGAGGGCCAAAGTGATGCTCGTTGTCAACCTCACACTCATCAAGGAACTGGGAAAACCGAGGAACTATCATTCTCACTGATGGGACTATAGGAAAAGGACAAAGGGCACGAAGACAAATGGGAGAAAAATGGGAGAGAAAGGATTAAATGCAAAAAAAAAGAGGGAGAAGGAAAAGAAAGAGAGGGTGTTAGGGAAGGAGAAAGAAACAGAAGAAAGACCGAGTATGAGACACACAGAGTGAGAGTAACAGAAAGAGTAAGGGATAAGAGAAAAAATAAATGGGAGAAATAAGGAGGATTTAAAAAAAAAAAAAAAAAAAGAACCATGGGTTGGCCAAAGGAGAGAAAAGTTTATTTTCTGTCTGTACCATGATGAGGTTTTGTGGTGCTTCTGCAATAAGTTTTGTCCCCTTGCATGTTGCTTTAAGTCGTTTTGGGGGCATGAAGTCTGTTAGCGACAGGGCACGACACATTTTCTGTAGGGCCCGGATAGAGAAACATAAGGTGCAGGAAGGGGCTTCAGATGTGCCTTCCCTAAAGCAGAGCCGCTGATGGGAAATGCAGAGCCTGGGCTAGGGCGGGGTGGCCTCCTGCAACTGATGGTGCTCAAAACTTAACTTAGCATGAACTTCCCATCGCATGGCTGTGCATCCCAAGAAATATTAGTTGTTAATAATGATGATGAGGATGGTAACAGTACTAGCACCTCCAAGCAAAATTCATCCTCTGGCTCTTATGGCCATTAGCAGGGCCTTCTCTGAGAGTTTATACAGTTAGTTCTTTTCAAATTGATGCGCCCGATTCTTTGTGAATGTTTAACTGTTAGAACACACACGCAAATACAGAGGTCAGATCCATTCACACCCATATCTGCTTCCAGCTGGGTCAGTACTTACAGCCAAATCCTGTACTAGTTTCTCTTCAAAGGAATACTCCTCTGTTTCTATCCAAAATCTCTGATAGCCATGGAGGAAGAGGTTAATGGAGCGGTGCCTGAGCGGAAGGGTTGAGAGTGAGGTCAAGAGGGATCCGTGGGACACCTTGTTTTAGTCTGGGTGTTAACAGTTAGTAAGCAGGACAGACTTTTGTACAATTCTTTCCTCTGATTGGTCAGGGTAGCCAGCGGTACACCAGAAGCATTTGTTTTGAAGAAACCAGAACCCTCTAACATGGCAGTTCACGAATGTCTAGAACACCTTCTGAATGGATTAACAATGGTTAGTGGGAGACCAGGTGGTAACCATAATCCTACCCTGGCCACAATGGGTCTTTATCACATTTGTCCTCTAAAGAGAAAGAATTCATTGGGCCAAGAAATGGTCCTGAAGGATTTGCTTAATATGGCAAGGTGGTTATCGCTTTTGGCCGATAACCTGCCCAGGTAATCACATCTAAGTCATGCTGATGGTGAGTGGTTTGGTCTCAGATCTACTGAAAGCAACAAAGCTTGAGTCCTTTATAGGGTCTCTAAGGAATTACACCTCCAAGGCTCTCCAGCTTTTACTTAGGAAGGCAAGACTTAGGTGTGCTGCACTGACATCCTAACTTTGGTGTGCCTCATGGATTCCAGGGTGTGGCCCCCGTACCTGGGAACACTGAAGAACCAGCAAGAGCCACTCACCCTCTATAAACCAGGACTAACTCCTGAGAATGTTGCACTGAATCAGTTAGCTGATTACCAAATGTGAGGACACTGGGGAGGAGGGAAGGAGAGAAAAGTAAGATGCAGGTCAACACCAAAGTCGTCCAAGCCCTGGCCATGTTTTCTGGCAGAACACAACCTCGCCATCTTTCTTCAAATTCTGACCAATCAGAGCTCTTTTTAAAAAATTGTACAAATTTGGGTTTTTATGATAGTGTTAAATCATGGTCAAGAAAGGAGGAGTGTGCAGAAAATGAGCAGGTCTCTCCACAGGTTACATTACCATTAAAATGGGTATAAGCCTGTCATACTGAGTTTTTTCATTAACCTTTTCCAGCCAAACCCGTTGAAAGGTGCTCAGGAAGAAATTGTTAATTTTGTGTCTGGAGAAAAGCACACAGGTTGTCTTTTAAAAACTAACATCAGAGAAACAGTTTGCACATAATAAAATAAATCCCTTTAGCCCTTTAATATGGAGGACTCCATGCAGTTTAGATCATGACAAGATGGAGAAGGGAGTGATCTTCATCATCAGTCTTAGTTTTTACTATGGTTGTTAGAAAAATCTGCCCAAGCTCCTCCATGCTTGGGAGAAATCCAGGCATGGGTTAGTGGTGGGGCTGGCCACATTTCGTCAAAGACCTAGTAAATCCCTCGATGTATTCTTGCCCATACAAAGGCAGAACTGCTGGAGGAGCAACTGATGTATGAGAGAATGGTACTAACATATTCAGTGGATTTAGAAAACAATGCTTGTTTTGTGAGATGTCATTTTGCCTTGCTGGCCCTGGAGATGTGCTTAGGGCTAAGCCCTTCCTGAGGTCCCATTACCACCTGGGGCTTGAACCTCTGCCAGGAAGGAAAGTGAATGCCTTTTGATGCTTCACCCCTTTTAGGAAAGAGACAAAAGTCCCGTTGATTTTTGCTTTCTCTATTGAGCTATTTGAATTTCTCCTTGTTGCCAGGATATCAGTGGTCTTCATAGCCATTACTATTTGTCTGATTTTTTTTCCTGCTTTTTATTCATGAGTTCCATTTGATTTTGTGGCCCCTCATCCTCCTCCAAAGATACCAATCTGTATTGTCAGGAGACCTGTAGGAGCAGCTGTGTGTCTCAGAGGTTATGGTTCTTCACTATCTTCAAAAACCCTAACAGGAAAGCTTAGTTGGTCATCTGGCTCAGGACAGGATGACAGGGCACTCTGGACAACTGATGCCCAGGAAGTATGACCTGATGAAAACAAGTGTCCAGCACAGGAAGAGACTTTTATTGCATATTCCAAGGAAACTTTTATTTACATGGGATTCAGAAAATACCTTTCTGAGTCAGTTTATTTTTCCTAACTGGGTAAGGATGGTTCATACTGATTTGCAAGTTTGAAGAAGCAGAGATGGATACTCAATTTGCAGCTTTGCTTACTGATCCCAGGCTGGACCTTGTGGACTCTGCCATCAGTCTGAGGACGGGAGTGTTGCCACATCACCAGTGATAATGAGTCAAGTGTCAGTGGTCAGTGTTTGCCCAGTCTGCATGGATACTCTGCAATTCATTGATACAGCACATTTCAGAAAAGCCTTTGCATATTTCTGACTTCAGAGTATAGATTAACCATGCAGATAAGGCAACATGTCCAGGATTGACCTCTTGGGACATCTTTAGCCAGTGCCCTTTCTTCATCTTGAAGGTAAACACACTGTGCTCAAGGATTCTCAAGTTACATCTCTGTACCTGCTGAGGAAACAAAGTAACTGCGGGACCATCCAAGTACCTCAGCACAGAAATATGGTTTGATCTGTTGATGGAATTTGGGGTAAAGCATTTTGGAAAGAGTTCTTTTTCTACAGTTCCTTTATAGCCTCACAAAGTACCCCACCTCAAGAAAACTAAGAGCTTCCGTATGCTCACCTGGCTGATGTTAAGGCGTAAAATGGGGAGCTAAGACAGGCACAGGACACTAGGGAATCACATCTGTTTTCAGCTCTTCTGCTTACCTGGATTTCCTTAGTAGGCTGTTAGACTATATGTAGACTGTAATGGCATCATGGATGGAGGGCTCCAATTTCCACCCCTTGGATCATGAATACCAGTGCCAGAAGACAGTACAGCTGTGGGAGGATACCTTAATACCCATTGCTGGCTCCCATGCCAGAAGAAAAGGACAGAATACTTGCCTGGGCAGGTTGTAGAGAGGGGCCATCCTGAAACAGGCCACCACTGCCCGTTTCCGCTGCTTTGACAACAGTTTGTGCCAGACCGCCTTCTTGGACCTCAAAGGCTGTTCCACCTGAGAAGAAAACACGGGGATAGGTGTGCACTAGGCTATCTGTGTGGCAGAAGGTCGTCGCCTGCAACCCAGATTTCTCAATCCTGGAAGAATTCTTATTTCTCAACCATAGTCAGCAAAAGGTACATAGCACTGAATTACTGGGTTTGTAGAGATCTGACATTTTCTTCCTTCTCCCAAATATCTGCTTTTGGAGGTTTACTGCCTAAGAGCAGCTTTACAACTGGGTAGAGGATTTGAATGAGTCATTTGATCTAATGGCAAAAATTTGTAAAAACTCTTGGAAGGGAAAGAATTGAGGAGTCTGCTATCATGGGGCACAAGATGACATTTGGGAGTGAGCTGGGATGTTTCTTATTCCTAGTTTTGGGTCTTACAAGAACAATCTACCTAAAAGTAGAGTGTGGAAAGGAGCTTTAATATTCAAAAAACCAGGGTGATTTTGCTTCCTCAGTCCTCAGGGTAGGTGCTTCTTACCTGCTCCAAGTGGAACACTGCTGCTGAAATTCTCTGTACACGCTCTATGGTCTTTTCTGCATTGAAAGGTTCTTCACTCTTTAGAACATCTTTGTAGAGGTTCAGTTGCCACTTTACTGCTGGGTCATCAGACTGAAAATTAAAGCACACACCAGGTCAGCAATCTTGTATTGAAAAAGCCTTTACTCCTTCCAAGGTTCCAGAGGAATTGAGACTCTTGTATTATTGCTTCTTTCTCGTTTTCTCTATTATCTTCACTGACACATTGTACATCTATATAGGAACCTCCCATTCTAGTCTGTATCCCTTAACTCATGCCATATTTCCAAACCTTTCTCTCTTTACTAACTTCTAATTTCCTGAAAGCAATCTTCCAATTCATAAATTCTCTTTTCAGCTGTGCCTAGCCTGTTTTTTTAACCTGTAAATTGGATTTTTAATTTTGGTGAGTATTTTCAATTTTTGTAATCACTATGTGGCTTTTTCAATCCCATATCCATTCTCCTTAAAAAAAAAAAAAAAAAATTCAGGCGCACCTGGCTGGCTCAGTTGATGGAACATGCAACTCTCGATCTTGGGGTTGTGAGTTTGAGCCCCACGCTGGGTATAGAGATTATTTTAAAAAAATAAAATCTTTAAAAAAATGTCCAAGTCTTGCTTTGTGGATATTACTGCTATGTGTAGCTCTTTAAGTATTTCAACCACACTTATGTTTAAATTGCTTTCTGCAGTTCCTTAGGCTCACGTTCTTCCCTTTGTTGCATTTTCTGCCTCTCTAATGGTGGTGGATTTTCTTTCATGCCTTTTTTTCCTCTTAAGCATGACTTTGGCTTCAGGAGGAGTTTTATTTATTGGCATGTCAGACCATATTCTAAGAGGTGGAGAGTCTCCAAGTGGTTTTATGGTTGTCTTTGCAGGAGATTTATAGGTTTAACTGGTTTAAGGCTAATTTTATGTAAGTTTCTGGCTCCGCATCTGTGCACAGCATGGGTAATTAGGTCCTACACTTTTCTTCCTTTAAGGTTATTAAAAACCCCAGCCTCTGACATACATATCTGGCTCAGAAAGCTCTGTGAGTTTTCCTAGCTGCATCAACTTCTCTTCATTCCTGTGATTTAAAGTGTCTTCTTTATTCTGGCACTGGGATTTCTTTTGACTGCCTTTTTTTTTTTTTTTTTTTTGGTGGTATATTTTCCCCATTATCCCCATATGTCTGGGATGGAAAGAAGTGGCTGTTTGTGTCAGCTTAATCTTCTATCTTAAGGCATAACATATCTGAGAAAAGAGTCGTTCAGATTCACAGGCCTGGAAAAAAATCTCAAATAGCCTTTAAAATCAAAGTTTGTTTGTTTGTTTGTTTTGGTTTATACCAACTCTAACAGAGTTACTTTGTTTCCAAATCTCTAGATCAGGATGTGCTGAAGTTCCCCCCACCCCCAGCCCCCACAGTGTCCATTTCACTGTTTAACAAGGCTCACAGTCAGTAAATTTGAGACCTAATCTAACCCCCTCCTCTGGCTGGATGTTCACACTGGTAGGTGGGAAGGCATGCTTCATTAAATGCTACTTTGCATCCTCTTTGTAACAGCAAAGGAAAGAACAAAAATTAAGGGCAAAAACTCTTCCCCACACACCCAAACAAAAGTGAAAATTGAAGGCAGAGAGCTAGTCCTACCAATTAAACACCAGTGCTCAGAGACTGTTTTTAGAACACACTAAAGAGAGCATTAGTGAATTAAAAGGAGGGATGGCACCCCACAGCCACAGGGAAGCCTGCATGCATTCTCTCTTCCCGATACATCACCTTCTCCTGCAGGTGCAAGTTATTCCGCAGATGTTCCTTCACCTCTTCATCTGTGTCCCTCTGTGGAAAGAGATGTTAAATTTTATTCCTCGAGGTCACTAGGGAGATGTAAAGTAGGGCGCAGGGAGGGATGGACAGCAAGTGGAATGGTTCTGCTGGGATCTTTATTACAAGAACAAAAGAAGAAAAATGACAGACTTGTCTAAAGAGCTCTCCAACCAGCTTTACAGATGGGGCTGTTTTGTCGGTGGGCCCCTAGGTTTCTACTCATCAGCCCTCGCTACCCCCGATCCCAGGGAAGGATGAACCCTTCAGACCCCAAGCAACCACCCCCACCCCTTGTGTTACTGCTCAGCCAGAGTGGATGCATGACTTACATAGCTGTATCGAGATTTGGCCAGGGAGATGAGCTCCTGATCGCCTGGTGTGCACATATTCAAACCAATGGGCAGCATTTTCTTGAGTGCGGCCACGATGAGAGAGGTCTGGATGGAATACAAGTCTCCTCTCCGCTTTGTCTTCTTCCGTTCCTGGTCCTGTCCTCCAGACTAGGAAACGAGGTTGGAATAAACAGAGGGGCTCAGTGATTCTGAAATGAACGGCCTCACCTTAGAGGCAGCCTGCCTCCTTGTGGCCCTATCTGTACAGGTGGGCCTTCCTACGCTTCAGAGAGCAAGGAAAGGAGTGTGCTGAAGCCATCCCAGGGGCCGTCGAGAGTCCCGCCCGGCTCCTGAGTCCTCTCCTTGCGTGTATGCTCACAGAACCGCGTGGGCAGACACACACCGCGGACGCCTATACTCTTGCCTCACTTGTCCCCTGGCTGAATGAACAGATAAACTGGTGTTTTTCAAAAGGAATGGTTCGATAACTGATAATATGGCCCCAGAAAAGAACGGAGAAGCCTGATGCTGGGGTGTCAGGAAATACATGGGAGAGCATCTCCCATAGAACTGCTCTGCGGTCAGGGCTGAAGCTAGTGTTTTGGAGCACCGCGTCCCACTCAACCTCCATCTTGAGGCAGTGAAAATTTTCACAGGGAAGGGCAAGTGCCAGAGTAGGGCTGCTTTGGGATGTGGCTGGGGAGAGTTGGGAGGAACCCTGAGGAAAGCAGAGAGTCTGCGAGAGTTCACCCTTCTTCAGTTTATACCACCTCACCCCTCACAGGGAGAGACTACACAACCAGGCCCACCCCGTGGAGCAGAAGGTTTCTGAGAGAGTTTGAGGCATGGGGCTGAGCCACCCATCTGCGAGGCCTCAGTGTCGTTTCCCCCAACCCCCTCACCACAGCCGGCCATGCAGGCAGGCTGCAGGAGACAGCCCTGCTATGAACGGGTTTTTGTGAGGTCGGCCTCTGAAAGAGCACCCTGCCCACTAGGTACTTCACTTGCAGGGCTGTGCCTCCCTTGGGGACACTTGCTGGAAGTGTGGGTGTGCTGGATAGCTAGCAGCAGAGGATGAAGTCGGGGGCTGTGACAGAAAGAGAAATGGTGCTCACTGAGGCTTTCCTCTACAAGGTGTCCCTGGAATGTCTGTGGGAGGAGTGGGCAGTGCTGCTGCTTCAGCCAATACAGAGACCCAGGGCTCTGGGAGCAGCAGGGAGGCCAGACGCCTCTCCTTGAACCCACACGTAAGATCCGGGACCCTGAGCTAGAGCAGCATTCGTCTTAGGAGGCACTGGTTTCTAAGAGAAGAGGAGGGTAAGAATTAACACTGCCTTGGGACTGATGGCTTTAAGTTACTTTAAAGTGTGAAACAGGTTCGTAATTATTGATGGACACTCTTAAAATGGATGCGATTTCTTTCACCCAGCTTGCGGTGACTTCAGGAGGTTACATCACAGCAACCACAGCGAAGCTCCTGGCCAGCAAAACCCAGGCTGGCCAGATGCGCCAGACAATTCTCCTGGTTGTGGGACCCCTTGTGCCCGGTGCTCTAAAACAGCAGGTCAGGCCAGGGACAGCAGGGAGAAGGGGTGGGGAGAAGTATGGCAGGTGGGGGAGGGGGGGTGGGGAGTGGTAAGAAATGAAGCTAACAGAAGGCAGCTTGTGTTCTAGAACACAGCAGAAAGTGAAAGCTGGTTCACACAAATGCCGCAAAGAGTTCTCTCATTTACTGAATGCAAGCTGGGTTCTTTACGTGTTCTACCATCAGGCATAGAGTTCTAAAGGTTGCGCCTAAGGCGAAACTCATTTGCAGTCTCCGTTACCCTGAAAATCATCCATAAAGGATAGAACCCGATTTTGTGTATATAAACTATGAGGTGTCCTCTCTATATAAATGTAAAAGGTGAATAGTAACATGCCCTACACAATCAAGTAAATATGCAAAATGTAACTATGTATATTTGATACACAATTCAAATAATTTCTCACTCATTCTATTCTGTTGGGCCAATCTCAAGTTGTTCTTATTATGAATGCTGCATGTGTACTGTGACTCCAACGTGCCTCCTACTAAAACAAAACATTTTTAATCCTCCCAATAATGATGATCCCACAAATAAGGCAGTTGCATAAGTGAGAACATGATGCTCAGGGAAGGTAAATGATTTTCCAAGGCCACGCAGCATGTAAGCATCTGAGTCAAAACCCAGACCCAAGCCTACCTGGGCATGGCTTCATTTCCCTTTCTAAGAACTGCAAATGGCCTGTTTCCTGCTCATCTCCCGTTCTCTGCCACAGAGCTTAGGGCAGGGAGCGTGACAGTGGCAGCAGACACACATCAGTGAATAGAGAGATATATTTCCAAGTTATAATCTGTATGGGCCACTGGAGAACTGTCCTAGGGTTTTTTCCCACCATATGCACATTTTGTGTAAAAACATGTGGTTATCTGATTTCCAGTCTTGAAGGTTAGTCCTTGAAAAACTTTGAATTGCAGGAGCCTCGCACAAGAGGCGGAGATGTATGGTGTGAAAGGAGTGGGCCCACTGATGGCACATGGGATTCAGACCCTGCATGGCACAGCAGAGGAGTGAGCCTCGCGGGCTCTCACACCCTGTCGGCATCCCTATCTCTGTCAGTGTGCTGGCTGCAGAGTGGGCAGCTGGGGAAGGGAACAGAGATAGCAAGGAGACCTCAGTTAGGGTGAGGCTTGGCTGGCTTCCCTGGCTTCCCCATTCCAAGGGTGGGTAGGCCTACATTCACTCTTTGACGGGCGGTGTCTTCCCTGGAGCAGGCCTGGGGGACCTCCAGGTGGGAAGATCCATTCTGTACCACCCCCATGGTGATCACAGTGCAGAGGGTGACCAGAGCCTGGCACCTCTAATACTAGGACAGAAAAGACACGTCATGCATTTGACCTGTACCTTTACTTGCATGGCCTGTGTGGGAAGACAAAAGAAAAGAAACAAGGAGAAGAGTCAGTCAGTAAAAGCAGGGGTCCAAGGCGTAAGGTAGCACATGTTAGTCGTAGCTTCTTAGCCCCCATTTCTCAGCCAATACAACAGAAACTCAACACTTCTAGAAGCCGGTTGAGCATGGCATGAAGAGTGAGTGGGAGGTTAGGATGGAAGTTATTTTGGTCAAAAGGACTTACACCCAAGCCAAGCAATATACCCCACAAGGCAAGGTCATCTCTAAGACTAGCTTTCCTGATACACGAGCCCTTTAGATCTAAAGCCTTTCCCCTCCCACCTCCCATTTCTCACTTGGGTGGGCTGTAAATATTCTGTCATATAACCGTAGACCCCTATTTGCTTTCTTCTTTCCATCTACCACATTATCACTGCCAGAAGATCTGTGGTTGTGAGAAGAGAAAGAAGAATTGAGCAAAGGGGCAATGAGTGTGCTTCCACAAAAAAGAGGCTTGCTAAACAGAAGTGCTTTAGGAATATCCAGGGTAATTCAGGATTGCCCCGACAGCCCAAAGGATGGAACATCTCCCTTCCTGTGCTGTGACCTTCAAATATATCTTTAGTCACAGCCTCTTTCATACTAGAGGTTCCATTTTGTTCTTTTCTTTACCACTAAGATTGGCTAACTCAATGCATTTCCCTAATGCTGATAATGCTGGAAGTGCTTTTTTTCCCCCTGAAATTTTTTTACTTTCCAAAGAGAAATTTACAGATTCCTAGATCTTCAAAATCCTCCCATTTCCCTACACATTATCACCAGTTGTTTATGATCAAACAAAGGATTTTATGTGTGAATGTAAGGACAATGTATGGACTCTTCAGGGAAAGGAAATTTGAGGCGGACACATGGTCGGGTGGTGTGTTGCACTGAGACAGCACAGGGAGAGGCTTCTGAAAACAGGCAAGCTTACATCATGTGACGTTCTTATCCCCACTAACAGGGTAAGTGAAGTAAAGACAAGTCAACCCAACATTAGATATTAGGGGAAAGTTGAACTTCCAGAAGCCAGTCTGAGAATGAGAAAGTAACAGAGAAAGAGGAAGCAAAGGATGGGGGAGGGAAGGATAGAGAGGAGTAAGGGGGGCGGGGAGGGGGCTGAGAGGGAGACAGAGATGGAGAAGGGGAAAGGTAGGGAGGAGAGGAGAGGAAAGGAGGGGAGCTGCACAAGTGCACAAGGAACACAAAGTGAAGATGATGAGTGGTGGAGGGGATGAGACAGAGAGGAGTGAACACCAGGGGAGATGGGTGTAAGCAGCAAACGCCCACATGTAAGTATGAATACCCCGGAAAATCTCAAAGTTAGCCTCTAAACTCTTCCCTATCCTTTTTCAATACACTGAAATCACACTTGGGAGAGAGAGGCTTTCAATGAGGCACTCTAATACTTCCTGCCTTATAATTCTGTTTAACTCATAATCTTGGTCAAAAGACTGGCATTTTTTGGGCTAAACACGTTCTAACTTACCATTCCCCTCCGAGGAAGCTGCTGACATTTTTCCAGAAAACAAAACAAGTTTCAAAACAAAACAAAACAAGCACTTGCTCAGCTTGGTTACATTTTGCTTAACATATATTTGCAAAACAGTGTTCTATAAAGAAAATATACAATGAGCTCTCCAAAAAACCCTGCTTTCATTGCCTGGAAAATAATGCATCACTGCACTGATCTTCAGTTAATCAAGTATAAATACTGCGGCCCACCGTATATTTTGTTTCTGCCTCCTTTCCACCTGCAACGGCATGTGCAGCATGTGTAAGCATGCAGCATTCCAGAACACAGGTCTTTGCAACAGCTGCCATACGCACAGAGGCCAACTTCATTTATACAACACCAGAATTCAGTTCAGAGCGGAGATAAAAGCAAGCACAGCTGACCATTCAGATTAGGGAGTAAAGAAAGCATCTAATTTCAGGGAGGAAAAGGCGATGGGGATTCAAGTGAGAGTAAGAATACCTCCTCCCCATTCTCTCATAGGTAGTTCTGTCTCCAAAGAATACCAGAAATGGCTATGAGTTGTGGTTTACTGGAGGCAGGGTAAAGGGGCCTCCATCTGAAAGAATGTTCTGCATTTATCTCTATCTTAGTGATGCAATTTGAAACTGACTTTTAAACATAACATCCCACTAGAGCTGGGAGGGGTCAGGTAGTAAGCTCAAGCCCATTCTACAGATTGGTAAATTGCGGTCTGGCGGAGTTAATGCAACGCCAGACCTTTAGTCAATGGCTGGGCCAAGGGTGGGACTTAGCTTCCTTTCCATCTCTAGTCCTATTTACTATCACGTTTTGTGTTTCAACTGAGGCAACAGGAACAAAAGGAGTGTCTGTTACCCTGAGGGGGGTAACATGTTAAATGGTAATGTTATTTAACCATGGTAGATGTTATTTAACATCTCCCATTTACTATACTGTAATGACCCTTTTCCATGTAGGAAAACTGGCATACAAAGTCAATGGGAAGGAAATGAAAGTGTTTGCCCATATAGACATACCTTACCAACAGCGAAGATGCCCACATTCTGAATATGACCTTCCTCTGACAAGGCAAACATACCCTTTTCCTCATTCAGCAATGTGCATGAGCAGAATTTCCAGTTAGTTTGTTAGTAGGTTAGTTTTGAAATGTCATCTTCTGTCACCTTATCTCTTTCCAAGTGTAAACCTAAGGACCCTAAGTAACCATTCATCACTGTGCATTGAGACATTGAGATGTCTTTGCCATTTCTGCTCATCTGGGATCCAAATTCTTATCAGAGTCATTTCCACTGCTTTGCTGCCATCCGCTGACAGTAACAATGGATGCGGCAGCTCTACTGCAAGGTGAAGGTAGCATAAAATCTATCTGGAATTGACTGACTTTCCGTAGGTGGATGGCGTGAGAAGAGAGCCAACGATGACTGCAAGAAGACCCTTCAGAGGGAATTTAAGAGAAATGTCCAAGGATCAGGAATCTAAAAGATCCTATCTTCATATATCCCACATGGGAGCAGATGTGTTTGCCAGAAGTTGAATGCAAAATGAATTTTGGAAAATCAAATAAAAATTATCCAAAGCACAAAAGCGTCCACCTTAAGGTAAATTGCTTTGCAGCAAAGACTACTTTGAATATGAATATATACTTCTGATCTCTCTTTGTATGTGCACAATTTTATATGTCAAACCTTATTAGGCAGTGTATAGCAGATTCTAAACTCTAAGAGTCAGTTTTGGGATGCTGGAAGAAGTGTTAGTGTCAACACAGCTAAAGGAAGAGCTGGAAAGTTCAGAGTGATGGCAGCTGACCAGAGCTAGGCACACGTGATGAATTTTGGGGTGCTGAAGTTTGCATTTTTGGTTGTTATACCAGCCCCTTGTTTGCGGTTTTCTATACACAGGTCTTCATCCCAAATGGTTATTTGGAAAGATGCTCAAAGGCTTTGCTGTCATTGACTGTCATCTTTCCAAAACTGTTTTTCACTTCTGAAGGGTCCCCATGCACACTCCACCTTCATGTTCCTCAAAGGCAGCACTTGTACCAGCAACAAGAGAGACGCACATCTCAGGTGTTACATGTCACTTACACTTGATATATACAGCCTACCCTCATTGAGGCACGCTTCTCAAGTGAACAGAGTTGAGAGTAAGCCATAACAGCTGGTAACAAAACATTACATTTAAGTAAGTCTTGTATGTATGTTATGTGCACCTGAGAGAGTGTGTCTGAGAATTCTTTACAATCCAAATAGCAAAGCCTCCCTGTGCAGAGCCGACTGAAGAGGAGCTGGCGGGGGGTGGGGGCGGGCAGGCCCCCTCCTGTATTCCTGCTACACTCCTCCCTGTTAGCTACTCTCTTTCTCAGACAGATATCCTGTATGTTCTCTTTTAAACATTCCTGCAGGGAATGGACAGACGTTTGGGTTTCTGAAAGCAACCCACATGGAAAATAAACAGAAGGCATTAAGAGGTCAGTACAACTGAAATAAAACAGCTATTGGATGTTCCAGATAGGAGGAAAACAAGCTTACTGTAAGAACATGTGCTAACGAAGTCGTCAAAGCAAGGGCGTTTCCTCATAGCTAATCGAAAGGTGGCTCCAGGCGTGTGTAGCTTGGCAGCTCACTACGCCAGAAGAAGTTCTATTTAAAAACAATGAACAGCTGCTTTGGTTTGGGAGACCTCTCGAATGCCTTAGACAAGTCTTGAAACTTTTTGACATACAAACAGCTATTTATTCAGAAAATGTGATGACCATGCTTATTTGAGAGCAGTTTCTTCTGGCTCATTCTCAAAATAAATAACAGTAGAGACTGCTGGTTCTCGTGGTTTGACCTAAATGCAGGATGGAGCTAATCCCTTCACACATCCAAGATACATAACTTAGGTCAAGATCAAAGTCTTTGGAATTGATTTCAATGGACTTACTTTCGACATCTTGCTTTTGCTGTCTCCAGTTAAAAATGCCAAATTATTAATTTCATTCTGAATCACAAAATTCTGCTCTTCCCTCTTGAAGTTCTAAGTTGGGGGGGGGATAAAAAAGTCAACATTATAAGAACGTTTTTGGAGGTCTGTACCTTTCACAGCCATCTCTAAGTTTGGGGCCCACAGGTTCCTTACGTGAGATTTACACCACAGGATGAAGACCTCTGCCACCATGCGGAAGAGCTGGTCAGAGTCAGCACTGGGACTTTTAAGCCAGTTAGATCTGAGGTGAAAAGCAAATGAATATGCATATGAAATTCAGTAATGAGGAAAACAGTTACACTAAAAATTATACCAATATTGGCTACACACACTTATCCAGATAAAACTACACTCCCACAGGAAGGCAGTCTTCAGGGAGACTAAATATCAGGGCACGCCTTACATGTGTGTAGGCATGTGTTTGTAAATATTTTTGAAGGACTTACAATAATTGTTCCCATTTTACCAAAGGATTCAAGAATTATCCTTGCAGACAGATGTCGGAAAACATTTCAAATTTGTCAAAGGTTTTTTTTCTTTTTTTCCTTCTTTTTTAAACAGATGAGGTGATTAAGGTTACACTCTGCTTTGGGATAGGCCTCCTTTAGTCCAGGAGGCTTGCAAGACTAGAAGAGTCTCGCTCAGTATGACTTGTAATCTTGTCACTGACGCTGTCATTGTCAAGCCTCTGAAATATGGAGCGCCCTAAAAACCACTTCAGGCCACATACCTTTTCCTCTCAAAGCCAATTTTGTGAATGAAATTTGGAAGACAATATGTTTCTCACTGTTGTTTTTAGTGTTTTAATGGTTTAGAAATTCCCTATAAATAGCATTACTCATTTCTTTTTTCTTTTTTTTTTTTTTAATTAAAAACTAGACCAGGTTAAGAATTCAACAATGGCAGCAAGAAGGCTAAATTGCGGTAGAATTCAGTCATCTCCTGAAAGTTGTCTTGCTTCTAAGTATCTTACATATTGGAATCAAATTATATTTTGGAAGGGCTGGGTGAGTTGCCATTTTCAAGTATCTGTGTAGAGTAACACAGCAGAGGTTAAATCATCTACCATCATTCTTAGGTTAAAGAAGACTCTGGTTCTCATGAATGCTCTGAAAAACCTAATGTCCCTATCAACAGCCAGGTCCCTAAGCCTTGGGACACCAGACTGAACTTCCCTGAGTAGCCTATACCTTCTGCCCATTCATGGAGAGCACAAGATTAAGGAGGAAAGGGGAACACTCATGAGGCCAAGACCATCTTTGGACCCTTCGCTCATCTCCTCACTTTCTTATTGCCCCAAGTTCCAGGCTTACAGACATTCTTATCTAATATTTCTTGAGTTCTACCTCAACTAGCCTCGCCTTTGCATGGCAGACACAACGGGCTGTCTACCCCATACTTATTCTCCTCTTCTTCCTTAGGAACAAAAGCCCATTTTATTCAGGGTGGCATTATGCCTGCTGAAGAGCACATTACCCAACCTTGGGATAGCTATGTAACTAAGTTCTGATCAATGAGATTGAAACTGACGTTGTTAGATGGACCTTCTGGAAAAGCTCTCTAAAAAGAGATCAGATAGCTGAAGATGCCCTTTGTCTTCCCCCTGTTGCTTTCATGCTTCCTGCCTGGAATGAAAATACGATGGCTCAAACTCTAATTGCACTATACACTGCACCATAAAGTAACTTCAAAGATGGCAGCCAGTGTTTAGGATGGGAAGACAGAGGAATGAGTCTCTCTAATGAAGTCTCTCTAATGAAGTACTGGCCCTGGAATGGGTATCTTTGGACTTCTTTGTGAGGTTTAACTTCCAAATTCTCTCAGCCACTATAATCAAGTATCCATTATTAGAAGCCAGATGCAATCCAAACTTGAGGCTTGAGATTGGTAATGCTTTTTTATTTCGTTCATATTGATTTTTCAGGATCAAGTGTCAAGTTTTGTCAGAAGAGCCAGATGTTCATTCCTTAGTGTTCTGGTTTCAATGAGCTTTGTAAGTAAGCAGGAAGGGATGAGGGGTCCCATCCTCTCCAGCCAAGGCAAAGTACAGCCACAAGGTGCATGAGCAGCAGGAGCCCTGAAAACAACAGGTGAGGTTAATGTTCCCTCACAGAAGACCGATGAGGATTCTGATCCCTTTGCCTTCCATAGGAAGGCAGTTTCCAATGAATGAATTTTTTTTTCATACCTTCTTCTTCTAGGAGGTATATTTTTATCCTTTATTTCTAGTGAGGTTCTTTCTTCAGGTTCCGAGTGTATGTGAATGAAGAATATCTCATTATAGGTTTCCCCAGGCACACAAACTCTGCACCTCTCTGGTATTTGCAGGTGAAAAGAAGATCCTGACCTCACCTCTTTTATTTGCCCATATCTTTTCCTGTCTGTTCCCATGATACAACCAGGCTCATCCCCTGCCTGCTCCCGGTCTCCCAGAATCCAGATCTCTCTCCATATCCAGCCACTTGATCCTTTTGGAGGTACCACATGGATATCTGGGTCTGCTTTGTCATCTGCCCTGCATGCTTCCAAAAGGCAGTTGGTAAATGCAAGGCTATAGGTGGAGAAGAAGGTTGGGTTTAGAGGCAGTGATCTGCAGAGGGTGATGCTTGAAGCAACACGAGTGAATGAAATCACTGAGCATATTAACAGAAAACAAGAAATGCAAGAATAAAACCTTGGATGATCACAAGAGTAAAGAGAGTTAGATTTCATTTTCAAAATGGCAAGTTAGCAGGTTTTCAAAGAAAGGAAAGCCAGTGATGAGGCTTTGAAAGAAAGGAAAGCTGTATTCCTATGACTTCATGGTCAGGTTGTCTGAGTTAGAGCTAAGAGCTTATCTCAACCTCGTTCCTAAGTCTCCTGCCGAGGACACAGCCGAAAGTGGTCACTGCAGAGGATTCACTCTGATTCCCTTCAGCAGCCTAAGAGATGGGTTTTCACCCCCAATCACACTGTTTAGTCATTCATTTCTGTGTTCTGAGTGTTCCTGACTACCAGAAAGGAAGCTGAGAAGCCATTGCCTCATGCAGAGACATCTGTTTAACCTGCGCTCACACAGCTCCTGCACGAGGAGATAGTGGATTTGCCCAGTTCTGAACACACTATACCCAGAGTTCTTCTCATTCGGGATCAGCTTCAGGCTGATCACTGAACAACAGGAGCTTCTGTTCAGATCAGTGTTCCAGAGGGCGAAGAAACTTGAAATGGTGCCATGACTGGGCTGAAGGATGTAGAAAGGTTTACCAGGATGAGGAAGAACAGCGGGGAGGATGAGGAAGAACAGCGGGGAGGACACGACAAGATGGCTCTCTTCCATATTTAAAGAGCTGCTACAGGAGAGACTGGAACAGCTTTGTGAGGCTCTGAAGAGCAAAGTCAGAGCTGATGGGCGGGAGTCACAGAGCTGACTCCTGACAGAACCGTTTGAACTGTCTGAAAACTAGAGCAGAGGCCACTCCTGCAAGTCTCTGTTATCTAGAAGTGCAGTAGATAATCAGAGGTAAGAAATGCGCTGCCAGGAAAAAGGAAGGGGGTATTTACTCATCCAGTTACAAGTAAGATGAGGTGACTCCTATATTTCCTAACAACTCCACAGTCCCATACTTCCAAGCCAGTGATTCTTTTGGTGAAGAAAGTACCCCAAAATGGTAAAGGCAGACACATAAGAAGAAGTATTTCTAAGCTGCACTCGGGTGGCCATATCATTCTCTGGTGTTCAGGGAAGAGTGGGTTGAAACGTGGGGATGAATGAATTAATGATGATCTCAAAGACTCTCTGACATTGCCATTTTTAGCAACTGTCAAACACTGTGGAAGTAGAACACACTCTATCTTGAGTCTTGATCATCAATAGTGACAAATGCAATTAAAGAGCTATTCTAGGAGCAACCTTACTCTGTTTTCATTCTTGTTTTTACCTAAAACTCTGAAAAATTCCCTCTCTAACCACGAATGTCATTATGTTATCGGAAATGATGCCAACCATGCTCCTTAAAGCAGGGTTTCTTTTGAGAGAATGAAGTCTCCCACAGACAGGTAAGAGATTATATTATATAGTATGTGTAAGGTATTTATTTTCAAATGCTAAATAATATAAGTAATCAATTGTTTAAGACAATTGTATAGGAAACACAATTTACCTTATAAGATAAATGCTAAAATGGGCTTCTTCAGACCCATTTCCTGCCCACGACAGAATGGCATACTCAAAAGTTAGCAAGTCTCTCCCAAATATTCCTAAGTCCTTTCAAGATGTATTTTAAAATTGAGCCTTTTCAAATTTATGTTAGGCTTTTAAATCTTAAGAGGGTATGGTATAGTAAAAATACCTATTTGGTCCTTGCTCCCCACTGGGACCAACAATCCTATTCTTCTGCCTGTTCATAGACATTAGCCTCCCCACCCCCATGCCCTCACTTTCCTCAACACCCAGCTTCAGTTCTGTGGTCAGTCTTTACAATTACCCTCTGACACACACCATCAACTCCCTCGCCCATTTTCCTTTGTTATACTCACTTTGCAAAAACCCCAACTTTGGTTAAATCCAACTCTTTCCCTATTTTGGGCCTGGACCTGGTGGCGAACTGGCTGGAGAAAAAGACAAGCTGGTGATGGGTTTCACCTTCAATTCATGACCACAGATCTCAAGTGGGGCCCTTACTGATGCCCAGTCATCACACGACACTGTCCTGGTCCAGCCACTCTCCCCCTCTCCCTGGCTACCGCTTCACACCATCTCCCCATCCTCATTCTCAGCTGATGATCTTGCTTCCTACAGCACTAAGAAAATCAAAGCAATCAGCAAAGGACTCCTGGAGACCCCCATATATATATATATATAAAGAGAGAGAGAGAAAGAGAGAGAGAGAGAGAAAGTGTGTGTGTGTGTGTGTGTGTGTGTGTGTGTGTATGTACCAGCATCAGCACCCAAACTCCCTGCCCTCCTGCTTCTTTTTGTGGATAAACTCTCTAATGCTGACCCTTTGCCTGCTCAGAGAACATTGCTTTAGAAATGATCGCTCTCATTCTTACGTGATAAATTTCCCCTTCTCTAACTAGATCATTCTCAATAACAAAGAAACAAGCTAACAAGTCTCCCACATCCTCAAAACTCTTCTCCTGAGCTTGCTTCTGCCTCTAGCCAGCATCTTACTTCTGTTCCCTTTGTGGTAAAATTCCTTGCACAAATGGACTATACTGCTGTCTCCAAGTCCTTCTCTCTCATTCTCTTCCAGCTCACTGCAAAGAGGCCCCCCTCTCATTGCTCCATCGAAACTGCTCCTGTCAAGATTACCGATAACATTTACTTATCATTCTTTCCTCTTGGCAATACTTTGTGAAGTTGGCACCCAGGACACAACATTCTGTCAGTTTCCTCCCATCTCACTGCTTGTCCCTTCTCAGCCTCAGCCACTGGTTCCTCCTCTCCTGCCTGATCCCTTGATGTTGGAGAGCAAAAGGGCTAGGTCCTTGGAACTCCTGTCTCTTCCCCTCAATCCCTTCTCTCATCCAGTCTCATGGTTCTCCAATATGTTATTGACTCCCAAATTCCCATGTCTATATCAGAACCCTCTCCTGAACTCTGGACTCATATATTCAATTGCCCACTCAACATTTTCATTTTTATATTGAATAGGCAACCCAGGTTTAACATGTTCAAAAGCGATTTCCAGATCTTCCCCTAAAAAATGTCTGTACCCACAATCTTCCTCAACTCAATGGCTGGAAACTCCATCTTTCCATTTGTGCAGAATCATCTTTGACTCTCTTGCTTCTCTCATTCCCAATCTGGAAGTCCAAAGGGCTCTACCTTTAAAACAGACCTGGAATCTGACATCTTGTGTCAACCTTCATTGCAACCACCCTGGACTCAGCCATCAAACCTTTTTTTCTTTTTTATTGTGGAAAAATACATATAAAATTTGCCCTTAGGGACCCTTAGTACATTCACAAACTTGGGCAGCCACTGTCACTGTCTAGTTTCTGAAACACTTTCAGAGCTCCAAAAGAAACTCCTGTTCCATTAAGCAGTTGCTTCCTAGTAACCCCACTTCCTCCCAGGTCCTGGGAATCTCCAGCTGGCACCGTCTCTAAGAATCCCCATTAGTTCTATGATGGGATCACCATGAACCACCCAACTAGTCTCCTCACCCCCTTATTTGCCCCCGTATCTTGCCACGTACTCAAAAAGTGAATCAGATCAGGGTTCCTTGGTAACTCAGATCATGACCCCAGGGTCCTGGGACTGAGCCTGCAGTGAGGGGTGGGGCTCAGCTCCCTGCTCAGTGGGGAGTCTGCCTCTCCTTCTCCCTTTGCCCCTCCCCCTACTAGTGTTCTCTCTCTCAAATAAATAAATAAAATCTCAACAAAAGAAGTGAATCAGATCATATTACAGAGTGGCTCAAAACTTGTGACAACTTCTCATCCCATTCAGAATAAAAGCCAGAATCTTCCCAGTGGCCTCCGAGGTCCTGGTCCATGTTGTTTTTCTGACATCTCCTACCACTCTCCCTACTCCTCACTCTCCTCCAGCTACCCTGGCCTCTGACGATCCTCTGAACACCCTAACAATTTCCTTCCACAGGGCTGACCCCACATGTCTCCTCTTCCTGGGAATATAATCCTGCATGGTTCCCTACTTCCTGTCTTTCAGGTCTTTGCTCAAATACTGTTTCTCAGTTAATGTTCTATTTAAGCCTGTGACTCCACCCCACTCTGGCACTCCTAATTCTCCTTACCTTGCTTTGCATAATTTACTTACGTGAGGAAAGTGTATCAGTAAGTATTCAAGTTCTTATTTTGTTTTTTGTCTGTGTGCCCCACTTCCCTGCCATGATAAAAGCCCTTAGGCTAAACATGTTTGCTGTGTTCATGCCTCCCTCCCCCAATGCCTAAGAACAGTGCCTGACACACGGTAACCTCTGTTGAATGAACACATGACAGAGCTCTGCTGAGAGGGGAAGAAGCGGGTCACTGCAGGCCCTGTTTGACCAACTCCCTCTGACCTACGGTAGCATGTGAAGATGAAGGTGTGGCCTCAGCACTGACCATACAGAATAACTGGCCAAGCAAAGCACTGTCCAGAAGTCCTTCACCAGCGACTTTGTTGGAGGGGGAGGGGTGACTGATGGTGGCCGCTGTGACCTCCCCACTTCGCCTATAACCCAACCCAACACCACGTTTCCATCCTGTGGACAGGCGGCCCCAGCTCTCCCAAGTACCTGTTGTTGTCCACATAACGGATCAGCATGGGGTAGAAGGCGTAGAGGTCTCTGCAGAGGACCGCAAACTCGTCCAGGATGAGGAGCTCCGCCTCCTGAGTGTCTCCCTTGGTGTCGGCTTTCAGCTGCTCCTCCTCCTGCACGGTCTTTACCGCCTTTTTCTTCAGCTTCTCCAGAGTTGGGATGAAGTGGCTTTTCAGCAGGTCTGGCCGGGCTTTGCTGATGATCGGCTGGGCATACACTGCGTCGGCAAACAAAAGGCCTTCCCCTCATTTCACACATTAGGGCAATGGATAAAAAGGAAATTAGGGAGACTGAAAGGCAAGGCTGTGACATTCCGTGGACTCAGGACAGCCCTGTCCTGTTCCCTTCCTTAATTGTCCCCTAGGCACTTATTTCCCTCTCACAAAGCCACAAGTCAGGGGCAGGTTCCCTACTCCTGTTCTGCTTGTCTGGGCCGCAGGGAGCCCGGCCGCCCCAGCACTCCTCATGCATGCATGGTGTTGGCCACACCTCCTAGCTCCTCATCACCTAGTTTCAGGATGTTTGTCTAGTTTGGGCTCACTAGCTAGATTATAAATTCCTTGAATGGAGCCTTTTTCCCTCCCAATAAGCAGCACTGGGCTGAGCCAAGAGTTGGCACTTAGTACTATGGTTTCTGGTTACTGTACAGAAAAATCTGCTGTTAAAAATACACTAATCCAACCACAGTTCTCAGTCCCCCAATGCTTGAGAACTGCTACCTCACTGCCTGGAGGCTCCTCTGGGCCCTGAAGAGGACAAACAATCATCGGTATAACGACCGAGAGAGAGGCTGGGTTGGCCACCGGCAGTCAAAGGGCAGACACAACAATCAGCGGGGTTTGGGACTGGGATTCTGGCCCTCTTCAAGAGAATACCTACCTATACACCTCACCCTGTTTCTTAAACGGAGTATCCCCTTGGTCTACTTGATCATAAAGATCAGAATCAGAGTAATTATTAAAAAATTAAGTGAAATAAAATTGATAAGAGCCACGAACTACTGCCAACATGCTCTATGTTTTGTGCCTTTCACAGTTTCTTTAGCTGGGGGGTATTTCAGTTGGAAATAGCCTACATCTGGCACTGTTTTGTTTTGTTTTGTTTAAATCTCACTGCCTTATTTTTTCCCTTCAGCAACGATCACTGTAGAAGGAGGAGGTGGAGGCAGCTACCTGCAGAGGGGCACTATCCAAGAAGCCAAACACCCACCTGGCCCTGAGGCATGCTTCTGCTCACGCCCCAGAATCAGAAAGGCTATTCCAGATGTGGGTGAGTTGGGCTTACAACTTAAAATCGACTTTGTTTCAGTACCAGCAATTAGGTGGCCCCTGAGACCGGGATACCCTGTGGAATAACAGGGTGAGTCCACTTGCCCCCTGTGCCTTTTGAGCTAGGCCATCGCCCTTCTCTGCCCCTCTAGGGAGCTGAGGGAGCCCGTCCTTCCTGCTCCTTCCTTCCCTGAATCCCTTATGAACTACAAAGTAGAGCTTCTTAACAAAGTGTCTTGGGGTTTTTCTTGGGCTATTTTCTTGGCAATATTCTTGGGCTAATAGGTAAGAAAGGAACGTCAATTTTATTTACTCATATGTTCACAGAGGCCTGCGCTATCTAGTAGCTATGAGCACCTAGAATATTTATCATTCTGAGCTCAGTTCATTGCAGAGACAGGAAGGGGGTGGAAACTTTTCTTCCCTGGTCTTGCAGAGGAATACCTCCTCATTTATCCAGGAAGGTAAATATCTAGGGTTGGGCTAATAGCTCCCTTTGGTGCAGCCCCAGTGTTTCCTGGTCCAGGGGGTGGCGTGGGTGAATGGCTACCACAGAGTTGTCTACATGCTGTGGGTCCATCAAAAAAATGACCTTGCCTTGGCTTTTGTCCCCTTGGACTCTGCTTTGACACAGAAGACACTAAATATTCATGATTTCCTGACTGTGGGAAGTGTGGTCATTCCTTTTTGAGGTCTTTCCTTTTTCTTTTTCTTTCTTTTAGGGTTGCTTCACGAATAGAAAATCAGGTAACAAAATTCATTAAGAGACTACTGCATGCAAGGAGATCTAGAGGAATACTGAAATGAAAACCCAAAAAACCCAAAATGATGCTGTTGGGAACCTAACTTAGGGAGTGTCTTAGAAAGTATAACATGAAATACAAATGGTGGCGACTTGCAGTACAGCCCAGAATGGAGTGAGTCTAATACGTGTATGGAACACACAGGAGCACTTATGGGGAAACTATGGACAGTTATTACTCAAAGAACAAACAAGACACTTAAGTACCAAAAGCGAATAAAGCAATGAACATCTGAGCCAAGCAGAGTGTATGGAGTAGGGCTTCCTGGAGATGTGAGGGACCTGGCTGAGCTGGGAGGAGATGGGAGCATTTGCTCCAGGAGGCTCTCTAGGGGGGTAACTTTTTCCTGGGAACTAACTAAGAGGGGGAGGGAGACTAGTTTAGAGATGGACTGAGAGATGAAAAGAGAATGCAGGCCTGGGGGAACAGGTGGGGTGGGGAGAAGAGGCATTTGTGGTACCTGCGATACGTTTCATCCAGGAAGCCTCATCGATGCCCAGGTTGTTGTTGATGATTTTCAGAATGTTTCCCAGGATGACACTGAGGTGTTCAGATGTGACCTTGGTGCACCAGGGCCCTGTGCTGGGGGGCAGGTGCTCAGGCCCCCGCTCCCACCAGTAGGACAGGTAGTTGCAGAGCATGGGCAAGATCACCTCGATGACGTGGGGCATCTCTGTGTACCGGGCTCCTGACTCAGCCAGGTCGCTGATCTCCTTCATCAGGCCTTCCAGCTGCGGGATGTCAGGACACATCTCTTCCACTGTGTCCGGCATGCCCAGAACTGACCAAGGGGGTACAGGGAGAACACAGGCACAGGAATTCAAAAGCACAAATAATGCAACCCATTCTATCCGTCCTACCCTTCCTCTGGTCTTTTAGACATTAAGCAGTCACCCTCAAGCCTCAATTGAGTGAGCACTGGATGTGGGGGAGCTTCTGTCCTCCAGGTGTCTGTGTAAAGATGACAGCTTCCAGAGGCTGGGTTGGCTTCCTGGAAGCCATACTTGATTAAAACGCTTCAACTTAAGGCCAAAGGAGCATAACAGATACAGGTGAGAGACACCTCCTAAGACTTCCCTGAAATGCAGCCTATCTCTTGGATTTTCCCTTTCTGTCTTACCACACGCATGGCAGAAAAGGTGATACTAGATGGAGAAAAGCACCTACTCTGTGTTTAGGTAAAACCTTATAGTTCAGTCACCTGGATCTCTGTACTGTTTGGAAAAAGAAAAGAAACCACTCTCATCAAATATTCCTTCAGCTGGACCAGAGACAACATTACTTTCCATCTGATTGAGATTTTGGGGGAGAAAACAATTACACTTGTGTTAATGTCTGCATTTACCACAGAAGTTACTCATGAGGTGACAGGTGCTAAGGCCACCTGTCAGGCACCTGAACCTTTTTGTTTGTGAAGGCTTCTGTGCAAGGAAGAGTGAGTAAACCCCATCTTTTCCTCTCACTGAAGACTGTGGTCACTTCACAGGCCATGGACAGACAGGTCAACGCAGTGACAGATGAAGTTCAACATGAAACCAAGGAAGGTTGTTGGATACAAGAATCGCAAACAGCAGCCAGGGGCTACGTGTCCTGTTCCACTTAAGTGAAAGGACAGGACAAGATAGGAGGAGACACCAGCAGCATCCCAAGGTTCCTGATGGAGAAGAAGATTACAAGGACTCTGAAAGAAGCACAGGCCCAGAGCTCTGTCTCCTCTAACCCCTGTCCCCTGCCCCCATCTGCCTGGGTTGGGTCAACCCGGACCTGGACAGGGATCATAGGCAAACTCTACCTGCAGGCCAAACTTCTCACATGTGGCCAAAGCAGGGGGCCAGGGAATCTGAGAAGCCATAAGCAAATGTGGAACACTTTTCTGGAACATCAGTTTCACTAGATGACTTGAGGAAAATATTTCTGATATTTGGAGAAAAATACAAAGTTCTCATGGATTTCTAAGGACAAAGCAGAAGACCTCAGATAAAATGTTATCTTTTGTGAACTGGGTTATACCTGTAGGCCTTGTGCCACTGGGGTCGTTGTGGGCTAGAAGTCTCCCTCCTCAAGATTTTAGGTATGTGGCCATTGAAGGGTTAATAAATAAGAGAGGTCACAGCAAATTCTGTGGCCTTTAGGAACACTGGTTTTGGTTTCTCCCTTGATTGTATTTCCTGGAGCGGAAATGTGGAGCAAGGCTGGCTGGCTGGCTTGGAGACGACGGGTCTGTGGCTGAAACCAGCAGGTGTGTTGGATGGCACGTATAGTTGCAAGCAAAGGACACACAGGAGCCTCCCTACTATGGGGCAGGCCCCATGTTCTTTGGCTAGCCGTGACCTCCTGCTGCTGTCACTAAAGTGGAAGGCATGAGGGAACCAATGTCCTTTAAAATCCAGACAATTCAAAGGATTCATAGCATGAAAGCCAAAGAATGGGATGCTCCTTTGATTTACAGGGGAAGGGAATTCTGTGGGTCAGATGTGGTCTACTCCCAATGTGTATCCCAGGCAAAGACCATCTAGCCTGTACCTTGTAGCAGAACCACCATCGGTGGGGGGCATTGAAATGGGGGTCTGCAGGAGCCTCCCAAACAAAACCAATTTATGCATACCAGGAGTTGTAGACAGAGAAGTCAAGACTTCTGTCTTGAAACCCAGCACACAGACCAGTGCCAACGGCCATGGATGCAGCTGAAGCTCACAGCTGTTTGCTCTCAGATAATCAATTGTGTGTGTGTATGTGTGTGTGTGTCTGTGTTTTACATGTCACACAGACAATACATCACCATGAACACTTTTCTCTCCTACCTAAGAAAAGAGTTGCTTCAGGGTGCTGCCCTGGAATCATTGTAATGACCTTTAAAAGTTATTTATAGGTAATTGGTCCTTGAGTGAAAGAAACATTTGTGATTCAGATGGTGTTTTATGCTTCAAACGCCACATAATAAACCCATAGGATGAAGGCTGCTGAGTTATGTACCTGAAACACAGCCTCAGCTGAGTCCTGTTGGAATCCAACACAAGACTGTTGGGGTTATCATTTGAACACACTGTCCTCTCACCTACATCAGTGGTTCCCAAACTGCGGTCCTCCCACCAGTAGCAGCAGTATCACCTGGGAAACTCATTAGGACCGGAATCCAGCTTTGCTAAGTTAGAAACTCTAGGGGTAGGGACTCAGCAATCTTTGTCTTAATAAGCCTTCTGCATGATTCTGATGTATGCTAGAGTTTGAGAACCACTGCGTAAGGTTCTCAAGTTCAATTTTCTTTACCAAGCAGCCCTTCCCCAAAAAGGAGGCATCAGAGGGTACCACCTCTTTGTGTAGGCAGCCAGCTGACATGGGAACTGGACCTCCTGCTCTTTCTGGAGGGCTATTCAATAAGGGTCTGGAAATAAACTGGCTGGAGACTAGGTTATCTTATTTAATATCTAATTAACAGACCACTGCCATGTGTAACCAGAGGGTTAACTAATTTTGAATACCTAGAAGATACCCAGTATTAAGCCTTTTCTAGGATTATCTTCATAATTTCTGGATGAATCAGAAAATGCTCCAGGGTCTTATAGCACAGTTACTAATATGAGTAACTGCTGGCAAAACACCAACTGTCAATTAATAAAAATGTCCGATGGACTGAACCCTTGATAAGTCAGCTCATATTATATTTCTAAACTAAAGGCTCACATCATTTGTCACCCTACACACCCCTCCTTCATCTTGGTCCCTCAGGCCACTCACTTTGTTTAATGAATGAAGTCTACCTTCTTAGAGTCCATTAAGCCATCAGTCATCCTCTGGCTCCAGGAAAACCCGATTATGCCAGAATACATATTCATGTACACTCTACTTTTCAAGAGCCACATACATGGTCAGTGCTCCCTCTGTTGATTAACTGAATGATGGAAACCATGGGCTCAGGGGACTTAGGCACACCCCACAGTGTGTCACTGATGGATGAAAAACTATGTCGTCTCTAATCACATTCTTCTCTCTTTTCTTCCCTGTGGAGTATGCAGTGATTGATACTTATTTTTCATTTATGGATATGTCTTGTTAAATAAAGGTAAAGTACATGAAGTAAGAAGGAACATATTTCTAATAGCCCTTGAGAAGAACAATGGGACAGTGTTGTGCCCTTCTTTCCCAAAGCTCATCTAGGGCTTCCCCCATCTTTCTCAAGTCCTCATTCTGCCTGCTATTGTACATCTATGAGCTCAAGAGCAGAGGAGGTCCATTTCCCAAGGCACAGCTCTACACACTGGTCAGACAGAGACACAAGATCTCCTCAATCACAGCCGGAGCAGAATAAATGGATAAATATCTAGCACTGTCTTCATTGGGCCCATGTCCCTTTGGAGCTGTGGAGCAACACTTGGGCTGGCCTATGTCTACGGATGTCACAGCTCTTTCTCAACCAGAGTCTGCTCAGTTGCTCAGCTCCCGTGCGAGCTGCAAGATGTGACTCATACAGTATCAGGAAAGGGCAGAGAAAAACAAGGTTAGAGATAGATTTCTGCTAGGGGAGAAAGGGTGAGGGGCAGCTGAGAGGGGGTGGGAATTTAACTTAGAGAAGTCACAGGAGACTCTGGCAAGCTGCAGAAACTGGGCAATATCTCTTTCCTGACTAACTTTGAGAACACTAGTCTCCACTGTATTTATTCGCGATTGGGACCAGAACTTCATTAAGTGGCCTTGTCTAAATTGTCCTGGTCAGCATTTCTGGGGGCAATGTGCTTCTTTATCTGAAATAATGAGAAGCAGGTAGGAATAAAGCCATTGTGGCTTAGTGCTCTACATTCTTACATGGAAAAAAGAAGGTGACAGAGGAGTGTGCCAGAAATTACCACACCATGGGACTAATCAATACTAAGAACCAATATTCTCTGAAAATATTGATAGACAGTAACATCTACTATTAGTGTCTATCAATATTTTCAGAGAATATTGGTTCTGAATAGAACAGGTTCTGGTTTGAAATGATTTAGTGTACTTTTTTCTTCCTTAATATTGATTAGTCCCATGGTATGGTAATTTCTGCTTCATGTTACATCAAATCATTATAGTTCTTTCTAGTTGGAGTCCAAGCATGATTCAAGCTCCCTTGTTTGAAGCTCCTCTCTTCTATTCCATTGACTTCCAGTAGGATCACAATTTATCCACATAGGAGGGACTCACCCTTGAGTTTCATATCTTTGTGAGCTTCTATAAGTACTCAAGTGTATATATATTTTTTTCTCCTATTAATCTGTTTTGTTGGGTGGGGGGGGTCTCAGCCAACAACAATGAAGAGTAGAGAGAAAATTACTTTTCCTCTCCTATGTAATGCTGAAGCAGTCACAGACAACATGTAAATGAGTAAGTGAGACCATATTCCAATAAAACACTATTTACAAAAATAGGCAGCAGCCCAGATTAGGCCCATAGCCATAGTATGCCTACTGATGTTCTAGAATTTAGTATGTTAATACTCCTGTTAACTTCTCTTTCTTATACAATTTCAATCCTTTCTGGTGGTGTTTTTTTCCCACCTTTTAAAATTTAAATTCAATTAGCCAACATATAGTACATCATTAATTTCTGATATATTGTTCAATGATTCATTAGTTGTATATAACACCCAGTGCTCATTGCATCACATGCCCTCCTTAATGTCCATCACCCCTGGTTACCACATCCCCCACCCCACTCCCTTCTGTAAACCTCAATTTGTTCCCCAGAGTCCAGAATCTTTCATGGTTTGTCTCTCTCTCTGATTTCTTCCCATACAGTTTTCCCTCTTCCCCTATGATCCTCTGCACTATTTCTTGTACTCCAAATATGAGTGAAATCACATGACAATTGTCTTTCTCTGACTGACTTAGTTCACTTAGCCCAATAACCTCCAGTTCCGCCTACGTTGATGTAAATGGTAGGTATTCACCCTTTCTGATGGGTGAGTAATATTCCATTGTATATATGAACCACACATTCTTAATCTATTCGTCTGTTTAAGGGCATCTGGGACCTTCCACAGTTTGGCTATTGTGGACACTGTTGCTATGAACATTGGGGTGCATATGGCCTTCTTTTTACTACACCTGTGTCTTTGGGGTAAATACTTAGTAGTGCAATTGCTGGGTCATAGGGTAGCTCTATTTTTAATGTCTTGAGGAATCTCCATACTGTTTTCCAGAGTAGCTGCACCAACTTGCATTCCCACCAACAGTATAAGAGGTTGGTGTTTTTCTGTTTTCTTTTTTAAAATGATAGACCACATATGGTTATCATACTTGGAAACACAGTCACTCCCTGGACTTAGAAAGTACAGTTAGGTTACTAGTGCACATGTGCCCCTTATGATGACACTCAGAGGGAACTAATAAAGAAGTCATGTCCCCACGTGCAGAAGGGGACTTAAGGCCCAGGGCAGACTAGAGAGCCTAAGTCTTTAGGATAGAAATCAACCACACTGTCTCATTGTACAGAAGAGTCCCAAAGTCCCAACGTCTAGTGATAACAAATAACTTGCCTGTGTCCATTTTTCCAGTAATATGGAGACATACAACATGGACCCTAGATTTGACCTGCTGGCCCCCTCTCAGAGTATATAAACCAAAAGCGCTGCAAGGCTGCTCTTCCCTGCCTGGGTGACCTTCCTTCCTCGCTGCTCTCCTCTCAACACATGGGTTGGTGACCTCTGAGGGAAGATACTTACTAGACCTCTCCCTGGGGGTTTTGGTGTTGAAGACCGAGAGTGGATTGTAGCGATTAAGCGTGGGCTCCAGGAACGCCACTGGGATGGCAGCTGCCAGTGAGGCCAGACATTCTCCAAGGGCAGGACGTTGCCTAGAAACAAAGAAGTCCATTTAGAAGTGGTGTCACCATGCTGGCCCCGTGCATGGTGGACGAGGCCTCTTTCCTAAAACGCTTCAGGCCATCTCCCCATGGATTACTCTACTGGACATCCTGGGATCCTGGGCTCAGCAAGATTACAAGCACTTCTCCCTTCCCCATCTTTCCCTGAACACTGACCAGTGGTGTACAATGGTCTTTCCACAGGGACCCTGGTTCTTAAACCTGGTTAAGGCAATATAATAATACACTTCATAGCTCTGTTCTTCTCTTGAAGCATTTCTGAGAAGTTTTTCTGTCATCCAAATTGAATTTGACCCCTTCTCTGTCCTCAAATTGTTTTGAAATCTGTGTAATCTGTGTCTATTCCCTGCTTTGGATGGAGCTGGTGTCAGCCAGTGGGAGCAGGAGATAATAGGCCCAAAGCACCAAGAAGGCACAAATTAAAAGACCTGCCTTGCAAGAGAAACAACACATCCTGAAGCACATTGCTTGATTTAGAGGAAAGACCTCTAGTACCTGTTACTTCTCACAAATATTCTACACAAATATTTGAGTGTCCATCATGCATAAAGCTCTGGGTCTCAGTCTTTCTGGGAAATGAGCAACCAAACAAGAAAAATATGCTTAAGATTTCCTGTTCAGATTTCTAGTTCTCCAACTGGAAGAACTTCTGCTTGCTTGCCTGCTAGCCAAGTCAGCAAACATAAGGAATGGAACCAGCCACGGGTTGGTCAAAGCAGAGCTGGTACTGAGACAGCGCCTCCCCCTCCTGGACCTGGGTTTAGCCTTGGAGTTGTACTGGCTATTTCAGCAGATCCTTCCTGCTGGTGAGTCACACAGTGACAGTGTGGGCTGGAAGGGCCCTGTATGGGTGCTGACATCTATTGCTTTCTGATGAATGAGAGACCAGAGCCATCTGTTTTTCCGTCATCATATCTTTGTTCTGTCAATTACTGGCATTTGATCACTGTCAGACTATACACCTGTTAGGTGAGTTACACAGGTGCTGTCAGTTCCCAAATAAGGAGGAAAATGTCTTTAAACTAATACCATGAGTCCTTTGTGAGACCATGATACAAAGATAGTGGAAAATGCTGACGATAGGTCTATAATTAAGAAGTGGATGGGGCTTACAGTGTTCAAACATTTTGTTCACCTTCCTTTGTGTCTGACCAATCAGAATGAGTGCTGATGTTGTGTGCATGAAGCCCACTACACAGTCCTTGGGAGTTGAGGGTGTCAGGCTGCATCTTGGGGGATGTTATGGAACCACCATGGGGAAAACTGCCAGCTAGAGAGGGCACATTTGGAGCCAGAAGCAAATGTTTACATGCCTACCGCTGTTCTATGGAAACAAAAAGGTGTTCAGCCCTCAGGGTTCCCTTAGATCTCCCAACCAAAACCTGAACTGAAAGCTGTGTTAATTGCCCTTCACTGTGATAACAGCCAACAATTCCAACAGCATCAAGAAGGCAGCATGTCAAAAGTGTAGGGTCTCTGGATGTGTATAACAAGTATTTACTACGGAGTGGGGAGAGGGGTGGCTAGGGGACCCACTGCCTCTTGAGAAATAAGCCAGACTCTGACCATTAGTCTTTGTCTTCCAGAAAGTAAAAAGCTTTCTCAGAACACTGAAGCAATGCGATAAGATAACATATTTATGGTCTAATTACAAGAATTAGGATCAATGAGCAACTTCATTATAGCAGAGAAAGAGACACTTGAATTGGCTTAAAAATGTGATCTTAATTGGTCCTGAGAAAATAACTTGGTATGACTATCTGGGGAAGAATCAGAAGCTCCAAGGGTCTAAGAACTGCTGAGAGACAAGAGAAGTTTGCTGGACCGGAGGGAGGCAGGTGGATGAATGAGCGAGTGGAAAACTGTCTTGGAATCCATCCCCCTGCCCCCATCTTTTGCCACCAAACCTATGAAAAAAGTCACCTTTTGATTTATTTAAAGGACAATTAATATATGTGGTTTTAATCCTCATCTTCTATCTTCTTAGGCTCAACTTTTTAAGGGACTAGCTGACAGTTTGCTTAGCTGTGAAGTGCTTGAGCAGAGAACTCTAAAATCAGCCTCCAGCAATCAAGCAATCACTTCTTAGGTGATGGCACAGCCTAATCCTTGCACTGGAGGTAGGACTGAGAATCCCCATCCGGGTCTGCTCTGGGGTGAGCAGCAGCCCTCAGACAGAACAGTCCTCTGTGTCCTGTGTGTCCAGCTGCAGGATGTACCGCTGCTGGACTACGAGGGAGTGAGGCGTGGGCTTCTCTGTGGGGACCTCTGGCACCACGGCCTCCCTTCTGAGCAAGTCTGTTTCAACCAACCACAGTGGCCATTGAGGAGAGATTTTATTGCCTCAGTCTTGCCTTTCTGGGAGGAGGAAAGAAGGAGCTAAGCTGTGAGGGTGAAGGAAATGCCATTGGGAGAGCACAGATGAAAGAAAATCTGGGTGAAAATCAGGATGACAAGGGGTAAGGTCAAATCTGAGGCAAACTCAACTTGGCCCAGCAAGACGAACCTTGGAAACAACTGGGCCTGAGTGGCCTTGGTGATAACTTGACCCATTCTTCTTCTCTTTTCGCTTTCTCTCATCAAATTAAAGTCCTGATCTCACAGAGGTGGATTTCTAGAAAGTTAGTCTGACACAAAGGAAACCTGTGGGGGCAAAAGCCAGTTTTGCAGTGTTGTGCTGCCCTGGGGGCATGCACTCCCCGTGTTCTCTGATATTAATTACTGACAAATCTGAGTCTCAACCAGCTCACAGTAGGGCGTTTTCTAGTCCAGGCGCACAGTGATGCTAATTAGCCATTTGGCCAACAGGGATAAGCAACAGTTCTCCTGGTTTCGCTGAGAAAAGTTCTGTAAAAGTAAAACCCAGAAGTCTGCCAATGACCTTGGCCCCCAGCCTCCTAGAGGCACTGAGCAAAGGCCTGCAGTTAGGATGCTTCTCTGGTCATTAGCGCCCCAGGGGGTAGTGTGGGTATGCACTGAGCAGAACAAGGGCCCCTGAAACAGGTGGAGCAACCAAACGGTCTGCTTGAAGAGTTGTTCCCTGGATATGGAACTCTCTTTTCCCCCTTCAGTTCTTACTGCCTAGCATATACAGAATCTTTCACATGGTAAAACTTGGTCAACAGTGACAGATTAAAGAGGGTGCGATTTGTACTTCAATTTTTGTTACTTTCTAATTTGATAAGTGGCAGGCTCTCCTTGCCCATCTCTCAATTTTATTTCATTGATCCAGATCTAGCTTCTCAAATGTCTATTGTTAGGGATCCAGACAGAGGAAGGCATCACAGTAGTAAGATGTATGTCTTGTACGTATCTGGTGCTTTGCAATTTTGAGAGTTCCTTCATATATGTTCTGAAGGATGCCTAGGAGAAGAAGTACTATGTAGCAGAGGGGCAGAAAGGGGAGGCAGGCCACAGCTCTAGACCAGCAGTACAAGTCACCTCAGAGGTTTAGGGAAGGTGTACAATGTTTTGTCAGAAATGATCGGTCAAAGTTGGCAGGGTAGGAAGGAATAAGTATCTCCACGATGTGAAGGGGAGAAACAGTTTTCATTTGAAATAAAATGAAGCGTTGAAGCTTAAATCATTTTCCAAGTTTCACTTCTCGACCAACCTCAAATGCTATGATTAAAGTATCTCTACATCAAAGAAGGTAAGTATCCTCAGTGGTTAAATGCATAAGAGCCTTTACCCTTTGCTGAAAATTTGTTGAAAACTGTCAGTGACCTCAGTGTTGTCTCAACTGGAATATTCCAAAAGAAAAGTCTCTGTTTTGTTTCAGTGACTTCCTTCTCTTTACTGTCAACCCTATCCCTGGGGTGTTTGGAATCTCTCCCACCCATGGTACACACATGAGATGTAGTTAGAAACCAAATATTTAGCAGTTCCCTTATAATCCTGCAGACATTCATTAGCCAAGGAAACTTTAGCAAAAGGTGGCAGAGAAATGGTGCATTTGAAGTTTCCTCCCTAACATGCACAAGAAATGGGGGAAAAATTGGGAAGATATTGGGATCTTTACTGAAATAAGAAAATGTGTGATAACATCAAGCCACAAAATATGGACCTAACCAAGTGGGGACACTGAAACTGAAACACACTTTCTGGGTTCACAGCAGAGTGTAGTCATCTCTGGAAGTAAATGAGGGGATTCTGAGGAGCCCAGAATATGATCTTGTGCTTGAAACAATGAAGGGTGGCGGTGGGGCTGGGAGACCAGCTGGGAATGCAGGATCAGGTTCATATTGCGGAGAGGCAGGCAGGACAGAGTAGGGAAGAAGTGTACATGCCCCCTCCATTCAAGTGCCCTGGACTCTGAGCCTGGAGAAGCCACTGGAGGGGAGGTAGAGTAGAAGAGTGAGAAGTGACCTGTCCTATAGCTGCTGACCCAAGTCTTCTACTGGATGGAATAAACCTACTTTACTTATTATTTTTTAAAATTTTATTATTTAATATTTTATTAATTTATTCATTTGACAGAGAGTGAGCACACAAGCAGGAGGAGCAGCAGGGAGGGAGAGAGAGAGAGAGAGAGAGGGAGATGCAGACTCCCTGCCAAACAGGGAGCCCAATGTGGGACTGGATTCCAGGACCCTGAGATCATGTCCTGAACTGTAGGTAGATGCTTAACTGACTGAGCCACCACCCAGGTACCTGGCATAAACCTACTTTAATTCACTATATAAAAGCCCTATGTCTTTGGGGTGTGCTAAAAATTTTACCTGTGACCTCTTACCTGGGCCACTTGCTTACTTTTGTTGGGGGAGAACCAAAGGCTAGAGGTGGATGCGCCCTAGAACTAAAGGCACTGTGGGTAGAGTGAGGGAGTCCTGAGGCAGCTTGTTAGATATGAAGCTGGATGATGTTTCTTCCCCATAAACTCCTTCAAAACACACACACACACACACACACACACACACGTGTGCACAATGCTCCTTTCCATTCTTGAGCACTAGCAATGTAGCTAATGAACAAGAAATAGTTGAGAAACATGGTTCTGAGGGAGAATTATCCAGGGAAAAATACATAAAGATTTGTTTCAATACATTCACAGAAAATAAAGAAACTAAAGAGAGTCAGGAACATGGAGAAAGTTTGAGAAATACCTTCTAAACCTCAAATAGGAAAGATCAGGTAGCTAAAAGTTACTTGGGAGAAAGGGAGAAATGTGGAAGGTTAAGAAAAAGCCGGGACGCCTGGGTGGCGCAGTTGGTTGGACGACTGCCTTCGGCTCAGGGCGTGATCCTGGAGTCCCGGGATCGAGTCCCACATCAGGCTCCCAGCTCCATGGGGAGTCTGCTTCGCTCTCTGACCTTCTCCTCGCTCATGCTCTCTCTCACACTCTCTCTCTCAAATAAATAAATAAAATCTTTAAAAAAAAAAAAAAAAAAAAGCCAACAAATACAACCTCTCCCTAAATAACAGTAGGGGAAAAAAAACTCCACAATAACATAATAAAGTGAAAGATCTGTAAAAAAAGGAAGACCCAATTCTGAACACTGAGGGGGCATATTAAGTTCTGAGGAGAAGCAGAGGGGGCTGATACAGAATAAGTGCATCCTGGAACATATTATAGAACTTAATGAGCTTCAAGACTGAAGAAGGAATCCAATGAACAGCCAGCTTCTCCCCTCCCACTGCAAAGTCATGTATAAGTCAGTAAATCACCTGGCCTGGGGCACTGTCAGAACACAAAGAAGCAAAGTCTATATATGCTTCTGCGGGGGGAAAAATTATGACCCGAGGATTTTATACCACAGAAATTGTTCAAAAGTCAAGGGGGAATATTCCAAAATATGCAAGGATTCAAGAGTATCTAAGAACTCTTACAGAAACAAGTACTTAATGATGAGTCTGACCAACCAAGACACAAATCAAAATAAAAAATTTGGAATGGGAAAATCATGGTTTAAAAAGATTGGCTATTTGGTGAATCCTTACAATACAAACTAAGGTAAACAACTCAGAAAATTTTGGTCCTAGAATAGAATGTAAATGTTATTATATAAAGATTTTATTTATTTATTTGACAGATATCACAAGTAGGCAGAGAGGCAGGCAGAGAGAGAGAGAGGGAAGCAGGCTCCCCGCTGAGCAGAGAGCCCGACTCAAGGCTCGATCCCAGGACCCTGAGATCATGACCTGAGCTGAAGGCAGAGGCTTTAATCCACTGAGCCACCCAGGCGCCCCAGAAATTATTATTTTAGAGAGAGAGAGAGAGAGAGAGAGAAAGAGAGAGCAAACACATGCACATGCGTGTATGTGTGTGAATGGGGAGAACTGGGGGGGAAGGGCAGAGAAAGAGGGAGAGAACCTTAAGCAGGCTCCACACCCAGTGCAAAGCCCAATGCAGGGCTCAATCCCAACTCTGAGATCTTGACCTGAGGCAAAATCAGTAGTTGGATGCTCAACCAACTGAGCCACTCAGGTGTCCCCATTTTAAGAAACTATATAACAAAAAAGGAGATGTAGAAAGGAATAAAAGTGTACTAAACTTGCTTTTCTTATTAAAGTAGAAAGGTAATGATTATTTTATCTAAATAACAAATCTAAAAGCTGGAGTAGAATGAAAAAGGAATTCAGTTTTTAACTTCATCCAACAGGACAAATTTGCAAAGCAATATGGATATTATGATCCTACATGTATACAAATGTACATGTGTAGAAAATATCTGGAATGACATATACAAAATTGTTAATAGTGGTTTCCTTTGGGAATTGGATCAGCTTATTCAGATTCAAGATTTCTGAATTGCATTTCTGCTACCAAAATGTGCACTTGTTTAAAACTATAGCTAATCTGACAGTTGGAGAGGATGTGGAGAAAGGGGAACCCTCTTATACTGTTGGTGGGAATGCAAGTTGGTGCAGCCTCTTTGGAGAACAGTGTGGAGATTCCTTAAAAAATTAAAAATAGAGCTTCCCTATGACCCTGCAATTGCACTACTGGGTATTTACCCCAAAGATACAGATGTAGTGAAAAGAGGGGCCGTCTGTAACCCAATGTTCATAGCAGCAATGGTTACAGTCGCCAAACTGGAAAGAGCCAAGATGCACTTCAACAGACGAATGGATCAGAAGATATGGTCCACAGATACAATGGAGTATTACACCTCCATTAGAAAGGATGAATACCCAACTTTTGTATCAACATGGATGGGACTGGAGGAGATTATGCTGAGTGGAATAAGTCAAGCAGAGAGAATCAATTATCATATGGTTTCACTTACTTGTGGAGCATAAGGAATAACACGGAAGATATTGGGAGAAGGAGGGGAGAAGTGAGTTGGGGGAAATCTGAGGGGGAGACGAACCATGAGAGATTGTGGACTCTGAGAAACATATTGAGGGTTTTGGAGGGGAGAGGGTGGGGGTTAGGTGAGCCTGGTGGTGGGTATTATGGAGGGCATATATTGCATGGAGCACTGGTGTGGTGCATAAACAATGAGTCTTGGAACACTGAAAAAATAAACTAAGTTTAGGAAAAAAAAAAACAACTAAAGCTAATCTGACAACTGAGAATGGCAAAGGTCCAGTACTGTATCACATAGAAACTCATTAAACACCAAAGTAACAGCCTCATGTCCCTTGAGCTTTTAGGCAAGCTTTAACCACAGAGACTCTGGAAGCTATCTGGAAGCTGTGATTTTGAAGAAACAGACATTTTGTCAGTGTTTTTTTTTGTTTTTTGTTATTAGCACATGATTCAGCTTGGCTATACAATATTCCTTCTCCAATCACATACATTTACTGGCTCTCTGTTAAAAAATAAAATTCAACTGAGTGAGTCTGAAGATCTCATGGTCTTTAGGTGATTCATGAATCTGGCAACATCCCATTTAGCAAGTACCGGGGTGCTTGGAGGAGATGGTACAAAATGGAAAGTTTTTATAGGAAGAAGAGTGGGGCAACAAAGTTATAAGCCAAGGGGGAAAAAAAAAGGTTTTTCCAGGCTAGGTAGCTTTCCCTTAAGGGGAAAAGTTGGAGGTCTTATCCTACAGATGACCTCATCTTCCTTTAGGGGACAGAGAGGGCCCTTGTGACAGATTACATCATTGGCACCTATTAGAAAACTCCTGACTTACCAGTTAAGATTTAGATTTCTGCAGGAGGTTAAAACTGCAATTGGGGGGCACCTGGGTTAAGTGTCTGCCTTTGGCTCAGCTCATAATCCTGGGATCATGGTCCTGGGTTTGAGCCCCATATGGGGCTCCCTGCTGAGCAGAGAGTCTGCTTCTCTCTCTGTCTCTGCCCCTCCCACTTGCTCATGCTCTCTCTTGTTCTCCCATGTGCTCTCTCAAATATATAAATAAAATCATGAAAAACGAAACTAAATGAAACTGCCATGAGATTAGGTATTAAGCCCTGCTTTTGGTGACTTGGCCTGGCCCAACTAACGCCAGTTAGGGCCTGTGGTTTTCTTTTCAACATAGTTCCACAGAAGTCATAAATTGCACTAGCTTCATTACATTTTAATATTGCCATAAACATTTAATAGCTTAGGTTCAAAATCACCACCTCATTTCAGTGAGCCTTTTGACTTTGCTGTACTGAAAAGATGTTGTTAAGTGCTGAAAGATGGTAAGCAACATTTTTCTAAGCCTTGCACGTGTAAGCCTCTTTTGTTCACTAACTACCTTTCAACGTAGATATTCTTTCCAGTCCCAAGGGAGTAGAGGCTGCACAGTATGTGGTAGCATGAAATCTGCACATCGCCTACTGGAAAGAACAGAGAAGAGCAGTCATTATCATGTTTCAACCCCAATGCTTCACCTCAGGCACAAGGAGCGGGTCCGCCAACAGAAAACAAGCGCTGGCATCACCCAGGAGCTACACAGAGTGTGTGCGCATGCACCCCGCATTGGCCCCTCGTGATACAGTCCCCTTCTCCCCAGATGCTGCTTACTGAACTGGGGGACAACCCATTGACAGGAGAACACCCTCCACTGAGACATCTCTGCTGCTTTGCCGGCTTTTGATGTGAATCTTATCGTTTTTCAGGAAAAGACATCATTTGACCAATGAGATCCATATGGGATTTTTTTTTTTTCCCCCAACAGAGGGAGCCATGAAGGTTAAGTTTTATGCATAGTAGTACTTCCTTTCTCTGAAAGGAAGAATGCAAGAAATCTGAGGTTTGACTGAGTCTTTTGTTAATTTCCTAGGAAGATATGTAGAATGTCCCTACCTCTTTAGAGACAGACCAAAATTTCTCATGTCCACCTGTCCCAAGTTCTATGATGGACATTTTTCAAGAAACAAATTATATCATGATTGTGTCAGGTTTCCTGAGGGAAGGGGATGTTCCACTTGGGGATCTACAGAGTTGAATCCATCGGCTACATGCCGCTTCCATGTCTGGAACTCAGAATAAGGCAGGGACTAATTGAACATAAAAAGAACTAATTTAATTTTTAGGTTTTCAACAAGGAAGGGCATTCTTTCTATGATGGGAAATAATGAGTTCGGATGTTCTCCCATCCTTTTGCCCACCTCCAAGGAAATAACTGATTTTCAGTTGTTCAGGGATATAGAAGTCACAGCATCAACTATCAACAGTTGGTTAAACTGAATTAAATGACGTGCCAACATTTAAAGTGTGAAATTGAGCTCGGTGGCAAAATAGTTGCACTAAGTGGCTGTATGTGGTACTAAATGGAAAGTGAAATAAAACCAACTAACTACGGTCTTCTTCTGAAGGCTCAGATAATGAAAGGTTTGTGGCTTTCATTTGCTCCTGGTATCCAATGAATAAATTAGGCTTCTTAACAGGGAAAGTGGTATCTGAAAAACCCTGGGAACGAACCTATATCCCCTGCTGGATTACTCAGATAACCTTTTCAAATTAAGTGGGAACACAATGGCTGACAGCTAAGCCAGTGGGTGGAAAATTCTGGTCCTGAATAATAGTGGGGGAAAGATGAAATATTATATACTCAAATTGGAGGATTTCTGCTCCTCTAAGTATTTATTACTTCATTTTTAAACCTAAGAAGTATGGAATAATTATCTCTCTGTTCTATTTTCAAGGTCAACTCAAGTGAATGAGTCACACGCTTCTGATCTGGGGCCCTCTGTGCACAGAAGTCCATGGTAGACAGTAATAGGACTCACAGAGTAAATCCACCCCGAACTGATGCTGAGCAACGTGCTCAAAGATGGACGTCAGGATGGGGAGCAGAGCCACCGTGGTATAGTTAATATTCTGAGACACGCCTTTAATCTGTGTTCTGGAATGGGTAAACTTCCCCAGCTTCAGGTTTTCCGAAGTCTTCTCTAAGTCTTCTGCAGCATTTTCAAAGAATGCTCGTAACCCGGCCTTGACCAGCTCTGAGCCTGACTTCATGACAGTCCTGTAAGCAAATGATGTTCAAGACCAGAAGCATAATCATAATCTAAACCTTTGGCCTAAACCCCCTTCTTGCAGCTGGTGACTTGCAGTTTAATCCAGGCAGGCATTCAGCACTCCAGTCAACTAAAAACACTGAGTCAGAAGCGGAGAGAACAGATAACATCTAGGGAATCACCTGGATCACACAATCCCAAGGGGGGCGGACAACAGGATGGTGTTCTCTGTTGGATGGCATTAGCACCCCACTCTTTGGGAAATACAGGGGGGGGTTTAGAATGAATGATTTTAGTCATCCCTTATCAATATAGTGTCTCAGCTGGCTATATTCTTCCATAAATATCTAACTAAAAGGAAAGAGAGGTGAGGTTTTCTTAGAGTTAATTAGGGGATAAGCTACTTTTATAAGGAGTAGCTGGAAATATTAGCTCTCCCATGACGCAGGACCTCTTACAGAGAAGAAAGAAGTCAACTGAAATTTAGATATCCATTAGCTTGCAGGGATGTCTTAGCTTGGAGAAGGGGAGGTAAGGGGGACAGAAAGCGCCCTTTAAATCAGAGAGCTTTTGGGCGGAGGGTATGTGCTATGGTGAGTGCTATGAATTGTGTAACACTGATGATTCACAGATCTGTACCCCTAAAATAATACGTTATATGTTAATTAAAAAAAGAATATAAAAATTTCAAAACAAACAAAACAGGAAAACCAGACAGCTTCATAGGATTGCTGGAAAACAAAAACAAAAACTATAGAAATGTGCCCTGTGGGAATAGAGATTAGCCTCCCCTTAAAACTATTTTATAAAACTTGGAATTGGAACAAAACTTACAACTCAACTATTATTTTCCATATTTCGACATCTTATTCACAAGATTATGACAGGCTTGCTTCAAGGACAGATGCTTTGTATCTACAGCATTTTCAAGATAATCAACCAACCAGAAAAATAAAAACAAAGAAATGAAGTCAGTGAGGCTTGCTCCTAATCTGTAAGGAATCATGAGCTATCATTGTAACTTTCTAGACTTGGGTTTTGTCAGGAATGATTATCAAACATGCTGACCTGTGTTTTTAAAAGAAAAAAAGGCAGGGGATTCTCTCCCAAGACCGTCCACATGCTCCTGGGAGTAAAGGTTCCTCTTCCCAGCTGCAAGGGATCTGAATCCCTTGGGGTGCCTTGGCCTGATGGTATGGATTTGTGCTGTCCTAATATCACCATGTTGGTTTCTTGTTTTATGGGCTTAGGCCCCTCAAATCCCTTTAATTATCCTTAACATGTTTTTGGTAACCATTCGTAGTTTGTAGTAGATTTTCATCTTGTGGCCAGTCCTTCAGCTGGTTTCTCTCTTCTGTATACAGTTTTGGGAAGTGTGTCCTCCTCCCAACTGTGACAAGGGGCTCTGCTTGATGAGTGTGTTCAAGAAAGCTCCCTGTCTGTCCTTGTTACTCCTTCCCTTCCTCCTCTCATCAGATCAGTTACGTTTATATTACCACAACTTACACATACATGTATTAAGACTTCTTTCCCTTTCAGCCATCTTTTCTGCAAGATCCTCAGGCCATGGGTTCAAACCCATCTTTGTCTCTGATCTTTTAATCACACATCGCTACCCTCCCTCCTCGGCTGCTTGGGATTCAGAGCACTATGGTCCCCCCCGCCCCAGGATACTTACAGCCCCGCCACCCATCAGGCAGCTCGCTCTTTCTTTTTTGTGTGGAGAATAAGGGACAAAGTGGCACTTTACGCTATTACATATTTTATCTTCTGAAAGATGAATTTCTCAGGAAGGGAAGACAAGAATTGATCAAATGCTCAGCTTTTAGTGTGCAGTACATGTCATGACAGTGGCTCTCCATCACGTGAGCAGAGAGATGAAGAGTGCTAATGTCAGGGGAAGATTCATCTCCCTCTTGTCTACCCTCCCCTCACAGCTCCTGCAGAGCAGCAACGCGTCTTCTCAGCAAAGAGAGGGTCAGAGAGGGAGTCTTAAGAAACTACTGGAAAACACCGAGCAGACTTACCTTGTGTCAAGTGTCTGAGCTAAGATGTGAAGACAGCTCACCATTGTAGTAGAATCGCTCCCTGGAACCAAAAATATCACCGGTGACTCCCCAAACCCTCAGCCTGTCTTTTAAATGAGATCTTAAGATGCACAAACTGCAGACCAATGTAATTAACCACCAACACACAGAGTGCCAGACCTATGTGCGGGAACAATGCATTTATCTCTGGCCTGACACGTCTGCTGTTTGATGGATGTTAGAGGCAGAGCTTAAAACATTCACTGGTGTGGAAAATTTGAGCTGTTAAGGGGTAGAGAGGTCATTTATCATACTTCAGACCAATTTTCTATGGCAAATTTAGGTGACACCTTTGTCCTAAGGCTCAGGTTGTCCAGAGGCACCCGTCATGAAGGCAAAAATGCCAAGTTACGGATAATTATAGGGAGGAGCGAGGCTTTCAGCAATACTTCTCTTCACTTACCAAAGAGGGAAATCCTGTGTCGAACAAGAGCAGCGAGTTTGCAGAAGAGGCTGAAGCAGAAAAGAAGGCGAGTGGGAAAAGCACAGAAATTCAAGGACTGGTTTGTACCCACCCGCCCCCAGGCCCCCACGCTTTATAACAAGGAGCACAGAATGGATCTCTAGGCACATGCACTGTGTTCCCCTACAAGGCTCCCCTAGACCACACTAGGAAAATGTGTGCTCCCCGCCGTCTTGTTTGAGAATCATGAAGGCAGCCCCGATCTTGCAGGAAATAATCCTTCCGCGACAACTGCAGGATTCAGCAGTGACCAGGTTATCGCAAACAATCCTCACATACAGTCTTATGTGCTGATATATTTGTCTGCCTGACATTTGGGAATAAATGAGGATTCCGACAGGGATTGTGCTTTTTCCACCATTGCAACAGACTGCAAACCATTTTTCAGCCTTCACTGGGGGTGGGAGGATTTAGTTGGGAGGTGGGCAAGTTGGTGGGAACAAAAGATTAATGGTTCAGGGATGGGAGACACTGTGTTGGACAAAACCATTTTAGGAAATTGGTTTTCTCTGTTGTTTCCTATTAGTCTAAGGGTCCGACTGAAGGGCTGTCCTAGCTGTGCCCCTCCTTGGAAGCTGGGAAACCCATCTGCTATGTATTTAGTGCTTTTCGACCCTACCCCTGCTTTCAGCCATCTTTTCTATCATGGAACCCTTTGGAGGTCCAGCTGTGCCTTAGCATCTGCTTTCCGTGGTGTCTGGTAGAGAGTCTTGTGCTGTTAGGAAAGAGCTCTGTAAATGCCTCTGAACACGCCACTGATGGGCCCTTACCCACTACAGCCATGATGTGACCTGTACAGCCATGATGTGACCTGTACTGCCAATGGCTCTGGAGAGGAGAACGCTCAGAAGTCTGACCCTATCTGACACTGGCCCAGTTAGGCAAGAACTTTGCGATGCCTTCAGCAAGCAGTCATTCCTGGTGGAACACAGAGGGGAAGGGAGACTAAAAACACCAGCTACAGGCCAAGGGCTTCCCAAGCTGAGACTAAGCTGAAGTCCTTCCCAGCTTCTCATTTGTAACTTGTGGACTTCCTGACCCACACCGGTCAGAAGTCTTTTCAGGAACAGCTCAGACGGAGAAGAAATACATCTTGCGTGTTGGCAGAGAGCAAAACTCGCTCACCTGCATGCACTGAAGTGTTGAATCACTCTACTGTACACCTGAAGCTAATAATACACTACACTTTGTTAAAGGGCTAGAATTTAAATAAAAACTTAAAAAAAAAAAAAACCTAAAACCCCAAACTTGTTCACCTTTAAATGCTTTTTAGTGAATGCCTGATTTTACTGAGCTGTCTACTAGACAATCACAGCTGAAGTCCCCTGTGGGCAGTCATTTATTTCTGCGGTGAGATAAGCTGGAAACCCTGGCCTAGAGCTTCAGAGAACTCAGAGTTAACAGAAACTTGACAGCCTGCTAGTGTGAAATTAAATAGGGACTGCTTTTTTGCTCTTCCCTTTGTGTCCCCTTTTTAAAGAGCGATGTGTTTGATTTAAAAAAAGTAAAAGCATGGACTTGTGGGAGGAGGGAGAGCCTGGAGGAACAGGAGACCCACAGCTCTGCCGTGACTAGCTGGGCTGTCCTGGTGAAGCTGCATAACCACTCTGGGCCTTGGTTTTCTCATCTCTGAGTAGAGAGTAATCACAAGATCCTCTTAGTTTTTAGAATTAGGGGCTGATCAATGCTGTTATTTCTGGTGAAATGCTTCAAAGCAGACACATGCTCTGTATAAATACAAAGTAACATTTTTCTAACCAAAGCAGATGGTAGAGTTGTTTGATCCTAATATTAACAGGGTTCTGCTTGCTGTCAGCAGGGCTTGCCCAGGCATGCCAAAGCCAGGACCTGAGGTTTTCAAAGGCCCCTTCCTGGCCCCCCAAGGAGCAAATAAATGCACTGTTCTTAGCCCAGTGTTACAGAGTTCCCCAGTGCCTCCCCATCTCAGAATTTGCAAGTGACAAATCAAAAGGACCACAGGGCAGACAGTATGGTAGCCCTGGTGAATGGCAGCAGATCAGAAGAGGTGCAGTGGTGGAGAAGGGCGTGGACAAGAGGGGTCTGGAGGTGTGAACACATTTGGTGCAGATGCTACTGCTTCTGTGGGAGGGCAGCAAGCACACCGATGGATCTGGAAGCTATTTGCAAGGCTGATCAGATGCAGGTTGCCTTCCAGCCGTGACAAATGGTGACTGGCTGAACAAATGTTACATTTCCATGAATTAACAATCTCACAAAAATAGATGAAGAAGACAGACACACCTGCCCTCTGTTGGATTATCTGAATATCTCACTTTGCCTCTCATTTCCTGAACTTCTTACAAAATACACCAGTGCGTCCTGAAAATATTTAGGCAATCTTTGGTCAGCAACGGATGTTAAGTGTATCTCATTTTGATAGCATGGGCTTCTTCTTTCTTGATAAATGAGAAGAGGTAATGACTGCAGAAAAAATGGAATTCCACATGGATAGAGAGGACTTTCATTCTTGCCCTAACTTACTACTACCTGGGTCACTTTGGGACCAACATGCACCTGACCAAACCTCGGTGTCCTCATCTGCAAAATGGAGAGAATATACAGGTGTTTCTTAGAGCATGGTGATGTTTCACAATGATATGCAAGAGTTACTGCCCACTAGTGTAGGGATGAAAACAGCTCACTGTTAGCTTTGCGCTTAATAAATGTTAGCTAAATCCTGAGACTATCATCACAAGGATGGTGGTATTTAATGGGTGGGCCTTCATAAATTATCTTGTATACTGTCCACCATCAATGGCTACTAGGGAAAGACTTAACTGCTTCCATCGTAATTCTTTACTCTTTGCCATTTAGACATCTACATCATTCCCTGTCATTCTCAATCCAATCCGGAGAAGACCAGAGGCATGGTAGAACCCATCTTTTAGTCTGATCAGAAAGCAACCTCTTTGCTCTCCTCTGTCTTGAAGTATCGACATGTTATGTCTACTGCAATGAGAACAGAGGCTGGTGTTCCTGAGGAACATTTTTCTTTTGCTATTAGGAATTTAAATTGAATTGTGTTGCTCTGGATTTCAAATATCGGATCATCCACAACAGGACTTTTAAGATTGAATTCTTTAAAACAAATTTAAACTGAAAAAGCCTGATAAGAATGGGATTGAAAACAGCATTAATCTGTTTCTTCTCAATGTTGGGTGTTTGCTTGTTCAAGCTTCAGGATTGACTTTGCATTTTTTCTAAATGTTATTTCAGGATAAAAGTTGATCTGAGTATATAAATTTTTCCCAAGCCCTACTGATACCTCCAAACAGCACACTTCTCTTGGTTGCCAAAATAATTCACAGATAAATATGAATATAATTACTTTCAAAACCAACATAACCAAAACCTCTGGGCTACCAATCATTGGGCCACAGTTCATTTCTCTGAAAGAGTCACCATTCAGTCTCCAGGAATCTGGGGTTTTATACAATGCACATTGCCACCATGACTTTCTCTTTTGTAGACTCACCTGGCCACCATTTCTTTCTCCTTGTGAGAGGCATAGCCGCTGCTGCTAAGGGGCTTCAGAGGGGATGACAGGAAGTAGAGGTGGTGATTGGTGAAGTACTGGTCAACCAGTGGGAGGAGAACCTGGAAAATCCACGATAAATTAATTTCTAGGAAGCTAACCAAAGCCCCTCCTTTGGTTCCTTTGAAAAGTTCATTTCTTGTGAGCAAAGAGCCTCTGAACATAGGTCCTGGAATTTCTAGGAAACTCTACCTGGTGCATGGCAGTTTCCAACACATTTTCCTCTCATACATACCTCAAACCAGAGGCCTTAGGAATATGGGAATGGAGATGGCTACTGATGAAGGGTCGCAAGAAATATGCATATGGCTAAGTCAGCATTTTCAGGAGAATCCGGGGTACATCTGTGTTTAGTCATGCCTTCTTGGGCACAGCTTCCAATAGGATCACTTGGGGCCTGGCCTCGTACTACCAACCTTGAGCCTTCTGTCTTTGCTTCTCAGGCAGTTACCCCAAGGCCTCACACGCATTTAGTCCTCTGAGTAGGGTTCTATAGCAAAGACTGCTCACTGGTATCCAAAATCATTCTTCCCTTTTCTCTTAGCAACAGAAACCCCCATGTTTTACCTGGGCATGGGGTCACCCAGCCAGAGAATGCATTACCCAGACTCCCTGGCAGCTAGGTAGATCTAAAAATGACAGAGTTTTAGCCACTGGGAAAGAACTTCAAGCGAGAAGCAGCTTGTCTTCCTCTCTCCTTTTCCTCTTTCCCACAGATGTGGTACAGGTGAGCCCATCTGGACCACACTGACAGACAGCCAGCTTAGGAGATGGTGGAGCACTGGAAGAGGAAGTTTCTGGGTCCCTGGGATGATGGTGTGGAGCAGAATGGGCTGCCTGCCTCCTCAGACCACCCACCTGCCTGTGGACTGTTCCACAACGGAGAAACACAAGCCCATCTCATCGAAGTCACTGGAATTTCAGGTATCTTTGTGAGATGAACTTAACTTGAGCCCTAAATTGTACAGATTCTTTTTTTTTTCCAATTTATTTATTTTCAGAAAAACAGTATTCATTATTTTTTAATTGTACAGATTCTAAGAAGAAAGTAGTTTGGTTAAATGTAAGGAATCACTTACTTTGGCAAAGAATTTGATCTCCTGGTCGTGGGGAGACTTTTCTGTTTTTCCACTGCTGACAATGGCTTCTACAAAGACAAAGGTAACACAAAGTTGGCCACAGTTAAAGGAAACAAAACCCAAAATAGTCATAGCATTTTAGAAACAGAGCGGCTTTTCTGAGGGCCATGGAAGGGCCATTTGATTTCACAGAGTATCTTCTGTTTTACAAAGGACTTTCCAACAGTGCTGGTGAGTTGTTTCTCATGTCAATTCTCTCAGCTGTTTCCCTACCCTTTCCTCCACTTTAGTGATGAGAAAGCAGCTTCAGAGAGGTTGAGTCATATGCCCACAGTCACAAAGCAAAACAATGGAAGAGTTACAATAGGATGAGTTATATGAAAAATGACAAATGGCTCAATCAAACCCTGAAACCAAGGATGAATCAGATTTTTTTTTTAAAGAGGGGGACAAAATCTCAGCCATCATTTCCCCCCTCAAAACCATACGACGTCTAAATGAATCACAAACAGCTAGAGTAGGAAAGCATCATCCCTTGGTAAAGGAATACCATATTGTTTTTGAGAGTACAAAATATTAAGGGAAGCACACATTTGGGGGGGTATGTCACAATGATACTTACCCAAATGGGCAATAAACTCTTGGGCGGAATCAACATATTTCAGGATCTTCTTCAAAAATTTATAGGCAAACCTCTTTTCCATGGAGGAGGCATCCAGCTCCATATCCTTCACACCTCTAGGTTGGAAATGGGTAAACCCCAGGAAGTAACAGAGATGACTATGTGACTTAGGAGCATCAGCAATCCTATCTGTGTTTTCTTTACTTTCCAAACGTTAATGGCTATTCTGGTTTATTCAGTGACCTGATTAGTCGTCTCACTGATAACCCCTTGCACTTGGAACCTGCCTCTGGGAGCATTCAACATACCTGCGCTAAAATAAGATCTGAAAAGATTTTTCAAAATATCTTTCTCATTCATTCAACAAATATCGAGCAGGGGATCAATCAGAGAAGAAAACAAAGTCCCTGCCTCTGTGGAACCTATACGCCTGTTGTAAATAGACACACATACTACATAAACTGAAGTATAAATTGTGTGGGATGCGAGAAGCTAATTAGCCTTATGAAAAAAAGAAAAATCAAGCAGTATGAAAAGGCCCAAGAGAGGATGAACGGGGGAGGCAGTCAGTGCTGGTTTCATGGAGAGAGGACACTGCAGTAAAGGTTTGGAGAAGGTGAAGAAGTGAGCCATCTGGACAGCTGGGGAAAGAACTTTCCAGGCATATGGAGCGGTGGTGCAAAGATCCTGAGGCAGAAGCATGCATGCTGAGTTGAAGGGATATGCTAGTGTGGATGGAGGGGAAGTGAGAAGCATGAGGTGGTAGTATATCATTAGGGGCCTATGGGCCATCCTCAGAATTTGGATTTGGCTCTGAGATGGGAAGCTATGGAAAGTTCTGACCAAGGGAACAACTTACATTATAAAAGAATTACTTTAGTTGCTAGGTTTAAAACTGACTGTGGGGGATAAGGGGCCCGGGGTAGAGGCTCTTTCAGGAAAGATGGTGACGGCATGGAACGGGTGAAAAAGGGTTAGATTCTGGATATCTTTTAAAGGCAGAACGGGGTGCCTGGGTGGCTCAATGGGTTAAAGCCTCTGCCTTCAGCTCAGGTCATGATCTCAGGATCCTGGGATGGAGGCCCCGCATGGCATCGGGCTCTCTGCCCAGCAGGGGGCCTGCTTCCTCCTCTCTCTCTGCCTGCCTCTCTGCCTACTTGTGATTTCTGTCAAATAAATAAATAAAATCTTAAAAAAAAATTAAAAAAAAATAATAAAGGCAGAACCATCAGGATTTCCTGAAGGATTGGATATGGGTCAGGGGAAAAGAGCAAAGGTTTTGGCTTGAGCACCAGGAAGAATGGGCTGCCATGGAGAGATGAGGAAGCTGAGGATGGAGCAGTTCAAGAGGTGGGTGGTGGGAAATGAGTTCTCCTCCCTGATGGGCTCTCGCTTCCTCGTCTGCACACCCAAGCGCCCTCCGTGGGGTCTGGCACACGGTAATTATAGCTACTAGGATATGTTTGCTGAATTCAATGATCTTTTCCCTTTCCCTCTTATCTCCTTGAGTTCTTTTTCAGTTGTGGGAAAGAGGAATTTTTAATTTCTGTGAGCAAGTTATTTATCAGCAAATCACAGTACACATTCCCCTGGGTGTTAAGACCAGGATTAAGATGACCAAGGGAATATTTCTCAAATGCTTCCCCAGAGGCAGTCTCCTGCTGTCTGACCTTTCCTGCTTGACAATATGGCAAATAAGTTTTGTTATTTTTTCATATGGGCTATAAAAGAAAAATAGATTTTTATTTATTTTTTAATTAATTTATTTTTTGCCATTCAGTGACAAAATTCTGTAGGACACTGAAAGAAGAAACAGCAGCTGGCTCAGCAAATATTTCTTTTAGGGGGAATGGCTCTATCAGAATAGGAACACTGGCTTGTGTTTCACCCTTCAAGGGACTCAGCAAGCATGCCCCATGGAGCACAGCCCACTACCGTCATCAGACCAGCATGGAAACAGGTTCTACCTTTAAGACTTAAGCAGCTAAGGCCACACTCACTGACAACCCTCCTCTAGATAATTCTGACAGACCTAAGTCTGAGATAAAAGGTCTCAGGAATCTTGATGGACTGGAGTTGCTCCTTCCAAAGAATCAGTTCTCTTCATTCAAACACTGCTTATGTCAGTTAGGTATACTGTTGTTATTATGTAATTAAATAGTGTATAAAACAACAAGAGTGTGAAGAGGACCACTGGTTCTGTGAGAGCTAATTTGCATATTTTACAAAGGCCGGAAACTGCTTCCAAATACACGGTTTCTGAATTAGCTCTGAGGAGATAACTGTAAAAGATGGGGGAGGAAGTTGAAAAAAAAATGAAAAAGAAAAGAAAAACCCTAGAAGAATACTATACTTCTATCATTGTGTATGTGCTGTAATTCTCACTGCTCTGTAAAGCCCAAGTCCCAGAGCTTTGAGGATGCGCTATGGATATGGCTTATAACAGCAGTCGATCAAACAGCAAAGAGAAGGTCTCAGGGCCTATAGCACAAGATTTGTGAATGAATGTGTATTTTTAGGTTTCAATTTAAAATTAAATGTTTAAGGTGTATATGTATCATTTGTCATGATTTCTTTGCTATAACAAGTTTTTTAAAATGGATACTGACTGGTCCTGCTTAGGCCAGAAAAGACAGCTTCATGCTCCCAAATCAAAGTTTTCTCATTTCAAAATACTAATCGCTACCCTTCCTCTCGCGGGCTTTGCGTCAGGTGAGTAAATACCTAGAGAGGGAGAGACCACGCCCACAAGCCCACCCCCCACTTCGCTCACATCACCCAGGAGAGGACTTACCTAGAAACCACGATGCCATTCACTTGGAGGAATTTAAACAGGTCCTGTGCCTTCTCTCGGTCCCTGAACTTCTCCTTGGCTGTCAGGGTATCATATGGTACCAACAGAGGGTGACTGCCACCACCTGGGCTCCGGAAAGTGAGAGGGGACAACATATTTGGCTCTTCCTTTGCATTCCCCTCCCCAGAAAACAAACCTGCCCCCAGCTCACCTCCTGCAGGGGGCACCGGGAACTTGAGAACTTGACTCACCTTTGCTCTCCAGTTCCAGCTTCTTCTTCTTGGCCCAGATGTTGTGATAGTTTTCAGCCACGACCTCCACCATTCCCTGTGCCCCACCAAGGAGATGACGGTCAGAGAGACAGCAAGGAAGAAAAGTGTGTTCCTATCGGCCAGCCTGTTTCAAGCAGCCTTGGGAACGGAGCACCACCAAATGCTCACAGCACACTGTTGAGTGTCTCCCATCATTAATTAGTCTGCTTATACCTCTCATTGGTTTCATATTTTTCCATACACACAGAAAACAGTTCCTAATTCTGTCCTTCCCTGGTAAGTTATTGGTCCGGCAGTTTGATGTACTTCTGAGAAACACACATTTCCATCTAAAACTGCATTCTGGCGGCGCTTCCTTTGCCACAGGAGTTCAGGACTTTATTCCTGACCTGAGACAGCGAGATACTAGCAGGAGTCAAGCTACAGTCTAGAATCCCCAAAAGCCTTGAGCTGAGCGGACTAAAAACAATCACATCTTGGAGAAAAATGGCTGCAAAGATTTCTCAAAGAGAACTCATCTTTACAGCGACCTGGGATGAAGGGAGTATGTTGGAAAGAAAACTTTCTCTAAGGTCCAAAGGCTTGGTCTGATGGGCTGAGGAGTAACTGGCCTAGGCTGTAGCCTGTTTTGGCAACCAATGTGCCTGGGAGGGGAGGGGAGGGGGACGAGGCACCTTAGGACTTTGAATTTCATCCTCTAGGTTATCTGCCCCTAAATCCTGCACCACCAGGGGCCCCTGAGTGAATCCACCATGGGACACACAAGTGTCCCTATGGCTGGTGGCACCTGCTGGGACAAGGAAAGTGCTCCCACCTACAGGCTTTTCCACTGCTTTTCTCCCAGCCCTAGTTTTTCTCCTAGTTGTTAGCTCTGTGTGTTGATACAGTAATTTGCTGTGTCCTCCTTTTACTGAGGCGTTACCTATTATGATGTCCCTAGAAGAAGGGCAAAGCCTGGCCTTCTTAGAGAACTGCCTTACTCTGCTGAGACTTGCCCCATGGCTCTGGCCCAGTGTGGCTGCCTTCCAGGCTGATACTTTAGTGGTGCTATGTTCAAGGCATTCTTCCCCCGCTCACCCGCTTCTTGAAAAAAACTCTTCGAAGGATAATATGCCCCTGCACTCCGGGGATTTGGGAAAGCAAGATATGCTTCCCTGCAGGAACCAACACTGACCTGGAGCTCCCTGGAGAGCACCACGTTGGAGAGGTCCAGGGGAGCAGGGCTGTAGCTGTTGCCCTAGAGAAGCAAAGACAGAATCGCTGGGTTGGCCATGGTTTTCCTCATTCTTACCAGTATCCTGACTTCAGCTGCTGAAGATGTATTCCCAGAAGACCCTCAGGGTTCATCGTTGGTGGTCCTTGGGACCAGTTCTCTGGGGGTTCTAAGACTGGCCCAATGTTGGCCCCGGGCATGCGGTCATACCTGGCTGGCCTGGGACACGCTCCGAAGTTTCTCATTTTCCCGCTGTTGAACCAGGGCCTCTCCCTCTTTGGTCCTCTCCACAGACCAGCCCACAGCCAGCATGGTTTTCAGGGACTCCCGGGCGGGCCAGCGGTAAATTTCCTTCTCCTGGAAGAAAATCCGAGCGGAAGAGATTTGAGGCACATCCCTATACTCTGACTGGCCTGACTCCCTGCAAAGTTGGCCCCTGTGGTAGAAGGGGGTGCAGTGGGCTCCAGCCTCCTGTCCCTAGGTCAAGACGCCCTCCGCAGAATCTCCCCTGAAACACATCATCATCAGTCTTTCTGACATTTCCAAGTATGAGATCCTATACTTCCTGCCTTTAGAGGGAATGTACCAGACCCTAGTTTGTGGAGAAAGAGGAACAAGAATAGGAGAGTGACCCCTCAGGTTCTAGTAGCTGTTTAAGATGGGACTTGTGGAAGTGATCAGCACAAGGCTCTCCTCTGAGCTTTGAAAGTAGAATATTTTAGATTTAGAATTCTCTTGAGCTATACACAATTTTGCAGATGGCCAGTATCCATACAATGATACATAAGTCATGCTTTACACACGGCACAAAGCTGACGGCTTACAAAGAACTCTTACTGATCCCTAGATTGGAATTTGGAGTTGTGTTGAACCAAATTTCTCAATAATAATAACAAAAAACCCAAAAGACTTCTCCATATTTCCCTATAGCCCCTTCTCTCTACTCCCTTTGTCTGTCGTGACCAGGAGTCATTTCTATCTGGACTTCCTTCAGCAATTCAGTGCTCTCCTAGCCCTAAGTCCCTCACATCGACAGTCAAACAAAAGCCCTTCCTAGTCCTGTTGCAAATGAACTATGAATGTGCTTTGGCTCAGCCTCTAAGTGCCAAACAGTGCTTCTCCATCTGATGGGTGCTCAGAGCCAAAGAACGGAACATAAGGTGGGGCTCTTGGAAACTGGTCGTGGGCTATTGCCCACTTGGTGAGCTCCTGAGCAGTTTACTTCAACTGGAGAGTGAATTTGCCCAGAACTCCTCTGGCCATCTGAAGGAATTCCCAAGGAAGGAAAATCCGCATGGCCACTCAGTGTTACCAGAATCCAGTTTCTTACCTTTTCCGTTAATGTCTTGAAAGGCCTGATCAGTGGATGGGTCTTCACATTTTCGTCCAGGGAAATTCCGTATTTCCATCCATTCTGACTCTGTAGAAATGTTCTCAGTTCAAATATCCTTGGCATCCAAAGAGCCCTGCTGTGTGACCCAAATCCCAGCTTCTATTTTCACTGAACAAACGGAATAATGGGATGTGACAAGAGCTTGGAAATTCCCCCCCCAAAGTATCTAATTGATCCTTTCAGGCTATAAAGCTCTCTGCCCCCTAAATTGTGAACTCTGCTCCTTTATTTCTTCTTGTTTCAGCGGCTGTCCTCACTGCTTACTCGCTTGTGTTTCAGACAGAAGGAGGTTTCAAAAGACCTGAGAACAATGCTTCTCAGGTCAGCAGCATGTCATGATTACAGGCAAGGATGGAAGTCAAGGCCAAAGGCCAAAGGGGACTGGTCCTGTTGCCCACTGCCTGGAGGGGGCCGACTTGATTAGCACTGTGTGCCCGCCCATCCTAGAGCAGAACTGTAGCAATGCATGTCCCTTGGAGTCATGGAAGTTTAAGAGTTTCAAAATTCATTCAACAAACATCAGTGGAATGCCTGCTATAGTAGGTGGCGGACTCTGTCCCGGGCACTGTGGATAGAGAGGTAAGTTAGAGCCCCCAGTGGCCATAACCTCACAGCCCAAAGTCTCCTGGCTGGTTTTTCTCAATCTCCACTTCTACAGACTTATTAGCGTGTCTCTTTCTCAAGCTTCTGTTCCTTCTCCAGAGCACATTCTCCCTGGTAGACGAAATCCAGGCCCATGGTCCACAAGTGGACTAATTTCAAATCAGTATTCCAGCCCAGATGTCTTCCCTAATTTCCAAACTTATTTAAGCTCGGCTTGGATGCCACAGTTACCTCCTCACATGCCTGAAGCAGAACCTGGCATTTCACTCTTCTTGGGGGGGCCCCGTCTTAGTCTCCCTGCATTTCGGCAAATGGCACCAGCGTACGCTCACTTTCCAAGCCAGACATGTGGCAATCTTCCTTGATGCCCCCTTCTCTGCACCCTCTCACATGTGTTCAACTTCCCAGACCTGTTCATTTGCCTGCCTCTCCCTAGTTTCTGGGCCAGTGTTTTAGCTCTGGCCACCATCAGCTCTCACCTGGATTACCGTAACAGCCTCCACACGGTCTCCCTGCCTCCAGTCTTGCCATCTCTCCGTGGACTCCATTTTCTATGTGACCCTCAGGTGAGATTTATAAAATCACCCGGATCAGGGCACTCTGCTGCGTTAAGATTTTCTGACTCCCAGCTGTCATAATGGTAAAACCCAAACTCCACAGCTTCTAAAGCTATCATGAGATCTTGCTGACTTTCTAGACTCATTTTTCACCCTTCTTCCTCTGCTCTACTCTGTGATCCCACCATGTTGAACTATGGTTCTCCAAGGCCACCAGGCACACACACTCTCTCTCTCTCTCTCCCTCTCTCTCTCTCTCTCTCTCATCTCTGCTTGCATCTGCTGCTCCCACGGACTGCAGTACATTTGTTTCCCTGGGCCTGGATAATGACCCATCCCTCCTCATACAGTACAGATGTCACCAACTCACAGAAGCATTCCTGGACCCTTACTATTGACTTAGGGACTCCTCTTACAGGTTATGTGCTCTAACCCGGTGCTCCTGACCACTGCAAGCTAAACCACCTGTATGATGACTGGCTTCATCTGTTCACTCCACCAGACCGTGAGGCTCTTGTAGGCAGGGGAGAATACTCTTTCCTTTGCTAGATAGTCAATGCCCACTAGACAATGGTGAGCAAACATGTTCCCTTATAAATGTGGAGCTTACGGTCTAGTGGGAGAGGGAGAGAGACTGACCACATACCACATCAGGAGAGGCACAGTTGATAACTGGCATCACTGTGTAATTCTTATAAATATATTAAAGTGCTATAAAAACACTATGAAGGAAATGGGTAGGAGGCTAAGAAGGCCTACATCTGAGAAATCTGGGAATGGGGTACATTAGGAATTCACACTGAGATGGGTAGTTGAAGGATGAACTGGTGACCGGCGTTGGCATGTGCGGATGCAGATGGGGATCTGGTTCAGGGTGAGAAGGGGCTCATGGGGAGTGTGTGGGAGTGTGTGTGTGTGTGAGACAGAGACAGAGAGGAACAGACAGAGATACTAAAAGAAGGGGATGTGGCTGTAGGGCAGAGGGCAGAGGGAGGGATGGGGCTGGAGATGGCAGCAGAGGCCAGATGAGATAGTGTCTGCTGTCAAGCCACGTTTAAGATTTTGGCCTTTGTATTAAAAATGGTCTGAAGCTATTGAAGGATTTTAACAAGGAGAAGGACTGGGCTGGGAAACAGTGGTAGAATAGGACTCAATCTGCATACTGAAACTAGTACTTGCCAACAGCATAAAGAACAGAACAGACAAAATGCACGTGGGCAGACTGGTTAGGATGTTATCACCAGCATCTGGGCCAAGGATGACTGTAGCTTGGACTAGAGCCATGGCAGAGATAGAGACCTACACAAATGTGAGAGGGACTAAGGAGGTAAAATCCACATGGCTTAGTGAGAGACTGGCTGTTGCTATCAGTTCATGGAGGTATCCCTTTCCCCTAATCCCTAGGCTGGCCAAATGGGCGTACTGATCCTTCGAGAGCAGGGGTCAGCAAACTAGAGCAAACTGGCTTGCCTTTCAGCCAAGCACTGTTGTAGAATTGGTTTTTTTGGGGACACAAGCACACTCTTGTGTGTCCCCTCCCACTACTGCTGTGTGGCAACAGCAGAGATGGGTGGTTGTATCAGAGACCGCCCAGCCCACAAAGCCTAAAATGTTTACTATCTGGCCCTTTACAGAAGAAGTGTGCCAAGCCCTGTTCTAGAATCATGAGGCACGAGCTCACTCTACAGTTAACAAGGCTTGTTGTTATCATCAGTCCCAAACAGAAACTGATCAAAGAATAAAGGCAGACCCCAGATCAATACAGAGGCTGAGCCAGCGGATCAAGGTGTCTCCGCTCCAGGGCACACGGCTCTGAGGTGGTTTTCTGTGGCTTCGTAGAGGACCTGGCTTCCTAGTTCTGCACCGGAAGCCGCAGCTGAGCAATGGCCCCAATTCTTCCCTGGCTGCCCACAGGAATCCTGGATGGCTTTGGCACAGGCCTCCCACTTCGCCTGCCAGCATTAAAGGGCTGACAGAGCAATTAAACTCATTAAGCAGCCTGACCTCATGTGGTGAGGAATTTTAAACACCAGATGGACAGGCTGATTAATAAGGGAGTGTCTAGAAATTCTACCGATGCCGCCATGGGAAGATAGTGTGTCATCCCTAGAATAAAATTCAGTCTGCTGGCAAAATGCGAGGGCAAGGCTTCAGTTTTATTTCCGCTTTTCCAAGGGTACATTCCAAGAAAAAAAATAATGAAAGCTTCCTGCCCTGCATTACGCGTTGACGTCAAAACCACGCAAGCATGTGCTTGGAGCAAACCCCAGAAAATGCAATGTTTAGAAAGGAGTTAACGCTCCCGGAATCAATCATTTTCTTAAGAAGTACAAAAAGCAATACTAGCCCTTGCTGCTGCCTATTTCTCTAACCTCCACCACCCTGGGAAATTGCTGCTCAGTAATAATGAATGCTCTTGGCACAGCCAGTCCATCACTGAGACAAATCAGGCAGATTTCCAGAATTGGACCCTTTAATGTTGTTGGGCTGTTCCCACCCCACCCCCCCGACAATTGTCAGTTGGATGATAATCCCTACCTTGTCACAGGCCCATTTATCATGTGAATGCTCCGCATACTTGGTGACGATGTATTCCCATTTTTCAGGCAAGGAGAAACTGTGAAATGAGGAAAAAAACAAAACAAAACAAAAACAAAAAAACCCACCACATTACGACCTCCCCAAGCAATTGAGCTGGATGTATGGTGAAGACAGCCAGCACCAGCAATCCCCGGTCAGAGGCTGGATTGCTGCCCCAAAGCCAAAGTTGGATTCCCAACAGTGAACTTCTGTGTGGAAGGATGGCATGTACACACTGGGCCACACACATACACACCCTATCTCATCAGAGGACGTCCCTGCAGGAGCTCAGCTGCACAGGTTACCTCCTTCCAGCTGCTCCACGTGCCCTTGGCTTCCAGAGACCCACCCTGGCTCCTGGGCCACACCAGTTCAGGTGAGACAGGGAGAATCCCTTTATCCAAAGACCCTGCCTTTCACCCCATCACTCCAATCTGGGAATGCCAGAAAGGCATAGGTAGAAGAGCAGATATTACAAAATAGTGGCGGTCGTCAACATTTTTGGATGCAATGACTCATGTTTAAATATTAGAATGTGGTTCGGAGGGCAGACATCTGTTCCTTTGAGAAACAAGTCTTACATTGCACAGAGTCTTACATGAATAGTCACCAAGAACGGGCATACGACTAGGCCAATCAGACTCACTGTCCCTGGCATCGGAATCTGAATTTTGAGATGTTTGAGACTAAGGCAGCAAACTCTTCCAGCTGATTCATCCAATGGAGATCCTACTGGAAGGTTCTTCATTTCACTCTGCCTTGTTTCCTGTCCTTCCTGAGGCCTGGTTAGTCAGCTTTTCGCTAGTTTTGATACTAAGTCACTGAATCCTTGCAATAAGGTGATTCTCTGCTTAACTTATAGCTCTGGTCACTCATATTACTCAAAGAACCATACTGGTGCCAGAGGTATATGTGAAGAAATCGGAACTCTCAAAATAACGTGGAACCATGAACATCATTAGCAAACAGCTACTCTAGTGTTTATGAAGGCATCCAGGTTACTAATACCATCTGTCATCCTCCAGCACATTTACATTTGCACAAGGTGAAGTTCTCCAAAGTCAACGTCTGCCTTCTCTTGGGCCCTAGCCTTGTGATTTGCCAGGCCCCTTACCTCTTCTTTATGGTAGGTTCCATTCTGTTTCCCTCCATCCCCTCAGCTCAAGGTTCCAGCTGATGGAATGTGGACTTAATTTTCCCAAAGATGAATTTTATACATTATCAAAGGTGATAGTCCCTAGGAATGGCTCCTATAATGCCTGTCATATGAGAACTGTTGCCACAAAACACAAGTCCTAGGGGCTCATACAGGAGGTCTTGCTTTCCCAGCTCTACCTAAAGCATTTTTAGAGTTCTTCATTTAAAATGCACCTAGAGGGCGCCTGCGTGGCTCAGTTGGTTAAGTGACTGCCTTCGGCTCAGGACCATGATCCTGGAGTCCCGGAATCGAGTCCCACATTGGGCTCCCTGCTCAGTGGGAAGTCTCCTTCTCCTTCTGACTTTCCCTGCTCTTGTGATCTCTCTCTCATTCTCTCTCTCTCAAATAAATAAAATCTTAAAAAAAAATAAAATAGAGATGAAGACTGCATGACCTGTAATACATCGTCGTAACTAGGAAAAAGCTGTAACAAGACAAAATTGAGTCTATGTTGCCCAATATTTTATCTGTGGCCTAGCCATTACCAGGGAGGAATGCTGGAGAACCAGAAGGATGGAGGAAAAGACATTATTATAAGGTTATTCCAAAATTCCAACAAAATTCCAGCATGGCAATGAGTGGGTCCAGTCTTTCAAATAAGGACCCCATGTTGTTCTGTACTCATACCCCGAGGTCTTACTGGAATTCAGCTGAGTGTTATTTATAGAGTTGTTTTGATGTACGATGCTATTAGAACAATAGAGGTCTAATTCACAAAGAATGAAGATTTTGTCAAAAAACTCATTAATAAATTAATTGCATCATTTGTCAGGGCGAGTCTTGCAATGCCTCAGGCAACATTTACTTGTGGAGAACATTCATCTCTTATAATAAATAAACCACCCCCCAAAAGAAAGCCCAGAACATAATAATACAGTATATAATCAGATATGGATGGATGAGACCTTCAGGAGTTGAGGACAAAATCCAGTGCGTGATGTGACTTGTGGTGTTAAGGGAAATGATCAGCAGTGGTGGCTGGAGGGAAGGAAGGAAAGTTTACATTTCTTGCCACCTTCTGAAAGAGAAACACTGGCCACTGCACAAGATAAAGGACCAGCTAAGAGAGGATTCTGGACTCACTTCATGGTGTTGATGGGTTTGGGGTCAAAGTTGCCATCCGCATCCACTGAGATCTGCTTCTCCAACGTGGCTGAGATTCTGGTGTCTAAATAATCTGGTGGCAGGGCCCCCGCTATAGCACTGAGACAAGGAAGGGCCATTCGGAAAAGGTCTGGGTCATACTTCTGTGAAGAAAGACAAAGGCCATGTTAGTATAGAGATGAGAACCAGAGCTACCCACGCAGAACCATTCAACAATCAGCTGAAAAAAATTAACACGCTTGCACTTGCCCAGTTAACCAAAATGAGGAATATGTAAATCCTTGGATACTTTCTGGGGGAAACTGAGTGATCCTTGCAGGATGAAACGACGACCTGCAAAGCCCTCAAGTCATCATTGCTTTAAGTTGAAAAACCTTAAATTGAGGTTTAAATTGTTATCTCCCAAATAGTTAATTGCAAGTGTATCTAAGGGTTGGAGTGGTCTATAAACTTATCTGCTATAGATGGTTATAGAAACTGACCCAACCTATGACTGGATTGGGCAGAAGCACCTCTGCAAGTCCCCTCACGAGCTGATATGGGTCTTACGTTGGTATCACCAGCAGAAGCTCAGTATCGCATCCACTCTCTCTTGAATGGGGCCCAGAAGAAATTTCAGATAACATGGGGTGAGGAGCAGCTTCTGATCTACTCATACTAGACCAAAGGAACACTGGAATGAAGAAAGTTTAAGTGCAGGCGAACAGCGACTGCAGCTATACACGTGCTCCAGACTTGGGTGAGAAGACCAGACCAACTCCTTTCCACCTTTAAAGTCGATGACCTCAGAAATCTAAACAACCTGGGTTAAGGGGAGTGGAGGCAAGTGTGAGAGTCTGAACTTACTTCGCTCAGACTCTGCAGAGGCTTGGGATTCAGAGGCCTGCCATTTTCACTCAACTTCCCCCTCAAACGAGTAGCTGTGAAGAACCTTCCCCAGAATGGCATGCGGTCTTCTGGAAAATCCCATGTCTCAACCTCGCATAAGTTGTTAGGGTTTCTCCTCTATACCTGAACTTGGTAGAGGCTGGCTAACAGGGGCCACACAATGTCAGAAGGAGAGGAGTGGGGCGGCATGTAAGTCAAGACTGAACCTAGGACATATTTTTCTAATTTACTCTGCGAGTCCTTCTCCCATGTATCAGCCTTGTGAGTCTGGCAACATCAACTGTTCTGAGACTTTTCCTCACCTGTGAAATGACGATTAGCAGAGTTCCTATTCCAGAACATTGGGAGTTAAGGATGGTGTAATATGCTTATGGAGTAATTGGCACTGTCCCTAGCAGGTGGCAAAGGCTGATAATATTAGCTATCGTTATGCATAGGCATTGATTATTCCCTGGTTATCAAGGCCCCCCCTCTTTGTTTGGGAAGTACTGCCATTACCTTATGGGAAAGGGAGTCGAAAATCCCCCAGAAGAGCTTCTCCGTCAGGTGCAATTCTTCTTCCACAGCTAGCCCGTAGCTCCCCCATCCTGAAGGCAGACAGTAATACTTCCAGCACTGTTCATAGTGATTTGTCAGAAGCTGGGAGGTTGAACAGGATTGTACCAGTGAGTGGGGCAGAGAAGTTCCACAGGCGTCCGCACCATGCAGGGAAGAACAGAATAGCAAACAGCCAACATGAGAGTGAAACCAACTGCTGAACCAGCTGCGTGAGCTACAGAGAGGCCCCTGGACACTACTGGGAATGGGCCGCTTTCCTGCCTGATGAGCTCTAGCCTGAGCTGAATCCGCCTGTAATTCTTGTGCCTCCTAATACGCCCCTCCCAGTTGGAAAATGGAGAGAAACTGTTTCTACTTCCAACGAGAAAAAACCTTCCAGGCACTTGAAGGTGGGAAGAACGCCTTCTGAGACATTTGTTTATAAATCTAGAAGATTATCAGTGATGCTGCTATGGGAATGATGGGAGCATGTGGTGGGTCTCAATATTTTCTCTACATTGAGTTCTGCCCATGGCTTTCCTTGCTTTTCTCTTGAGGCTTCTGACGGCTCGACCCTGTTACCAGAGTTCCACATGTGGCCAGCAGAGGGCAGAAGTACAGCGCCAATGGTCCCATCCCAGCAGGTGGGATCCACATCTTCTAAGAAAAGTCCTGTTGGTCTAAGACATAAAGGTGAGCTCACTGAATGCTATTGATGCCGCTTCCTCAGGAGCCAGAATCCAGCTGACTGTACAGGCCTGCTGAGGAAGCAATGCCAAGTTGAACTGTGAAAACCATGGTTTTCAGCTAAAACACTTATTGGGATTAAGATTCGAGAGAACAAGCCCTTGGAGGGCAGTGGAATCTCTGACAATATACAAGCTGTTTTCTGCTGGGCACGGAGACAGAGTATGGAACTAAAGGATTCTGGGCATTCTGTTTATCCCAGTAAAGTGCATCTTGAAATCCTTGCTTAGACTATTTCTGAGAAGAAGGAAAAGTTCTGTTAAGTCACCAGGTGGCAGAATTTTCAGATGTGGCTGGCCACGGCTGACACAATGAACATGCAAATACAGCAGGTGCCTCTTAGGTAAAATCTAAAAAACATGGTTCTCTTGGGTGGGCAGCTGATTGTGGTGCACTCCCACTCAGACCCAGATGCTCCCTGTGCTGGTGATAAAACTCTTGTAATTTATGAGAAAATCATCAAGGAGACGACAGATAGCTCTGTGACTGTACTTTCCATTAGTAAAGGAAAACAGGGATAAGAGTAAAAAACAAAAAAGAGGGACTGTTATAGAGGAATAAAGAAGGCACTAGACAGTATGGATTAGTTCTATAAGTTCTTAGGATCTATACTTGAATGAATAATCACCAAGTCTTCAAAGCTCTGACATTGAAGATATTTTGAAAACCTAATTAAGGTACAAAGTGCAAAAATCCAAGTCCCCCCCCATTAATTTCTGTTAACTAACTGACTAACATTTAGTCAGTGGAAAGCAATTAAAGAAAATTGGAGCGTTAATGATTTACTCTCTGCAACCCAGACAAGAAGGGGTTTGATAGGGTGGGTTGTATCTTGCTAGCCCTCAGCTTAAGAAAGTCACATCCATTTAATGTGTCTTTTGCTCCCCCAGTTGTGAAGACTTCACATTTTGCAAGGCAAGTCTCCATGCCATGGATGGTGTTTCTGTTAAAGTGAGGAGGTTCACCTTAAGGGGCATTTTGCAGTACTCGTTGAGCTGTGGCACATCAAAAACCAGACGTCGCAGGAGCTGCTGTAACATGGAAGGCCTCAAGTGACTGCAGTGTGAAATAAAAACAGAGAGATCAAGTTAAAAAAATGATAATAAAGGAAGGAAGGAAGAATGAAAAAAGAAACACTCATCCATAACCATACATCAGAGCTAAGCCACTGAATACTTAGCTCCTAAAGTAAGATCTTGGGTAAATCACAGCAGTGATAACACACTTTAAAAAGGGAGTACAGGGGGCACCTGGGTGGCTCAGTGGGTTAAAGCCACTGCCTTCAGCTCAGGTCATGATCTCAGTGTCCTGGGATCGAGCCTTACACCGGGCTCTCTACTCAGCAGGGAGCCTGCTTCCCCCCACCTCTCTGCCTGCCTCTCTGCCTACTTGTGATCTCTGTCGAATAAATAAATAAAATCTTAAAAATAAAGAAGGCGGTGGGGTTATGGACATTGGGGAGGGTATGTGCTTTGGTGAGTGCTGTGAAGTGTGTAAACCTGGCGATTCACAGACCTGTATCCCTGGGGATAAAAATATATATTTATAAAAAATAAAAAAAATTATTAAAAAAAAAAAGTGAGTACAGTTGACCCTTGAACAACATGGCAGTTAGGAGTACTGACCCCTCCCCCACTCAGCCAAAAATCCATGTATAACTTTTCAGGGTGCCTGGGTGGCACCATTGGTTAAGTGTCCAACTCAATTTTGGATCAGGTCATGATCTCAGGGTCATGAGATTGAGCTCCCTGTCGGACTCTGTGCTCAGTGGGAGTCTGCTTGAGATTCTCTCTATACCTTAGTGCTCCCCCCCACAACTCTCCCTCTCAAATAAATAAATCTTTAAAAAAAAATCCATGTATAACTTTTGACTCTCTCCAAAACTTTACTCATAGTCCACTGGTGAAACTTTTGTAGCAACATGGACGGGACTGGAAGAGATTATGCTGAGTGAAATAAGTCAAGCAGAGAGAGTCAATTATCATATGGTTTCACTTATTTGTGGAGCATAACAAATAGCCTGGAGGATAAGGGGCATTAGAGAGGAGAAGGGAATTTGGGTAAATTGGAAGAGGAGGTGAACCATGAGAGACTATGGACTCTGAAAAACAATCTGAGGGGTTTGAAGAGGCGGGGGGGGGGTGGGAGGTTGGGGTACCAGGTGGTGGGTATTATAGAGGGCACGGCTTGCATGGAGCACTGGGTGTGGTGAAAAAATAATGAATAATGATTTTCTGAAAATAAATAAATTGGAAAAAAAAATAGTCCACTGGTGACTGGAAGCCTCACCAATAATGTAAACAATTAACACCCATTTTCTTTTCTTTTCTTTTTAAAATTTTTTTATTTTATTTTTTATTTATTTTCAGCATAACAGTATTCATTATTTTTGCACCACACCCAGTGCTCCAGGCAATCCGTGCCCTCTATAATACCCACCACCTGGTACCCCGACCCTCCACCCCCTGCCCCTTCAAACCCCTCAGATTGTTTTTCAGAGTCCATAGTCTCTCATGGTTCACCTCCCCTTCCAATTTCCCCCAACTCCCTTCTCCTCTCTGTCTCTTCATGTCCTCCATGCTATTTGTTATGTTCCACAAATAAGTGAAACCATATGATAATTGACTCTCTCTGCTTGACTTATTTCACTCAGCATAATCTCTTCCAGTCCCGTCCATGTTGCTACAAAAGTTGGGTATTCATCCTTTCTGATGGAGGCATAATACTCCATATAACACCCATTTTCTATTACATGTATCATACACAGTGTTCTTATAATAAAGGAAGCTAGAGAAAAATATTAACAAAAATAATAAGGAAGAGAAAATACAGTTAGAGTACTGTATTTATTGAAAAAAAAAATCCACATACCAGTGGACCCACACCATTCAAACCTGTGTTATTCAAGGGTAAACTGTATAGTTAAAACATAGAAAGAGGAAACGTGTGGTTAATAAATTGAGATACCTAAGGTAAAGTCTCATCACTGGGTGATGAGAGGTTGTAGGGCCTGTGCACACTCAAAATGTAATCATTATGTACAAAGAATATAAAAGAAAGAAGGAGCAGTGGATTTTATAGCCATCTCTAAGGGCCAGCTTTCCCTTCAACTTTGCAAAGGATGAAGCTGGACCTGACCAGTACGTAGGTGGAATCTGAGGCCACCTACTGGTGTGATCAGAAGGGAATTGAGGCCTTCTGAGCTACTTATCCTGAAATCCTCACTAGTGGAATCAGTCTTTAGGTTAAGGCTCTGTCTACAGAAAAAACTTAAACAGGCAAACGCAGTAGCTAATTAGAGAACAATTTCTCAAATTATCAAAGAGCTCACGGCCTTGGTAGTTGATGCAAGTAAACTCTAAGAGAAAGGTGAGATAAGCAACATTGATTTAGCTTTTAGTTGTAGACTGCCAAACCTTTTAAAAACCCAGTAGCACCTCCAAGTTCTCTGCCCAGAAAAGTGCCTGTACACACACATATAATTTAGAAGTATGTTCAGCTCAAGACTGCCTAAATTCCATTCACAGATGGGTAAGGAAGAAGCTGTGGAGGAAAAACTTGCTTCTGGCTCTATCTTAAGAACCAAAACAAGAGCTCTTCATCTGAACACTGAATACTTGCCTAAAAGACAGTCTCATTTTCTGGTCCATGGAGCCTCAGGGCAAGAGCCTGAGCTGCATCCCCCATTTCTCCACAGTGAGAGATGAACTCAAGGGAGAGGGGATCAGAAAGCCGGTGGCAACGGGGTGGGGAGGGACAGAGCATATCCTTCGAGGAGACCACTGAGAAAGTGGTGGGAGTATGGCTAAGGCCTGGAAGCTTCCTCAGACTGGATTCGCCAGTTTTTCAATTACAAAATTAAATGCAGCGGACAGGGAAGCATCCAGGCAGGTGAAAAACTTGGGTGGGGGTATACTTACTTGCAAATGGCGAGCAAACATTCTTCTATGGTGTCCCTCTGAGCTTTGGTGAGGGAACGTCCCTTGGAAAGCCGGTATATGGTCTGCAGCGTAGAATCGATGAGAGATGTGTAGTGCTCCGTTCCGGCAAAGAGTGGGGCGCATCTTGTGAGGAGTGGGAGCACGGCAGAACATAAGTATCTATTTAGGGCAAGCGCAGCCTCTGTGGTGCTCAGGGAGACCTGGGAAAGGGGATTGGGACACTGGTTAATCTCCTGGGAAAGACTGAGCAAAGCTTACCCGGAGTTCGGAGCTCCCATCTAGCAGGTGGGACGGCTTACTCACAATAGCGTCTCAAAGCCACAGGGTGAACAACTTCCTACCTTGTCAGCAGACCCACTTCTCTTTGGCATTCTCAATGAGAAAATACAAAGTCAGGTTAAAAATAAAAACAAACAGAAGGAATGCAAAGGCTGGCTGGCCCTAACTCATTCCACAACCATCTGTTTCCCTTGAAGATGGATCTTAAAACCTATTAACATCAACTGATAACCAGTCTAACCTACCACATTTGCAAAGGCCAGCTGCAAGCTACTGTATTATTACTCTGTTTGAGCTCTCTTTTCTCACCTATGGAGACTCAATAGTTGTCCTCTTGTGATTTTGAGATTAGTAAGTGGTTACTGTCCAAGCAAGCCATCAAACCACTGGTTTTGTGACAGTTTTAGTGACAGAAAGTGGAGATCTGACCCCCATCACTTAAATTATAAGCTTTGTGAGCCATTCACAAGGTGATGAATGGCATGAGGTAGAGGTCACTAAAGGGAACCTAACTTTACCTGGGAAAAGGGTACACGGAATAGAAACTTGGGACCCCCTCTACCTTTCTCATTCATTTAGACAGGCTAGATACAAGGAATGCTCACTTAGTGACACTTAGACAAAGCATTCTCAGCCACCATCTTGGAAAACTGAAGAACTTCAAAAGAAACCTTGAGATCCACAAAGATGAAATCTTTTCCTATCATGTCCTATGATGAGCACAGCCATTAGATCTATAACACATTTTATATAACCCATAAAGTGATAAACTGTTTTGAGCTGTACACATTTCTGGGTATTCCTATTAATAATCAAAAGTCTGTCTTTGGGAAGATTCAGTAATCAGACTGAAAGAAATAACACATCTTTCACATTTATCATTTTGACAGAGTTGTCACAATGGGGAGGACAGAGCTTTGATTCCAGCGGCTTAAAAGTTTTCCAAAGAGAATGCATGTACCAAGGAACTGCATGTTTAACTTCTTGAGCTGCAGATGGTGCTTAGACAAGCTTGTGATTGGAACACCAAATGGTAGCACAGCATTTGCCATTTATTTGCTCTATTAAAAAAACTGAATGATCAGATCAGGAACCTTGAGAATGTCTCACAAGTTAAAACAATTACTGTTTTTTAAATCAAGGAATTTATAGAAAAACTCAAAACAAAAATAGCTGTGGAAGCATTGTTTTAATTATCCAAAAGGACCATATGCCCCTGACACTTTCATGGATATGTCGTTTCTTATCCCCGTGCCACAGATAGGAATGGTGCTCCCATTCAGATTGGGGCTTGTATAGCTTTCTCACTGCTGGGTGACCCCATACATTTGTGAGTAACCCATTCAGGTGGAATCCATCCCAGTTAAGGTACCTTCTAGCTGATCACCCACCACAGAGCTGACTGCTATCTCCGTTAGACGCTAGGGGGAGCTTTTGAGAGACTTTACTACTGATTAAGAAGACCTGCTTCTTCTGGCTCTCTAAAAGCAACCTTATGGGGTGCCTGGGTGGCTCAGTGGGTTAAAGCCTCTGCCTTTGGCTCAGGTCATGATCCCAGGGTCCTGGGATTGAGCCCCGCATCTGACTCTCTGCTCGGTGGGGAGCCTGCCTCCCCCTTTCTCTGTGCCTGCCTCTCTGTCTGCTTGTGATCTCTGTCTGTCAAATAAATAAAATCTTTAAAAAATAAAATAAAATAAAAGCAACCTTACACTGGCAATATGTTTTTAGACTCATGATGACTGAGCCAGCCCTCCTGGTGCCCTGTTCCTGACTTGGGGCATCATGCATCTTTCGTTTATAACACTTGGGGCCTCCTGTCTTGATGTCTGTGGATGCTGGATTTTTCACCCTTGATTTTCAAACTTGAGTTTGCCCTTAACCTCTGGTCTTGACCTTGTCGTGCCCAACACTCCAAAACTGCTTGACTGGGAGACTATCTTTCCAGGTGATCAGTGCATAACACTTGAGGAAGGAGAGTAGGAGAAGTATTTCCAGCCTCTAATTTTGCCAATCAGCCTTTTTCATAAGCAATAAGCCCTGGTTCTCAACTGAGGAAGATACTGTCCTCAGGGGACATTTGATGAGATCTAGAATTGGTTTTATAGGTGGTGCTACTGATACCTAGTGGGCAGAGGCCAGGGATGGTGCTAACTATCTTACAATGCCCAGGATGTGCCCCCACAACCGATAGTGCCAAGGCTGAGAAACTTGTAACAGAGGAACCTGGATTGAACATTTGAGGTCAAGTTTACCTACATTTAAGTCTCTGGCACAACAAATTAAGATCTTCCATTTCTTCGTTCCTCTCTTTTCTCACCCTTTAAAACAGCCTGCTAACATGTAATCAATGAGTAGACAGAAAACATTCATTTTGAAATCCAGTGTCACCAATGTGCAATAATGGGAAAAATACCGTTTTCTCATTTTAGCCACTTACTGTATCTAGAGAGGCAGAGGCTCTTAAGTCGGGTAAAAATCCAACCTCTAGCAAGTGGAGCAGAAATGTTTGATCCTTGATGCCATAAACACGATCCAAGAAAAGGACCATGGGTGCCTTGTGGTCAGGGCAGAAGTTAGCTGCCATATCTGGCTCGCTGATGGACCCATCTGAAAGACACAGAGAATGTCACATCCCCTCTTCTATCTCCACAGTCTCAAAGGCAACACAGAGCGTGTCTGTCTATGCCTTGTTATCCTAACAAGCAATAGGAATACGATATTGTGCTGGAACCGGCAGATACTTCCTTGGGAAAGCTGGCTGTTTACATTTCTGGAATTTTTTTGAGCCAGCTTGCAGACATACTCACTATTAAAAACTAAAATTTCCAATTAAGTCAATTATATTTAGGAAGGTGACAAATAATCAAAACTTTTCACCTCCTAAAGGTCTTACTATAAACTATACTCTTGAGGTCATTTCCATCTGTTTTATTTGCATGTTGGAAATATAATACAATAGTGTGCCATGTGCATTCTCTTTCCAACTCCATGGCTCAGGGACACATACTGATAGCGTACAATGGACCACGGTGAGAGGACTTACGCCACAGAAATGGGCAAATGCTGGGAAACAGAGCTTGGGTTTTTGCTTTGTTGACTGAAGACACAAGAAAGGAAGGGAGAAAGTAAGGTAGATGAAATTTAAGAGTGTGTCTTGTCTGTAGCCATCACATCATAAATAGTGCAAAACTGAGGAACTACCCTCTTCGTATTTGGAAACTATTACCTGATATAGGTGAAACTGAGAACAGCTCATCCAGTAATTCTAATCTTATTTTGATAAAAAAAGTTCAAAGATGAAGTGAGGAATACCATGAAGAAAACAAAAACTGCTTGACTTGGAGAATAAAGACAGGAGTTTGAAAGAGGACACAAAAGAAAAACAGTCTACCTCCTAATGTTATGTTAACATCAAAAATGAGGGAAAAGAGCCCCTAAGCGATCAAGCTAAGAAAGAGCATATTTACATACTATACTTCAGAAGTCACCCTGAGAGCCATAAAGGTTCAGTGCTCTCCAGCCCAGAGCCCCATTCAGCCCAGGATCAGGCAGGGGAGGGCTCTGGCCTAAGAAGGAAGCAAGACTGTTTTTCAGAGTCCATAGTCTCTCATGGCGGGGGGGTGGGAGGTTGGGGTACCAGGTGGTGGGTATCATAGAGGGCACAGCTTGCATGGAGCACTGGGTGTGGTGAAAAAATAATGAATACTGTTTTTCTGAAAATAAATAAATTGGGAAAAAAAATGCAAAAAAAAAAAAAAAAGAAGGAAGCAAGAAAGGAAGGGATCCTCCTGAAAGGAAGCTGCTTGCCTCTTCTCTCCTGGACACCAGGGGGAGCCAGATCTGAACAGCAACAGCTGAATTCATCTCACACCCACCTTGTGTTCTAGGGAACATTACTTTGGTTTAATTTATTTTTTTTTCATTCATTTGTTTGTTCATCCATTTATTTTCAGTAGGTCCCAATGCGGGGCTCGGACTCACAAGTCTAAAATTAAGACTTGAGATACGAATCAAGAGTTGGGACACTCAACTGACTCAGCCACCCAGATGCTCCTGAGAAACACTCTTTCTGTAAAATGTTTTATGCTCAGAAGTTTGGGAAATACTAAGTTCAACATTTGCTTTATCATACGATTTTTTTCAAAGGTTCTATAGTCTCAATGTTCATCATGATAAACGTGTTATTTTTGAGAATGACATCACCAAGATTGAGGAGTAGGAGATCTCAGCCTTTGTCTCCCACAAAGATCGATAATTAGACAGCTATCCAGGAACAAAAACAGCCCTGGGAGAGGCCAGGAGTCTACATGAGAAACTTGAACAACACATTGGAACAAAACCCCCAAGAAAACTGCAAAAAAATGTAAGGATGCCTTTCGCTGGCCTCATCCCCATTCAGTGCCGACCAAGCAGGAACTCCTGTGAAGAGTTCTCTTCACTGGGAAAGGAGAATGGGGTGAACAATCACCTCCTCTAGCCTTTCAGGGCACCACATAAAGGACACCCTTCAGGTTTACCCCGCCTGGAGCCCAGTGAAGTGGAGATGTCTCAGGACAAGAAAGAGGGGCAATGTCTATCCATTCCAGCTATGCAGGGGAGCCACTGTGGCTTTCAGTGATCTGCTCTGCAGAGGACCCCAGCAGCTCTCGCCATGGAAGAAATCAACAGCCAGCATAGCCACCATGAAACCCTGGCAGATTCTCAGGTTTTGTGTTTGCAGATGTCCAGCCCCCTGGGTCTCTTCCCACTCCCATCTCCCTCACTGCCAGAACCCAGGATCTGCACTGGCAAGGAGTCTTGGGCTTTGCAGCTGTGTGAGTTCAAGATGTCAGCGAGACCCTTGTGGCTGCTACCTGGCACTATGAGCCCTTGGGAAGACTTCCTCACTGGCTTCTGCTGCCATGCACACACTCAGGGTGGGATCCGGCAGCCGTGGGCATGTTCGCTGACATGCAGGGTTCCACAACTGCTTGTGGGCCTAGCCCTGGCCTTGCCTCAGGTCAGGGGCCGCACTGCTGTGCTCATTTCATCACTAGCACCTGCGACTATGAACTTCCCTCCCTCTGGCCTGGGTCTTGTCATTGGCATCCACTGTGGTGCACTCGTGTAAGACCCTGCGGCCACAGGTATGCATGCCAATAGCCAGGGTGTACACAGGTGCTAGTGAACCCATAGAGTTTGCCCTGATCCTTGCTGCTGGCCCTGGCTCCTGTCACTCCACGTGTGCCTGCACTTGGCCAACGCCACTACACAGGTACTGGCGGCTGGTCCCTGCGGTGGAGTGGGTACACACCACCAGCTCCAGCTACCACCACTGCCTGACCTTGTTCCTAGTTGTGAGATGTGGACTTACTTCTGAGGACCCCAGCAGCCCTTGCAGCTACTGAGGATTCCCACAGTGCTTGCCAAGGACCACATAATTGTCAATGTGGTGGACCCCAGTAGCCTAAGTTGCTAAAACATCAGACGTCTGCCCCCATACCCAAAGCCAATACCCAGCCCTGTACTTGGTGCCCTGTCCCACTGTATCTGGGCTCACAGCATGCTCTAGTATGCGCCACCCACCACCCACCCTTGCCACCCGAGGATGAAGGTCTTTCCTTACCAAAGTCGGTCCTTTAAGTCTGGAAGAGGTGACTGCTTCTTCCAGTGTGCAAGTGGCTATGTGAGGCTGTAGGTATCACATAGAAGAAAGGAAACAGGACACCACAAAGAGAAGACAGTAACCTTCTAGTCACTGACCCCAAAGAAATGGAGATACATGAACTACTTGACAAAGAATTCAAAATAATTATTCTCAAGATGCTCAGAGAGCTACAACATAGAAAAACAATTAAATGAAATCAGGAAAATACAAGAAGAAAATGAAGCAGAACACATAAAAAAACAGATACAAATTTTGCAACTGAAGAATACAATGACTGAATGAAGAATTTATTGTTCAAAGCACTTCAGCAGCACACTGGACCAAGCAGAAGAATCAGGGAGCTCAAGGAAAGATCATTTGCCATTATCCAGTAAGAGGAACAAAAAGAAAAAAAAAGAATGAAAAGGAATGAAGAAAGCCTATGCGATTTATGGGACAGCATTAAGAGAAACAATCCACATCACTGGAGTCCCACGAGAAGAGAGGGGAAAGTAGAAAGCTTATTTAAGTATAGTTGAGAAGTTCCCCAAACTGAGGAGATCTTTGACATCCAAGCTCATCAGCCCAATAGGTTATCCCCAAACCTACAGAATGGGAGAAAATATTTGCTAACCATATATATGACAAGGAGTTAATGTCCAAAATATATGAGGAACTCATACAACTCAAAAGCAAAAGATGCCAAATAATCCAATTAAAAATATGCAGAAGACATAAATAGACATTTTCCCAAAGAAGACATCCAGATGGCCAACAGACACAGGAAGAGATGCTCACATCACTCAGCCTCAAGAAATACAAGTCAAAACTACAGTGAGATACCACCTTACACCTGTCAGAATGGCTATTATCAAAAAGACAAGGAAGAGCAGATGCTGGCAAGGATGTGGAGAAAAGGGAACCCATGTGCTCTATTGGTAGGAACATAAATTGGCACAGGTGCTATGGAAAACAGTACGAAGATTCCTCAACAAAATAAAAAAACAGAACTGCCACATGATCCAGCAATTCCACTTCTGAGTATATACTCAAAGGAAACGAAATCACCATCTCTAAGAGATACCCGCAACCATATGCTCAATGCAATACTATTCACAGTAGCGGACACGGCAACAGTCTGAGTGTCCGTTGATGGGTGGATGGATGAAAAATTGTGAATGAACACACACACACACACACACAGAGGAATATTATTCAGCCATAACAGAGAAGGAAATCTTGCCATTTGCAATAATATGGATGGACCTTGCGAACATTATGCTAAGTGAAGTTAGTCAGAGAAAGACCAATACTGTATGGTCTCAATTACATGTATGATCTCAAAACACGGAAATTATATAGAAACATAGAGTAGACTGATGGTTACCAAGGGTGAGGGGAGGTGGAAGAAATGGGCAGATGCTGGTCAAAGGGCACAAACTTTTGATTAAAAGATGAGTAATTCAGGGATCTAATGTACAACATAGTGACCATAGTAAACAGTACCGTATCATATCCTTGAAAGTTTCTGTGAAGGAGATTAAATGTTCTCAATATAACAACAACAGAAAAGACAGTTATGCAAGGTCAAGGATGTGTTAATTAAATTTATTGTGGTAAACATTTGCAAAATATATATACACACATACATAAATATATGCATAAAATCATTGCATTGTACACCTTAAACTTACATGTATTAATTGTATCTCAATAAAGCTGGAAAAAATGGGATACACTCCAAAGCATTCCCCAAACTTATTTGACTCCAAACTTCTTAACACATACACAAATTAGTATTTTTTTTATAAAAAATGTTCCTTGGAACACCAGTTTGGGAAACACCATAACCATGAGAGTCATGTTATCTTTTTAATTCCTCCAACTGCCAGGAAGAAATTGCTTGGAGAGCAGATGGAGGGAACTGGAGAAACAGAATGCTTTTCAGAAAGTGTAAGTTTGGGAAAGCTGACACTGATGATTGCATCCAAGTAGCACTGAGGAAAAACTCTTTCTACCCATGGCCAGGAGGTCCATGGGACCGTGGCAGAAGGGAGCCTAAGTTAGGTCCTATCTATCTGCTGCCTTACCTGGCTGCACAATCTGGGGACACTGAGGCAAAGGAGGAGGAGGACTGAGGTGAGGGCTTTCATTTGTCCCATTCCATCAGCCTCCTTCCAGAGGGTTAGTGCATTTAGATGACCGTGAGGTCTACAATGGCCCTGTCCACCAGATGTAGGGTGCAGAAGCCTCGGACACAGGGAAGCAGAGGAGAGAGCAGCCCGTTGGAGCCAGAAGGAGAGAACTCCTCACTTCCAGAAAAAGAGCAAGACCTTCCCCAGTGCTGCCTGCCCCACAAATAGGAGCCTGGAAGGACAGACAAACCATGGATACGGTAGACAGTCCTGCCCCTGAGTGAGTGGCCCCCTGGGAGACAGCAGGACTCAGCCTTCAGCTGCTTCTCTTACCTTTGTTTAGGGACGGCAGCTTCAAGGGGATGCTGATGATGCCGACCAGGTCCTCAGTGGGGACCAGGGAGCGCAGGATTGACCTGATCCGGATGGCTTCTCCCTTTCCTGTCTGGATAAGCTGCAATGCAGGATTGGAGAATGAAATTAAGGGGGTTCCCACATCCCTTCCCCACCCCACATCCAAACCTCTGGCAGCAGCATTGTTCTTAAGGCTGGATGCACTTCTGTACTTCCCTGCCACAGATGCTTATGGTCAGGGGGCAAAACGGAGCTTTCTCTGGACTTCCCACAATATGCTATGAGGGAGTAACTCTGACCAAGTTGGTCATCTGACTCCTGTGCTGTGATGACAATGGTCAGGCAGTTATGGGATCAAGTCTCTGCAGTAAAGTGGTGGGGGGCTGCTGGGGCCGCTCAGTGCCACTGCAATCCCGGGAGCCATCTGTGGCCACAATGGAAGTGTTGACCCTGTGGCCACAATTCTCAACTTCAGAATTCAGAGAAACAGAGAAATGACCGATGAATTTCGTTTCCTAAAAGTGTGTGTGATTAATGCATGGCCTGCAGCTGGGCAAGAGGGGACTGGATATCATACAGGATGTGAGCATCTCAGTGGAGTTACCCAGAGATGGAGAACCTGATGCCTTCAACCACGAAGGGGCCAAAGAGCATGTACAGGTGAACCCTGCCCCGCTGAACATGGAGAACATGGGGCGCATGGGGGCAGTGGGTTATGAGCTCAAGCTGCAGTGTGCCCCGTCAGCTGGAAGGGGTGCTGGGACAAGGCTCTTGGAGGCCTCACAAGAACAATGCCTCTGCACTTAGCCTACTGCCACCTCCCATTCCTGTGGGTAAAGGGGAGGCTGCCAGTGATGATGGCCCTACAGTCCCACTACCACTTACAGAATAGGGGCCCAAGGGATGTGTGCTGAGAAGGGGTATGTGTATAAAGTGTTGAAGCAGAGGGGCAGTAAGGAAGGAAGGACGTCCTTCCCAGATGGGGCTCTCTGATGGGCTTAGCAGTCCCCTGAGGTGGGGGTGTTCCTGAGAATAAGCCAGTTGCTTTCGGAAGTAATAACAGGTGATCAGGGGAGCTGACACCTGTCCCATCCTGCTCCCAGACTGCAGAACACCCCAGTATTTCCCTTGTCCCTTTCAAGCTTCCTTTATTTGTTCAAAGGCATAGAAATGCCTTTATGAAAATGAAGACAGCCCTCGTGGATAATGTTGGTTTATCACATAGTAGGAACCAGAACCTTCAGTTAAGAATTCTCATCAGGCTCCCCTATCAAGATTTAAACTTTCTTCTATCCACAGTACTTTTAACCCAGATGCTACCATATTATAAAAGTCTCCCTAAACTCATGTACATGGATTTGCAAATGGGCTAGATTGTGTTTTAGGCAAACCCATGACATACTGGAAGAAAGATAAGAGTGAATGCTTTCGTGCAGTGTCCTAACCTACAGTTATAACCAATTAGTGGTTGTAAAATCACATTGGTGGGCTGTGACTTGCATTCACAAGCATGAAGTAGATTAGTACAGAATGGCAAATATTAGAGCACAGTGTCTGCAGTAAGGGTAAATTTTGCTCCTGGAATATATGTATACTAGGTGGTAATGAAAGGTATTATTTCTTACTATAGCTAAAATTTTTTCATCAAAAAGTTTGAAAGCCACTACTTGAATGCATCCTATCTTTGGTTAATATTCTTAAAAATACAACCTATCTACTGCTTGTCAGTGACCAAATACACAATCTCATCAATATCAGATATCACTATTTCTATCAACCCAATCTGTAACACAAGCACTTTTCGGGGAGACACCTTGGAATAATCCAAATGCAATGAGCAGGCCCGAGAGGCAGGCAGACGCCAGAGACTCAAATGAGCAAATCAAACAGTACTTTGAAAGAATTACCAAATAGATTTTTGTAATTAAAAAATTTTTAAACATTTTCCATTTTGATAGAAAAAGCAATTATTTCCTCCCTTATGACTTGAGGGCTTTCGTGAAATAAGGTCCCTCTCTTTCTGCCCCAAACAGAGGTGAAAAGGGAAGAGGAAGAATGCAAATTTTTAGGTTAAAACTGGAGGCCTGAGAAGCATGCCTTAAAAACAGAACCATCTTTTCCCACATGCCTGCAAAGCTTATCTCTGGAAAATAATACATGAACCATGGAGAGAGACTGCCTTTCTGGTGTCTCACCACAGGCGTTGAGAAAAGAGGATTTTCCATGCGGAGTGTCCTAATGGCCGGAGTCAAGAATCAAGTTGGTCACATTCTGACTGTATTGAAGGATATGGAAACATAATTTTTAGGAGCTTCTGAGATAGAATATGTGGGGGATGTGTCCAACTAGCACCACAGAGAAATCACACACACAGGGACTTGCTCAGGAGACACTTTTTTAGGTTGCGGAATCAGCTACAAGAGACGGAAACAACTTTTGATGTTAGCTGGAAGGAACTGAGAGAAAGGCGCATTAGCAAATGCCAGAGACTGAAGAAGAAATTACATTCAGGGAACCTCCAGTGCTCTTCACTCAAGCCCCTCAAAGTTGCCCTCTGAGAACTCACGTGCATTTCAGGCGCACAGCGGCCCAGGAGATCTATAAGAGCTGAATAAAAAGACATAATGGCGTTGCCCATGTGTACGATCTCTTCATCTTCACCGTCCTCCATGCTGCGGGTAGAGAACCAACATGGCAGAGATGTGAGGAAGCCTGGCAGGTGTGGCTATGTTATTAGACAGGAGCGGCTTGACATGGAAACACTCTGCTCCTCCTGAGCACCACACAGCCTCTCCCCGGAACACCTCCTCTCCCAACAAGGTGGTTTTAATCAGTAAGCTCAAAGGACCCAAATATTTGTCTGTGGTATTCCTAGGGTCCTCTGAACCGTAAGGCCTAAATACTGCCATGAGCTGCTTGCAGTCCATACGTACCCAGGGACTGGCACAGTAATCCCCAAAGCTCCTACCAATCACTCATTCTGTTTCCCTTCTCAAATGTACATGGAAAGCATATGAGACAAGAAGTCAGGAGGTAAGTCCATGCCCTTGCTCTGTTGCTAACAAGCTATATGACCTTAGCCTTGTTTTTTTCTCGTGTACCATGAGGAAGATTATGTTTTGGGTTCCTTCTAGTTCTACCAGATCACCCACCAGAATGAATAACCAAAACCAAAACAAAACAAAAACCCCATCTGGCTAGAGTTGTCCTCATTGGGTCATACCCATTCTCTAGATTCTGGGGTCTAATCCAGAGGCTATGATAAAGCCAAGGGAGCTGGGCATAATCACCAACTACATCCTGAAACTTTAGATACTGGGATTATTGATGCTGTGGTTTTTCACATCCTGCAGCCCTCTTTTTAACCTAAGGAATTAAAGCAAAACACTTTCAGAAGAGAAAGTAGAGGGTATTACCTCTTTTTAAAAGCAAGGTAAGAGAGGAGGCACTGAGGTTTAAATTCTGAAGGGAATGGGCTGAAGTGAGACTGTGGCCCTAACCTTGGTCAGTCCAGCCTTTAGCTCCTGGAGCTTCCTTCTGTAGTGCTGCCATAGGGAGGTGTGGTGGTGGCTGAAAGAGCTTGCAGATACCTTGATCTGCCTGTTGGTGTAGGAGTTGAATAGGAGAAGTGCAAAGGGGTGAAGGTGATCCTGATCACTAGAATTACTGGGACAGTCAAAATAGCAATACGCTTGACAAAGTGATTTAAAATGTTTTAACTACAGCTAAAGAACCTGTGCTCTCCCCACCAGGGGGGAAGTTACTGACATGACACTTCCTGAATAACCCAGGTACTGACCCTCTTTGGGATCTCACCAGCTATACCAGTGCCACAAGGCAATTCCATTCACTTACACTTCTCTCTTGTATCCCTGAGAGGGGAGGTCGAGGGCTGGGTTCTCCGAAATCTTAATGGCGCCCTGCATGGCTGCCAATAGACCATTTCCTCCTTCACCTCGCAGGGCTGGGCCGAAGCACTCCGGGCGTCTGATGAGCAGCTTGACCACGACACTAGCATTTTCCTCCACACTTTCACCTAAGTGAAAAGGGGCATTATTTCCTTTTTATTGGAATGGACAACCCCAGACTTTATTTCTAATCGACGAGGTTGGGAGAACAGTACTGGCTTGAGCTCGTCGTCACTCATTTGTTAAATTAGCAGGTAATACTGATAGAGAGAAAGGTGAGATTTGATAAATTAAGTCTAGACCTGCTTTTTGAATTATTAATGTTAACCAACACAGAACAGAATCTTACTTTTAAATTCAGGGTTTTGTGCTGTGATTATTTCACAAGTTTAGATGTTCAGAAAGTGAGACATGCACTACCGAGTCTTCCCCAGATTACTGATTCAGTCATGGGTGACTCAGAGGACAGAGAACTTGACATCTTTGTTAACTCCACGAGAGGCTGCTAAAACATATCTTCTTCCTTCCCTGAGAAGAGGCAAAATGGTAATTTGAGCTGATGTGCCTCAGTTAACATCTGAGGAAACAACATGTCAGCCCCCCAAATGCCTTCTCAGAGTCTAAACATGTACCTCAAAACAACCAAGTCTGTGTGAATGGACATCAGGGCATTTATGACATTATTTATCCAGATAATTTACTTGGTAAAGATATCTTGGTTGTTCCTAAGTCTATCTCTGGGAAGCTGAAGGTTGGAGAATTGTATTCTGCTGGTATATCTCTTTGGAAGAATGTGGACAACTAAGACAGGGCTCATTTCCCAAAGCAGTGATGAAGCAATGGAACTGGGAACAGTCAGGGAGGGGGAGCCAGTGCCTCTCAGAGAAAATACTTGTCACCGAAAGCAGTTTTACAGCTTGTTCAAACAACTTCATGAAACACATTTTCCGTCTCAGATGAAATCTTAATTTGTGTTGAGAATTTATCCCTGGGCTAAGACTCTGAGAAAAGACTTTTGATGTTGTGTATTGGATGAAGGCTGACGAAAATTTTTTTCTACAAGATCATCAGATATCCTTGGAGGACTAAGCTTACAGAGGTTGCATCTTGATGCACTGTTGTCGTAATTATTTATTCTTGCCTAAAATGACTTCACATCTTAGCAGGCAAACACAATAACCATGTATTATCTCATCGTTTCTGTAGGTCAGGAATTTGGGAGTAACTATGTGAGGTGGTCCTGGCACAGGGTCTCCCATGAGGACACCGTCAAAATGCCGGCTAGTACCACAGTCTTAGGAAGGCATGACTCGGCATGAAGTAGCGGCTTCCTTGCGCTTCTTTGCGTGTGCGTGTGTGCGTGCGTGCGCACACACACACACACACAGACACAGCTGTTGGCAGGAGGCTTCAGTTCCTCACCATGTGACCTCTCCATGGGGCTGCCAGAGTGTTCTCACAACACACCAGCTGGCTTCCCACAGAGCAAATGATCCGAGAGAATGAGGTAGAAGCTGTGATGCCTTTTACAACCTTGTTGCATTCTGTCACTTCTGCCATACCCTATTCATTAGAAATGACTCACTGAGTCCAGCTCACACTCCAAGGGAGATGAATCTATCTTTTGGAGGGAGATGCTACTGAAGAATTTATAGACATATTTTAAAACCATCACAGGAGTTAAGCTCTGTTTAATGAAAACTTCTACGAATCAACTTAGAAGTGGTGTAAGTAGAGCAGTAGAATAGGAACCCAGAAAACTTGGCTTCTCTTCCAGCTTTTTAGAAAATCACTATGTAGGCAAGCATGGTGCACTGCCTCCCCAGGTCTCACTTGCCTTACTGAGGTACTCATGCACCTTCTGATTTTTTAGAGTCTATTAGTCTACCCACATGCAGAAATTTCTTCCATTATGTCCAGAGAATCAGAAGGGCTGAGCCTGCTGCCCCAGTGTTTGAAATCAACTTACACTCAGCTCTCACATGAACTCACACTTGAACACACTTGACGTGACTCATGGCTCTGGAAAGCCCACCCTCTATCACAGCTATAGTCCTGGCCTTGAGCTTGGCCCGCTGACATCCTTTTTGGTCACCCAACTGCCTGCATTTCCAGTAAAATTCAAGATTATAAATACATACCATGTAAGTTTTAGCACTGTGTAACTAGATTCAGAAAATATTTCATTCAACTGAGTTTGAATAGCTCACTGGCATGCACTTACTGTCTTAAAACTCAATTCTTTAAAAGGCTAAAATTTTTATGAAGAAGCTCTTCTCCAAGTTTCATCCAATATATAAAACAGAATGTTTTTATGAAACCAGAATCCACATGAAGAAAATTCTCAGGAGATGCAAAAAGGCTAAAATAATCACAGTGATGATACGGTGGAAAGAATCAGTGAAAGAGAAAAACCAAGTAGTGTTCTGCAATTTGAGGAAGATAAAATGATGATGCTAAGCCCTAGGGCCATGCTTTCCGATGTCAGTCAACCACTGGTCAAACCTAGCATTTATACTTGACGTAATCACAGGAGGGACAGTTAAAGAAAAGCACGAGGAGAATCTATGTATTTGAGAGTAAATAATCTCTCAAATATTTATGGACATAACTCAAAGTTCACTACTTCCAAATGTTGTTGGCCTCTAAAACTTTAATCCGTGCTCCCAGTTGTCACTTTTCATTATAATAATGAAGCTAAAACTTGGAAATTTTAAGTGTCGAAAATGGACAAACTGCCCCCAATCCTGTTTTTCAAGCTTATTTAAATACCATACTATGATTTTTGTGGTTCTCAGGACAGAAACACTTATGGGTCAGCTGTGGTCTTCACCAGGATGCTGCCATCAGCCTAGCTCTTCCCACAATGATCAGTATTATGAATTTGATGGGGGCATGGACCACAAGATACAAAAGAATTTGAAAAACTGAGACTGAGTTCTATACTGAGTTTGCTATTGAAATTCATTTGCTAAGTTAACCTTATTTTACCTGAGATCTCAGATCTTCAGATCTGAGCTAATTGGGTGAGCTGTTACAATTGACCCAGGGAGCCATCCTTTGATTACTGAATTGTGGACATCTGTGGGGGATGCAGAGTGCACCCTGCAAGAGGAGGAACCTGGAGTGCAACCATTGCCACTAATTGGAGAGAGGGCAAAGGAAGAGAATTTCCAAAGACTGCACAAGGTAGAGAAGTAGAGAAGACGGCATAATTAGGGGAGAGAGAGAACATTCTTTTCCTAATTACCTGTAGCTTGGCAAGACAGACTGCCAAACAAACCTGCTACAGGGAAGCTGAATACTGACCTTGAGGGCATTTTTCAAGGGAGAGAGAGATCTGAGGTAAACTAGTTTTGCCCAAGGGCTTAGAACAATGTTTTGCTTGAGTTCCAAAATGAATAATGAGCTTAATAAGAGTGTGAGGGGTTCTCAGGGTCTTTCTTCAAAGGCTCTCAACACTGTCTTAACATTACTATCTTCTTTCAACATTCCTGACAAGTTGGATGGACGTGGCAATGATTCTCCCTGTTTTACCCTGAAGCAGTCATTCTCAACTAGTCATGATGCAATGATTTTACTTTCAGCCCATCAATGTTCTTACTTTAAATGTTCTGACTACATTCCCTTGCCTGGAATGTTTTCTTTCTTCCCATTACCTTCAGATAAACCCTTGATCTAGGTAGCTCCACTTCACCCTTGGAAGCCCTAGAGGATAAGGTCTTCTCAAACACCTTGCACTCTTCCTTTAATCACTGAATGGTTTGTATCTCTGTCTGTTTTTCTCACCAAACTATTTACTAAGAACAGTGCCTGTGTCCACATTATCTAACCCTGTATGCTCAAGCATCTTATTACCATCTGACACATCATAGGCATTCAAAAAAACTTCTTTGAATAAACAAATAGACTCCATTGAATAAATGAATAGAATCAAGGCAGATATCTGAAATGACAATATAGAGAGCTGAGGGTGACTATCCATTACCCGATCAGCTATCAGCCTTTGTTTGTAAGAGCCTGGGCTGTACATATCCTCGGATTTCAATCAGTCTTAAGGAAAAGAACATAATCCCCAATCAAGTCTTGGTGTGGTAAGAAAGAATACTGGAGCAAATGCCCAGCAAAAAGGCATATAGAATGTCTTAATTTATAACAATGTAGGGGTGATGGCCAGGACCCATAATCTTTTTTGGTAAAATCCAACTTTGAAATGTGGTTGGCAACTTGCATGAACAGAGTCATTCCAAGTGGTTGAGACATATGATTCCCTCCTTAGGGCTTTCTAACTTATACAGTGGAAGGAGCTGGGCATATGTCATAAACTACTGTGGCAGCACAGACAGCAAACGAAGAACTGTTTGCCCATTTGGTCTTTAATTCAACTATTCATTAAGCTCACATTACTCACTAGTCACTGATCTAAGTCCAGTGGACAAGCAGTGTAGAAGACAGGCAATCCTGGACCCCAGAATGAGATGAGTGGAATAGAAAAGCCTCAGAAGGTCTATATACATGCAGCAGAGTTCCCAAATGTCTTGCAGATATGTGAACAAGAAATAAATACTTATTATTCTATACCATTGAGACTATAAAGTTTTTTTGTTATGTAGCAGAGGCCAATTAATACAGGCTGAGAGTAGAAACAGGGAAATAGTTTCTATGCAGCTACAGTGGTCCAGGTGGAAGGTAATGATGGTTTGGAGTAGGATGTGGCCAGTAGAGATGGAGAGAAGTCCAAGTTGATGGATTCCAGGTAACTTTTAGACATCGAGTCTATAGAATTTGAAGTGGACTGAATGTGGGGATAAGGAAAAGTCAGAATGGAAGATGTCACCTAAGACTTTTGAGTATCTGCAAAATTAGCAGTGCTGGCTAGGGAGATGGGGAAGCTAGAGAACAAGTTTGGGGTGGATATACAAATTTAGCCCTAACATCTACAGAATTTGAAGTGCCTATTCAACGTACAAGTAGAAATATCAAGTAGTCAGCAGGTTACACAAGTCTGGGGCTCATGAAAGGGAAATAGGATGGCAATGCTTATTTGGGAGATCATTCGCAAGCATGTGGAATTTAAAGCTAAGAGACTGAATGAAAGTCTTACAGGATGGACTGGTAGAGTAGTCCAGAAATTCTGGAGGCTAGCATTTAGCTTCAGAATCACGCTAAAATGTGTCCCATGTATCTAGAGTTTGGATTCATAGGGCTTTTCATGAAATGTGTTAAATAAAACTTTAGTGAGACTGAAACCTGGAGTCAGAGTTGAGGTGTTCTCTAACAAAACAGAGCCTGCCTGTTAAATAAGGGCATTCTTACCGAGCTGATGAAAATCAATTTGTGATGAATGTCAGGATCATAATACTGTCACTTTGGGAAAATAATGCTGATGAAGCAAGCTTTTGCCCTGCTTTACTATTTCAATTAAAATCTGCAGTATTATGTAGGTTATCAATAAAATGATTGATAAAGAGCCCGTGTACATATGGATTCAGAACACTTGGGCTCATGCCAAAATGCTCAGCCATCACCACTGCTGGGATCCCACAGGCAGCAGTGGAGGAGATATGCTGAATAATTTACTAGGATGAAAATAACAGGGCCTCACAGCTTTTCACTCCAGCCAGATTTCCTCATTTTGATGCTCTGGGCATTCATTTGCCATTGGCTTCTTTATTTTGAGTAATTTTCTTTTTTTCTTTCTTTCTCTCTTTCTTTCCTTCCTTTTCTCTCTCCCACCTTTCCTTCCTTCTTTCCTTTATTATATTCAGTTAGCCAGCATATAGTACGTCATTAGTTTTAGATGTAGTATTCAACAATTTTCTATTACTTGTGTTGTTTTGACTATCTCTGGGCTTTTATAATTTCACTTGGAGTTTTTACAGATGAAGTCACATTTTCTTGTCACTATAAGCCCATCTTGACCCTAATAACTGATTTCCTTCTCCTTCTCAGGCATAGGGACTCAAGTAGGTCCACTGGGAGAATGAGGAAGGTGGTGTAGAAAAGATTTTTCAAGCCTTATAATTGGTGAGATGTTGTAACTCAGACATTAAGTACCTAACCCCATTAGCCATATCTCAATTGCACCTCATATTCTCTCTTCTCTCACCACAACAGCCTGAAGTGTCTCCTGAGTATAACACTGTGATGTTGTTTACAATTGTCTTAAACTGTTATTTAAATCTTTTACTCCTGGTCAGTTTTTCAAAAGTTTGCTTAATCTTTCCAACTATATTGTAAATGTGAGAATAAGAACAATGTCTCACACATTTTAACCCTAACCATCCCTAGTCTTCAGTATTGATCAAACTTTCTGACCCTGATAACATAAATATATGGATGGAAACCACCCAGCTGATTCTTTTAAGCATCTGTATCTACTGTGCCCTTCAAAGATACCATGCTATTTTGTGCTTTTGACCCTGATTTTTTTTTCCAGCTTTACTGAGATAAAATTGATATATCCTAAAAGATTCATGTCTCCTAGATCAAGGGCCTGAGTTATGCTCTGACCACACTACTCTGTTAAACTCTGCCCCTTTGTTTCTTCAAGATGTTATTCAACACTTAACCTCCCCCGCCCCGGGTATTCCCACTCTACCAGATTCCAATGAACACTGTCATTTTTGGCATGCCAGCAGTCATATGTGTCACGATGTAGATAGGTGTTGTCGGTTACAGAGTTTTTAGTAATTATTCCATGTATGTGTCTCATAATTCCACTTAGGTTTCCTCTGTTTCTGGCTTCGACTTATGCTTCAGGGTTGTTTGAGCATGTCTCTTATCACATCTCTCGGCCTGTCATATATACTTCACATGTCAACTAATGGGTACCTAAATTATGGCCACTGATGACGTATCTGCCTAGGAAAACAGGCTCAACAAAGCTAGGAATATTGTGTCCCTCACAACTAAGTTTATAGCCAGGGGAAGACATCACTAAAATACTCCAGGGACTCAAAGGAAGCACAGAATAACTTTCCCCTTTTTCACGTGGATTGGTAGGAAATCTTTCCTCCTTGGAAAGAGTTAATCAGACACTCAGACACATCTGTGTCTAGACTGGTTATAAAGTTTACAACTGCTGGGTAAATAGAAGCTTCTCAGCTTCATTACTCCCAGAGTAAAACACAACCCAAGGCTTCCGAGCAAGCTAATAAAAAAAGTAGAGAAAATTATATGCTTTAAGAAGTTTCTTTTAAAGACAAATCTTATTTAAGAAGATTTAATACTAACATTAAGAGAGACTAGGAAAATAATGTTAGAAAGAATTTTCCAATTCTTTTGATATAGCAAGAGTTTTTGATTTGGCTTTAAAATTTTTTTTAAAAAACATTAGTACCCAACAGTAATTAAACAATGCTGCGATTTTTGAACAGCTCAGAGGAGAAAATGCTCTTTCTTTTTGTTCATTCATTAGAAAGACCGTACTACCCAGACAATACTGCACAATGGTATGAGTAATGTTTGGCCTCTGGGGCCAAACTGCTCTGGTTCGAATCCTGGCTTTACGTCCTACTAGCTGTATGATTCTGGACAAGGCCCTTAACCCCTCTAAGCAACTGGGTCTTTTTCTGTAATATGAAGATAACTGTACCTATTTCATTGGATTTTTGTATTATGTGAGTTAATATGTCCCAAAGTGCTTTGATAAGTGCTCAATAAGGGTTAGCTGCTACCATCACCACCACCATCCTCACCAACTCCATCATCACTCACCCACCCCCCCACAGTCACCCCCACACTCCACTGTGTCAATCCACCACCCAACCATTACATCTCACCATCGCCCATTATGAGCACCCCATTGTCACTCATCGGTACCCACAACCATCACCATGCCTCGTGTCACTAACCAGCACCCACTTCAATCAACCCAAAGAGCTTCTATGACCACTACTTAACCATCATATACCCCCAACAACATCATCACCAATCACAACCCACTATCACCACCCCACCATCATCCACCATTGCCACCTGCCACCACCTATCATTACCCATCATGACCACTCCCCCCACCTACCATGATCACCTACAATACCTTTATCTTTCACTGCTGAGAAGAAGCCACAAAAAGTCCTTCTTAATCAATTCTTAGACATGAAAATTTATGAACGGCTTTGAGATCGCTAAAGAATCTACTCATTAGAGTCTTCCCATTTCGAATGCCCTACTAACCTTGTAAAGACCATGAACAACAATGACAACTATCATGACTGCACGCTTACTACATTTCTGGCACTTTGCTAATCTAAGTTTCCCATAGATTATTCCATTTAAGCCTTATAACAACTCTGTGAAGTGCATACTATTGTTTTCCTCTACTTAACATGAAGACATACACACACAAACTGAAGCTAGGAAAGTTTAAGTAACTTGCCTAACTTTGCAAAACTAGTAAGTGACAGAGCTATATTTGTACCCCAGACAGTCCGCTCTCTAGCCCAAAGTCTTCCATAACACTCCATTGTGCTTAAAGCACTCTTTCTTCTTCTTTAGGGGTTTAGGAAGATTCTAACGTTTCTTTCTCACACTCTCCATCTCTCTCTCTCTTTTGTGTTTCTCCTGGGACATCTACTCCTACTATTTCAACTACAGATGATCTACAAGTCTCTTCAGTCCCAGTCTTCTGACTGACTGATCTCTATCCTATAACCCCATAATCAGGGTAACCCCATTTGGGGTCACACACTGCAAAATCAGTGAATCACTGGTCTGAATGAAACCAAGCTCATTATCTTCTATTATAAACCATTTTCTCCTTTTCACATCCCCCTTCCTCCCTCCCTCCCCCCTTTCTTTTTTAAGAGGAAGAGGGGAAGAACAGAGGTAGAGGGAGAAAGAATCTCAAGCCGACTCCACACCCAGCATGGTGGCCTATATGGGGCTCAATCTCACAACTGATCATGACCTGAGCCAAAAATCAAGAGTTGGATCCTTAATCAGCTGAGCCACCCAGGCACCTCTCACATATTTATTTTTTTTCTCCCTGTGCTTAAATATCTAAGCTTCAATGTGACTTCTATTTCTTTTTATCAATGCAACCAGGCCCAACCACCATAATCATCATCATCACCTAGTTGGAGAAACACAATCTCTGTAATTTCTTTCAAATGTATCTCCCCCATTCCATTCCTACCACCACCATTATAATTTAGAAACTCATTATTCTAACTGGGTACAGAAGTTCCCAGTGGTTACTGTCAATCTCTCTCCAGTTAAAAAGGTTTCCCAGTTCTCCGCACACTGAATCTAATCTCAGCTTAGCATTTAGGTTCTGCCACAGCTGCCTACCTACCTTTTAAACTTCATCTCTTGCCACTGTCATCCACCCATCTGTCCTCCAGATCAACAGATCAACAGATCCTGCTATTTCCTGAGCACAGCAGGCTTTAGTCTTGAGGCCACTGCCCACTGCTCATGCCACTCCCCAGCTGGATCACCTTTCCTGCATCTATGCATCTGGGAAACTTGACCCCCTTTGAAGCTCTCTTCTTTTTTTTAAAATTTTCATTTTTAAAATTTTTTTTATAAACATATATTTTTATTCCCAGGGGTACAGGTCTGTGAATCACCAGGTTTACACAATTCACAGCACTCACCATAGCACATACCCTCTCCAATGTCCATAACCCCACCCCCCTTCTCCCAACCCCCCTCCGCCCAGCAAACCTCAGTTTGTTTTGTGAGATTAAGAGTCACTTATGGTTTGTCTCCCTCCCAATCCCATCTTGTTTCATTGATTCTTCTCCTACCCCCTTAACCCCCCATGTTGCCTCTCCACTTCCTCATATCAGGGAAATCATATGATAGTTGTCTTTCTCCACTTGACTTATTTCGCTAAGCATGATACCCTCTAATTCCATCCACATCGTTGCAAATGGCAAGATTTCATTTCTTTTGATGGCTGCATAGTATTCCATTGTGTATATATACCACATCTTCTTGATCCATTCATCTGTTGATGGACATCTAGCTTCTTTCCATAGTTTGGCTATTGTAGACATTGCCACTATAAACATTCGGGTGCACATGCCCCTTCGGATCACTACGTTTGTATCTTTATGGTAAATACACAGTAGTGCAATTGCTGGGTCATAGGGTAGTTCTATTTTCAACATTTTGAGGAATCTCCATGCTGTTTTCCAGAGTGGTTGAACCAGCTTGCATTCCCACCAACAGTGTAGGAGGGTTCCCCTTTCTCCGCATCCTCACCAGCATCTGTCATTTCCTGACCTGTTGATTTTAGCCATTCTGACTGGTGTGAGGTGATATCTCACTGTGGTTTTGATTTGTATTTCCCTGATGCCGAGTGATGTGGAACACTTTTTCATGTGTCTGTTGGCCATTGGATGTCTTCTTTGCAGAAATGTCTGTTCATGTCTTCTGCCCATTTCTTGACTGGATTATTTGTTCTTTGGGTGTTGAGTTTGCTAGGTTCTTTATAAATTTTGGACACTAGCCCTTTATCTGATATGTTGTTTGCAAATATCTTCTCCCATTCTGTCAGTTGTCTTTTGGTTTTGTTAACTATTTCCTTTGCTGTGCAAAAGCTTTCGATCTTGATAAAATCCCAATAGTTCATTTTTGCCCTTGCTTCCCTGGCCTTTGGCGATGTTCCTAAGAATATGTTGCTGCGGCTGAGGTCGAAGAGGTTGCTGCCTGTGTTCTCCTCAAGGATTTTGATGGATTCCTTTCTCACATTGAGGTCCTTCATCCATTGTGTGTGGTGTAAGGAAATGGTCCAATTTCATTTTTCTGCATGTGGCTGTCCAATTTTCCCAACACCATTTATTTAAGAGGCTGTCCTTTTTCCATTGGACATTCTTTCCTGCTTTGTTGAAGACTAGTTGACCGTAGAGTTGAGGGTCTATTGCTGGGCTCTCTATTCTGTTCCATTGATCTATGTGTCTGTTTTGTGCCAGTACCATGCTGTCTTGATGATGACAGCTTTGTAATAGAGCTTGAAGTCCGGAATTGTGATGCCACCAACTTTGGCTTTCTTCTTCAAAATTCCTTTGGCTATTCGAGGTCTTTTCTGGTTCCATATAAATTTTAGGATTATTTGTTCCATTTCTTTGAAGAAAATGGATGGTACTTTGATAGGAATTGCATCAAATGTGTATGAAGCTTATTTCTAATACACCTCCTCCATGAGGCCTGCTCTGATCTTCTCAACAGAATGTGAGTTTCCCTTCATGAAGCTCTACAGCACTCTGTCCCTTCCTTACTCTTATCACAGTAACCTCTGTTCATGTCTACTCCCCTTATTAGACTATACATTTTTGTTCATGTCTACTCTCCTTATTAGACTATACATTTTTGGGAAGCAGAAGCTATTTATCTCTTGCCAAAACCAAATGTGGTTTTTATATTATATTATAGAAACTTTATATATTATATACTTTTATAATATATATACTTCATACGATAGATTTTTAATTTTTTAAAAAAATTTTTAAAAAGATTTTACTTATTTATTTGACAGACAGAGATCACAAGTAGGCAGAGAGAGAGAGAGAGAGAGAGAGGAGGAAGCAGGCTCCCTGTCAAGCAGAGAGCCCCATGTGGGGCTCGATCCCAGGACCCTAGGATCATGACCCGAGCCGAAGGCAGAGGCTTTAACCCACTGAGCCACCCTGGCATTCCTATATTATAGATGTTTTAATATTATACTTTATATATTTATATATATAAGTATATATAAAATATATACTTTATATTATATAGTTTTTACTTTATATTATAGAGACTCAATAATAAATTAAATTAAAATGTACATATTGGGGTGCCTTGATGGTGCAGTTGGTTGAGCATCCAACTCTTGGTTTCAGCACAGGTTTTTATCTCAGGGTCTTGGGACTGAGCTCCTGCAAGAGGCTCTGAGCTCAGCACCGAGTCTGCTTGAGAGTCTCTCTCCCTCTGCCCCTCCCACTCATGCCCTCTTGCTAATAAATACATCTTAAAAAAAAAATAAACTGTGTATCTTTTCCTACTGACGGGCTAATTTGCTAGAGTTTGTTGCTTTACGAAACTGCACTACAGAGAATATGCAAAAAAGGCGTAATACAACCTGAAAGCAAAGGGAGTAGACTAAACATTTTGGTCTAGAGTTGAGTTCAATATGGTCATATGTAACCAGCATAAGCAAGTGTTGGAATTTGGGCAATCTCCATAGGAACAAAGCCAGTGGATTCCTTTACCTTCATAACCTATATAGACAGTCTCACTAAAATGACTCATAAAGCTCTTGAATTTGTGAAGGTGGCCAAGATGAATGAAGACATTAGTCTTGGATTGATTTGGTTTGTGTCAGACAGTCTACTCAGATAATTTAGTGAGATTTATGAATCCTTAAAAACCACTTAAAAATTTTTCCCTATCACCACAGTAACTCTGAATTAATTCTGCACATGTGGTCAATGGGATTGATCATGCAACGGACTATTAGAGGATTCACTGACCCTGGCCTCAAAGAAAATGGAATTTAGCAATGCTGGCGATGAACAGATAGGGACACTGAAGGGTACAGAGAGCAAAGAAGATAGGTGATCGAGAATCTGGCTGGATGAGACCCAGAAAGAAAAGGGGTGTGGGCAACCAGGACGATGGAAATCATTCACACATTAAGAGTAGAGTGTATTACCATATAGGAAAGTAAGCAGGTAGGATGGGCATGAAAGGAGACAAAAGTACACACAAATACAATGCTCACATCACAGCACTATACTCTGAGATAAATTCTTTTCCATAGAGAATATGGTCTGAGTGCTCATGGGCTGCCAGCCCTTTTTGCAAACATGTAATGAAACAAGCTGGATTTGTTAGCCTGGAACTCCAAACCAAGAGAACGAAGAAGGATCATAATTCTCATATGAATATAAGCAAATTAGTATTAGAACAAAATCTTAGGAGACAAGGTACATTTTCAGGAAAGCAGGCCACTTAATTTTACACAATATTCAGTATATTAGAGTCAGGGAACTAAATAATTTTTGTAGACATGGAATTCATTACACATGGGAAGTAATTTGTATTAAGAAGAATAGTTTTAGAGTTGCCACAGAAATACTTCTCTCCTGGGAGTTTTGTTACCTTTTATAGTTATTTATTCTTAATTTTTATGCATGCATGTATCCATCCATCTGCATTTAGCCTTGTGAAATAGGTGAGATGAAGATATTAATAATCCCCACTTTTACTGAGAGAAGAGGTACACAGCAGTGAAGAGCTCTAGCCTCTGCCTTGATTTTCTTGCTGCATCTGGCACTCAAGCTCAGTGTTCCATCCATCGGACGCTATTCTTGATCCTTCTCTGGCCTCATTCTCCCTGAGACTATTCTACCAACTGCCACTTATAGACAGGAAGAAATGCAGAGGACCTCTCTTTCCTTATATGTCCCCAAGTTTATGTTATCCTAGATCTGAAAGGCATGAGAAATCTGGGACTCACTGTTCACAAAGACGGCAAACCTCAGGAAGGACAGGTAACGTTCCCCTTCAATGGGGTTCCAGCCGACATCAGGGTATCCTTTGGCTAGAAGCATGGGGCAGCTCTGCAGGCCACAGCCTGCCAAGTAGGTCACCACCTGCCAACAACAGTACGAAAGTAAGTGTCTTAAGTCTTTTACAAGATAGCAGCCAGGCCTACAAAATTCCGGGAACAGAAGGGCTTTCATTCTCCTAGAAGCTAGAGAGAGCCCCAAACCTTTAACCTAATAATTCTGTGGGTTTGGGGGCGCCAGGGTGGCTCAGTGGATTAAGCCTGTGCCTTCAGCTCAGGTCATGATCCCAGGACCTGGGATTGAGCCCTGCATCGAGCTCCCTGCTCAGTGGGGGAACTTGTTTCCCTCTCTCTCTCTCTCTGCCTGCCTCTCTGCCTAGTTGTGATCTGTCTGCCAAATAAATAAACTCTTTTAAAAAATAATAATTTCATAGGTTTGAAACCAGAACTTCCAATTCATTATTGTTTTCAAGTAACCAATAGGACCGATTATCATTGTTAGGGAGGAATACTCCATGAGCTCTCAGTTCTTTGGTTTTCCCAGTTTTGGCAAGAGGGAGCTGCCATTTAAACACAGCCCTAATGGGATGCCTGCATGGCTCAGTAGATTAAGCATATGAACCTTGATTTTGGCTCAGATCATGATCTCAGGGTCATGAGATCAGCCCCCACATCAGGTTCTGTGCTCAGCAGGGAGTCTGCTTGAGATTCTCTCTCTCTTCTGCCCCTGTCCCCACTCACATGAGCTCACTCTCCCTCTGCCCGCCCCCTACAGGCCTAACTACGGGGCATCTGGGGAGATAATGGGTCCAGGTGGGCCATGTTCATTTGGTCATGTTATTTCAAGACCAAAATATTCAGTCACTGGTTGACTCTGAGTGGGCCCTTGACAGATTCGGGATCCCCACTTAAGTTCTGCATTAACAGCAATCATGGTTTCAAGTCCAAAGCCAAGATGTTAAGGTTGGGGTGGTGAGTGAAGGTGCCATGGCCACGTAAGGGCTGGGATTAGTAGTGTTCTCTCTGCTCTCAGGTCACTGGATCTTAGCCCTGTGATCTTGTAGAATAGTTTGGAACTTGCGTACTTTTTAGAAGATGTCAGGCAAAAAAAAAAAAAAAAAAAAAAAAAAAAGCGCCTGGCAAACAGGCCTTTGCTTGAGATGCAGTTGTTATTCTGATTTATCTTTTGACATTTTCTGTGTACAAGGAAAAGGGGAAAATCCATGGGGCTGCAAAATCCTCGAAAAATCCTTCATTTTTGATTCCCCAGAGCCCGGCACACAGCAGATGGTCAATAAGTGCTGTTCAAATGAATCACATATTTGCTGATGCCAAATTCTCTAGCCCTTTTGTAAGAATAATGTATCTGTGTCACAACTTATAAGAAATAATCACCACATTGTTTTTCTTCTTAAACCAGTAATGATACTATTCTGCTTGGAGCGTGGACTTGATTTGGCCTTTAAAATGTTAGGGAGAGGGTATGTGCTATGGTGAGTGCTATGAAATATGTAAGCCTGATGGTTCACAGACCTGTACCCCTGGGGCAAATAAAACACTATATGTTAATAAAAATCATTTTAAAAAATAAAAAAAAATTTAGAATGTCAGGGAAACATCAATAAAGGCAGGAGTTAGGCAGTGTTTTCAAGGTTACAGGTCGCAATACACTTCACTGGCCACTGAAATAAGCACCTGCATGTGGGGGGTGGTGGGGGGCTGTCATTCCATCTTAAGGGACCTAATTTCTGCTGTGATCAAGGGAAAGGGAGAACGGCAGCATTTCCCTCTCCTCTCCCTTCTCTCCTAGGAACCACACTTGGGTGATTTCCTGACACGGGTCTGAATAAAGTCTGTAGCCCCGTGCTGAGATGCTGAGGGACTAGGACCACTGGAAGATGGGGCAGCAGACCTCATCCTGTCCATTTGCTGATCTACTTAGGTCTCCCTTTTTTCCCTTTCCCAGCCTCCCGGCCTCTCCTTATCCCATCCTGCATCTTCAAGGGAGGCTTAGGGTTATTGTCAAGCATGGTCATTTAAGAGGGGTACTGAGTATTATTAACCTCATGGCCCTGCTTGTTTTAAGAGAACCATTAGCCCTTTTTCATACGGCCATCAGTTACCTCACCAACTAAAACACCGTGTTTGTTTGAGAGAGCGAGCGAGCGAGCCTGTGTGTGAAGGAGCAGTGGCGGAAGGGGCAAAGGGGGAGGGAGAGAGAGAGAGAATCTTCAGCAGGCTCCATGCTCCCTGACACAGGGCTCAATCTCACGACCTTGAGATCATGACCTCAGCTGAAATCAGGAGTCAGATACTTAACAGACAGAGCCACCCAGGCACCCCCAAAACACTGAGTTCTTGATGGCTGTTTCAGTGTATGCAGAGCAGAGTTTGAAGTCTGTCTCACTAGAAGGAGACCAGGAAGATCCATGGCATTTGTGGGAAAGCATTCACATAATGTACTGCTGGGGGCAGATCACCTGAGTCTGTGTTTGTATGGGTGTGTGTGTGTGTGTCTTATTTTGGATCCAATCAGTTCTTCTCGCTAAAACCAGGCTGTGTTTTCTAAAATACAAATCACAGGGGCGCCTGGGTGGCTCAGTGGGTTAAAGCCTCTGCCTTCAGCTCAGGTCATGATCCCAGGGTCCTGGGATTGAGCCCCACATCCGGCTCTCTTGCTCAGTGGGGAGCCCGCTTCTACCTTTCTCTCTGCCTGCTTCTATGCCTACTTGTGATCTCTGTCTGTCAAATAAATATATAAAATCTTTTAAAAAAATCACAGTGTGTCGCTCTCCTGCTTAAAGCCCTCTGATGGTTTCTTGGAGAGGTCCTACATAGAAGTCTTAGCATAGAACAGGTAAAGCAAGGCCTCTGGGGCCAGACTCTTTCCGATCCTGACTCTGACACTTAACAAACCCCACAACACTGAGCACATCAGCTAACTTCTCTATGCCTCAGTTTCCTCTCCTATAACTGGGAGTACTAACAAAAAAGGCATGTTCTGAGGATCATGGTCATGTGAGTTAATCAGAGTGGGCCCAGTACCACAGTGATCATGTAAGAGTATGAAAATCTACCATAAACAGTTATGGTAGCATCAAGCCCAATTCCCTATTGTCCCTCCTCACTCCCCAAGCACTCCCCCCAAACACCCCATGTTTCCTCACATCCACTCGCCCAGTTCTCAAGCACACCATACTCTTCTCACTAAACCTCACAAATATTCCCAGCACACTTCTCTCCATGGTATGTCTGCTTGGTTTCTACTCTTTCCTCAGCTCATCACTCTGCCGAGTGACCTTCCCAATCCCCTGGTCATGGTGAGTGGTGACTCTCCCACGCACTTCCAAACCCACTGTTCGGTGGATGACCTCTCACTTGTCCCACTTGCCCTCACCACATCAGTCTCCTTCATATTCCGAGAGTCAAGATAGTAGCCCCAAATTGAAGGGGAAAAGATGTAGGTGAATCAGCCTCCAGTCATCAGCACCAGTGGGGGTGCATTTCACAATCTCCATGTAAGGCAGCTCAGTTTTACCTCATCTGTTCCTGCAGAGAACGTGTGGGCCTCCTTTACCCATATACTGATTATACAGTTTTCTGTCATGTTTCTTTTCTTAGTGTCTAGACTTAAAAATTTGATGACACAGAACTGTATCAGGATCCCCAGGTGTCTGGTGGTGTTCCATGCAGACCAGTGAGGCTGGGCCTCCACATACAGAGAACACAAATATCCAGATATCCTTGTCTGTGGAGATGGCTCTCCCTGCTCCTAAGAGATGCTCTGGTCCTAATTATCACACTGCTGCCAATTACTCACTTTCTACCATATTTTCATGGAGCGCTGAATAGCTTCTTTTATTTTTTTAAATTTAAATATTTTATTTATTTGACAGAGAGCAGCAGAGGGAGAGGGAGAAGCAAACTCCATGCTAAGCAGGGAGCCCAACTTGGGGCTTGATCCCAGGACCCTATCATGACATGAGCTGAAGGCAAACACTCAAGTGAGAGAACCACCCAGGTGTCCCTGTTGAAGAGCTTCTGATGGAGACCCAGTCTCTGGTCTATATTTCCTTGGTGTGGCTGCACTATAGACAGGATAGAGCAAGCACACTGCCTCCAGTGTGGGACCAGTTACCTTCTCGAGGTCCGGTTCCTCTAAGCCCAGAGCTAACTCATTGTTGTCCATCACAGAGGAAGCTGCCACGTCCAGTGGGGTAGATCCCCTCATGGAAGGGGAGGCTGAGGAAGGAAGAGAGGAGAAAGAATGGGATGAGGACCACCCAGTGCTGAGCTGAGGTTGCAGTGCCAATTCGTGGTCAGGAGAGGGCAGCAAACACATTAAACCTGGGTCCCATCGCTGTCCAGAGGGGGCGGCCTGTCCAATTTAAGAGCTCTATTTGTTATCCTTGTCCCTACACTCATTACTGATTACAAATATGGAGTAACTTGGAAAATCAGTTCACAGAATTATCCAGGACCATGTATTTCCAAGTACTTTTGTAATATGATAACTTCTTGAGAGCCCCACTTCGGTGATAACTCAAAAGGGAGAGATGCCACTTAATCAACTAATAAGCTCAAATGACTTGGCCATTTCTAGGTCCACTATCCAGAATTTAAAAATAGTTTCAAACAGCATTAGTTCTTATAGTTACACCAGGTGACCAATGTTATCTTTGATTTTCCTTTGATTCTTAGGCTAGAATTAAGAAAAACTTTTTTTTTTTTTTTTAAATAAAAGGTTGGTAGTCCAAGGTTGCATTTGATAAATCAGAAACTTAAAATATCAGATTTCACATGGATGTAAATGTGGTTTTGCATCTTTCACAAATTCACTTGGTTTACATCCAGGACAGTGAGTAACAGGCAGTGTGTTTCTTTCCTAGTGGTGCTGATGGATTTACCCTGTTTATCCGCAGTTGCTCTTGGCCAGTCCATCCTGCAGCTTAGGAGAGCACCGGCTAGTTGGCTGATGGGTATGCAGGTATGCAGCAGACAGCCAGCCTGCCAAGCAGGAGTTGGATCTTTGACCTTGGTCTCATTAGCACTGCTCCCTGATCAACAGAGTGGGCTGGGGGTGTCTCCAGATTCTACCTACAACCTCAGGCACGATGTCATAAGCCATGAGCCACTGGTCCCAAGGGAGACAAGGCAAAACTCTGTGACTACGCCAACACGAATCTGTCACCAGTGCTGGTGGGTAGCAACATCTCTCCTTAGGTTGGACAGCAGAGATATCGTATTGTCATTTTATTTGTTTTTAGATCAGGCAGGTCCCTTTTATTTAAAAATACCTTAGCAGGAATGTAGCTTATTTTCCTTGCCCTTCTAAGGGGTCAGCAGGGGGACTGTCACCTCCAAGCCCAAATGTGGCCGCAATAATGTGACATACCTAGGCCAACACTGCTATTCTCCAGCAGGTAACTCAGATGCTCAAACATGGCCTTCTGATTTTGTCGGCTAATTCGACAGAAATAGCAGAGGAAGCGGCAACAGCTAGCAACCATCTTGGGAAAAGCAATCTGTAGAGAGAAGAAAGACATGTCAAGGAAAAGAGTCCATCATGAGTCCTTCCTGAAAAGTCTGACTTCCAAGAGTTTTAGATTGTGTAATCAATGGACTTCCACATGTCAATACTGGTGTAAGCTATGAACAGTTTGGAAAATGAATTTTCTTACTTCCAGTGCTATCCAGGGATTACTCACTTATTCCAAGACAAGTGAGTCGATACCTGAGAAGAGAAGTCCCAAAATATTGAGAATTAATTTCAGTTCCTGAGATATCCTTCTTGCAAAGGAAAAAGAGGCCAAATAAGAACTCTAGACACCTTCTGATGTCACATGAAATTGTGTGACCCCCATATCAGACTACTGTTCCCATCTGGGGAGGGAGTAGACAGACCTTTGATAAGAAAGTTCAGAAAGGGAGATGAGTGATCATCGAATAATACCCAGCATTACATAAGACCTGGGTCCTCTGGGTAAAGGCAGGCCCCTAGAGTTGTGGGAGCCTGACAAGCACTGCCCTCTCAGGCTGTTGAGCCTTCCCCAATTACTTTTCCCCCCCCCCCTGGTTACTTCTGCTCTTGATGACTGCTCTCCAGTGGGCTCCCACAGCACCTGTAATCTGATCCATACAATTTAGCCCTGAGATGCCATCTTATGTTACTGTTGATTGCACTTGGCTTCTCTCCTTAACAAAGTAATCAGCATCTCTAGAGCCTGGCCGCGTCTTATTTTGATCCAATAATGCTCAGTAAGTGCTGTCTGTGTTAACCTTGCTCTGGATCCTAGGAAGTCCTTGATTTCCCCCTTTAGAATCATGGGGGTGGGTGCTCTCCAAATGAGGTTCTGAACCCTCCCTGCTACCTGCTTGCTGAGGTGAGCAGACATTTGCTCAGGGCTCTCTGTAGAGGGTCCACTTTCCTGATGGACCAGAAGGAAGCGAGTGAGAAGGAATGTGAGCTTGGTTTCTGGTCTTCCTTCACATCCCCATCTGTCAATACTGGAGGAACTGCTCTGCAAATCATTCATTCCTATCCGGCACTCTGGAATTTCCAACATCTGAAAACATCCTCCACTCTACTGCCTTCACACCGGAACTCTGAGGAGCACCCCATACCAGTTAGGATGAATGCCCAGGGAGCTCCCCCTTACAGCAGGCTTGTTATGGGGGCGTGGCCAGGAAAGCTGGTATCCTCAGGACCTTGGGGCACAGAGCAAATGCTCACTCCCGAGGGAACGCTGCCCAGCTCATTATTAAGACCTTGTTCTTTTGAGCAGCATTCGCCTGACCCAGAACAAAACATACCAGGCTCCTAAGTGGAACCCAGAGGAATTCCGTTTTGGAAGGAGCAGGGCTGAAGGGTACGGGAAGTAAATTTAGCAGGTGACCAGCCTCGTGGAACGAGCGAGTAAAGCTCTGAGCCTTAGGGGCCAGCGTTCTTACACTGGCTGGAGTCCATTCAGCAGCACTCCCTGCCCTTGGCTACTTCCTGGCTTTATGCACATCGCTCCCGCTCTCTGGGAGGGGTCACTGAGACAACAGACGCCAGCCACATGGCTGTGAACAAGGCAACACACGGCCCTGCTTAGGGGTCAAGTTCTGGCTGAGTTCTCCTTGTAGCCTTACCTGAGACTTCTCTGCACCCAGCACGTTCACCATCACCTCCATCACCGTCTCGTGCATGCCAAGGACTCGCATGAGGTTGGGATGCTGGTAAAACACCTTGTTGTTCATAATGTCTCTGTGGGAAAGACGGGACAGACTTCAGCACTTTCTTCTGTGAACATTCAGGGGTGAGGACACAGATTTGCAGACATGGGGGTGAAGGAATGCAAATGTGACAGGCTGGAAGGTACTGAGAAGGTACTAGGTCAGTCGGATATATGTAGAGTGCCTTTTTTTTTAGCTCATAGGAGTATTTTGCCCTATTTCTATGAAGTACTTTCTTTGAGACATTTCCTTCTAATGACATATTACACAGTTGTCACTTTGTCTTTCTTTTAAGATTTTATTTGAGAGAGAGTGAGCAAGCACAAGCAGGGGAAGCAGCAGGCAGAGGGAGAAGCAGGCTCCCGGCTGAGCAAGAAGCCTGATGGGGGACTTGATCCCAGGATGCTGGGATCATGACCTGAGCTGAAGGCAGACACTTAACTGAGAGAACTACCCAGGCATGCCCCCCGACCCTTTGTCTTTTTGCTTGGAATAGTTTTGAGACAACCCAAATTACTGGATTTCTCTTCCTCCATGTACACAGGGTCTTTTACATCTTTTTTTCCTTCTCTCATCCTTATATCGAAGTCTCTGTGTACTTCAGTTTTCTTAATGATAGGGCTGTACCCCTTTCTTAAAGGCAATTGTGTATTAGGTACCCATGACATTCTGGGGCATCAGTCCTCAAAAAACCAGTGAAATTAACAATGAAATATTTAAAAATGTATTTTTCTATCATTCAGTATGAATTCACACACAATAAAGGCAAATCAAAATGCAGCAGCAGCCTGGGAGGGGGCTGTGTAATCCCTCTCTGGGTGGTTACTCTCAGCCTGTCCCCTGTCCCCTGAGGGCAGGCTGCTGTTAAGAAGAAATAGCACCAGTTTTAACTGCTGCTATGTCTACTGCCAGGGCCAGGGGACAAGCTAATTCTGCAGGTTACTTTTCCCATAAGAGTCTCTTCATTTCTAGTACATGCATGATTCTTCCGTGCAAATGAATTTGAGGCATGATTGCATTTCCCCGGCCCAACCCAGGGATCCTTGAAGTCCCTCTTCTGGGGCTTGGGGCGGGGGTTCCTTCAGTGTGCTGCTCCAGGACAGCGAGATGGAACATGGAGCAGCAGGAAGGTCGTGGTCCTAGTTCTTGATTTTCATCAAGTAACATTGTGGGCTGGGCAGTTAACTTTTTCGGGCTTTGGTTTTCTCATCCACACAATGGAACGTCACCACCTAATTAAAGGAAATCTTTTTTGATGTCCAAAATGCTGTCTTTTGGACAGCATGGCTTCCAAGGAAGAGCCGTGAGCTATTGTTATGGGGAAAAGTGCCTTGCAGAACTAACAGATATGACTCTCTGGGTTAGTCCTGGGCAAAGGGAGGGATCAACCGGCAGTTTCTCAGAGGGAAGTCTCAGAAGAATTCCAGTCAAAAGCTCAACTGCTCAAAACACGTCTCTCTTGTTGAGCTGAACACACTGTTCCTTCCTCGGAATTGTTTTCCTTGCCTCCCTGGGGCTATTTTCTTCAGACACACACCAAATAACTGCTTTTCTCTAAGATTCCTCCCCACTGTTTCTGGCAATGTCCCTTCACCTCTGTAGCCTGCAGTCTGGTCTCCTCGGTTCTCAAAGGTGACTGATTCACCGAGAATGTTATCCCATGAGGCATGAAATCAGGATGGTAGCATGCAGGGATTTTCTACAACTGAATTCTGGAATTCCATATGGCCAGGTGGACCAGCTTTCCCTCCCGAAGTTCTCCTGAGTGACTCGCACTCAACGGAGAACGACCTACCCCAGCCCGTTGATCATGAGCAGCTCCTCCTCCTTGCCCATCCTGACACTGAGCAGGCAGCGGATCTGGCCCAGCGCAGCCAGCAGGTTGATGGTGTCACTCACAGAGGCCTGGCTGATGGTGTAGGTCTTCCGCAGGGCCTGCAGCAGCTCCCCGATGCTGTCGTACTGTCTCTGAAGGAGGCTGAACATCATTCGGACCAACTCCGCATCCTGGATCTGGTCCTCCTGGGCCCAGCGGATCATGGTCTGTGAGATGAGCTCCTTCAAGGTGGCTAGAAGGGCAATAGGGAGGACTGCTATGGAGCCCGTCATGGCACAGGGAGAGCGCTGTGTATCTCAGCCCCTCCGTTCGACAGGGACACAACATCAGTGCTCAAGGTTAAAACATTCTTTTCCTAAGGGTGGACTGTAGCATGCAGAGAAGTGAAATATATCATTGAACGACATGTGTGTGAACCATACTACAATAAAAGATTATATTTTTTAATTCGAGTACTAAATATTTTATTTTGAGTAAATGACATTTGAACTGATACTGGAAATCGAAGACTAAGTAAGATACTGTCCTTGTCTTCAGGGCCTCATAGTTCGGTTCTTTACATTTTCATTTTGATTTAATAAAAAAAAAATTTGTCTTTATTTTATAACACAGTGTAATAAATACCAAAATGTACAAGTGCCATAGGACAGAGTGGGGAGTAATTAGTTTTGGGGTAGGCTGGGAGGGGAGTGGAAAATGTGTGAGAAGGTGACACTGGTCACTGGCTTTTTGGAGACAAGTGATATTAAGCCCTGGATTTTCTCTACCATGGATAATATTCCCCAAGTACATTAAATATACCACACGCCATGAACTGAGTAAGCCGTGCCATCAACTCCAGAATTCCAGAAGGTATTTTGGATGACATATACATAAAACTCTGTTAGGAGATGGAGAGAAGTAGAAGAAGAACATTCTATAAGGTCTGAAGACTTTGCAGCTGGACCACTGACCATCAGCCCCTTGAAGAGACTGTGTTGCCCTGGATCTTTGGCAGGGGTCAGCGAACCCTGCCTCACCACCACTTTTTTTTTTTTTTAAAGATTTTATTTATTTTATTTGACAGATAGAGATCACAAGTAGGCAGAGAGGCAGGCAGAGAGAGAGGGAGGAGGAAGCAGGCTCCCCGCTGAGCAGAAAACCCAATGCGGGGCTCGATCCCAGGACCCTGGGACCATGACCTGAGCCGAAAGCAGAGGCTTTAACCCACTGAGCCACCCAGGCGCCCCTCTCACCACCACTTTTACAAGTGTCAAGAGAAAAGCCAGGATGGCTCGGTATTCAGAAGTTACCAGGGCTCATACAGGTTGCACAGAAATACCACTGGCTTCACAGGTCAAGGAAAGGTCACTGAAGTGGGAACAGAGCAGCCATGGAACCTTCAGAGGGTGGATTGAGAGGTTCTTGAAAAAAGCTGAGTGGCGCTGGTATGGGAGGGTGGTCAGGAGAGAGAGGCAGATCTGAGGTGGAGGTGGAGGACAGGGTGAAAGAGGGCGTGCCAGAATGGCTGGGAGGGCACTGCACACCCCCTCCCCATGTGTGTGTGTATGTCTCTCTCTCTCTCTCTCTCTCTCACACACACACACACACACACAAACATACACACAGGGGTGAGAAATCACAATTGCTACTCTTAACCACAACTGTCTCCAAGTCTGGCTCTGCCTATCACATTCCCACAAGGTATGGATGGCCCCAAGACCTTAATTCAGACCTGATGTTAAAGGCAGAGCTCAGGGGACAATAAAGGTTACTGAGTCCATCAGTGAAGAAACTTGGAATAAGCTCAGATAGGTGCCTTTGGTAGCCTGTGCCACCTCTAATCGTCTAGTTTTCTACCTCCATGTCATTATATATGGCAGATGTCTGCTCTACATACAGTCTTGGCTCATCATGAGGATATAAAAATAGAACTTTGTTACCAAAGCTTTAGGAGAGATCTAGATATAAAGGATGAATTTAACTTACTGCTGGGTCTATCAACCCTGTGGGTGTTGGAGGTTCAGACGGGAGACAGGCTGCAAAACTTAAAAAAGGATCCCCAGAGCAGAGAAAAGCAAAGTTAAAAGATGTTCCTAAGAGACCTCACTAGGCAGGGATTGCTGACTAATATCTGTTAGGTTAGGTAATGTCTCTATCCTCTGGGAGGAAATCAGTTATTTTATGGGACAGGCTGGGCTTCTGTCAAGAACCCGTTTCCTCACTTGCCAAATAAATGTAAGAGTTCTTGTTTCTCCCAGTTAATAGTCACGGTAAGGAATGAAAGCATGACAAAACCATACAATACACACTCTTGGACCCAATAGAAGTTTTTTTAGTCCTGTAAGTACAATTACCCCTTCGGCCTACCTCCTGACCTGAAAGTATTATGGTTTTCTCCACTAACAACCAAATTCTCTGCTGAGATCATACACATCACAGTCCCTGTCAAGCAAGAAAAAGCAACAACCAGAACTGTTAGTCAGCTCAAGGACGATCCTCTTGTCGACAGGGAATTTTACAGAGTCCTAAGGATACCAAGTAAATTAGTTTTCCCTTAACCTGGCTTTCAGATTAGTTCAGGATTTGGGTGAGCTCTTAGCTCCACAGTGATATAATACTCCAAATCAACACTTATAGAGAATGGAGCATTTACAGTAAAACACCTCTTGAGAGGGCAAATGAGAAAGGAGACAGCCCTTTATCTGAAAGAGCAGAGCAGGAAGCACCCCATGGGTTCTCAGTCCAGGCCAGCCTTCCAGCAAATGTGAGAGAATGGGATAAATGATTATGTGCGTGTAACTCAGTGGAAGCTCAGTTAAAATGAAAACATGGCATCAAGACTCTGACAGAAAAAGCAAGACTTACAGTTGTGTTATTGATAGACAGATGTAATTCAGTGAATGCATGACATTTAAGGCCATTCTTGTAGGGGAGGGTTTTAAATTGTGAGATGGAAGTCCAGAAATTGAGAGAAAGAATAACTACGAGAAGAAAGAAGATGGGGGAGGGATGGCAAGGGAGCAAATATTCCCAACAGCTTTGAACGGATGGCATATTTTGTGGCCTGACATACACTAGAGACCAAGAACCCACCAAGCAAACCCAGGCTGAGTCAATGAATTTCTAAAGCTCTGAACACCTCTGGGACTAAGTAGATGGAGTTTTCATACCCCTGGAAGCAATGCTATTGAAGATTCCTCAGATTTTAATTAGCTCCCACACGCCAGCAGCAGAGCGGCATAAATGTACCAGGGTTCAGAGGTTAAAAAGAAATGTTTTCTAGAATGCGGTAGGCTCTTCATATATCTGAACAACTGAGGATTAAAACAATCAATGCCTCTAATCATGTATGGCACACATTATGAGGTTAATAAAGGTTAACTAAGTCTACTATCTATTCCAGTAGTTGTAAAAGCATGGTCCATAGAGCCTTAGGGAGCCTAGGCCCTTTAGGTGGTTTGCGAGGCCAAACGTGTTTTCATAATCATCCTAATGTTACTTGCATTTTTACTGTGTGGACAGCTAGCCTGACGGTGCAGAAGCAATGTGGGTGCAACTGGGGGTGCCTTAGAGGGAATCAAGGCAATAGCACCAAACACCGAACTTCACCTACACAGCCCCAGAAAGATGCCCAGTTTCACATAAGAATGTCCCACATGAAAGACAAAATTATTAATTTTATTACTAATAAACACTTGAGTATGCATTTTCTCAATCTCCTGTGGGATAAAAAGGGAAGTAGGCCTACAACACCCCTGCTGCAAATGGGAGGTCAGAGGCCTTTGTGAGGAGAAGTGCTGGTGTGCTTGTTGGAGCTGTGGAGCCAACTGGCTGCCCGGCTCGTGGAATACTCTTTTAATCAAAAGAATGCAGACGAGCCAGGCTGGTTCATTAGAGTTGGGTGAATGACAGACATATTCTTATAAATAAAAGAAGCAAGCTCGTCACTTCAAAGAAAACAATGGGGAGTTTCTGTTGCCAAGAATATAATTTGGGCTCTCAAGTGAAAACTAGAATTTTAGAAAATGTTTATGTGCCACAGTGAGTTTGACAGCTTCTCAGTACTTAAAGACCTTCTGATTAAATTGTTGATGTTAACAAATGTGATTTCTAAAACATCTTATAATGAAATATGTCAACATTTGGAAGTTCTTCATGACTTGGTGAACCAGTAGTTTCCAAATGACCAATGGCCTTGTGTTACAAAAACATTCATGGGGAAAAGACCTAGTCAAATGAAAGATAGACCAGTGAGTTTTTATATAACCAAGTACAAAAATTTTCTTAATGTGGTTTCAGGTTCTACATGGCAATGGGTTTTTGAGAATCTACTACTTGTTGAACTTTGATGTAATATCAAAGAGGAATAAACCCAATTATCTGAAAAAGACTATTAAAATACCCTGCCCCTTTCTATCTATGGTCTTTGAGACCAGTGTTACTCCTATTCTTTAACTAGGGATAAGAACCCAGCTATCTTCTATTCATTCAAACGTTCCAGATTTATAAAAATGCAAAACAATGTGGCTCATCTCGTTATCTTTGCTTTGTTTTGAAAAACTGCCATTTCTCACAGAAATATATTATTTACATGATACATAATAGGGTTTTTGTTTTTTTTAAATGAAGTAAATGCTTTAAAATTTTGTTTTAAATTCTAATTCAGCAATATTGATAGATATATTCCACAGAAGCTAAAGTTTTATGAGGTCCTTGATAAGTCTTAAGAGCGTAAAAGGGCTCCTAAGACTAGAAAGTTCAAGAAGCCCTGATTTATACAAAAGCATCCATGCTGAGATGATAGCAGTGATGGGGAAGCGAAGCCTTCCCTCCAGCTAAGCTAGAGCCCTGTTCCGTTAGGCTGTGTGATTGCCATCCGGTAGCTGACATGTGAACTTGGAAAGTTATAGCTTAGGAAGCTTTCTATGTATGCTTCTGGATGGGAGGTAGGTTAAATGTGAGTATAAGATGAGTAAGACATCTCACCCTGAGAAATCAAATGAGGATTAAAGCAGCATTGTTTTGAAAGTTGAATCCTGGCAGTCAGGAAGGACCCTGGCCATTGTTCCTGCATCTCCAAGGGGGGCTCCCTGCCAGCCTGAAGGTTCCCTCTTTACATCAAATTGGGAACAAGCTCAGTCATCTTCAGAGCAAGGAGGGGGTGGGAGCTCTTCACACGGAGGCTGCATGGCCTTGTTTAGCCTGCTTGTAGCCAGTGCAATCAGGCACGCAGAGAAGTGGGCTACAGAACAAAGAGGAAGGCACTCAACCCTTTGCCCCACATTAGCTGACCCTTGACAGTGAGGTTATTCTCATTAATATTAGAAAACAGGGCCGTCGCCTACGGAAGGCTTTGTTCTGGACCCACTGGGTATCCAGGCCTCAGGACAAATCTAACGCACAAGTGTCTGCCATCCTCATCGGAATAGCTGTCACCTCCAGTTCTGTCAACTCCTAAATGAGCCAACCAGTCAAGTCATAACTCTGAGGTAACTCATCTGTATGAAACTATTTCAAGACACAATGATTACTCGCAGTGGCTTACTAGATCCTAGATACACACATGCAAGGCATTTAATGAAGAAGTATAAGATAATGAGTAAAACTCTGTTGTCCACATACATTGAGGAAATAAGACAATTCATAAGAAGGTACAACTTCTCTAGTCATACAAAAATTCCCAAGAAATTGGAGAAATGATCAGATCTTCCTCTCTTACTTTCTTCCCAATGTGTCCTTGCTCTAAAGCTCTTTGTATTTCTCAGAGAGGTCCACACTGCATGGAGACTAGAGAAGTAGGGAAGAAAAAGCTCTACTGGGAAGTTAAGAAAGCCCTGCCAGGGATGGATGAAACCACCTGATGGGAAAAACACTTCCCTTTGCTATGGCTACTTTTGAAATGCCATTTTCTTTCAAGAGCTGATTCACACAAGCAGTCCCTGTAGTAAATACTTCTACGTTTTTCTGGTATCAATGGTGTAATGCTGACAAATTTGGTAGGATTTTCAAACATCGAAGGGAGTCAATTCTTGAGATATATTTGAACCTCTTTCATAACCACAGATATATTAAGAGCAGTTACCACTACATACTGATTTCATTTCTGCTGCTTTTCTAAGATCCTCTTTGGAAATGCTACCCTTTAATGACTAAAAAGACACTTTACTATGCATAAGAAACAGGACTCCTGAGGGAGAAAGACTCCAGGATAAAGGTAAGGGGTGGGATGGGGAGGTTAATTCTATTATTTGCTGTAATGTATGGCCTCATTTTACTCACACATGTCCCATAACCCCACTCAGATCCTCCACCACACATGATAAAGTTGCTTCCATACTCTTTGCCACAGCTCTAGGATTTTCAACTGCTGACTTACCTGTTTCAAGAAGGCCTTGTCAAGTGCACTAGATGGTTTAGCCCATGAGGTTATTTTTTAAAGCTTTTTTTAAAAGCAAAGAGATGTGTAACCCATCATTTGTTTTCTGATGAGAAAGGTATTGTAGAAAACAAACAGTCTTAGTGAAACGAGTCATGTATATGTGGTTCCCTTGATAATTACAAATGGCTTCATTTAAGAAATTATTATTAACATTCTAACTTATTCCACTTTCACAATTAGGGTAATCAGGGATAGTCAGATTTAGGCAATTATATCAAATCTACGATCTAGAAACTGCATTTTAAATAATTGTTTATCGAAATAGATAAAAGACCTCAACGTGAGACAGGAATCCATCAGAATCCTAGAGGAGAACATAGGCAGTAATCTCTTCGATATCAGCCACAGCAACTTCTTTCAAGATATGTCTCCAAAGGCAAAGGAAACAAAAGCGAAAATGAACTTTTGGGATTTCATCAAGATCAAAAGATTCTGCACAGCAAAGGAAACAGTCAACAAAACAAAGAGGCAACCCACGGAATGGGAGAAGATATTTGCAAATGACAGTATAGACAAAAGGTTGATATCTAGGATCTATAAAGAACTTCTCAAACTCAACACACACAAAACAGATAATCATGTCAAAAAATGGGCAGAAGACATAAACAGACACTTCTCAAATGAAGACATTCAAATGGCTATCAGACACATGAAAAAATGTTCATCATCACTAGCCATCAGGGAGATTCAAATTAAAACCACATTGAGATACCACCTTTACGCCAGTTAGAATGGCCAAAATTAGCAAGACAGGAAACAACGTGTGTTGGAGAGCATGTGGAGAAAGGGGAACCCTCTTACACTGTTGGTGGGAATGCAAGTTGGTACAGCCACTTTGGAAAACAGTGTGGCGATTCCTCAAGAAATTAAAAATAGAGCTTCCCTATGACCCTACAATTGCACTACTGGGTATTGACCCCAAAGATACAGATGTAGTGAAAAAAGGGCCATCTGTACCCCAAAGTTCATAGCAGCAATGGCCACAGTCACCAAACTGTGGAAAGAACCAAGATGCCCTTCAACAGATGAATGGATAAAGAAGATGTGGTCCGTATACACTACAGAGTATTATGCCTCCATCAGAAAGGATGAGTACCCAACTTTTGTAGCAACATGGACAGGACTGGAAGAGATTATGCTGAGTGAAATAAGTCAAACAGAGAGGGTCAATTATCATATGGTTTCACTTATTTGTGGAGCATAACAAATAACATGGAGGACACGGGGAGATGGAGAGGAGAAGGGAGTTGATGGAAATTGGAAGGGGAGGTGAACCATAGAGACTATGGACTCTGAAAAACAACCTGAGGGTTTTGAAGGGGCGGGGGAGGGTGCAGGGGGGAGGTTGGGAGAGCCAGGTGGTGGGTATTATGGAGGGTACGTATTGCATGGAGCACTGGGTGTGGTGCATAAACAATGAATTCTGTTATGCTGAAAATAAATAAATAAATGAATGAATAAATGTTTAGGATACCTCAGAAATGAAATATTTCTTTCTTTTTAAAAAATATCTTATTTATTTATTTGACAGAGAGAGATCATAAGTGGGCAGAGAGGCAAGCGGGGGGGGGGGGCGGGGAGCAGGCTCCCTGCTGAGCAGAGAGCCTGATGCGGGGCTTGATTCCAGGACCCTGAGATCATGACCTTAGCCAAAGGCAGAGGCTTAACCCACTGAGGCACCCAGAAATGAAATATTTCTAAGATACGGTACTGTTTAGGAAAACTTGATTCCTGAAATTTACTTTGAAAGAAGAATAGCTACTTCACTACTTGATTTATGGACTAGCCAAACATTAGAGACAAGAAAAGAGGATTAGAAGTGTCCTTAACTTAGAGTTAGCCTTGGAACATCAGTCTTGGGTGGGGGGGGGCGGCTCAGGTATTGTTTATTGCTAAGTTGTTTACTTCCCTCCATTTGTCATTTTGTAACCTACTATCAATCCTCAGACACCAAGCCTACATTCTGTAACTCTTCCTTGAAAGTTCTCCAGTTACCCACTATACTGGGTAAAACCCTCTTCTAAATGGTCAAATTACCAGCTTTGCAATAGTGACTGCAATAAGAAAAAAAACATCTCTTCTCATCATGCACATTTACAATTTTAAATCTGCCGGGGTCTGGAGAGAATCTTTCCATCTCCAAATTTAGATCACAGTCCAAGTGGCCATCATACGCTGAAATACAAGCTTATTATCAAAGAGCAGATGCTGGCTACTGACAAAGCAAATCCCTGAAGCTTACAAATCCCCATCCTAGGCTGGTGTTAGAGTTCTGTGAGTGTGCTCCTAAATCTGGGGCAGTTGGGAAGAAAAAAGTCTTCCAATGACGTTGACAAGAGGGAGTGAAAAAAACTGCACTGTCCCTAATTTAAACTTAGAAAGCAATTTATAATGCTCATGCTTACAATGGGAAAAGAAAAACAATTATGTGCATCTAAATTATGTATGCTTATTTTTAAATTCTAGGTGATTAACAAGTTAGCTGGTAGTATGCTGTCCGTGTGCTCTGGGGGCTTTAACAGGTGGTAGATCCTTTCCAAGTATCAAGAACCAATTATTTTGGCCTCTGCTTTCTTCCTCTCTGTGGTGGGCTGAATAATGACCCCCCCCCCAAATATTCACCTCTTAATTCTCAGAATTTGTCAGTATGTTGCCTTATAAGGCAAAAGACACTTTGCCTTTGTGATTAAATTAAGGATCTTGAGATAAGAAGATTATCCTGAATTATCCAGGTGGGCTCAAGATAATCATGAGGGTTCTCCTAAAAGGGAAGTAGGAGGGTCAGAGTCCAAGAAGGAGATAATAACAGGAGCAGAGGCTGTATAGGTACCATGACTGGAAGGGGCCAGTAATCAAAGAATGCAGGGGGCCTTCGGAATCTGGCAAACACAAGATATGGACTCTCCCCTAATGCCTCCAGAAGAAAAGCAAGTCTACTATTTTTGATTGTGACCTCTAGAACTGGGTGATAATGAATTCGTATTGTTTGAAGCCACTAAGTTTATGGTAATTTGTTGCAGCAGCAAAAGAAAACTACTAATATGCTCCCACTGGTAGAAAGCCCTGGTTGAGTACACTTGAGACTACAGATCAGACTGGAGAGCCCCAGGGAGGAAACTGTTAGGGAGTAGCTCCTAGAAGCTGAGTCCTAGAGAGTCCAATTCCAAGATTTTGCAGAAGGAACTGGAGTGACAGGGCTGCTGACACCCGGAGGTCTGCCTGGCCCTGGCCCCAAGCTTGCGTCAAACCAGAACAACATTAAATGCAAAAAGCATCCATTGTACAACTTCTCTGGCTCATTAGATAACATACACAGGGTGCAGAGAGCATGTTTCCCAGGTCCTGTGACACAGCTTTTTGGCACTTTTGACACTTTTGGCCTGTATCTTCCCTCTGACATCAAAAGCTAGAACTGCCTGCATTTCAACAGTAATCACTGTGTAATGAAACATAAAGATGATAGCCATCAGGACAAGATGACTATTTCTAACCACACGTCAAGAAGCCACTTGTGTCTTCTTCCTTTTCAACAGAACTGATTTTGTACAGATAGCTGCCTCTCTATCTAATGGTCCATGAAAACTGACCCAATGCCACTCCACAGGTAGGCTCTGCTGACAGAAGTCAACCAGCACATTTTATTTTCAAGGTCATGCTCAATGGTTCATGGAGTTGGCCTGTGATCAAGTTATTCAAGGGTGATCTCAGGAGCCTGGCTTTGAGTCCCAGGCAGGAGAACTTTTCTTGCTCTTCCCTTGGACACTGCAGCACACAGACATGAGGCCTAGACTTGTAGCTGCCATCCTCTGCCAGCCTGAAGGCCAAGTCAGGGTGTGGAACGACTGTAGGGACAATGAGCGGAGCCATGGGATTAACTCAACCCAGTGTCCAGTTCCATCTTTAACTTCCAGGTGGCCCAGTCAATGAAGTCTTTTACCAGCTATTCTACCTGAGTTGGATTTTCTGTTCTTTTTTTTTTTTTTTTCTGAAAGCATTGAAATGGTAAATGTGGAGATAAAGTTCTTATCACCTACTCTTTGTATATTTGCTTCAGAAGCTGGGAGGTATACCAACCTCTAAGTACTAGAACATCAGACTGAGCACTATTTTATTGACTCCTAACTCCCTGCCCCCATGGGTAGGAAGAGCATTATTCTCATTTTATAGACAAGGAAACTGAAATGAATGGAGGATAAGAAACTGGCCTAACATGATAATTAGTAAATGACAGAGTTGGGTCCTGAACCTTGGCTTCTGGAATCTATACTCATCTACTTCTCCAGCTAAGAGCTGCTTTTTTTTTTTTTTTTTAAAGATTTTATTTTTTCATTTGACAGAGAGAGAGAGATCACAAGTAGGCTGAGAGGCAGGCAGAGGGAGAGGGAGAAGCAGACTCCCCTCTGAGCAGGGAGCCTGATGTAGGGCTCGATCCTAGGACTCTGAGGTCATGACCTGAGCTAAAGGCAGACACTCAACTGACTGAGCCACCCAGGTGCCCCTAAGAGCTGCTTACTTTCTATAGCTTCACAAAATCCAGAAACATAGTTGTCCTTATTAAGGCTTTAAATTTCTATTATACGGGACTCGATCCCAGGACCCTGAGATCATGACCTGAGCCGAAGGCAGCGGCTTAACCCACTGAGCCACCCAGGCACCCCTCTATTATACTATTTAGATGCTCTCTTAAATAAAGAAGTGGATTTATTAAAAAATCCTGAAAATCAGAAAGTTTTGGCTTGTTTTCTAGAGGATTCTGAGTTAGGAGGATTATCTAGATTCCTGGAGTCTAGATTTCTTCATCAATAAAATTAAGTTAGCAAAATAAAATTCATGTTGAAAGAGATGAATGAAGGATGATGCAGTAACAAGAGTGAGGGCTACTTTGTTCCAGCTGTGTGATCCTGCTCAGGTCACTTTACCTCTCTGTGTCTCTATCCATTTCTACCAAGTCACAGCTGAGTACTCCAGAATTCCATGTCTACTTGATCTGTGGAGCTCCTGAAAGTGTTGTACTAATTTATTCAAATAGCAAATGAATATGTATGGCTTCACTGGGTTAAAGTAATGAGCACCACGAAATTTTACCCCTACCTTTTAATGCCCACCATCATGAGTCTACCCAGCTTGTTTTTACTAATAGTACAACTGGAGACCAAAGAAATAAAGCAAAATCTCAAAATCTAGTGAACACTGACCACAATGAGTGGCCCTTTGAAGACACCACCCCACACCACTAATCACCCACATGGGGGAGATGAGCAGTGGTAGCTCCATGATGTTTTGATGATGGTCTTGACTGTTGACAGATAAAGGATGCTTCCCCTGTCGGGGGTCAGATTGCACCATAACACCCTCTTGATTTAGTAGATAAGATTTAATGGGAACGTCTCATGCCCTCTATGCTCTTTGTCCCCGAGCTTCCCCTGGGCCCCAAGTCTGGTCTGTTTCACAAAGTGGCCGAATACCTACTATATATTAGCAGAGAAGGTCAGGGAGAAAGTTAAACCCATCACCTCTGAGGAACCCTAGAAAATCAGTCAGGCTCATTTCCATGTGCTTTCCTGATGCCTCTCTGGCTCAGGAGGAGCAGCAGGTGCCACTTAATTTCACGAGAACAAGGTTACAAGGCTCTCTGAGTACCTGAAAGGACCAGCCTGTAAAGACAGCCTGGAGCAATGTTCCTGGAGCTGCTCAGGGCACTCTGTGTCCTCAGGGCCCAGGAATGGCACTGCTTCCTGGAGACCCAGCAGTGTGCGATGCTACAGGGCCCATTTCAGGTCTGCTGCAAGCCACTGACCTTCATCCCAGTTCTGCATTTAATTTTTGGATCTGTGCACGTGTCTCCTTTATTGGGTTCCCTGGCAGGGGAATAGGGTCAAAGGTCAAGCTGCTTGTTCAAATATTCTACTTCTCATTACAATGAGAGTAGCCAATGGTCACTAAGAGCTTCCTGTGGGTTAGACCCTGGGTATAATGCTGTACCTGAATTATCGTTTAATCCACACGAGCACTGTGTAAGGAAAGGCAGGTATGGCAGGGACCGAGTTTCCCCCATGGTCATGGCTGCATCAGCCCAATCCTCACTTTTCTCTCTTATTTAGGCAAAAGAAAAAAATGAAAAACAAAAAACCACTCCAATTTAAGAAACAAGCCAAGACTCCTGTAAACAGATGGTCTCTAAGGTGGCCTTGGCAGCGAGTGGAGGAGCACTGGAGACGGAGCCCCTATACTGGTGTGGACCCATTGATCCCTGCCAGCCAGCCTTGCAACGTGGGTCTCAGGGAAGGCTGTGTGTGGACAGTCACGTGGCTGATGTAGCTTTCTGCTAAATCCATTACTAAAGGTCCCTTCTCAGTGCTTTTCTGCCTCGGCTGGAGCCTCCCCATCTGTGAGGGTGGAGACAAGTGGGGAGGCAAACTGCTTCACCCCAGGATGCTTCCCCAGCCAGTGGGATGCCCCCTGCATCCCTGAGGCCGCCTTGCCTGGCACCCATTCACCGTGCTGCGGCAGCATGGCCGGGTTCTGCCAGTCCAGCTCTGCAGCCCACTGGGCTCGCTTCTGTCCCCGGGGGGATAATTAGCCTGGTGTTTTTGAAATCAGTCAAGCAGCCTCATAATCACTTTCTCCAAAATATTTCCATGATTAAATGACCGCTGACGACAACAATGATACGATGATGGGAAAAGAGCACAGAGGGGAGCTGCTCTTGTGGTCCAGAGGGGAATTCCTGACATAAATATGGGGTGGAGAAGGGACAGGGATGGGCTTGAAACCTGAGGCCTCGGTCTGTACTCTGCTGTGAAAGTGATCGAATTGCTTTTGAGTTCCTGTGTGTGTTCAGTCTGAAGAAGAAGCTGAGGATGAGGAGGGCTACAGGCTGTACCTCCTTTCAGTCCCTGCTCCCCACTCCTGTCTCTGCAGCCCCACTACTGAGCTGGGGCACCCTTGCACGGTGCCTGAAAGAACGTGAACCCTGCCTATGAACAGGACCCAAGTCTGGGCCTCTTTCTAACTCCCTGCAGTAAACTTGTCCAAATTATTTTGCTTCTCTCTTCATTGCCTGCTCTGCAAAATGGGAACATGGCTGCCACTGCACCTAGTTGTTTGCCGTGAGGAGTTAATCAGATGAGGTGATGGCAAGTGCCTAGCACAGTGCCTGGTGATCATTTCGGGCCTAGCCCAGTAATCTAGATTTCCCCATTCAAAGGCCAGCTGATGAACAATCTTAATTGCATCTGTACCTTAAATTTCATTTTACCATTTAACCTATTTAAAGCTTCCAGGGACTAGGATATGGATGTCCTTGGGACCATTATCCTGCCTACTACACAAGACTTCTTCGAGTTCTCAGAAGCTCTCATCTAGAGCACTGCTGTGACATCCCAGTGGGCTCCATACCTCCAATGATCCTGCACAGCAATCCTCTGGATTGCCATATTGCTAAAGCAGAGTTGACTGGTGTCTTGCAGGGCCTAAGATACGGTGAGTGATTAACAAACATTTTAATAGCCCAAAATAGTTAAAATTAAGTGCATACTCTGGGCCAGGCACACTTATAAGCACTTTGCACTTTGAGTTTATTCTTCATGTCAACCAAAGAAGGTATTAGGGCTATGCCCGTTTTACAGATGAGGAAACTGAGGCACAGAGAAGTTGTCACATGCTCAGTCTCACAGATATAGGTAGCAGAGCAAGAATTTAACACCAGGTAGCCTAAGTCTAGAGCCCTATGCCCATAACTACCTCATTATTATTGAGTAAAAGAATAGTTTGGTCTTCTAGGACCTTTCATACTCAGTGCCGGGCAGGGGGAGGGCAATGGCAACTAGACTCAGGTCGACAAAGGTTTGAAGGTCCATGCCACCACTGTGCGAGCCGGCACAGTTGCTTAATCTGTTTTTACTTCAGTTTCTTCAATTATCAAATGGGAATAAAATCACCAACTTCATCTACCGCATATTGCGAGAATTACATGAGATAATACAGAAGGGCTTCATGTGGTGCTCAGGACTCAGCGGTTACCAGGTAAATGTTAACGCCTCCCTCCCCGCACCTGTAAGGCCACTAGTACAAAATACATGGCGATGACGAATAGGTCACATTCTAGGGCCGAATATAGTTTAATGATTGGATTTCCAAGCTACTCTGTCCTAACACCATCCAACCCGTACTCCACTCTAGTCCATTCAATTCTTCTTAGAATTCAACAAATCTCACTGGTTGCCACTCCTGGCATAGGACCCGAACTTTTCTGCTCAGGGGGCTTTGTCAAAGCAGCTCTCCTCATCAAAAATGTCTTTCCCTTCTTGTTTTATCTACTTATCTACACTCTTTATGGAATCTGCCCAGCTCCTCCTCTGGCGACCTACTGTATTTCACCTGCACTTTTATTATAGCATATCTAAACTCGTGATTATGTTCAGTTTCCTGTCCACACCCATTTCCTCCATTGTTCACAAAGTCCTTTTTTCTTCATCTTCGCGAGCCTCCTGTGACTAACCTACACTGGAGGTTGGACAGAGTTGTCTCACTGAGTTAAATATGGAAAAAGGGGACGATACGGTCTGAGCACAAACATCCAGTAAAGAAAACAGACAGGGACACAGATACTGCACGTAAGGTGGAAAGTCATATGGGTCCTTTTAGAAATGCCATAAAATGGTGGGGGCAGAAGGACAGAGGACGAGGTGGAAAGAAAGAGTTCCCAGAGGTGTCAGCACATGTGCATCGTGGGGAGAGGCTGTTTGGAGAGAATCTAAGCAGGCTTACGAATACTGCCTGAGTGGCCTAGACAGACCTACCACTGAGTTGTCTCATTTGTGGTAAGTATTTGTGCTGGGCTCTAGACCTATTTTTGTAGCAAAGAGTAGACTTTTTCCCCTCCTCGGTACTCAACAGGCTGCAGCATTTAGGCAGGAGAGAAATTTGGTTAGGGCTCTTAGGCCACTCAGTGGTGGGGCAAAAGGGACACAAGTGGCAGGAAAAGCCTCCATGGGGAGAGCATTCAGGAAATGACAGAGATCAGGAAGGCACCAACTTTGAGCTATAAAGTGACAGGTGATCTTTGTTTGGTTAATTTCAGAATCTAGCGAGAAGAGCCTGTTGGTCTCTTCTGGAGGAATAACTCAGTGGAAACAGATTTATATGCAAGGAAATCCTGCTTCAAATGCAGTGTGTGAGAAGCCCTGGCTTAGAACTAACAGGCAAAAGATTTTCTCGGGAGTTTGCTGGATGGGGATAAGCCAAAGAAATGTGACTTAGTATGGCGGGCTGCTATTGTTGGATCTTTTTTACCTCTTCATTATCATATGATGTTTTGATAAGATTATAACAGCTTTCATCGACAATATGGCATAGAGTTAGTTTAGGCAGATCCCCGTAACTCTGAGTCAGCTAGTGGGATTCTCACGAGGTTCAGGACACTGTTGAGTCCTCTTGCCTAGAAAAGCTGAAATTTGCCTGCAGGTCATCTGGTCAATACCAACCACTCATAGAGGTGAGACTGCACCCCCTACCCGGAAAACTTTGAGGGCGGCTCTTTGGCTTGGTAACCTTTGGCCTGTTAGAATTCTGACTTCTGTCGGGTTTAGATTCCCCATGTGTAATACTGAGTCACAGTTGTGAGTCACCTCACAGGTGTAGTAAGCCAGATAAACAGACGATGGTTTTAAAAAGCCACTCTCTATGTAATAGCTGTATTTGGGGAGTTTTATAAGACAATGGAAAGAGGGTGGAACCAGAGCCAGAAAATGTGAAGCAAGTCACAGCTTTAGTCATCTTGGTTACCTTGGGCTGGTGACATTCATCACCTGGAAATTTTTCTGGAAGCAGGTAGCGGTGGAGAGAGTAAATGAACAAATATCCCTTAATTCTTCAGAGTCCTATTTTCATCAGCTATACAACAGAGGAGTGAAAAAATCCCACCAGGAGTAACCTGATCATGGGAAGTATTTGGTGAATTGTCCATTCACTAACCCATATTATTATCTGCACGTTTAATATTTTATCAAATGTAAGGGAAGAAAAATCAGGTAAGTAATAACATGGACAAAGTTACTAATAATTGAAAGCATTTTGGCCCTTTTATCACAACTGGCTATGTATCCAGAAACACTGTCTCCATCCATGGGTTAAAAACAACTTTGGAGATGTGACAGTTAAGCCATTCCCAAGATTTTCTCTTCATATGTTAGTCCTGAGTGAGGAGCTTTCGGTTTCTGGAACATTTGGCCAGGGAACCCATCTACTAACAACCAGACATGCTTGACTACCTTCCTATTTCTGGAAATCCAGGGTAGGAGGCTTAGAACACAAAGCTTGAATCTCTCACAACTGTCCTGGAAGGGAAGCAGGATGAGGTGAAGACATGGAGTCTTAACACTGGAGTGACCTTGTCTGCGTGTTCTACCAGAAGGGACAGAACATGGTCTTTCAGCCCAAGGCCCAGGGTAGCAGTGCTGAAGGCTGACATGTCTGGAGCCTGGACACTGTTCTTAGAGTTAGGGAGAGTTCACACAGCCAAGTGATTTCATCTGACTCCATTTACCTACCATGAAATGGTCCCCTTGTGGGACCCAGTGTTGTGACATACTATATGTTAGAAAGAAGGATCTACTTTGAAAATAGACTCTCAGCAGGTAATATGGGTCAGCTCAGTCTATTTTTAGTTCTGCTTTGACAGGAACCACAAAGGGAATCTAAACTCACCTTTGAGCCCTTAGAATCTTGCTGGCATATCCTCATCAAAGACTACCCCTCCCATGGTGGGTGCTAGTACCAAGTACCCCACACACTTGTCCAGAGGCTTCAACACTTGTGCTGAGAAATGGTGAGGCTTCCTTCCACTCAGAGATACTGACAAAGACGGAAGGTCAATATAAAGGGCAGTAAGATATACGAACCCCAAAGTAGTGTGTTCAGACAAATCAATCACAGCTTGGCAGTCTACTGCTCTGGCCTATGATTTGAAAGCATGTTCTAAAACGGATAGGATGAGGAACAAGATAAAAGGCAACTATGTTAACCTTGGAAGTTCCTTCTTTAGACAAACGAAATATTTGCAGAATTTGGTACTAAAGAGCATCCTGATTATATATAATACATAGACAATTTTCCTCTTGAAATATTAATGGTTTATGCACAGTAAACTGCCCTATAGAGCAAATTATGATCTTGTTTCAACATGAGGAATAATGGTTAGGGTCATGTCTACCATAAGGCTTAGAGAAATGAACTTGGACAAGGTCTGGTGTTGTTGCAAAATTGAAAGTCAAAATCCTCTAGGATGCTGTGCTATGGAAATTATAGCCCAAACCCAAAAAAGACCCCCATCAAAGCCCACATCCTATTTCCTTCACTCCCCTTGCATCATTATTTTTTCACTGAGGCAACTTGCAATGCAGAGGTGACAGAAACAATGACTAAAGGGGGAAGACAATGGAAACCTCAAAGAACAAAAACCTGTTTACAGGTGTTTTTAACCAGATAGACAAGAGCAGACCCAGAGTAACAGATCCTTCAGGTTTCAGAAGACTCTGAAAGTAAGTTCCTTAAATTGGAAAAGAAGCATAGCCCCAAATACACAATAACCACCATCAATTATAAAAAATACCCAGATACGTCCTTTGAAACATAGCAGTCCATCTCATAGTATCTGTCAGAAGCCAGTTCCCTGCATTACATCATAGAAGAGCACTGTGTTGGAAGGACTGTGACTGAAAGGCATGATCACTTACTAGGGCATCTCTCTTCCTCTTCTGTTGGCTGTTCCTTCTCAGGCTTGGGAGGGCCTTTGATTTTATACACCAAGGCACGGAGTTTTCCAGCCCAGGAGGTGTCCTCCTCTTCCTCTTCCTCCTCCTCCAGTGGAACGCCTAGAAAGGCACAGAACAGAGTGAAAAACCTCAAACAGTACATGAAACCACCATATGATTGAAAGAACACAAAGTCTCTGCTTCCCACCCTTCTGGAACCTTCCAAAGATATCATAGGCTGCTCCCCATAAGTATTTAACTCTATGATGTCTTCTGACAAGTTTTTAAAAAGATTATTTCTTATGTACAAGAACATCAAATAATTTCAAAACCCACACTTAACTTTTTCTAACCTCTACCCCAAAAGGGCTCTAGAATCTCTAGAAAGAAAAAGTTAATATTGAGTTATTTCAAATGAAAAGACCACCTGTTATTTATTAGTGAATCCACCCCTGCAGAAGCGGCACAAATGCTGAGAACCATTTAAAATCATCAGTTATGTATCAAAGTAGGCTCTGCAGGCTTAGGATTCTTCGGGGCAGAAGTTATCATACTTATGTCACTGCAAAAGCTAAGAAGCAAAGGGGATTGGAATCTTGGTTTAGCTGGGAGCAGAGTCCAACTATCTAAGGAAAGTGGGGGAGGTTTATGTAAGTTTCGGTTATTTTCTTCTTCAGAGACCTTGTTCACGCTCTTCTATCTCACAAAATTTCTTCTCAGTAGACATTTCCATCCTATGTTATGCCAGAATTATTTCCTATAGCTTCTCTGACCCAAGTCATTTGGGAAGAATCATTTCTTGAGCAATTAGTATCATACTGTTAGCCTCTGAAAAATGCAGGGGTCACTCATCTGCACGGTGGAAAATCCACATATAACTCTGACTCTCCCAAAATGAACTATAAATAGCATACTCTTGATGGGAAGCCTTCCTGACAATAATAGTCAACTAACATATTTTTTAAAATGTTATATGTTTTATGTACTATATTCTTATAATAAAGTAAGCTAGAGAAAAGAACATGTTATTAAGGAAATCATAAGGAAGAAAAAATACATGTATAGTACTGTACTCTACTTAAGGAAACAGAGTAGGTGGACCCACGTAGCTCAAACCGTGTTGTTCAAGTGTTCCCTGCATCTTTAAATAGAAAATTTTCGTCTCAAATCCCACTAGCTTGTAATGGAGGAATCAGAAACAGACTTGTCTTTGATACAGCTTTCATCTCAGAAACTCACCACAGTGAATGAGAAGGTCCTCATGGAAGTCATATAGCTCCTCCCGGATCTCCTCTGGGCAGGGGCAATTTTCTCCCAGTTGGAAGTTAAGAAGCATGTTGATCTTTGAGGGACAAAGAAGAATGGGTAGTTGGTCAAAAGGACTCAGATCCTGTCTTAAACACCTAACAGCCTTTGCCAATTTTGTCCAACTCAAATTCTTTTATGAGGATGGCCAGCAGGGTCATTTGGGTGGCTCAGTCAGTTAAACGTCTGTCTTTGGCTCAGGTCACGATCTTAGGGTCCTGGGATCAAATCCCGCATTGTGCTCCCTAGTCAGCGGGGAGTCTGCTTGTCCCTCTGTCCCCCCACCCCCACTTGTGTGTGTGTGCACTCTCTCCCTCTCTCAAATAAATAAAATCTTTTTTTTTTTTTTAAAGATTTTTATTCATTTATCAGAGAGAGAGAGGGGAAGAGAGCTAGCACAGGCAGACAGAATGGCAGGCAGAGGCAGAGGTAGAAGCAGGCTCCCTGCTGAGCAAGGAGCCCGATGTGGGACTCGATCCCAGAACACTGGGATCATGACCTGAGCCGAAGGCAGCTGCTTAACCAACTGAGCCACCCAGGCGTCCCTCAAATAAATAAAATCTTTAAAAAAAGAATGGCTAACATTTAAAAGTAGCTTTCATTTTTTCCTGATTATATGGTAACTTACTAATTGCAAAAAATTTGGAAATACCTAAAGAAAGTTTACTGCGATCCCACTGCCCAAAGAAAACCATATTTAGCTCGTATCTCCAAATCTTTATGTGTGCAGATAGAGATCATAATCCAAACATTTTCAAAGTCCAATTTTCCACTTAACAATTTATCTTGAGCATTTGATTTTACTGATCTTTAATACATACATTATATTTCATCATATGGATGAAGAGCAATGTGAAATGTACATAAAATTAATGATTTGTTAAGATATGCTTAAATTGTTTCCATTTCTTTATCCTTATAAAGTTTGTTTTAATTTCCTTTTACATAATTTTTATTCACATCTCTGATCATTTTTTTAAGGACAAACTCCTAAAAGTGAAATGACTGGATCAAAAGATTTGTGTATTTTAATGGCTTTTGATATGAATTGCCAAATTGCCCTTCAGAAAGCTCACAATAATCTGCATTATTACCAACTTTATACAAGAGTGTGTATTACTTTGTATCTCCATTGTGGTAATGAGTTAACACATTTTCAAATATTTTCCAATTTAGTAGGTGAAAAATGTCATATTCCTGTTGCTTTAATTTGCATTTAATTGGTGAGGTTGAATTTTGTTTTTCCACATTTAAGGGCCATTTTTATTTCTTTTCTTTTGTAAGCAGGCTCCATACCCAGTGTGGAGCCCAACACAGGGCTTGAACTCATGACCCAGAGATCATGACATGGGCTGAGACCAAGAGTCAGATGGTTAACCAATCAAGCCACCCAGATGCCCCTATTTCATATTTACAAATTTCCTGTTCATGTTCTTCCTCCATTTTTTGTTCAGTAATTTTCTTTTTAAAAATTAACCTGTATTTTGCACATCCCTAGACTACTGACTCTTTATAGCCTGGATTTTAGTGAGCTTTTAACTCCATAGGATTTTTTTTTATTGACATGTAGGTTTTAACATGTAGTTAAAGTATCATCTTTTCCCTTACAGTTTTGTCTCAGGCATTCTTAACTATTTTTATGCCATGGACCATTCTGACAGTTTGTTGAAACCCCCTGATTACTTTTCAGATTAATATTCTGAATATGTACCATCAAATACAGAAAATTACATAAACAATTTATACTGCGATCTAGTTATCAAGACCATAGAAAAGAAACCTGTGGTATAGGAACATATGTACTTGTTTATTAACTCATTAGACAAAAAAAATCTAGTAGCAAGTCTCATATCCACTGTGATCTTGAAGCTGTGATGAATATAAATAATATGTCAAGGGATGACAACCACTGTAATACAACATGAAAAAAAAAACAACAGGCAATTTCTGTTGTCGGAAAAGTCACATATCTGCTTTGTGGTCTACATGAATAATTAAAGAAATGCTATCAGAGATTAATGACAAGTTGGTGAAAATGAAGTCATTCATTTCCTTCTCAGATTCAGGAATGTCTCAATTCTTTCTAAAGACCCACGACCCGAAGTCAGTGAGTATCTAGAGGGATAGAAGCGAAGTTAGAGGTGATGATGTCCATTTGGCTGCCTTGGGCAGGGTAACCCACATCCCAGGGCTTAATAAAAACAGATTACTTAAAATATTAAGTATTTTCTCCTTCTGTTTAGGATTTCTATGTTAAAAAAACTTTACAATCCCTTTTATTAAAGCATAAAAAACCATATTTAATGTTTTTAGGAGGATCCTTATTTCTATTTATTTATTTATATTTATTTGACAGAGAGATCACAAGTAGGCAGAGGCAGGCAGAGAGAGGGGGAAGGAGTCTCGCCATTGAGCAGAGAGCCCGATCCCAGGACCCTGGGATCATGACCTGAGCTGAAGGCAGAGGCTTAACCCATTGAGCCACCCAGGTGCCCCAGAAGATCCTTATTTCTTATTTAAAGCTACTACTGCAAACAACTTTTTGGAAGTAGGCAGAAGTACTGCTTGTAATAAAATAATATCCATAAAACATGTTAGGAAAGTAATTTTTGTGGTTGTGCTACAATGTTAAAACATGGTAATTATATCAACATATATTGATAGGTTGTTTATTAAATAAAAACAAAATTTGAAGATTGATCTTGGGAGTAAAAAATTAATTTCTTTGCTGAAAGATCATTCCTTAGGTAGGACACTGGGGAAGCACGGGCTCCTAAGCCTGCAGGGCAGAAAACCAAATGGGGACTCAGCTGAATTTTCTCCTCTGCAGGGCATACCCTTTAATGATGCCCTTTTTAAAGTCAGCGGTTTGTTGACTATGCCTGGCTAATTTGCCAACAACTGTTGGACTGATCTTAGTTTTGCCTACTTTTGCACTTAGTAACATCCCCCAAGCAGGATTTTTTTTCAATCTCTCTCTACTACATGGATACAAAGCTGAAAACCTTTATTTTCTCCTCAAAGTTTATAGAACAATGAGAGAATTATATCACTGTTTTAAAATTCTAATTCTTATGCAGCCAATCTTCCAAGTGATTTTGCATTGCTATCCCCTGAAATTGATCTAAATTCTCCTTTGTTGATATTCAAGTCTGAATTATTTAGAGAGCTCTGTTGGTAGGTTCCTTCTAGAAATGAATACTGAGATGGGCGGTAGATTGGACAGCTGAATTTGATAGCAATTAGCGTCCCTTCTTTCATTTCATTCCTAGACCAGCAGCATCAGTATCATCTGGAAACTTGCTAAAAGTATAAATTCCAGGGCCTCACACTAGAGGTAATGAATTAGAAACTTGGGGGGGGGGGATCAGCAATCTGTTTTTATTAAGCCCTTTTGTGTTTCCGAGGTCTGCTCAGGATTCAATGGTTTAACACACTTAGGGAAGAATTTCTCAAGTTATAAATATCTAAAACAAATCCAAAACGATCGTCCACTGGGTTACTGGGAAGGCAAAAGGAAGATGTACTGGCAGGTCCCAGGGACAGTGGAAGAGAAGGTAAGGAGGCGGCAAGGGTAAAGGAGAGGTAGGAGCTAGCGTGGCCGTCCCAGAAGCCAGGATCATAATCTGGGTCAATGAGGACAGTGTTAGATGGACAACGCATCCCAGCTGAGTTAAACAGATGCCTCAGAAAAGAGACATAAATTCTATTCACTGGCAGAAGGTCATAGAGCATGGCATGAGGCAAATGCAACACCTCCAACACAAAGCTAATGACAGCAATTATAGAATGTTTACTGTTTGTCACATAACCTCCTCTATCACCTAAACGTGTTATCTCATGGGATCCTCACAAGAAGGGAGGGAGGGAGATAACAAACATCCTCATTTTGCAGCTAAAACCACTGAGACATAGAAAGGCTATTGCCCAAGGCCACACAGTGAGCGAAGGGGGAGCCAGGCACCACATCCTTCTCCAGTCCCATTATTCACGAAAAATGAGTCAGCATCTGCCCAACGAAATGGGAAATGTTCACACGCACCTGTTGCCAGTCTAAAGGCAGCCTGACAACATTTGTAAAACCTTCAAAAGTAATTCAGACTCCCCGCACTTCCCTCAGCAGGGTGCAAATTACCTCCTCCCATCAATTGAAAGGGCTTTCTCATTTTGCCTCCAGCAAAGAGATGATAAGCTTCGCCTACTCTTCTCAAGGCCACTATCATTCAAGTGAATCTTTTAAAAGCCAAGAGCTGTGGTTCATTTTAAAGCCAATATAAATATCTATGTTCTACAAAATAGATTAGGAAAGTAATTAGACCAAGTTGTTCCACTAATATCAAATGGTGGTAATTATACTGACAACAATTTATGGATAAGCTGCTTATTAAATATAGATAAGATCCAAAGATTTGGTTTGAGAGACTGAAAACAAATGTCTTCACTGAAAGATCTTCTGCTTGGAACACTGAGGGAGCTGGGGCCAAGCAGCCTGCAAGATGTATGTCGACAGCTGAGCAGTCGGACAAATGCAAACTACTATTCCACCAGCCGTCCTGCCCTCCTCCGCAAGGTGCTCACAGGACTCTCCATCCTTTCAAAGGAGCCTTCCCGGCAAGGCTGGCCACAGGGTACTGCAAAAAATGAAGTCAGTACCTCACAGAAGGGACCTCATATGCCCAGTCCTGTTCTCCCAGCTTCCGGGGGCTGGGAGGCTTTGTGAGGGTCTTGGTCATGGGGCAAGGTGACAAGGAAGACTGTCCGTCCACTCTCATCAGTCGGGAAGTGTTGACCACGCTCTGTTGATCTCTGACAAAGTAGTGACTTCTGCAAGGACTGGACAGACATTCTTCTAATGGCAGATCCTTGCTGCTGTGAAAGCTGGATCCTGACAATGATGTGGTCTTCGACTCCATGATGGGGAATGGGTACAAGTGAGCCAGGGAGGGGAGGAAGCCATGCCCATGTGCAGTTTGGGATGGGTTTTCTTCCCCATCTAGGATAAGTGGCAGATGTTCCTCATTGCCATTAGGAAAAGACCAGACCTGTCCCCTGGCATTGTGCTGGGTCATTTAATCACCCACAATTCTCATGGCTGCCCCAGACTTATAAAGGTTTCATGTGCCCTACTCTGTTAGGTTCAAGTTCTTTCCTAAGAAGGGCATGGAAGCTCAGGAAGAGTTTCTCACCTGCTCCTGCGGGGGGGAGCGGAACTCCCTGGTCTTCCGGGCAGTCAGGGCTGCGGACATGTTCAAGGCCTGCATGAGCTCATTGTAGCGGGATTTCTGATTTGCCTGGAGTTTGGAGACATAAATGTCGCCAAATGCCACAATGGCCTCCACTCGATGCTGCAGCTCACAGTCACAGAGATAGCTGAGGAGCTCACACATCTGCAACACAAGCATATATTTATCCTAATTTAACAATATTTTGTATACACTGGGGAAGCAGATGGCATCCCCATTTTACAGAGGGTAACACTGAGTCTCGGGCACTTTAAGTGGCTTGCCCAGGGTCACACAGTAACCACAGAGACATCACTTGAATCCAAGTCAGCCTGAATCCAGACAACAGCTCTCTCTTTAGCTGAATAAGAGGAAAATGAACCACCAAAGACAGAATAAATCTGCCTGTGGCGAGGGAGAACAGCATTCCTAAGAGAGTCCTTCCATGGCTCTCCTCTTCATGTAGAAACCGCCACTGAACTGCCCAGGTGAGTTCTGGATCCTTCCTGACATCTTCTGGCTCTGAATGATGGGAACTAAAGATTTCTGTTCCCCTCTCTGCCTTTCTTTTTTTCTGTTGGCACTGTTTTTCTGTCAATAGTTTTTTCAGAGAGTTACTATTACTAATCTTATCATTATTTGAACTTTTACTACTAAGCAACAGCCATAACTTATTGAGTTAATAAATATCTCAATATTTATTATTTAATTAGTAAATATGTAATATTTATTAACCTTTCTCCACTTCACCTTTTGCATGACTAACAGACACTCTCCAGTCCGTCTGGGCACAGACAGCAAAGCCCCTGTGTTCTTGTGCAGCAGAACAATCTACGGCATATCTGCCCAGCTCTGCCTCAGCCAGGTGAACAAGGCCAGAGCCCATGCCCATCACACTTGTGATTACAGTGACAGCATTTAATTAGAAGGAATGTGTGCCAATGAAATACAAAGTTTCAACCAAGTTGAATGACTAAGGAACATCTGTAAAAGGCAAGATTTTTTTTTTTTTTTTAAGATTTATTTAGAGGTGCCTGGGTGACTCAGTGGGTTAGAGCCTCTGCCTTCAGCTTAGGTCATGATCTCAGGGTCCTGGGATCGAGCCCCACATTGGGCTCTTTGCTCAGTAGGGAGCCTGCTTTCCCCTCTCTACATCTTGGCCTACTCGTGATTTCTCTCTGTCAAATAAATAAATAAAAGATAAAAAAAAAGATTTTTTTATTTATTTGAAGCGGGGTGGCGAGAAGGGGAAGAGGGAGAAAGAGAAGCTCAAGCAGACACTGTGCTGAGTGCACAGCCTGATGCAGGGCTCAATCTCACAACCCTGAGATCACCACCGAAGCTAAAACCAAGGGTTAGATGCTTAACTGACTGTATCAATCAGGCACCCTAAGGCAAGTTGTAATTTTTAAAAAAGACTAAATGGTGGATATGAATTAGACAACTACGAAAAAAAAAAAAAAACTGGGGGGAAGCATTAGAATTTAGAAGTATTCTGTGCTTGGGTTGCTTTCCAGTTACCTCTAAATCCACAGTCTATCCTAAAGATGCCTCAGCTGGCCATCAGGCACATCAAACTGAGTGTGACAGGTGTCACTGATGCAAAAGGGAGGACTCTCCATACCAGTCAGGGACTCGCATTAAAGAAGAGGGCTTGGATCCACATCAGAAGAGCACATTTGTATGTTTTAATAAAATTGTTTTTTTTTTTTTAAGATTTTATTTATTTATTTGACAGAGAGAGATCACAAGCAGGCAGAGAGGCAGGCAGAGAGAGAGGAGGAAGCAGGCTCCCCGCTGAGCAGAGAGCCCGATGTGGGACTCGATCCCAGGACCCTGAGATCATGACCTGAGCCGAAGGCAGCGGCTTAACCCACTGAGCCACCCAGGCGCCCTGTTTTAATAAAATTGTTGAAGGTATATATGTAAAATTTGTTATGCTTCTCCTCTAGATGCAATGTTTTCATCAAATAACCATCTCCCAATCTCATAACACTGGGTAAGGGAGAGTCATTTGGAGATCATTATATGTTTTATGATAAGATACATTTCCTATTGTATTTTACAATGACAAATCTGAATATTATGTTTTATTATATTATCATCCAAATTTTACAAATTGGAAAGCTAAGGCTTTGGTAGACTATGGACTTGGCAAGCATATAGAGCCAGTAAGTGGCCAATGGATGCGTGAGCCAGACTGACTTTGTGGAAGAGACTGTTCTGCTCTGTTCACTTTCATTTCTCTTTTCTCAGGGCCCAGAAGACAAAACTAATCATCTTCAATGCATCACCGACGCTAGCTTTTATTTGGTAAGACTATGCTTAGGAAGTGTTGAGGTTTCCTGAGTGATGACAAGGGCACAGCTCTAGGTGGGCATGATTCTTCTCCTTAGCTCAGAGGGCAGTTGACCTGAATACCAGTGCAACGGGTCCCCACAGGCTTAGTGATCAGAACGTGGCAACACATGAGAGGTGGGGAGTGTGGCCACCCTATGAGCCAGTTCCTCTGGCCTGTTCCATAGCCAAAGACTCTGCCTCCTCTCTAGACAGATCTCACCAAGGAGCCATTTAGTCCTAAAGGTGAGAGGTAAGATCAGGGCCAATCCATCACTAGTTCCATAAAAACAATTCTAAAGCACTTGCCTTGGGACGCCTGGGTGGCACAGTTGGTTGGGTGTCTGAGTCTTGGTTTTGGCTCAGGTCCTGATCTCAGGGTTCTGGGATAGAGCCCCACATTAGTCTCCATGCTTAGTGTGGAGTCTGCTTGGGTTTTTCTCTCTCTCTCTCCCTCTGCTCTCCATCCCCTAAGCTCCCTTGCACTCTCCCTCCCAAATAAATAAATAAATCTTAAAAATAAAGCATCTTATTTTATCTTATCTTTATCTATCTTATCTTTATCTTATCTTATGGGTAAGGGTTAGTATTTTTCTTTTGACCTAGGGAGGACATTTCGTTAGAAATAAGCACGAGTAAATAAATAAATAAATAAACAAACAAATAAATAAAAATAAAATAAAAAAATAGAAATAAGCATGAGTGCTCGCTTCCGCAGCGCATATACTAAAGTCAGAAATAAGCATGACCAGAGAACGCTTTCTTTCGGCATCTGTGCTATACCCCAGGTTTAGGCCGATGCCCTGAGTCCCAGCCTGACCTCCCAATTGCACTGTCACCCTCCCCAGCTCTTTTCAAGGGTGAGAACTTGGCTGCCCTGAGTTACCTGCAGCTTGACGGATTCAGGCAGTCGGGTCTGCAGCAAGCCTTTGACGGGAGCCTCCTTGCCAGCCTTTTCCCCAGCCTCCACTGCCTTCTCCTCCACCTGAGTCACTTCCTCCTTCTCGGCTCCGTCCTCCGTCTCCACACTGTGCTCCCCGAACACAGAGGGATCAATCAGGAGGAGGATCTGCCGGATGTCATCGTCATCGAACACCCCCATGACCAGCAGGGTCCCGATGAGTTTCAGCACAGGCACGAACTGGAACTCCACAGACCCGCCCACAGGGTCGCGGATGTGAGCCCCGCTGTGCTGCACCGCCTCCGTCAGCATGCTCAGCGCCTTCGTCTTGAGAATCTCCAAGGGGATCTCAGGGCTCTGCTTTTGGTGCTCCTCGCCGGTCACAACAAAGCAAGGGGTGGAGAACCTGAACCCGGGCTTAAGGCACGTTCTCAGGCCCACCCCCGGCAGCCCGTGCCTCTTGGATTCGTCTGGGTACAGGCGGATTTTCCTGGTGGCACTGGTGATGGGAATGATGTACTCGTTCTTCATCATTAGCTTTCTCTCCTTAGCGTTGGCCAGGTGGATGCTGATGAGGAGGTCGTAGAACCCGGAGCGAAGGAGGCCAGGGAGGTACTTGTTATCAATGGCGTAGAAAAGCTGGGAGAGGTCCACATGTCCGCATAGGGCATAGGCCACCCGGCTGTTTCCCAGGGCGCACACGGCGCTGTAGAGTCGGAGCGTGTGGTAATGGAACTGCATCAGGTCCTCCTGCTCACACAGCTCCAGGATGTCCACACACCTACATGGGGACAAGCAGTCAACCACTCATCGGGGAGAATAATATGCAGGGTTTCAGGGGAGTGCTTCTCTTTGAATCCCCAGGGATCACAGCCGACTCAACAGGGCCAGTGGGAATACCAGGATGGAGGAGTATCTACCCCACTTTCCCCTGCAGGTTATCATTTCTCAGTTCTGGTCCATATCCCAGTTCTTGATAGTCCTCCTTCTCTAACTACAAGGATATCAAAAGTCTGAAAGACTTAAAGACCTGGTTTTCCAAATAGGAAAGTCCTCTTTCTTAAGGAAAATCTCCCCACTGAAAGACTGAGAAATATTCAGGTATGTAATAGAGGTGCCCCAGTCCTCTTTTTTTTTTTTTTAAAGGTTTTATTTATTTATTTGACAGAGATCACAAATAGGCAGAGAGGCAGGCAGAGAGAGAGAGAGAGGAGGAAGCAGGCTCCCTGCTGAGCAGATAGCCTGATGCAGGGCTCGATTCCAGGACCCTGGGATCATGACCTGAGCCAAAAACAGAGGCTTTCACCCACTGAGCCACCCAGGCATCCCGTCTTCTTATGTGTAGGTATAAGGGGGACTTCTGTTTTCTGACAGAAGAGCTCCTCAGAAGACGGAGCTAAAGCCCTCTGCCCATCTGCCTCCTACCCCATCTGTCTCGTCCCAATCTACCCTCATCCACAGGGCTTTCCCTACCCTGGAAACAAACACACCTGCACTCTCGTTCAGACAGAAAACAGTCTCCCACCTGAGTTTAGGTGGCATCAATTCACTTTCTCCTTCCTGACCTTAGAAGGCTGTTTAGAAGTCCTTGGGTTGCTCCCTCATTGTGGAGACCATCATCTCTGCTCCCTGCTCAAGTTTTCTGTTTTGTCTTTCTCCTCGTCATGGGTCTGAGGATCCCCTGCAATTGGCTTACTTGGCCACACCCCTGTCTTTTCCCACTTCTGCCCTCCACTAGTCTGTCTCGCCAGTTCATGACCCAGTAGAATACTTAAATGAGATGTGTGCAGGTGTCAAATCCTTCCACTTCCCATTACTTTGTTTTTCATCCAACAGATCAAGGGATGATAATACATTAACAATAAAGTTCATTTAATTCTTACTACATACAGCAATGCTACACAATTTCATTTGTTTCTCCCAGCAGTCCTTTGGGTGGTCATTCACTTTTAGCGTATCATGAGGAACCGGAGGTAAGTTCTGTGAGTAATTTACCCAAGGCTACAAGGCCAGAAAGTGAGAGTGTTGGGGTGTAACGTAGACCATAATCAAGAGTACCCCTTAGCAGGAGAATCCCAGGAGCCCATTCCTGGCATGCCTCATTTCCCCCATTCTTGTTGGTAATAACATAGATCTCAGGGTCACATTGGAGTTTTTAATTAAAGGAATGTAAACGTTCCTGACTGCAGGCCCTTGGAGCCATGGTGAAGACCTGAAGCAGGCATATCGTAGAGAATATCCTGTTGTTTCTAAGTGAAGAATCCAAGTGAGGAAGGGAGAGAGAAGCTGAAGTTTCTGGGAAGTCCATGAACTGAGCACGGCCTGTGGCCCATGAGGACGGTGCTCCTTCCCTTCTCTCGCTGCCTGCCAGGCCTACCGCCTCCTTTGGGGCTCCTCTGCTACCTGTTCTCCTCGGGGATGTGGAGCGCCATCATCTGCAGGGGCTCCAGGCACTGCACCGCCCAGCCGTGGCGCTCGCTCACGCGCTCCGTCTCCACCTTCAGGAAGCTGCTGGGCATGCGGCTCCAGAGCACGGGCTGGATGGTCTGGACATCTAGCCGAGGCGGACACTGTGGAACTGGGTTCTTCTCTTCGCTCTTAAAGATGGCCGCTGACAGGGGCATCGCGTTCTGGGGCAAGGCAGAAAGGCGTTGAGGGGGAAACGCCTGTGCACTACAGAGGTGCTCAGTTCCTGGACAATGCAACCTGGCCCGTGATCCCCAGTATGGTTAGTATAATCTACAGAGAGATGAACCCTGAGACCTTTAAGGGTTTACCAGTCCAATTCAGGCCTTGCACAATAGGCTATTTTAGCATCAATTAATTCTTTGGGCACCCAGTAGAAGTATGAGAAAGGAAAATGGGAATCTACCCTCTGTCAAGAATTTCATAGGCAAGTACAAGGGCCTGGTCAGTGGGGTGGGGTGGGAGGTAGTGTATGAGAAGGCATTCCCCTGTTTCATGAAGCCTAGGATTTTTCCCCTAATGGTCAATACTGCCTTATGTTATCATAGCCATTGGATAAAGGGGAAGATAATACCTTCAGCTTCCCAAGTTCAAACTGAAACAAGGCAGTGCTCGTGGGCTGTAGGAAAACAGCTGGAAACACTTTGGTATTGGGCTCCACCTGGAAACCAAAACAGATTGAGAGGTGGCTAAGTCACCCCAGGTGGCTAAGTCACTGAGGGTTTTAATCAACACCCCCTTTCTAATCTTAGCTGAAAGAGGACAGCTGGCCAGTAGGTCCTTCTCCGCTGCTCAGAAATTCTGAGACCCGGTGCGTACCAGTAGTGACTGTCACTGCACCCCACCTTAGTCACTCTCTCACTTGGAACTGAATCATCCATTCTTTCATTTTCTCTGTTAACTGCAGTCAACAGCTTTTTCCAGGGCTTGGTGGGGGAAGGTCACATGTGGGGAGCTACCAATGTGCCCCCAAAGGCAATGGCTGTTAATAGTCAGGGAACCATGTGATGTCCTGGCTCTTCCCAGAGCATGGAGACGCCTGGCACGCAGGAAACCCTGAGTGCCAGGCATTTCCTGCGTGCCATTATTCACCACTCCTACCCACAGAAAGTGATCATGGAGGGTCGTGCAAGGACTTCGGTGTTATTTCGGAAGGCAAACAGACATTGATCAAGCAAGCCCAAGGGATGTCTTATGACCAGGCTTCTCAACCTCAGCACTGTTGACATTTTTGGCTGCATAACTCCCTGTTGTAAGGGGTGTCATGGGCATTGCAGGATATTCTGTGCCATCCCTGGCCCACACCCAGAAGATGTCAGTAGTACTTTCCACCCCCACCATCAAGACAGCTAAAACAAAGTCTCTGAAGATTGCCAGATGTCCCGTAGAGGGAAAATCACCCCTGGTTGAGAACTGCTGGTTTACAGGCAGGTGTTTCCCTGGAATAACATAAGGCAGCTCTGCTTCCAGAGCCTGTCTACTTTTCTTTTCTTTTCTTTTTTTTTTTTTTTTTAAGATTTTATTTATTTGAGAGAAAGAGAGATAGTGAGAGAGGAGAAGGTCAGAGGGAGAAGCAGACTCCCGAGGAGCTGGAAGACTGATGTGGGATTAGATCATGACCTGAGCCAAAGGCAGTGGCTTAACCAGCTGAGCCACCCAGGTGCCCAAGCCTGTCTCCTTTTCTTAAAACCTCTTCATTTTACTTGGATTCTCTGGACTTCTCTCCACCCTCATTCCCACTCTGGATTCTAGCTCCTACATTAAATAGTGTGGGATTCACTGACTGTCTTGTAGCTGTCACTAACATGAAGGGTGTGGATTTATTTATGATAGCGGGGACTCCATTTATCACTTGCCCACTGGGATGTAGGGGCTCAGACTAGGAAGACCATGGAAGAAGCTAAGGGATTTTAATTCTACCAACCAAAGTCCTTTGCCTTCAAGTCAATTCAGACATTAAGAAATTCTTGAAAGTCTCTTGCAATTAGGGGATGGTGGATAGCATGGACATACCCTAAGGTGGTCCCCAGGGAGCCACTCTCTTGTATAGCCCCCTCCCCTAGAACCTGTGTCTTGTTTCTAGCAAATAGGATATAGCAAAGGTATAGAAATTGTTACTCCCTTGGTTTGGCTACAGTATAAAAGACTGTATGTCAGCAGACTATAGAGAGGGTTCTCCACCTGGCTTTGGAGAAGGAAGATACCCTGTTGTAACAGGGCCTGTGAAAGGCCATGTGAGGGGAAATTTCAGAGGGTATCATGGGATTGAGGATGCCCCTGGCTGCAGCCATCAAAAAATGGAGGCTGAAACCTACAAACGCAAGCAACTGAATTCTGCTAACAACCACATGAGCTCAGAAAAGGACCTTGAGCTTTGGAAAAGAATGCAGCCTGGCTGACATCTTGCTTATAGCCTTATGAAATGGAGTCAAGGTTCCAGCTGGGCTGTGTCTCCACTCCAGACCCATGGAAACTGTAGATCATCAGGGTGTGCTGTTTTAAGTCACTACCTTGGTCATTCCTTACGTAGTAATAGAAAATGAATAAAGAGGTTTCTTTTGGTCAGAGTTTTTGGTTACAAGCCTCCTTTTAAAAATGCATTTCTTCAATGCGTTTAGACCTAAGGTTTATAAAAACACACATTTTCATGGCTGTAAGTGACTTACAAGACTACATGGTCTAGTGCTATAACTCGCTCATGATGAAAGAGGTTGTCAGACTGGTTAAAGCAGACTTGTGTTCAGCACACAGTGAACTCTCCTGATACACAGGGGCTCGTGTGCTAAGTATAAACACTCGGTTTATGCCTAATGCTTTAGGTATCCATGGACCATATGAAGGCATAAATGCCCATGAAACCAAAATGTGGTGATGGTGCTTTTAGAACTGCCTGGCAATGTCTGAAATAAGCTTTGTAAAGGACATTTAATGAATAGTTATTTAGTACCTATTATCAATCCCCTTTGTGCCAGACCTTGAGTTTGCAGCAGGGGGAGACAGCAATAGGAAATTTTGATTCAATACATCCTACGTTGGCCCCAATTTCTCAGAAATCTGATACGTGACATTCAGAAGAATTAGCGATGCTCAAGTCACTGTAAGCTTCAGGAAGCAGAGCTCTGGTGGCTGGGATATTTCATATGGACGAGCAAGAAGTCCACAAATCTGATCTCATGGGGACAAAAAAATGCATTAAAGCCCAAAGGTTTTCTATGCTGAATGAAGTCACACTAGTACTGGGACCTACAGGCTAAAGAGGGTAGTGTGTTTTCAGTTCCCTCAGGACTGGTCCCTACAAACTTCATAAACTACTCAGCCAAATGCTAGGGCCTTCCGCAAACTCCCTGGCAAAGAGGAGGGGCTTTGAAAGCATTAGATGCCCGGGGGTGAGTTTATTTCTACCATGCCCAGTATATTCCCACCATGATGAACAATGGAATTTTATCTTCAACTACTTAAAAAAGAAGAACACACAAGTGTGGGCTTACCATAGGTGTAGAGGAGGATAAAAAGGGCAGCTGGGGTGTAAAAACAGAATCCTCGGTGGCCTTCTTGACCTCCGGGGTTATTCCTAGGATTGTCTATGATATGTGGCAAAAGAAATTCTGTAGATAGAAGTAAGGCTCCTAACCAGCTGACCTTAAAATGGAGAGATTATCCTTGTGGGCCTAATCTAATCACAGGCACCCTTACAAAGCAGGTGTTCTCTCTTATTGGGGCAGAAGGTGAAGTCAGATTGATTAAAGAATGAGAAGAGCACCTGCTCTCGTCGGCTTTGAAGATCGAAGGGGCCACTTGAGAAGGCATGTGGGCACCTCTGGGAGCAGAGAGATAAGGCAAGAAAAAAAGGCAGGCAAGGAAAAACAGACCTTAAGCCACAGCCTACAACCACACTGGATCCTGACAACAACCCAAATGGGCTTGGAATACATTCCTCCCAGAGCCTCCAGAGAGAGGCAGTTTGGCCCCGTGGATGTCTTGATTTTGGCCTGGTGAGAACCTGAGTGAAGAACCCAAACTTCCAGGGCTGTGAAATAACAAATGTATTGGTTTTAAGCTGCTAATTTTTGTGGTAAACTGTAAGCAGCAAGTAAGACACGGAAATGGTGGCCTCCCAGCCAGGCTGGCTAGTCTGGCAACAAATACTTCACATGTGCGTCCTGGGTGCCAGGTTCCAGTTCAGGTACAGGGATGGCTACTGACCAGAGTGCTGGCCTCTGGATGGAGAACTTCCGCTGTCATGTGAGCAGGGGCCTAGATCTGAGTCTGCCGGGAAGTGCCATGGGGTTTTCCCCTTTTGTATTTAAGGTACCTTTTTCTCACTGGCTGATCTCTTTTGTCTTGGCAATAATAGACATTCTATTTCTGATCACGTGTGAAGGTCAGGGCACAGGAACTGGCCTGAATTGAAAGCTAACCCCTCTCGTCAATCGGAGCCTTATAGCGGGCTCTCCGTGGCCAGGGTGGGCAAGAACCGAGGAAGAGCTCTTCAACACACATTTTATTTCTCATTTCTCCCATGATTACATTAAGTGCGACAAAAAGAGCTTTCAAATTGCATGGCTGTTCTAGCAACGCCATCTGAGAGAATCCTCCACTCATTATTTTGGTTACTGGTCTTCCCGAATAGAAAGCCAGCATATAAATATTGCTGCCCTGCTCCTCTTGAGATAATTGAAAAATGAAAATGGCCACAGCTGCAGAATAACAATCACCCCACGGCCGGGGGACCAGCTGCACAGCTGGATAGGGGAGGGTCTCGCCTGGAATGGCAAGGGGGCTGGCCGGGTGTGAGCCTCCTCCTGGGGGTTCCCGTGCTGAGCCCTGGCACCCTCCAAACCCCTTCAATGGTGCTCCTGAGCAGAGACGGCAGGATTTACATGCACACAGTGGGGGGAGGCATCTTGGGTCTGTCAGTGCCAGCGTGCTGCTCAGAGACTACAGTGGACCAGCCCCCGCATCACCCTGGAGTTGCCCTGAAAGCCGGATGGGAACAGCCACAGTGTCCTGCTCCCTGCTGTGACATTTCCTCAACAGCACGGGCTCTTCCTGGAGGCAAGTGAGTCTCTGCAGGTGCCAAGGCCCTGGCTTTAGTAAGGGCCCTCTGAAGCCTGGCTGGCCTTCCGAGTTATTAGATGCTTCAGAGCTCTCTGCAGCTCGGGGAGAACCCTTCAGTCAAACTCATTTCAAAAGTTAATGGGAAAAAGCTAAATGGATTCTGAAGGATGGCAGTAATGTATATAAGCATATTCTCAGGGGCTCGGGGGCAGAATCATGAGAAAGTACTAAAGACCAATAGTTTACTTTCGGCCGTGAAGCCTGGTTTCCACAAAGGTCTCCTGCTGGGTGCGGCCAGTTGGGCCCCCTGTGGCTGGACCAGCCTGCTGAGCGGTGTGGATGGTGCCACTCTTTCCTGGGGGGTTGGGGAGGGGCTGGAGAGGCGGCATCTGCCCCCATGCCAACACGCTGTCCCCGGACACCAGAAAGGGTTTGGTCCATCTGTTTTTGGTCACCAAACAATTCAAATTTGGGGCAGCTACTTTACCTCTCCCCTCTAGATGCCATCTCTCCAACACAGGCCAGACAAAGGGCTGCCAAGAGGCTTTTGGCTGGAGGCTGGACATGGGGCTAACTGTAGAACCTGGGGTTTTATCCATTTATACAGTAGTGGGATGCCTTTTATCTGCTGGAGTTAGCTAAGCTGCCTTAAACGCTATGAGTTACTGTTCTGGTCAGAAACCTCCAAGCGCTCCTCAATTCCCATCAATACCTCCTTATCTTTCCAGATGAATTTCTCACCACTAACCAGAGAGGCCTCCTACTAGGCTGGCCATTGTTCCTCAAATATACCCTATGCTTCTTTATTTCCGTGAAGATACCTCCTGTGCCATTCTTTCAACCTTAGTATACTTCCCCTTGCTCTCATGGAAGAATTCCTTTTTTGCTTCAAAATCAAGGTTTCTCTGTAAAGAACATTTCCCTCACCACTCTCAATGGAGCTGAGCTCCTTCCTCTCTGAACTTGGATGACACTCTCCATATATCTCCATTCTACCGTGGGAGTGTCAAGAAAGTTTAACATAGAAATTTAATTCTTTAATTTAGCCTTTTCCAGATGTGCTTTGTAGAACTCAAGACTTAACAGAAAACTACTACTGTTAAAGTTAAAAAAAATACTATTCTTGGTTAAGTATTAAGAGAAATGCTTGGTTTCTTTCTAAAGTATTTTTTAAAGTTCTCCTGTGCTAATGTTCATTGCCAGCATCAGAAAGAGGATATAATATGTGGCATTTCCCAAGTTTACCTGGCCATCAAGCCTGAAAATCCTGCCTCAAAGAGTAAACATTCTTGTGGTTAATGAAGAGTGAACCTACATGTGTGCAGCTGATGGTTTTCCCAAGTAGTTCTATCAGCTCACAGTCAATGAAACAGAGAAACATATCATTTATATAAATGCATTTTTAAAAGATCCTGTAAGGAATTCATAAAGAATGAGCATCACCTTTTTGCCAAAGGAATACACCCTGGCACATTAGTCATTTTTTATGAGTCTCTATTTTAGCACAGAAGTTTCTTAAAGCAAGGAGTATCTCTGCTTACATTTTAGATTTTGCATCCTGTATGCTACAGGTAACATAAAAGCTGCCTAAGAAATGTTCGCAGAATAAATCAATCACTTTTCAGAGACCATCACAAAAAGAGAAGACTTCTTATCTGATCAACCAATAAATAATGACAATTCCCCCATTTTCTCCTTGTAAAAACGAAGTCATTTTTGTTCTTGTTTCTTTTCCTCGATGGCTTACACACCACATGGGCTCATCAACCCCCCCAGGCTGTGGTGGGAATGTTGAACCTGGAAAATGAGGAGCACAGCTGTAAACACACAGGCTGGGGGCACTGCTGGCTCGAACCCAGAGCCACCCTTACCTGGTAGCAGGTGCCGAGTTCTCTCCCATTGGCGGAAAAAGACAACATGCCCATCGCCAGATCCACGAGGCAGCCAATTTCCAGGTCCACGTTGCTTCGACTTGATCTTTGGGAAGTGGCTACAATATCCCCGCCCCAGACCATGTAGCAGTTGCTGCGTTTCACACTAGAAGCCAAAGAGAGGAAGAGGCACAGAATCTGGACTGGGATGGTATAAGGTCAAGGCCCAAGGAAATGCCCTGGAAACCTTCCGATGAAGTTTTCCAGTCAGCCCCCAACAATTTTTTTCTTAAATAAATTCATCCAGCTTCAACGCAATTTTCTCAGACATGACCACTCAATTCAGGGATGTGGCAATCTAGCAAGATACTTTCATCCAAAGAACATACTGTTCAGGTACCTGTTTCCTGGCTCTGTGTCAGTTCCCCTTTTGGAAAGAGATAGTGGGCATGGTTGTATTCCCACCTCAGAGACAGGAGATGGAGGTACAGAGAGGGCAGCCACCATAGGCTGTTTTATACAGGGATTCGGCATAAAAGGCAGGAGCAAAAATCTGCATCAGGGAAAAAGGCTGTAATATCCTTGAAAACTCAGGCCCCCATCCTGAGGATGGCAGGCTCGGGCACACTTGCAAAGTAGGTCACAAGTGGTCTCCAAGGCCCAACTACCTCCTTGACCCACACAACCTGGCCCTCCCCTGGGATTTCTGCTTCCTGCACTCTTCAGTAACTAGTAACTAGTAACAGCTAGGGTGCATTTCTCAGCTGGCTGTCTCCCTCTCCCCACAGCGTAAACTCCATTATAGGTATTCATATTTAAAAGCCAAAGAGTGTCAGCCACTGCTAGATTGCCATAAAGGTTAAACTGTAGCCATACTATTCCTGCCTTTCAGTGATGAGAGTACTAAGTCCATGGATGCCTACTGTCGAATTCAATTCCTAAAATCGAAGTATGGGAATGGAAAGTGCCATGCTTTAGTCATGTTTTAAAGATCCAAATTTGAAATGCCTCCAAATATCTGAAAATCGATCCTGTATTTATTTCTTATTTGCGAGACAAAGAACTAAGAATTGCTGAGTACCTCCTACCTCCTGGGTCTTGTTCCAGATGCTAACCTGTCGATTTTCAAAATAAATGTGACTCAATAAATGCTCCGATAAATCAAGTAATCTGACTGGTGTGGCGGAGCCAGCAAACTCGAGCAATAAACCCAGTTGGGATAGACACAGCAACCTTTGGTTCTTCTGGCTAAAGAGCAAAGTCTTTTGACTGCTTTTGCCTGCTTCCTTTCTAACCCAACAAGACACGGCATGTTGTTTATAGCATCTATTCTGGGTCTTGCAATAAGACTTTCAGGAGTGGTAATAAGAGTAATGCTTATTCAGTGCCTGGGTCAAGGCACTATTTCAGGCGTTTTTCTATGCATTATCTCATTTAATCCTAATATCACTTTAGGAGACTAGATCTATCATCCTCATTTTATAGATGAGTAAACTAAGGCCCAGTAAGGTTAAGTGGTCCAAAGTCCCACCTTTTTTAAGTTCTGGAACCCAGTTTAAAACCCAGGCAGTTTGCTTCTAGAGTCTGCTCTTCACCACCTGCCCACAGTGGTCCCGCATGACACAGCGATGCTTGGGGACCTCTCTGGCCACCAGTCTTTGATAAGCCAGGAACATTGAAAGGATATCGGCTGCAAAATGTTCCTGAATTTGTAGGGATAAAGACCAGCTTGGGAGACAACTTATTACACTAGAAAACATGTCTGTTTGGGAAACACTCTCTTAAGTCTCACTTGGATGGACACAAAGCCTGGTCTCCTGGGTCTCTTTGGGGCATGGCTGGCCAGAGATTCTTTCTCTGGTGGCAATCCCCTCCCCCCTCTTCCCAACTCAGTGGACCATTGGGAAGCCATGGGTATACTGAAAATATGCTTTCCGGGCGCCTGGGTGGCTCAGTGGGTTAAGCTGCTGCCTTCGGCTCAGGTCATGATCTCGGGGTCCTGGGATAGAGTCCCGCATCGGGCTCTCTGCTCAGCAGGGAGCCTGCTTCCTCCTCCTTCTCTCTCTACCTGCCTATCTGCCTACTTGTAATCTCTCTCTGTCAAATAAATAAATAAAATCTTTAAAATAAATAAATAAATAAATAAAATACGCTTTCCCACAAGATCCCTAATTTCTATCAGTGGTTATTATTCATGAGTCTGCTGTCTCTCTTTTATGTTTCTTTATGCCTTTAGACACCTTATATCCTTAGGATGAGGAGTCTGGGGTCAATGAGTGGCTATGTGATGTAGTTCATCTTTTCATTTCTTCTGAATTAACTTCTTTCAGGCACCCAGGGATATTTCTCTGTCTCATTTTGGTGTTGTCAAAACTGGGGCTTACCCAGAACTGAGAGAGATGTGTTTGAGAGGGAGCACAGTGTCCCAATTGTCCATTAGCCTCTCCCACCCCTGGGTCATGTTTTACACACGTGATGAAATAAGCCTAGATTTTCACTAATAACATTTCTGCCACAGTACTCCCTGTTTGGTAAAGGATTTTTAAACCTGTGCCTCACTTTTCCTTTTTCATAGACATGGGGATGTTTCCTTCTTTTGGGGTATTGGGCGGAAGGAGAAATAAGACAGCTGGGGGGTGGGGGGAAGTGAGGAGCCTGGTGGCTGACCCCGCCCACTGGGAGACCCCCTTACCTTTCATGGACCCGGCCTCTTTCATCCCCTAGAGTGACAGTAACTGTGCAGTTTTTATTCAGGTCGAACTTTTCACTATATAAGTGATAGTCTGGTGTCACCCATCCGACCCAGACGCAGGAGGGGTCCTGTCCAGCAAAGATGCGGATTGCATAGTAGCACTGCTGGGGAGAGACCACAGAAGGAAGTGAATGGTCCCCAGCTGCGGGGGGGGGGGGCGCAAAATTGACAGAAACAATAAAGAAGCCCACTTGGCTCTCTTTTCTCAACAAGTACACATAGCTCTAGAGCCGAACGGTGCTGCACCCCAGACTTAGGATGGGCTGACGAGAGAATCCAGCTTCCTTATTCTTCCCTTTTCTATGGTACATTAACACTGAGACAATTGAGCACTTAATCTATCACCATTTGCACCCAGAGATGCTACTGATGAAATCAGGGGAGCTGCCGTTCAGAATGGTCAGGACAGAACCCTCACCCTCTCCTAGGCACAAACGGCCCTTGTCCTCAGAGACAGGACAGGGGGACTCCTGCTATACTTTCCACTTCTATAGTGAAGTACAAAGTGTTTATGTTGTTGTTTTTTGAAAGTCATGAAAAAGACGCTGCAAAAGAAAAAGCCCACATTGTATGTGGCTTGGGGACAGTCTGTGTTGAGAACTACAGGAGTTCTTGGCGGGCATTGTTATGATCTGTGCAGTGTCCCACTATGCCATGCTAATAGCTAAAGCACTTGACCTAAGGCACCACTTCACCGTTTTCTTTATGAAATCGAGCACATCTATTCTCAATGAAGTTACTTTTATGGGTAGTCTGTTGTATTTTGTTGATTAGGAGATAAGAGTCAGCCAGACAAATTGGGGCTTGAATCTTGCCACTGGCAGCTATTAATTGTATGATCTTGGGCAGGTCATTTGTCCTGTGTTTCAGAGGGCATCATATTGTCCATCTTGTAGCAACAATGTTATTCCTGATCATGGTTAACCCACCACCTTGGGATTACAGGATAACTTTATAGAAGGGGTGACGTGCATTTCTTCCAAAGCCTTTTTTTGGGGGGGGGTATTAAAGAAGAATGAGAGAAAGAAGGAAATTAGCAAGTGTTGCTTTCTGCCTATTGTCTAGCTAGAGAAAAGGGACAAAAATCAGCTTCCATCATCTGGACTCTTCCCTGCGCCCGCTTCTCACTTGATTGCTTTCAACATTATTCCTGGCACTGCTCAGAGAGATGGGAGAGTTGATTCATAGAAGTTTACATAAAAGAACAAACAAAAGGACTCTATGAAAGAGCCTCCCCCCCCCACTCCCTGTTCATTTCAATCAGAAAGGCAGAGCCGTCCCTGTTGCCCAATGGGCACAAGTACACAATGGTGCCCAATTAGGAGCTCCAGGTGGAACTTCTGCTTTGTACTGAATGACTGTCTTCCTTTTCCCCATTTGAGAAATGTCGGAGATGTGTTCTGGAAGCATCAAGATGGATATTAAAAGACACAGTAATTGGCAATTAAACAGGATCTCTAGACAGATCTTTGCTGTAACGGGCATATTACCAGGCACAACAAAGAATCAAATAATTAAAACCGTAATTGAGCACATTTACTTACCGTTGTCGTATGAGAGAGTATTTCTTGCATCTGTTTCCTGGGGCAGGGGTTGGGGGGGGAAGATAACGAATGTTTTAGTTATTCAGCTGTATAGAGAATTCCACAACTCTGACAGGCAGTTGATTTACCTTTAATGACAAAGGCAAGTTTAGAAAATGATTTCCTATACATGAGCGATCCCAACTGGTCTTGGGCATTTGTAATCTGTTACCACAAGCCAAAGTTCTGACTTCCCATTCCTGTCTCTCAGCCCAGCTGGTAAGTCAGAGCTGGGGGGAAGGAGGGAAGATCGAAATCATGTGGGCAGGGATACCTCGGAATACCCCGTCCTGTTCTTTCAAGCAGCTGTACTTGCTTAAAACCATGTACAAAGGGAAAATCTAGAGGAAACCTGGATAAGACAGCTCCAGAGGGGTAGACATACATCAATGATTAGAAATAGACATTAAAGGAAAAGGAGCCCGGGTAGTGTGGTTGTTAAGCATCTGCCTTTGGCTCAGGTCATAATTCTAGGGTCCAAGGATCGAGCCCTACATCGGGATCCCCGCTCAGCGGGAAGCCTGCTTCTCCCTCTCCCACTCCCTCTGCTTGTGTTCCCTCTCTCACTGTCTCTCTCTGTCATATAAATAAATAAAATCTTTAAAAAAAATAGACATTGAAGAAAGACAGCAAGGAACATATTCCTTATCAGGAAAGGAAGAAGTCCGGGTTGGACACTGGCCACAGTTATACAAAGAAGGCAGTATTTGCCTCTAGAGGCTTTGATTTCACACAAAAGCAATGACAATTGTACCCTCTTATGCACTTATATTCCTTTTCCTCCAGAAACATAGGATTTATAGGCTGCAGGAAGGCTGAGGACCCAGAGGGCTCAAGAAGAGCAGAAAGTTTTCCACTAGACATGACCCTGTTTGGCTTGACCTGTCTGCTAACTATGAATTGCACCAACACCTACCCCGTGCCTGTGTACGCACACATGCACACAACATACGTTCCTGTTTCTTTACCTGACCAAAAGCAGAGAGAACCTGACCCACTCGTGCTCCGGCAAAGCAAGAAACAGAGAGGGAAAGCCAACTTTACAGAACACAGGAGGAGCACCTGCGAGAGTGGTGCGGGGGATGGGGGCGGGGCTTGCCCTCACCTTTTCTGGAAAGCTTCACTGTCCAGGCAGGGGCTGTGGCTGAAGGAGGAATGGCACTCGACGGGCATGCTCAGGCGGCAGTAGATCATGCTGGCATTGCTATTCTGTGTGCCAAATGTCTTGTGGGTCACCTTGAGGCATGGAGGACTGTCCATGGTGCCATCGATCCTCACGACCTGGAAACATCATGGGTCCTTACTTGATACATCTGGGCGCCTGCCTTGACCTTGTCCCTCCTTCCCTCATTGCTATTCCATGTGTCACGGCTTTCTGTGAACTCTAAAAGTTGTCACCAATGATAGCCAAACCGTTCCTCTCACTATTACTTGGATCCTGCTCCACAGAAAATAACAGATCTGCCTCTGGCCGAAGAAATGAGGGATTTCAGAACCTGCCCACTGGGTTTTCTGCAAGATCAAGGGTGGAGAACAGGTGTAACAGAAGGGGTGGTATTTGGATGACACCGTCTGTCATATGCCCACAAGGACCTTTCAGGTCAGGGAGCGAGTGGCTAAAGGAGAAAGTGTTTCCACAGACTTCCATTGTCAGCGGGCAAAGACTATTTAAGGAAAAAGATTACAGAATGCCCAAAGCTCTAGGAAAGACATTACGGTACCCTCAGAGAGGTAATCTCCCACCTGGCACATTTCCCAGCCCCACCCCAGTCACAGCCTGAGGGTTGAGGGATCTCTAAATACTGGGGAAATTCCCAATGCCAGGGCACAGCATTGCAAGGGCTGGGGCTGGAGAAGGAAAGAGCAAAGCTGGTTTTTTAAAAATGTCTGTGTGTATGGTGGGGAGGGGAAGGGAAAGTGAAGTAAGACTTATACTAATTTTCTTATGGTCTAAGTATCTCCCTATGTTCTAGAGAACAGTTCTTATCCTGAGGTCTCTGAGTGTCCTTACCTATTTTTTTGTGATGTTTATATTTTTCTAACAGGGTCTCCAGATTCCATCAGTTTGTCAAAGGGGTTCCTGACCTCAAAAGTTTATGAGCCAGCTTTCTCAAGTGCTGACCAGGTAAGAATCATACAAAGAAGTCTCTACTACTTAAGACTGTGGGAAAAAGGAGAGGAGTAAGAGCTGGTGTTTGTTGGGTTTGCACTGGAAGGTGAGTTAAGGGAACTTATGGTCATGTGGAAGCAAACCACTGGGTCTCATGCTTTAAGGGAGCAGATCTGCCTGACTTTCCATTAGCAGCACCCCCCCACCCTCCATGAACAAAACCATGGTGGGCACTGGAAAACAGTGGTAAGCAGATGTAGAACCAGCACCTATACCAGGCTCCTTACAATTTCCTCTAGCTCCCTCCTACAAGATGAGGGTATCATAATCAACTGCTACATGTCAGCTTAAAACGTTGGACATGGTCCCGCAGAAATATATAGGACCTAAAAGACATCGTGTAATGAGCAAAGAATTAGGTCTGGGACATATCATCTTGAGTACAGGTACTGACATTTTTCAGGAAAACAACACGTAAGGTCTTTGGACACCGTACTCATATGGCCACAGCAGAACAGAAACATCTGGAGGAAATACGGTGGCGCAAAGGCCCAAAGACCGATCTGCAAGGATGTCTTGGCATGGTGGGTGCCGTCTGCAAGATGCCCCTGAGCTGCCACAGTAAACGTGCCCACAGTGACAGCTCGGAGGGCCAGTAAGGCGGTGGTTGGGAGGCAGCCCGGGCATCGACTTTGGTATACAGCTGCCTGTTGACAGGAGCATTAGCAGGAGCTTAGCGCCTTGGCCCACCTGCCCTGCCTAGGCCATCCACGACGTGTAACATTACCTCTATATGGGGATGATCCTTTGGCACGTTGACAAACGTCGGGAGGCGCTTGCTGAACCACATCGCAACGTCCCGGTTCATGTTGACAGCAAAAGGCTCAAAGCCCTCTTGGAGGCCACACATGGTATAAAACTTGAAGGTACTGGCATCCATCCCGAGATTCATGCGGCCGATCTGAGACAGTCCCAGAGAGCAGATGGGCACAAAGCCTGCACAAGGGTGAAGAGAGCCTGCTTCAGCCCCCAGGACCATTCCAGGAAGCTCTGAGCAAGTCAGACCTTGGCTTTCTTCACAGCTCTGGGTCCAGGAGGAAAGAGGGGACACAGTCCTTTGGCACACAGATGCTGCAGGAGGTCACACGGAATCTAAGGCTGCCATTGGTGTCTGGGGAAGAGAGCTGACTTTGGTTCAACATGATTTGGGGGAGAAATAATCATCTAACTGAGATTATTCTTAGGGTATAAATACATATCAGCTGGAAAAGTAAGAGGATAAGTAAAATTCTTTATCTATGTTTCATTAAAATTGACATTAGGCCCTGGGAAATTTCAAAACACTGCCAAGAACAACACAAGGAGCCTAAAAGAGGACTTGGTACAAACAGCCCAATGTCTCGGCATCTTCCCTGGTGAAATGGGTGATCTAAGTTTCTTCCTGTCTTGAGTCTGATTCTGAACGTGCACTCTGCTGGTTTACAAAATACTGTTTACAAACTGCCAGGCCCCTAGCCTGCTGTTGTGGGCCCCACCCAAGCAGGAGGTGAGATTTCCCAGCAGAAGCTGTGGGCAGTTCCTCCTACCCTCCTACACTTACGGTCTCTTTTCAAGCTTACTCCCAATTCTCACCATATTAACAATCTGCCATACAGAATATTCCAGAGCAGAACTTCATACTGCTTGCCGTTCTTGTCTGTGGGATATTTATAAATCATAATTGTGGACTGACAAGTTGACAGAGCTGGGAAAGCACTAATTATGGGGTGGCGGTGCGGGAGGCAGGCATAGGGAGAGTACTTGGAAGGGGAGGAGGGCTCAGAGGCCAGTGGCTAAAGCAGGGGCTGGAGCCTGCACAAACTAAACTGGTGTCACTCCTAAGACGGGAGTGTTTATTTAAGCGGAAATGTAAAGGCCAACTTCAGGAGAATTTACATTCAACAGTACGAGCTTTTGTAGGTAGAAACCAAGGACAAAATCCACTCCTCCTAGAGGCAGTGCTGACATGCCATGGCCTGAGGCACAAAGTTTCAATGTAGATGAATCACAGAAGTTAAAAGCAAATCACTCACAAGCTAAGTTGGTTGCTTTCGGAAACTGTCCACTCATTTAGGACACTATCTGAGACCATTTGGTATCATTTCAAGTAGTAGAGCTTTAATGCAATGCTAGCACAATGAAGGTGATGATCATGCAGCAGCCTCCACTCAGGGGTGCTGAGGGCTGAGAGTAGGGGGTGGCCCAGCCCTCGGGCAGGTGGATGGACCGCTCAGATAAGCACCCCATCATGCAACCTCCAGAGTGGCACTATGCGTCTGGCAGTTTTGTGCCAGGGACCGTGATAGGGGAAACCATCTCCTTTCTGCAGATGTCGATTTTTTGTAAGTAAGGGACCCTTGGAAATCAGATTCCAGCGTGGAATGAGCATTGCCTCTTAGCAATATTTCTTGGGTTCCCATTGGGACAGAGGGATATGCACTAGGAAAAGATGTCAAGGAAGAAAATTATCCTGATCCCAAGGAACTTCTACAAAAAGGGACAAAAACAGAATAGTGAGGAATGAATGTTCTGCTGGAAGTCATCGCTACTCCCAGGACCACATTTTGGCCTCTGCTAAAGGGGTTAACACAACACAGAAAACTGCTACCATAGTAGCTGTAACTTGGAGCCAAGATCACAAAGCAGGGTCACCCTGATGTGAGCAGAGAAAGGACATCTTAGGAATACTGGTCTTCTCCTGTCTTCTTCTCTATTGACTTGGGTGGTGGAATGCATGAGCAGGAGACACAAAAGCCCGACTTGTGAGTAACTCAGGTCACATCAATAACTTCCTAGTCACAGACCACCAGGCAGTGTAAGACACATGCGAAAAAAAAACCAGGTAATGTGTGTGGGATGTCTTTTTTCTAAGGGACTTGGGCTCCTCTTCATTCCTAAGCTACCACCAAAGTGAACAGCACTTCACTTAGGACAGAACTGAAGACTTGAGGAGCTAATGGACCTGACCAAGGTCATGAGAAGGGCAAGTAACAAAATGGGACAAGATCCCACGTCCTCTGACTCACAGACCCCCTGCCAGTCAGTGTGCAAGAGAAGGGGTGAATGTTCCGGGGATGAATGCCCCAGCTTTAAATAGCAGTCACGTCCCGGGCAGAGGACTGCACTCATCAGAGTCAAGTACTATCCCTACAGGAAGCAGCCCTCGCTGCAGGGGAGAGTGGAGCAGAGCCTGAGAGAAGGCACAGGTGCACCAGTCACAGATGGGAGAGCCATGGAGAAAAGACTGTCTGACACCACCTGGGACTGAGTGGGCACGGATGGGACAGCTCAGTAAAACAGCTGAAAAGAAGCTAGATCCAAAGCCTGGTTCAGGAAAGAGAAAACCAAGAAAGGACCAAGAGCAAAGATAAATCCTCCTAAGATACCTGCACTTTCTCCCAGGGAAGACCACTTGATACCAGATACATTGAATCAGCAGCTCCCTCCAGCTAGCTGAGAGACTGTAGCTCATGATCTTTCCCTCTCTTAAAGTCCTTTCTTTGAGGCATTAAAATTTCATGTAACTTTCTAACGGATAGATAAGGGTGGGGTTGGGGGGGACAATAATGATAAACCACATCCGCTAACATTTATCAAGTACATTCTAGGTGTTGGGCACTGGGCTTAGTGCTCTGCAGATCTGGCTCATTGTTATGCCCATGTTACAGAACAGGAAACTGAGGCTTAGCAAGCTGAATTTGCTCAAGGTCTGTCCCCTGGTAAACATGCAGAGCCAGCATGTGAAGAAGGCTGTCAGAGAAGCATGCCAGAGCAAGCAATGGGGACCAAGGTCAGGAGGCTTGCTATCTAATTCTTACCTACAATGACTTGCTTTGTGAGTTTTTCTTCACTTTCCCTAAGTGTTATGTCCTTGACCAGTTTGCCTCCAGATAAAGCAGTGGGAGGCGCACAAACACAAAGGCCCCTTAGATGAAAAGGACTACTTCTCAAGTGGCCATATAGCTTCCTGGAATAAATCTGGATAAAAAGATCCATTTGGTAAGGTCACACGGCATTAGAGTGAGCAATGACTCTCATAAACAAGGGTTTGCACTTCGCACACAACTCAGTTAACCCTGGCTTCAAATGAAACTGGAAAAGTAAGAGGACAGAAAAATAAAGGGGAAAGGAAATGCCCTTCCCTATATGCAGCCTATGAGGTACAATAAGCTGACATTATTTTTAAAGATTCATTTATTTACCTGAGAGAGAAAGAGAGAGAGAGAAAATGAGCAGGAGGGGCAAAGGGTAAAGGAGAGAATCCCAAGCAGACTTCATGCTGAGCGCGGAGCCTGATGCGGGCTTGATCCCGTGATCCTGAGATCACAACCCGACCCAAACCAAGAGTCAGATGCTCCACTGACTGCACCACCCAGAAGGCCTAGTATGCTGACATTTCTGAAGAGGTTTCTGGAGGAAATTCGCAAATAGCATTATCTTGAACTAAGATGCAAGGAGAGTTCTTGTTCCAAGAGAGGACGGCAAGAGCACAGGCATTTAAATCCCACAGAGGACTCCAGATTCTGCTCAATCTTGTCTCACAAGGCCCCTTGACTAGTTCTGTGATTAGGGAGAGCCAGGAGGGCCATCTTTTTCTAACTCAGGAGCTCAGGGGGAAAAGAAACAAAAACTGGTTCCCTAGAAGATCTAAATCAGGGACCTTTTGTTAACCCATTTCAAGCTGCGAAAAGACACAAGAGCAGCTCAAACCGGTAAAGGAACAAATGTGATCTTGGAGACCAGTGATTAGAGGAGTGCCTGGGACTCTCCCTGGGCGTTTCTGAGAGTCTCACTCCAGTAGCATGTGCTGTCCCCATGCATTTCCTTCTCTCAGTAAGCCTCAGAAAGATGGCTTTCAGAGGCAGCATGTAGGTTGTCACAAGCCTCGTAGCCAATACTAGAAACCAGGGGTGGTGTGCCTCTGCTCCAGCCGCTTTCGAGAATGGCGGGGGACCCCCGGCACCTGTGTGGTTTGCTTGCAGAGGGCAGTGACAGCTCCTGCAGGTGTGTTTCCTCTGCCACCTATGGGGGTGCTGCCAGCAGAGCTGGGGGAATCTGTGAAATCCTGCTGAGCCCCCAGAAGAAGCAGGGGGGAGGCTGTCCCTGCAGACACCAAAGCTACGCCAGAGCAGTTTGTCTCCCGGGGGAGTGCTTGGCAGAAAAGCCACACGGGAGAAAGCCGTGCTCCCACATCATGTTCTGAGGTCTAACAGGGCATTCAGGATTGTATCTCCCTTTCCTTTAAGTGGAATAAAGAGAAGACTAATAGCAAAGGTTTCATCAGCGAAGCTTCTGAGCTTCCAGAAGCTATGAGATGACAACACAGAGAACTGTGATGGTCCAGGCCAGAGATATGAGTAGGGAACAATGATTAGGACAATCCTAATGATGCAGATAAGGGGTGTCAGCTATGATACAGAAGAGGATAGAGACAACCATTTATAAATAACCCAGAGGCAAACAGCCCCGTGTTGGAATGCCTGTCCCTACTCCTTCCCCCAAGGACTAAAAACTTCCCACCAGCACCATTCCCATTGAGGGAATGGCCTGAATCCAGGCTGAGATGCTGGCCACCAGAACACAAGCCCAAGGGGGATTCTGCTTTGTGGGGGCTACTGTGTACAAAATGCTTTATTTCAACAGCTGCTTTTCATAACAGCTCAAGGCAAGAATTGTTGTCTCTTTCTACCTTATGCAGAGAGCCAGAGCTAGAGGGCTATTCTAGGCCTCCAGGCTATTGTTACCAAAGAATGGCTTACTGACTTCCTTTCAACTATCCTTCTGCAGACTCCTGAGCCATCACAGAATGGAAAGAGCCTTCCAGTTACCTTGCCTCTGTATTATTAAAGTGCAATACAATATTACAGCATAATATGTTAACACCATACGGTACAATTCTATTATAAAACAGCTCACTAATAATAGACTTTGTTATTCTGAAGGTCAGATCGTGTCCCCATACACAAAAGGTCTAGCAGGCAGTTCTTTCATTACAACACAGATGATCTTGAAAAGCAAAGTTACCGTAAAACATCCCTCTTCTTTATAGCATTCTGCTCAAACCCTACAATAGCTCCCATGCCCCAGAGTCAAGGCCAAGGGTGCATGGCCCAAATCTGACAACACAAATTTCTTAAATGAAAAGACTGAATCTTGGTATCCAAGGCTGTCAACTGCACCTTCCCTATCTTCACAGCCTTGTCTTCCATAAATTCCATAGACAAATCTCCCAGATTCTCACACCCTTTCCTGCCATTTTCTGATTCTACACTATTACTCATACTACTCAGACACTATTATTCTTACTGTAGTTATATGCTCAGACGGGATACCCTGCTTCTTAGAGGTGGACTTCTCGGAGTCTTTATTTCACATTCAGTTTCAAGCCTGTATTTCTAGAATTTCCTTTCTGTCTTCCTCATTTGCCATTTCTAATCTACTACTTTGTGTTAGTTCTCTTTTCATATTTGTGAGTCATTTAATTTTACAATGAGAAAACGAGCCCCCTCACACTGTTACTGCTTGCGTTTATATATACTTTGGACCACTGTTTCTCATGCTTTAATGTGCAAACCACTGGAGTTCAGCAGTGTGGCATGGGGGCCTGAGATCCTGCATTTCTTACATGTGGGCCACATTTTGAGCAGCAAGGCTTTGGACTTTACAAAGTTCTTATAATTCTGCACCACATACAAGATTCTTATCCCTGCCTTCTGTGAGACCAAAGACTCCTAGGGAAGTAACCTCCCCTTGTTCCTACAGGAGAAGGTCACTGGTCCTTGGACTGCTTTTCCCTTAGGGAGCTACTTTTCTTAGGGATGAGCCTCAATCTTCTAGTTCTTCCTTCTTTTCCTGGCCTCAAGATGAGAGCGCTGCGTGTGGTGGGTACTTGGAAGACAGAGGTTTCCTAAGCTCAGTGTCAGAGGAGGCCTTCTATACTGCCCTTCTGTCCTACACATTTCCTCTGCTGTGCCTCTGAGTGACACAGAGGTCATTCTCTCTGCTGGCAACGTCTTTTTCACAGGTCTCCGAGACCAGGATTCTTTCTTTAAAACCTTGCTTTTAAACCTTTGCAGAAGGCACGAAAATATGACCCCATCTGGCTTCAGTCATCTTGTCTTTCTAGGAAAAGACACTGACTTGCAACCTCTTTCCCAAATATGTGGCTTTAAAGTTTTCTTAGAGTACAGTGAGGTATGGATAACAGGTGCCCATAAAAGACATGAAAGCGATTTATCAAGTTTAAAACTCTGTAAATAAAGAATATTTACATTATTCTACGTACAGTTACACTTATTTCTGCTGCTCTTAAGTAGTTTTTACCTTTTTTAGCTTTCTAAATGAAAACTGTTTCTTTTTGTGGAGTTTCAAAAATTTAGAGCTAACAGGAGCCCTGATCATTCACAGAGGGAGAGATGAGGTTAAGCAAAATCAACCCAAGATGTCACAGGTGGAGGGGGGTAGACGCAGGGGGACAGCTCAGGTCACCCGACCCGGAGCACCCTCTTGCCTTCTCAACTCTCCACCTCATCCTCATCTATAAGGAAAAGAGAGTGGACCAGCACCAAGCAAAGAGGCGTACGTACAATGGGTATTGCCCTAGAACTTTCTAACAGAGAAGGATGTTGGAACTTGTATGGTCCATCCTCTAATTTTCTGGTATAGATGAAAATAGTGAAACCCAGAGAGGTCAAGCCAAGAGTCTCTAGGAGTCACAGAGCTTGTCAGGTATGAGTCAGCTGACTCATAGTGCAGTGCTCCTTAACTCCTATGTGCGGCCAACCATGTAGGTACATGTTGTAGTTATGTGGACAGGGAAATGAGAAGTACCAATGTCCCCTCAGTGTAGCCAGAGGCAATGGCCCGACTGCCATCTATTCAGGGCCATTAATGAGTGCAACTGTGCTTGGCTTTCCCAGCGTGTCTGAATTCAAAATAAATTATATTTCATTCAAGGAACAGCTAAGTCGAACTTTTGTGTCTGAGTGGTTCTCACCAAAGCATCAAGTTCAATTACACAAACAAGCAGAATGACATTTCAAATCAGAATAAAAGGATAATTCTTTAATTCATTGACTTTTCTATTCTCCCAGGGCCTAAGTCCATATGCAATTAGCATTTCCTCTGTAACGCTGGGAAACCTTAACACGCCAATGTGCAGGGCTGGGAATCCGAGGAGAGCTTCTAAAGCTATCTGGAAGTTCACAAGTTGCATTTATGCTGTCCGTACCAAATATCACCATGATTTGTCTGGACTCTTCAAAAATGATAGTATACCACCAGAGTTTCAAATATGCAAAGGATGGTTCATCTTGAGTAAGGAGGTAGATGAGCTCACCCAGCTCTCCCTGGATCTTCCCTCAACTCAGAGCTGGAATGTAGTGGGGGGAAGGTGGGAAATTTACCATTCTCAATTTCGTAATCAGCGAAGGCGAGTTCAGAGCCTTTGTTGGTGATCAGTAGCTCGCCATTCAGTGTGAAGATCATCGAAGCATCATCCAAGTTAATCATACATCCAACCACATCTCCTGGCTGCCACGTACGTCCAAAATACCCACTGCCTTGATGCCACCGCTGGCCCTAGGAAATAAGACCGCAGGGTTAGAGGACTGGAGGTCTCAAAAACCCCCAGTCCAGCTGAAGGAATGACTCCATGAGCAATTTCTCCTAACTGGTAGTTGTACCCGGTTTTTACAAGGTACTCAGTCCTCTACCAGAGACAACTCACATGGAAGAATGATCTATCTTACAAATAAATGAAACCGAGTTCCACAGGCTCATCAGAAAAGGTAGCCAGAGTCCCCCAACACCTAGCTGGCCATGACAGCAAGCAGAACTCACTCTGGGACACAGTGGTACTAGCTGCACTGTGTTTTGTGACCCTCCTCTGGAACAGAGGCAATGGGCTCAAGTCCAAGGGCAGATACAGAATTTACAGAAAGGATGTGAGCATACAGTCCTCTCTTTTATCAAAGCGAAGACCAAAGTGACCATAGCTAGCTCTTGGTCACTCAATGACCTAAATTAGCCAGTGGTGCTGATGACTCACTTTGAAGCCAGAGATCCAGACACTCAGTACTTCCAATTTCCAGGGAAATGTTTGGAGCAGAGAAACTTAGACTGGGGATATGCGGACACCATCTGAACTTACCCTGCTGCCTTCAAACACAAAGGCTTGGTCATCGGCCCCCAGCTCAATGTCAGGCCGACAACCTGGCCTGGCCCAGCCAACGCGCATGTCTCCTCCAGTTACCACCTCAAACTCAAAATACCATTTTCCAGATCTCACTGCATAAGACCGCTCTACCCGGAAAAATCGAATCTTGTCGATGCTGACTTTCTCCACAGCTGGGTCAGCTATTGTGAGAAGGAGAGCAGCAGAGGATACAGGAGGTAAAGAGAGAACACAGGCCTTTAATAATTAGGTAGCATTCCTCAAAAGAATTTCACAACAACAAAGATGACAGGCCTCCCACTACCCAACATGACATTTTGTTCCTAACAGAATAATCGCCATTATCATCATATCATAATCAGAATATAAGCTAACACACAGAGTGATTACTTTGTGTAGATCCCTTACAAACTATACATAGCAACAATCCTATAAGGTCGGTAACACCGTCTTCACTTTACAGATGAAAAAATTGAGGCTCAGAAAGGTTTACTTGTTCAAGGTCTCAGAGTCAATAAGCTGAGCAGATTTGAACCCAGATCTGTCTTCAGCCAAATGTATACTCTTAATCACTTGTAATGCTACCCTAATTTGCCTATAGCACTCCTTGGGCATGGGATGATATGACATGTCCATCAGTTCTGGGCTGGTGATTTTAATCAGTTTCAATTGTGAAATGAGACAACCTGGCCCCAAAGTAAGCTGACATTCACGTGTCTGGTAGATATGAGAAATAAAGGTAACTTGGTTTTGTGACCAAATATCCCCCAAATTTCAGATAAACTGTAGGATCACTTATTCCTTGTGGGATTGGGCCACAGAAGTGCTCACCACAGAGTTTGAACATGGTTCTCCTTCCTCCCCCCCATCACTTGTTAAAATAGACCATTTACTTCAGTGCTCACCACAGAGTTTGAACATGGTTCTCCTTCCTCCCCCCCATCACTTGTTAAAATAGACCATTTACTTCAGTGCTCTTTGGTACAAGTATCATTTCTAATAGTACATTTTAGACTTATTCAAAGTCAGCAGTTCTGTAGAAGAGGACCGGTTGAGTCAACCAGGACCAGAATGAACAAGCTCAACTCACCCAGTTCTTGGTCCGAAGGCTCAATGTTATAGCCATAACCAACAAATGTGCGAACAGCTTCACGAAGGCTGTCCCTATTGGACTTCTTCGTACGCTCATCCAGTAAAGCATATGGCACCAGCCGGGGATTTCTTTTATTCTTTAAATCCTGTGTGAAGCCGGAGAAAAGAGGCTCTGAGGAAATACAGTTTGTCTTTACCAAGGACTTGTCCCACTTACATACTGCCGGACACAGTCCTGGCTCCCTGCTGTCCGCTGACCAGCTCTTCTTTCCCCAGTGCCTTGATATTTAGCAATATACTCATTTACTACTTCTCCTCAGGATTAAATGAATATATATGGAAAGGCTTTGCTAATGTTTAACGCTAGCATTAAAAAACACATTTTAGGGACGCCTGGGTGGCGCAGTTGGTTGGACGACTGCCTTCGGCTCAGGGCGTGATCCTGGAGTCCCGGGATCGAGTCCCACATCGGGCTCCCAGCTCCATGGGGAGTCTGCTTCGCTCTCTGACCTTCTCCTCGCTCATGCTCTCTCTCATTGTCTCTCTCTCTCTCAAATAAATAAATAAAATCTTTAAAAAAAAAAAAAAACAAAAAAAACACATTTTAATAATGCCAGCCTATGAATAAAGTGAAGTGTCATGAAACTGGTTAGAAATCTATTCCCAAGGCAAGGCAGATGGGGATTTATGTAACTATTCCATTGTGATTTAAACTGTCCGAGTCTCCTCACAACAGTCTCTTCACAGAGAAACAATGCAGAGAAACACCTGTGCTCCCAGAAACATCAGAAAAGGTGGCAGAACCACAGGGGGTTCATTTCCTTACAGCAGGCACACATTTGTATTAGAGTCCTCCTCAGTTCCTTAGGGAGAACTAAGATGACAATGGCAATGATTGCGGTCCTAAGTCATCATAAACAAATATGCCACTGTTTTGGGTCCCCTTCCCCCTTTCTGCCATGATTTCCATAGCTGTGGTCTTCTTGGGTTTCCAGACATGTGCAGAGTTGGAGGCTAAGACATGAATATACACGTGTATACACCATTACCCTTGAACTTCCGTGATAGCAATCTAGGTACCTAAGGAGATGAGGGATTACTTTAAGGAAAGATGGTATGGCTCTTAACTCCATCTAATTCTTTGCTGGGCCCTGGTTCTTAGGCTGTCTCCTGTGTAAGCCAAGAACTGTGCCCAGGAATCCTGGCCTGATGGGCTAAAGTAAGGGGCACAGGCTTCTTGGCAGACTGGTTTTGCCCCTCTCCTTCCCCTCCTGTTCACCTTCAGCAGGAAACTGAAGAAACACTGCTGACCTACTGTGTTGATTTGCGGAAGGCTTCCTCTGGCCTTGGAGAGTGGCATGAAAGCTCAGCTCTCCATGATGCAAACAGCAAGACAAGGAATGAGGGAAGAGGCAGCCAATGGGCACATATAAGGGAACACAATCATAAGTGAACCAGACTAACAAAGGAAAGGTAAGCCTATCCATTTCTGCAAAAATTGGAATTCTGCCTAGAGTTAATGTCAATGTGACCATTACAAATTCCATCCAGTCCCGATTCTATAAATAACGAGTGCACTGAGGCATGAGGGATAGAGTGCAAGGGCAGCTTCTATCTTCCAATCTAATATCCACCAACGTAAAATGGCATTTTGATGGATGACCCCATCTCCTAGCATTTGCAGCAGGCTTGACCCGGGACTTCTTACCTGTTGGATGCCATAGGTCCATCCTTGTTTTATTCTGTCTTTGGCCCAAACGTTGTGTGCATTTTCTGCAAGCTTATCCACTAAAACTTCTTGAGGAGGTAATAGCTTCACATCAGACAGATCCAAAGGGGCTGGCTTATAGCCATTGGACATCATATAGCTACAAGGAAAAAAAGATATATTTTTGGACAGATCTCTAGGACTCCCCCATTACAGATCTGAGCACATGGTAAGAATACCAGGAAAATAAGGCTTCAATCTCAGGTTCTACCCTTTGGCAGAATGGAGAACTCAGCTCTCTTTCAAGTCCTTAGATGAAGTCCCTACCAACAATCATTTTTGCCAATGCATGTCACAGATTCCAGAGTGTTAGAGAAAGTGCCTGGTTAATGCAATCTGGCCTCAATTCTAAGAAGACTACTTGTGAGCCTGACCAGTGAGGGGCATGTTCAGTGTGCTGTGCTGCTATGCATAGCCCCTTCAACCCACTTCCACAACAGCAAAGGTCACAACCAGATTGGCAAGGGCAAGACCTTGAGCCAAAAGGTTTCTTATAAATCAGTGGAGAATGGTCATTCAGCCTCAGAAAGTTAAACCCTTACTTTGGGAAATAAGAAGGAAAATCACGACCTCCAAGAATTTGTGAGCTGGAAGTGACCTTCACGGTTTGCTGTTCAGTCCAGAAGCCACAGCCTTAAATGTCTGTAATTTGGTAGATAATTTGATAGCTCACGTGAAGACAGGAAACGGCTGAGTATGAGCCCGGGGAGATACACTGCATGCATGGAGAGGGCCAGGGCATGCTGTGGAGTGACTCACAGGAAAGGAGCTGATTGTAGTTATGTGAGAACAGGAGTCTGGAGGAACTCACGGCCCCAGAGCCACCACATGCCCACCTCCCAGCCAGAACCTGAATGTGCTGACTTGCAGACCAGGGCTCTGTCTACATAGGAACCGAGCAGCCTAACACGCAGGGTCTGCTATAGGCCTTAACTACTGCCCATTATCCACCTTTGTGGGATGCCCGATCCTGGGCAGAGTCAGCATGGGCTGACTGCTGAGCGCTGACCCCAGCAGCCTGACCAGCAGGTCACTCCTCCAGCTTCTGCCTCACAGATGTGCTGCTCCCAGCATCTGGAGTTGCCTCTATGAGTGGTGCTTGGCAGCTTAGGAGTTTCACAGGGAAGAAGGGGAAGATAAGCATTTGATTAAAGCGGACACTGCCTTGGCTCAGAGGTAATCATGACACCTGCATGTGAATACATGCGTCCCCAAGGCTGGTGCATGGAGGGCGAGCGAGTGAGCCAGGGGACGTGCCAGGGAACGCATACCTGAGCACGTGAGAACGTGCATCTCTCTGTGATTGTCCAGGTGAGAGGGAGAATAGGGCACAGGCAGATTTAGGGGCCCAAGTCCATCTTGGCAGAGACAACCACTTCCACAAAGGATTTATCTGGCTGGCCAAACGCCAGAGGAGTGAATCTTCACTGTGGCTACCAACCATTTTCAAGTTCCATGCCAGTTAGTGTTCTTGCAGGCCAAAGGCTCTCTACACCCCCCACCCCCAACCCACCAAGAGCCACATCTCCAGGCTTAGAACTAACAATAGCCGTGCAGGTTCTCATTGAAGGAGTGAAAGAGGGAAAGCCTGGAAACACCTGAACTGCAACAACTTCTGCCTGGAATTTACAAAAAAGCCATCCTCAACGGGCACTATCAAGCATCTGGGGCCATCACCTGCCTTTGTGCACGGACCTCCCATCCTCCCCGTTACAAAACTCAGACTGAAGCATGCAAGTCTTCAATCACTGAAAAAAATCACTTACTTTTTGGGCAATTTGACCTTCTTGAGATCTTCCTCAGCAGCTGGATTCACATGAGCAATATGGCATCCTAGGGCCAGGAGGGTCCTATAATGTAACAGAGGGAGAGGACAAGGGTCCACTTAATGCTGGACAGCAAGAACCCTCACCTGCATCTGGGTTGATCAGTGACAATGGTGGATGTGTTCCTTACTATGCTAACTCCTCCTGTGGCAGGAATAATCACCACTGCCACTCATTTATCAGAATGTATCATGTTTTCAAGGCAAGAGACATACCTTCACAGTATTGTTATAAGGCATTAAATCACCCGCTCACTGTTCAGTCCACATTCAATTCAATTAAACACTCACTTTAAGGTTTCAGTTGACATCTGTAGGTTATAATTCTTCTCGGTTTCAGGCAGCTTTGAAAACTCCACAAGACAGGGGTGTTGTCTTTTATTGTCATCCCGTATCTAGATGATAACATAAGGAAAAATGTAATTTGAGTTTTGACAATGGGCACTGCCCTGGAAAACAGAAAAGGAAACGCTTGCAAACATCGCCCAGGCAATCCATATCAGGCAAGACAAAGACATTTATTTGCAGATAGGCAAATAGATAATGTCCTCTCTAGCTGATGATACACAGTCCGAGTTGCTAGTGGTTTGTGCTCTGTGGATTTATTTTTCTAAATTTTTTAAATTCAATTAGCCAACATATAGTACATCATTATTTTCAGGTGTAGTGTTCAATGATTCAACAGTTGGTTATGATACCAGTGCCCAATACATCATGCGCCCTCCCTAACACCCCTCACCCAGGTACCCCATCCTCCCACCCCCACCCTTTCTGCAGCCCTCAGTTTGTTTCCCAGAGTCAAGAGTCTCTCTATGGTTTGACTCCCTGAGGACTCCCCATTCTGTTTTCCCTCCCTTCTCCTACGATCTTTGGTGCTGCTTCTCATATTCCACACATGAGTGAAACCATATGATTCTGTGGATTTGTTTCTATTCAAGTGTCTGCATTCAAAATGTACTCTTGTAGAGAAAAAATTTTGTACATGGCAGCCATATTTCTGCCTGTCCCAAATTCATGGAACCAAAATGCTCCCATTTGGTAGCCTTCATCAGAAAATAAAGGACAGAAGCTGTCCAACAGAAATACAAAGTCAGCCACCAATGTGAACCACATTTATAATTTCAAATTTTCTACTAGTCACATGAGAAGAGCAAAAATAGACAGATGAAGTTCATCTTAGTAATATACTTCATTTAACTAGCTATCTAAAAATATTATTATTTAACAAGTCCAAGAAATCATTTCAAGTCTGAGAAATCATTTTTGAGTCATTCTATATTAGCTTTTCATAGCAAGTCTTCCAAATCCAGTGCATTTGAGAATTACAGCACATTTCAAGTCAGACTAGTCACATTTCAAGGGCTCCATAGTCCCTTGTGGCTCATGACTTTTGTATCGGATGGTTATAGATCCAGAAATTAACTAATTAATGCATTCACTCAACAAACATTTGTTAAGTGTCTCCTACGTGGTAGGTACTGAGTTAGACAGCAGGAGTTCAGTGGTGAGCCGGGATAGCCCCAGGCCCATAAAGAATACAGTGTAATGGAGTAGAGAGCAGTAATAAAATAGTCATAATAATAAATGTAATATTGCAATTGTGAGTTGTTCTCCCAAGCAGAGGTCTGTGGTGTTATAAAAGCATATAGCAGGGAGGTAGTCACATAGAAGGGGAATCCTTTATGGTAGCTCCGTCAGTACCCAAGTGTTAAAGCACAGGGGCCCTTTCAGTAACGAAGATAGAATGGAATGTGCATAATTTGAAGGTGTCAGGGTCATAGGAAATGCCACACCTCACTTATCTTTGTGCCTTCAGAAGTGACCTTACACAAACCACAAAACAAAGTCAATTTATATCCTCTTTGAAAAATGCTTTCTAGTGCAAGAGATTCTGTAACCTCCTCTGAGTGCCTATTAATCTTCGTGATCATCTGAAAACTGTATCAAACAAATTCTGATCCAAAATAATGAATCAGCCACCTTTTTTTTTTTTTGGCGGGGGGGGAGCTTTTCATGCAGAGCAGACAGTTTTTTCTGAAGGGGAAAGGAATAATGAGAGTTCTGAAGGAGGTGTTGGGGAACAACTGTGCTCAACATTCCCCTAAAAAAAGGAAACCATTCCCAAGTAAGAAGGGAGGCAAACCCCCGCTTCTGTCTGTGCAGAGCTTGGCCTCCCCAGTGCCCTTGACCGCACTTAGACAACTGAGCAAGACTTGGAGCACAGGCTACACAGCGGGTAGTAAGAAGCATTGAGTTTTGGCTCATATGTTTTCCTCCCTCACTCGAGTCTTTCAAGAGCCCTCCGCGGTAACAAGGCCATCCAACTCTCCATCTCAGAGATGGAGTTCCTGGCCACAGGAACACAGACCTTGCCAAAAGTCCAGCCAAGCTCTATTTTATTCATTCCCCAAAGCTCGTGGATGTTTTCAGCCAGTCTATCTCGGATCTTTTCTAGGTGAGGGGGCAAAACAACCTAAAAGGAAAAGGAACAAGTGTGAAGTCAGCAGTACCAGAACTAGTCGTATTGAAATCTATCATAAAAATGCATGTAGATAAGGTACCACAGTTGAGGTCACTACATGTCCCCCCAGGAGGGGCTGTTCCCAGAGGTTCCTTTTTCCCAGGAAGGACCATACTGTCACAACCCACCCTGTCTGACCCAGATGCTTCCAGAGATTCCTTCCTCTCTGGGATTCCCCTTTGTCTATGCTATGCCTTCTCAGTCCTCCTTGTAGCTCCTTGTGTTCTGTGTTCTTCCCATGTGAATGCTTCCCTGGGCCTCCCCTCCCCTCTGTCCATGCTCTTTCCTTGGGAGATCTCTCCCAGCCGTAGACGGTCACTCTCAAGTCTGTACGTCTCCAGCCATGGTCTCTCCCGAAGTTCACACCTACAGTTCCAATTGCCTGCAGGATTTTCCCACCAAAGTAAACCCAACATGCTACTGAAACCAAATTCATGTCTCTCCCTCAAAACCTCGTTCCTGTTTCTCTCCTCTTTTTGTTGAATAACCTGCCATTGCTTCAAGCCTGGAAGTCATCCTAGTGTCTTCCCTCTCGACATGACCTGTCCTCTCCCACAACACCATCAAATCAGTCACACAATTGATTGTGTTCATTTTTGAAGGCTCTTTCTCAAGGGCTCCCCTCCTCTAATCACTCAACCTCATTATTTTCTCCTTGGACCATTGCAAGAGCTTCACAGGTCGTCTCCTCAACTGCCCACCAATCTACCCTCCACAGTGTGGCCAGAGTGATGAGTCTACAACAATAAAACCACATCAAAGCACTCTCCTCCTGGGTGTCTCCCAAGTGTTCCTTGAGCTCCTAAGACACAAACTAGATGTGTTAACCAAGTATATAGTGCCCTCCCTCACCACCATGGTCCTCCCAAACACATCCCCTCCCAACCTTCTTGAAATTATCACAGAAGATCACAGTATTTCACAGTTCTGTGTCCTTGTACTTGCAACACATACCCTTATGAATCCCCCCACAACACACATAATATGTATACACACACACACACCTCTCTACACCACATAACAGATAACTGGACACTCTCCTAGACCAGCCTCTAGATGGGAATCTCTGAGCCCCTCTTCAGCTAGGCTCTATCCCTGGGCCTTGTTCTCCAGACTCCAGTTGTAGAAAGGATCCCGCGAAATCAGTTTGGTGAGAATCCACCATCCTAGATATCTGATCACACCCCCCCCCCCCCCCCCCCCCCGTCCCTGTGTCTGATCAAACTTCCTCCTGTCCCATCACCCCCCCAGGGGATATCAGATTGCCTTCTATCTGTCCTACCTTCAAACAGAATTCTGTGAGATCAATTTAGCAAGAATCTATCCCAACCCCCAAGGTTTCTCTTAGTAATTTCCCTTCCACTGACTTGCCCCACTTCCCCAACTTGCTCTCCTTGGCTGTAAATCCCACTTGTTCTTACTGTACTCAGAACCGAGCCCGGCTCTACACTAAAGTTCCTTTCTCCTTTTTATTTAGCTCCCAAGTAAGATCTGTTTTTACTGCATTAACCGTTGTCCCGCTCTGATTTTAATCCAAACATCCTCAACAGCCATGCTTCTAAAGTTAGCTCAACTTCCCTTTGGGAAGTCTTCCCCAATTACCTTCAGGGAGAGTTTCTCTGTGTGTTCCTGGCACTTTGCTCATATCTCTCCATAGAGGTCACACCCTGGGGCCCAAGTTGTTCTCCTTTCCTTCCTTCTGTTTTAAAAATTTTACTAATATTATGACAGCAATAATGATAATAATTATTCTCATGTTTATTCATTGGCAACTTTTAAGAAACAGGAGATTTCATGTAAAAAAAGTCCTGATTTCTAGTTTCTTTTGATCCCTTGAAAGATCACTAACATTGGGCTCACACTTTTGCCTGACAGTTATCAGCTGGAGGGCCTGTGCATTTGGCCTACTTCATTTCTTTTCTTATCTTTTTTTTTTTTTTTAAGATTTTATTTATTTATTTGACAGACAGAGATCACAAGTAGGCAGAGAGGCAGGCAGAGAGAGAGGACGGGAAACAGGCTCCCTGCTGAGCAGAGAGCCTGATGCGGGGCTCCATCCCAGGACCCTGGGATCATGACCTGAGCTGAAGGCAGAGACTTTAACCCACTGAGCCACCCGGGTGTCCCTGACCTACTTCATTTCTGCATCACCTGCCAGGGCCTTGCAATCCTCATTCTATCAGTAAGGTTATTAGTGTTTCCACTATTATAAAAATCCTGATTTTTTTTTTTTTTTGAGGGGGACAGCTCTGGGAGAAAATTATTTTTTTTAGTAAAAAAAGTGTATCAAATATCATATATAAAGAGATCATGGAGAAAAACAGCAATAACATATTTAACTTATGCATTATAATCACTATCTGCCTTTCAATGAAAGATTTAAAAAATCAACTTAATCATCAAAGAGTCAAAGTTAGTAACTGGAATGATGTTTCAATAAAGAGCAAAACAGGGGAAATATTAGCGAGAAATTTTAAGTGTATCTGGGTTTTACTGGTCAACCAAGATAATTTTTAAACTTAGTGCTCCTTAGGTGATCACAGACTTAAAAAGGATTTGCACGAGGGAGGAAACACATCCTTCGATAAAAAGAGAAAATGTGGAAAGAGGCCACCAAGGGAACCCCAAATCATCATTTTAGTGACCTCAATTGGTGATTACCTTGCACAGAGTAACATTGGCTTGCTAACTGGCTGGGCTACCTGGAGCTGGGCTCCCTCTTCCCAGGGCTCAGCCAGAGGCTGCGGGCTTCAAGCCCTGGGTGCAGGTAGTACCTTAGACACAGATTCCAGTCAGCAATATTTCGCCCACAAACTGGTTACTGTGCCCAAGGGAGGTTGGAGTCAACTCCGTACATATTTAACTTCTCCTTTGACAATAATTTCCCAGAATGCTAGGTCCTAAAAAATTACAAGGCCTCATTCAACATAATAAATTGCACCTTTCCTACAAGACCTTGCCTGTTATTTGATTCCCTGGGAACATCTCCCTAGTTTCAGGGTTCATGCAGATTCAACTACGGGTCTGGACCTCAAAGTTTCTTCTGGCTTGCTGATTTATCTGAGATCTTCGATTTTTCAGATCTTCAGTTCTGCATGTGTGGACGCTTCTCCCACTCTTTGGTCAAGTCTTCCTTTCCTCCCTCATCAAAACTTCCCCTAATTTTTTTGAGGCCCCCACCTTCCAGGAGACTTTTCCTCACACTTGTTCCTGATGATTCAATGAGGGGTGGTGCAGAGAAGTAAGTATCGTGCTCATGCTCTCCTCTCACTTGGGGTCTGGTAGCCTTGTGTTCATGCGAAAGCCAGTTTAGTACTTTGGCCCTCAAGCTTCATATGTAGGAAACACGGGAACAAGAGGGTCCAATTCCCAGGATCATCTCTGGCCCACCAACTCCTCCCCAGTTTCCTATCAACCTTCTTTACGCCAACTACTTTCAAGGTGTTACACCAGATTCTGTGAGGTAGGCTGGGAAATGTTGCTCTTTCCACTCTAAGCTAATTCACAATAACGAGCTACGGAAGGTATGAAGCCAATTCAGGAACATGAACATATGGCAGAAATGTAATAGGGTCACATGAATATTATGGGGAAGTAACATTCCGGAGACCTTCTACAGGTCAAGAGAGCTATATTCCTACAAACTATCAGCCCAGTGTGCCTCAGAGACAAGGCCCCTTGCCATTGATTTTAGAATAGTGACTTGAATAGCACTGGTGTGGAGGAAATACCCAAAGCTGTTGTTTATGCCCCTTATCTTGAGCATGTGAGTGTGTCTCTCTCAAAACAGAGACCCTGGGAAGGGAAAAAAATGTCCATTTAGGAACACTTTCCCCTCATATGTACTATCTCATTTCTTTGAGTTTTATTTCCAACTCTTCTCCTACGCATTCTACTTCCTCCAAGCATCCAGCCACAGGAGAATATTTATTTCTACCTGTCCCTACTTTTTTTTCTTTTTAAAGTTTTTATTTAAATTCCAGCTAGTTAGCATACAATGTTCTATTAGTTTCTGTTGTACAATACAGCGGTTCAGTGACTCCGCAGGTCACCTGGGGCTCATCGTGTTAAGTGTGCTCTTCACCTGCACCACCCCCTTCACCTCCCTCTGGGCACCACCACTGTGTTCTGCATAGTTGAGAGTCTATTTCTCAGTTTGCCTCTCTTCCCCCCCTTTGCTTGTTTGTTTTGCTTCTTAAATTCTACATATGAGTGAGATCATATGGTATTTGTTGTCCTCAGACTTGTTTTGCTTAGTGTAATACCCTCTAGCTCCCTCCACATTGTTGGAAAGGGCAAGATTTCGCCCTTCTTTATGGCTGAGTAATATTGCATCACACACACACTCACAAACACACACACCACCTCTTCTTTACTCATCAGTTGATGGACACTGGAGCTATTTCTATAACTCACCCTTGGATGCCTCTCCCTATTTAAATTTGTTAAAGGCCCTGGTTTAATTCTGTCCTCTCTAACTGGACTTCTAGAAATATTCCAACCTAACAGGTGTCCCTAGCACGTATTTGTGCTACAGTTCATTTTGTGTTTATTACATTCAGAATTAGAACAATACATTTGCTTTTTACCTCTTCAACTTGGTTGCGAATTCCCAGAGAGTACTGCATGTCTGTGCCTATACCTCACAGAGACCTGCCTGTAGCACATGATCAACTTGTTCTCTGAGAAATCCTTAAAGAGCTCAATCTATACAAATGGTGGAAACACAAAGAACAGCTGTTCATATGACATGACAATGATATGGAATGGACGACAGGAATGGCTCAAAGAAACACAGAGATAAGGATTTAGCCCTATGCCTTCATTTCTGTGGGTTACCTCACGACGGCAGCTGGAACCTACCTGACTGGTGTCGATGGGGCATGGGATGAAGGAGGCTTGGGAGAGGGACTGGGTGGTACCCAGCAGATCTCTAATGCCTTCCGCGTCACGTTTATATTCTTTCACAGGCTCCAATCTCATCTTTTCTTTTGGAAGTAAGGCTTCATAGCAAGGGGCATAGCCAGAGGGAGGCAGGAACTTAAATTCTCCATGACGTCCACCCATCAGGAAACGCACTCTGTGGCATTTGGAGAGACCAGGAAGAGAGAGGTTAAAAAAAGAAATCCCAGCCCAAGTAAGTAAAAATTCAACATCAGCCACCCCACCCCCAAATTATTTGTTGGGAAGCGCCTGAATTGGGGTTTAGTGTAGTGAACAGCAGAAAGTACGCAATCAGGCAGTGGAGAGAAGGGTCAGTGTGTGATCCTCAGCTGACCCATGTCAGCTAAGTTCTTCAAAGTTAATTTATACAGAAGTATCACTAGACTTTAAAAATCATGTTTTTCCCCCACTCTAGTAGACAAGTCATTATTGCAGATATTATTGCTAGAGTACTGAAAAGAGTAATGGTGATCATACTAGCCTCCAAAGAGGTCATACTAAAAATACAGCATGAGGACTTCAAGTCTTTTTACCCGAGGGACATTACTCACATATCAATTAAAGGAAATAACACATGGCATAACTATCTGGGGGAAATAGAAAATTCTAAACTTCGGATGCAGGCCAAAGATGAAGTAATACCAGACTATGAAACACAAATGTTAAATATACCAGGTGCTATTATTTGAAGGGATACCTGGCAGACGCTGCAGTTCCCCAAAGCAGCCATAGGAGGGCGACTCTGAAGAGGCATCCGCATGGGGCCACAGCCATAGGAAGCCAACCAGGCATCAAGCGTTTGCTCACTGGGGTACCAGTGCCTCTCTCAGGGGCACCATGACCCTGCTGGCATCCAAGCCTGACACTTGGTCCACTCCAGCAGTGCCTGCAGAGACCTCCCAGGAAGGGGGAAAGACACCCGGGGGCTCACAAGAATAGCAGGCACTGATTTGCAGGGTACTGAAGTCTTTCAATATGTTAATTCAGCATTCTGGCTGAATTTCAGCCTCACATCTAGGTTAGGTTAGGGTTATAGTTACATCCCAAAGCTCCCCTTGCAAGGAAGAGAGGACGACAATGAAGCATTTCAAAATGACACTTCATATTCTCCCAGCTTTGTAACAAGAAATAGAGCTTTTGCAAATCAACAGCAACCATATTAATCTGAGGGAATATGACCACGGTTTTAAGTAATTTAAAGCACAAAAAGATATGTAGCCCTGCATGGTCAACACTCATGTCCCACAGGAAAAAACAATACATACAGAGCTTCTGCTCTCAACCCTCTCGCCCTCCTCCTCCCTCTGTAGAATGACGCGTTACTGAACCCATACGAAGTGCTGTTCTCTGCACGGAAGACATGGCAATGAACAAAGACTACAGTGTCCTGGCGTCACAGAACAGGCATCCAACTAGAAAAATAGTCATAATTACTGATGGGGAGGTATTGAGGAGGGAATAAGGAGGACAATGTGGAATAATTCCTGAAAGAGGATGGCTCCTAGATTGGAATGCAGGAAGGCGTCTCTGAGGAGGAGACATGAGCTAACCCTGTGGGATAAAGAGGAGCTAGGGAGTCTAAAATCTGGAAGACTGAGAATTCCAGGCAGAGGAACAGTAAATGCCAAGGCCCTGAGGCAGGAAAGAGCCCAAGGGGCAGGAGAGAGGTGGGAGGGTGCAGTGTGAGATCAGGTAGAGTCTGTGAGCCATGGCAAGAAGAGGAGAATGTATTCTAGGTGGGGAGCTTCGGGACATCTTTAAGGGGAAGAAATACAAGCTGCTTCTTGCTGTGCTATGGTAAGAGATCAGCAGGTGTTTCGGAGGCACCTGACACCAAACTAGTCACAGTGGGAGATGAAGATAAGCTGAACCAATGTGATGATGGACAAGATGGAAAGCAGCAGCCGGGTCCCACTTTTGTTTTGGAATAAGGATTGTGAGGGTGGAGTGGGTACATGTGTGCGGGGACATGAGGTATGTGGAGGAAGCATTATGACCCAGTAAAGATCTCACAGCAAGACTCTCCACCAGACCTCACTTCCTTTCACTTGAATGTTCTGGTCGGGCAGCCTTACAAGAGAGTCTCAGTGTTGGCTGAGTAACTGTGATTGTGGAAGTGGCCTAATTATGAAACCGGAAAATAAAATTCTCTCTCCAAGTGGGAGACATTAAGGGGTTTTTTTTTCCCCTTCCCAATACAAATTCTTTATCCAAACAGCATTTTACAAAATGCTGTTTTAAAGTTAATTATAGAAATCATACGAAACCCCCCACTTTCCCATTCTGAAGTACTAAACAGTAATATAGAATTAGAACCACAATAGTCCCTTGTGAATGTTCCTACATTAAATGTTACATAATGGGGCATGGTATACATGTTTTAAGAATATGAACAATGACATTAAAACAAAATTGAGTCATTAGCCTTCAATGTCACTAATTTAGTGAACCTTCAGGAAATAATGACTAAGCCTTGAAATTATTGGTTGAGAACTTCCCAGTTCAACAGCAACATAGCAGACTGTGTTACTGACATGGTGAAATCGTGGGATAGAACTAGATCTTTTTGAGCAAAAGAAGATTGTGGGATTTTTTTTTTTTTTTTTTTTTTTTGGTCTCATCATCTACTTGAGTATCTTTTCTGTGAGAAGCTGAATGCCTGAGAGCTCATACAGCAAGTATATTCTTTGTTACTCACTAGTGTACATATTCCAAGAACAAGTAAATCATCTCCTAAGAGGTCTTCTAGCTGGACTTAATTATTCATGAACTGTCTTGCCAGTTCTGTTTTGTTTTAAAATTTCTCTTACGTTTTAACATCTGCTGTCATCTTCGGGATAGAGAGTGAATCAGAAAAGGTGGAGTGCCATGCAGAAATCACGATTTCTATTTTTATATTCAGTTATTAAAAAGAGAATGATAATTTGGTTATATGTCTTCTCTCCTCTAATGGCCACAAAACTGTAAAATAAAAAGTTTACATAGCCAGAAATCAGTGTTTACTGCTCACTGAAGCATTTGTCTCCAAATGTCATTACACTATGCTTCAGTGGGTGGAAGAAACGGTCCTGGGTTGCTCCCAGAGACCTGCCAGACAGAAGCCCTGCCCGCTCAGTAGATGGGATTGGACAGAGCAGGTGCCAGGCACCCCTATGTCTGTGGCTCCTTCCCTCACTGCCCAGAGTCTCTTGGAAAGGCTCCAACAAACCACCACTAATATTGGTGGTCCTCCTCATAACTCTCTGGGAGGTCCAGACTGACCAAGTCAAAGGAAATAACTAGCGATAAAAGATAGGCTTCAAGGGAATAATCAAAAGAAATCCTTGAAACTCACTTTAATTATTTGAAGATATTAGAAAGGGATTCCCCCTCTTAGAGTTTTAGCAGAGGTCCCACAGACAGATAGTTCAGAGGATGCCAATGTTTGCATACTCTGGATTGAGTTGTTGGATCCACTATGAGGGTCTGTCCAAAAATGATGAGCCAATGCAGCTTTAGCCTGTCACATACCTCCCCCCTCCCCCACCATAAGAAAGGGAAAGAAGTCATTTGGAGAGAACTGTCAGGGAGAAAGGGAAGGGAATGCACTCCTACCTGAAGTCAAATGCTGAGTGTTTAAGAACACTGAGAAACTCGCAAGTGTCCCCTGGAATTTAGTGAGGGACATGTTTGCCTGGTGACAGAACAGAAAGAGAGAAGGAAACAGAGGGACAGAGAAGACTGCAAGGGAACGAGCTGCCCTTCTGTTCAGGGGGCGACCAAGGACAATGTTCCTAGAAGGTCAGATAGACTCTACGAGGGAGCCAACTGTCAGCTATCTTGAAAGGAATTATGCCCAGAAAGGCAAAGGACTGCACAGAGATCAGAAACCCAGGAACTGGGGTAGGTGGGAAGCCTGGGCTTCAGGTTGGCCAGAAGGGAGCAGCCAGCATAGGTGGTAAAGCCTGTGTAGAAAGAACAGCAGGGAGATGCTCATCGCTTAAGGCTCCGGAGGAAACTACAAAAGGGTCCTAGAAGAGAAAGCAGCAGCAATTGTGTAAACACTCCAAGTCATTACATAAAGGTGGGCTGTCGGAGGCACCTCCCCACCTCCCCACCTCCCCACCCCCAAATCTCCCCCTGGGCTCAACAGAGGGTCTGAGGCAGAGCTGGCTGGCGCTGGAGGAGCCCGGTCTCCTGGCCTCTGACTGCAAGGCCAACGAGGAAGACCTCTCACATGAGCTGCATACAAATCTGAGTTTTTATAGCCAAATAAATGGCATTTTTATGTTACCAACAAGGCTGTTCTCATTCTTACAAGGAGTAATAAAGGTTACAGAGTCTGCCCGAGAATTTGCCCAGAGCACGGATTTGAAGGGACAGCAAGAAAAACAACCAAGTTACAGACACATAGTCTACTTCTTTCAATAAATCCAGTATCTGGCCCTTAAGGTTTACCATCTGAATCCTTTGCCCCACTCATAAATGAGAAATTTCCAATGAAAATGTAAATCTCTCTTCTCCAGGTGCATTCTCTGCTGCTCCTTGGGACTTTCAGAATCTCCTGGCTTCACAGAAAATGTTAAATTTAAAATAAAAAGATAATTAAAGAATTGAGTTCATTAAAATTAGCTCTTCTTGATCCTTGGATATTTCTCTACATTAATGGATTTTAAAATCAATTTCATTAATCAATTTAATCTCCTGCACTAAAGTACATGTTATCATCTTCTGGAGTCCTTCCTATAAGTCAAGACATTCTATCAGCTCTGAAAGAAGGTTTCTTTATTTTTTTTTTTCTTCCTGAAGTGATTACTGTAAGTGACTGTGTCCTTAGATCCCGCCACCTCAGAGATGAGCAATAGCTTCAGTAATCATCTCCTAGGAGTGGGGAATTTTCGGGATATGTGGAAGAATTTTTTATTTCCTTGACTGATTTTGAAAACAGAGCAAATTGTATTGAAAAACTCCTGCTAGGGCGCCTGGGTGGCTCAGTGGGTTAAGCCACTGCCTTGGGCTCAGGTCATGATCTCGGGGTACTGGGATCGTGTCCCGCATCTGGATCTCTGCTCAGCAGGGAGCCTGCTTCCCTTCCTCTCTCTCTGCCTGCCTCTCTGTCTGCTTGTGATCTCTTTTTGTCAAATAAAGAAATAAAATCTTTAAAAAAAAAAAAAAAAAGAAAAACTCCTGCTAGCATTTGCAACCTAATCTTTTGAGACTTAAGCATTGCGGCTTGCCAATCTGCAGGAGATGACTGCCTAGTGCAAGTTCTCGGATTTGGAAGACTGACCCATGAATAAAAAACACATGTGGCGGGGGGGTGGGAGGTTGGGGTACCAGGTGGTGGGTATTATAGAGGGCACGGCTTGCATGGAGCACTGGGTGTGGTGAAAAAATAATGAATAATGTTTTTCTGAAAATAAATAAATTGAAAAAAAAAAAAAAAAACCACAGTAAAAATCAACACAAGGCTTGTTATGCTCCAGAAGGATGACTCGGGTTCTTTATCCACAGCTTACTTGCAAACATGTGACGTCACTTGAGTCTGTCTTACTGGACATCTCACTGCTCTCATCTGCTACTGAATCTCTCCCAGACAGTGGGGAAGGTATTCCAAAGAAGAAAAGGATACAGGCTGTGGTTAAGAGGAGGAAGAATTAACAAGCTTTGGCTGACCTGAATTCAACTCAGAAGGCATGATTCATAATTGCATCTTCAGGTCCTATTGCAAAGATGGGAGAACAATCTAAGTGATGCGTTCCCACATTCATACTTCTTTCTGGCCAGGGTTTGATGAAAGCCCAGGGCAATCCAGCCAGTGCTCATCATGTTCTCCACAGAGGTATATTTATCTCAGCAATAATTTCCACAGCATTAACCACAGCACGCTGGAAATAGCGAAGCTGTTGGTTACCTGAACTTTGGCCAAGTCTGGTAGATACCAACAGAAAACAAACAGCAACCACAAATACCAACCACCCTTGGATATTGTTTTTATAAATCAGAAAGGACTGGTAAAAGAGTTATGTGAGACAATTAAATAGATCTATCAGGGGTTTAACTACGGCTATAAAATACATTCTACTACAGCCATTAACTCATCCATTTTCTGCAAATCAAAAAGTATCACCCCAAGTTCACTGTATGCTGTGGCTTCTGTGTCATGTTCTTGGTGTGGTTCATGCCAAGATGCCATCTTGCAGGGTGAGGCTATATTTTCATAAGGGGTTTGCTGGCGTTTAAGTAACTCAACTTTTTGGATGGTTTCCAAAGTACACATGCCTCATCCCAAATTCTGTCCTATAATCAATCAGGGTTGTTACACTGAGGGCCTACTGCATAAAGAGTATCCACAAACAAACCACACGGAGAAGAGAACTAAGGAGGCACATTCACGATAGTTAGAAAAGAAAGTACATATTGATTTGTGAATTTTGTTAGTAATTACTCATGCTGCCTTTGACTTCACTGTGGATAAATCTAATTGCAAAAGATTTTTGCTTTTCGATGACTGCTGGCAGGGACATCTTAATCAGGTATTATTAACAACATAGTTTGTAGTTATAAAAATAACTATGAGGTCACAAATTCAAGTCTGTGACCTCAGCAAAGACCATTAAATAGGAGGAAATGGGGGTACACAAGAGAAATCTAGTTTAGAAGCCACACAGAAGTTGAAGATATATATGAGAAACAATCCTGAATGCTTCTATGATAAGAGAAGGCTCTCTTCCTAGATAGGCATGACCTTGTACCTTGCTGGGAAAGAAACTATAAAAACAGGCATGTATTCTACTATAATGGGTGAAAACAAAAATTTCTTTTCAATTGTATTATTATTTTGTATATGAAAAATAAAATCTTATTCTTTCAGCTTTAAAATTTGCATTTTTGGGGGCAGTGTCATCCTTGACATGTAGTACTGCTTTAAGGGGGATTCCACATTTTTTTCTGAGAGAGAGAGTGTGTGTGTGTGTGTGCGCATGAATGTGTGTGTGCACATGAGAATGAGTTGCGGGGGAGGAAAGGAGGGAGGAAGAGAATCTTAAGCAGGCTCCATGCAACATAGAGCCCTGTGCAAGGCTAGATCTCACAACCCTGAGATCCTGACCTCAGCCAAAATCAAGAGGTGGATGCTTGGCCAACTGAGCGACCCAGGCGCCCCAGGCCTCAGGGTTTCTGTTTGCCTTCCTCATCTTGATTACTCACAGTGGAACTTGGCACAGAGGACTCAGTCACCTAGATCAACCACATTATTAACCATCATTTATTTTCAATAAGATATTTTCATTGGCTTGAAATTAATATCCTGGTTTCTCTTTCTAGCTTTCGGTATGACTGAACTAAAGTAGCATGGAGATAAACTTCTGGGTTTCAGCACCAAGTCATAGTTTACCAGTTGATAGGAGAGTAAGTATTGGAATATTGATCCTGTTTGCTCACAAGTAAAAATAAATTCTTTGGCTACTCTCCAACACAGGAGTAGCACCGAGAATGACCAAGGATATCATGTGAGGGACTTGGATGTGCTTCATCAAAATGTATTTTCCAAATGTGCACTCAATTCCATCTCTCCTCAGATCATATCATGTTCTGAGAACCAAAGACCGGGATATGTGAGAGGTGATCTTTTCCTATTTTCCTGACAGAAAGGAGGCTTGAGAGACATCAAGCCCCCTGGCACCATGTTCTAGCTTTCCACCTGTTCAGGGGCTGTAAGCAAGAAGCTTTCATAGCTGAAGTACAAACTTTTCAAGTCAATATATCTGGACAGTTTCTTAAATACTCTCACCAGTTGTGCCTTATAAATGGATGAGAAAAAGGAGTTGTCTAACCTTGCAACTTTGCTGTTCCTTTTCCTGTACTGAGAGGGCTGCATGCTCTGCTAACCTGGATGAGAAATGCTAGAAGAATCTTCTATATGTGGATGCATTTGAATCACCTATTTCTTCACGTCTAGATGCGGTTCTTTGCCAAGAGATTTCAATAAGTCCTCGCCAATAAATAAATAAGTAAATAAATTCACACACTTAAAAATCCTTTATCATTGCTCTGAGGGATATTGGATGGATGAGTTAATGATTAAAAATCATTATACAAGACTGTTGTATGGCCTTGAGAAAGTCCATTAGCCAGCAAACCAAAAAAGGTCCTTTTCTCCAGAGATCTGACTTCTGGCTAAGCACTTCTCTCAAATGAGATGCTTGAGAAGCAGATGTACTTGCTCTGAAAACAAGTAAAATCCAGAGTGGGATATGGACAAAATAAAGAAGGGAAAGGTGGTGATGCTGGGTGAACAAGGCCATTAGTACCTAGGCAATCATGGTCCTGGGAACAGACTGGGAACAGACTGCTCAGAGAGACCTTGTCTCTCCAAAGAAGGTATTGAGCCAACAGGTGGATGACCCAAATGCGGTTACATCGGATCTAGACTTCTACTCATCCTCTTACTTCCTGGGGAATTAAGTTAGGAGGACATACAATGCTGTTCACTACCCTACTCCTGACTGCCAGAGGGTCTCTGTTCCAATCAGTTCTCTTTGTGCTTACAGTGTCTCCTTCAATAATGCTCCTTGTTTTCTACATGCCTCTTATGGATATCAGTGAGGAATGATAGGTTACATCATATTTAAAATGGGAGAACTGGAATAAATTCTTCTTTTAAAATTAATTATTTTATTTTTTATTAATGGCAATAGCCTCAGCAGAGGGAAACACAGTAAAAAAACTTGCAACTCTACAATACAGTCACTGGGGCTGATAGAAGATTCTCTGGCTTGAAACACTGATGAGTAGATTTGCAGCCCTAGGGAGGTTTTACCATAGTGCGTCTCCATTTGTTAATAGAATCTCAATGATATTTAATTTAAATATATTGTATCTGTCTACATGAATAGGTTTACAAATATGTGTGTGTATCTATATGTATTCTGTGTTACTCTGTATGTTTGCAAACATACATTCACTTATACCATGTGTATTTGCCTGTGTCAAATGCCAAGGCTGAATATCATTTCCAAAGGATAAATCTTTATTTCTAAATTATTTAACTGAAATAGAACTAAAATTTCGTCCTCTGTTGGAAGATAATATGAACATGTCTTAGTTTATCAGTCTACCTGAGGTGCTGAGGCCTATCATGGTGCTGTCACTTTGGAAATCCACCCACAAGCTCTGAAATGGTTTCTCTGTGGTCCGAACTTCAACCATCTGTTCTCCACACCCCTTCTTTCATGACCCTTTCCAATGGCTTCCATGGAAACCAGTGTGATTCTAACTGTATTGACTCTAGTTTCCCACTCAGTTGACTGTGGTCTCTTTAACAAACAGGGATCAAGAAATTTTGGGGGAAGAAAACTCGTAATGGGGTTTTGTGTTACAGACATTAAAACATATAGTCAGACTAAAAAAATACAGCATCTGGGGTGTCTGGGTGGCTCAGTCATTAAGTATCTGCCTTTAGCTCAGGTCATGATCCTAGGGTCCTGGGATCATAGTCCAGCATCAGGCTCCCTCCTTAGTGGGGAGACTGCTTCTCCCTCTCCCATTCCCCCTGCTTGTGTTCCCTCTCTTGCTGTCTCTTTCTGTCAAATAAACAAACAAAATCTTTAAAAAATAAAAAGAACACAACTTCTAACTGGTACAAGGGAAGAGGCAGAGCCATGAACACAATAGTTCATAACAGTATGTAGAAAAACAGCTTGTGTAGTATAAATCCAATTTAATGTCAAAATACTGAGATAGATAAATAAAAAGGTAATACGATTATCTCTGGCTGGTATGATTTGGGTTCTTGGTATTTCTTGACTTGTTTTTATAAAAGGGAAAAACAAAAAACAACAGAAAAATAAAACTAAGTGTGAAAATGTAAATCATAAACTGGGAAAATATTTGAAACCAGTAACACAGTGTTACTAATACTAATACACAGTATTAGTCTTAATATAGAAAAAATTGCTCCTAGAATTAATATCAGAAAGGCAGAGAACACAAAATAAAAACATTGGGCTGAGATAATATGTAAGAACAGTGAGTATACAAAATGCTTAACCACATTGATACATTGGTAATCAAATAAATAGAAAATGAAAACTTTAAGTTATTCTCAAATTAGCAAAGATAAAAAATAACCAATAACAGTAAAAGTTAATGAAGATCCAATCGGTTGGATATTCCCATATGTTGCTTTAAATGATACTATACTAGCCTTTATCTGAAAATTTTGGAGTTGTGTTTCAGACTTCAGAATTCTTTAGATTTTAAAAAAGAAAGTCTACATAGTATGTATTAAATAGAACAAGCAGCCAGGTGAGGGGCTGAGCCCCATAATCAAACACATTAGTATTTCTGCAGTTAAACATGCAAATATTCAAAAGAAGTAAAATAAAAGAAAGACTAAAAGCAGCCTCATTTCTGTTGACAACAATTTTACCACAAAATGAGTTCAGGTCAAAGTCTGCAGTAAAATGAGGCTGCAGTAAAATGAGTTTTTTTTTTTTTTATAAAAAAACTTACGGGTTTTAGAGATTTTGAGATTTCAAAACTGTTGATCATGATTTCTGAAGAGTTCTATACAATCTTCCTGAAAATCTACTTGGCTATGTGATTATAAATTTAGACTTCAAAAAAGTTCATACCTTTTGACATCCTTTTAAGAGGATCTTAACGGGGGCGCCTGGGTGGCTCAGTGTGTTAAAGCCTCTGCCTTTGGCTCAGGTCATGATCCCAGGGTCCTGGGATCGAGCCCCATTATCAGGCTCTCTGTTCACAGGGAGCCTGCTTCCCCCTCTCTCTCTGCCTGCCTCTCTGCCTACTTGTGATCTCTCTCTGTCAAATAAATAAATAAAATCTTTAAAAAAAAATAGAGGATCTTAACAGAAATGCAGGCAGAGGTATGCTCAAGGATGTCCCTAATAATTTTCCTTATAAAGATAAAAATAGAAGTTGGCATGAAAGTCTAAAAACAAAGTAACAGCTATATTATGGGACAGCCAATAAAAAGATATTATGTGGCTATAAAAATTGTTTTAGGAGGATACTTAATGACTCAGGAAAAGGCTCATTAGCGTGTTGTTGAATGAAAAATAATCAAGACATAAAACCTCATATACAGTGTGATGTCAATTAAAAAATCCTCATGTATGCATAAACTAAAAGACTTGAAAATACACCAAAATGTTAGCAGACATTACACAGCGAGATCATGGATGATACTGTCTTACTTATAACAGTATCTTTCAAATTTTTAACAATGAGCATGTAATTTTCAAAATAATTATTAAAGCAAGGTTCTACATGGATCTTAGTTATCTTACTATATTTGAACATTATAAAACTCTTGGCGGTAGGTATGTATTCAACAAGTATCTCCTGAGTCAGTGATTCTGGATTATCCTCCTGCTTTCATTATCATTGTGCAGGGGGTTGGGGGGCAGGCATGCAGGGAAGTCACCCATGGCATGGAAGTCCAAAGAGGAATTACCACACTCCCCAGCTCATAGGAGTGGTGGAGAGGTGGGCTAACAGCTACTCTTCATGAAATCCCAGCCTTCACTTACTTGACACCTGCTGAGAAGCTCACCACAGGGAAGAAGAGCCCATCTGTGTTGAAGTTCTCAAACATCCCCTGCACGGGCTGCCCATTGATGCGGAAGGAGATGCTGGGCACTCCCAGGTCGAGGCAACAGCTCACCACGTCGTCTGATCTCAGGAGGTGCTGGTTGATGGAGGCTACGGCTCTGGGTATGCGGCCTGGTGAGCAAAGAACAAGAAGGTGTGTGGGACTCTGGAGAAGGCACTCACAGGCCACCCATGGGAGGTGGGGCGGCATCTCCGCATTTAAAACACAACTTGGCTCTCCTGACTTGAGGTGAGCAATGAGAAAGGATTTCCTGAGCTTGTAAGAGGGCAGCCGGAGACAAGAGGAGTCTCAGAGGAAACTCTCAAACGGCCAGCGATGAGAATGAACATGAATTCAACCCCCCAGAACGTGTGCTCAGATTCTGGCTGGGTGTCTGAAGTAAAGAGCAAATTGCTTTGCTGGGTGTGGGTCCTATGGTGGGTGTACGTGCGTGCGTGCGTGTGTACGTGCGTGTGTGCATGCATGCGTGCATGTTTATTCCCAGATGCCCCAAGACCTTGCCCTCTTCCAGTTCCTCTATAAGGTATGACCACTTTAGCCCCGGATGTAGGAGCCATCAAGGTGAAAAAAGGCAAGGTCATCCAGCCTTTAAACTGTGTGGCACAGTTTGCTTGTTTCTTTTAAAGAATTCTATTAGTTCAGGGGTGGGTATTGTGGAGGGCACATATTGCATGGAGCACTGGGTGTGGTGCATAAACAATGAATTCTGGAACACTGACGAGAAATTTAAAAAAATAAATAAAAATTTAAAAAGAATATAAAAAACAAAATTCCTGATACTTAGATGAAAAAGTGTTAACAGTTGTATTAAAAACAGCATCACAATTAAAACTGAGTACGATTAAAAAAAAGAGAGAGAGAAAAGAAAAAATATTAGTTTGTACCAGCAGGGAAACACATTGCTCATTATATACTGTATGGGTGATTTTTGTTCCTATTACCACATAATCTCTTTCATAAGACGATCTGTAATTTCCTGACCTTACCGAAAGTTATGAGAAAATCACCACTCAGGATTTCTGTGTCACACCATCTCATTCTAGAAATTCTCAAAGTAAATTATCATAACTAATTTGCCCATACCCCACCAAGTTTACAATTCTATTAGCAAGAGAGCAGTGAAGAAGCACACGTTAGGGATTAGAATGGAGTTTCAGGCAAAAAAAAAAAGTATAAAATATATATATATACATATATATATGTATATATATTTTTTACTTTAGAAGTAATAAATGTTCATTACAAATGTTCATAATACAAAAAAAAAAATAAAAATAAATAAATAAATAAATAAACTGCAAACAATTTGAAACAGGAAAAAAAAAAACAAATGCTCATAATACATATAGAAGAATTTAAATAAGGAAACAATGTAACTCAATAAAAAAATGCTTTTACTTTCAAACACACACATACAAACTCTTTACCAAAACTAGGATATTGTAGGTTTTGTGACTTGTTTTTTCTACTTATCACAAATGTTTGACTGTATAATGGAATATTCATTAGGAACTGCATTTTAATGGCTTCATAATATGCCATAATAAAAAAACCCTCTTATGATGGGTACATGAGTTGTTGACAAATTTTGTACATGTATCTATGCTATGTAACATTTCTTATCTCAGCTTAGAACTTTGTAATGTTTCCAGTGGTTACTGCTATTCTAGTAGTAGGTTCTAAACAAAGTGGTAGATTTTAAAATAGCAAAGCTGCTGGGAGTAATATATAGAAAGTCTAGTTGTTAAGCAGCTGCCTTCAGCTCAGGTCATGATCCCAGGGTCCTGGGACTGAGCCCTGCATGGTGCTCCCTGCTCAGTGGGAAGCCTCTTTTCTCCCACTCTCCCTGCTCAAATTCCCTCTCTTACCATCTGTCAAATACATAAATAAAATCTTAAAAAAATAATAAAACAGTGACTCCTCAATAAAAAGTAATAGGTACTTCCTTCTGGTTATAATGGCAACTGACAAAACCACATTGTGTTTCCTCCCACCCTTCTGCAAACATTCATGAGGCTCATGACCAATACCGGGTATGGGGCTGGGGGGTCCAGGACAGAAAATCCAGTTCCTGCCCCTAAGAAACCGTACTCTGGTGGGAAATAAACATTTAAATAATTACAATTCAGTGTAATTACTGGAAAAAGATATACACAAGGTAATGTCTTCTAAGATAGAAGAAGGTGCCAAGTCGGCCTAGGAGCATGGGACAAAATTCAAAGGATCAAAGATCCACTAGATAAATAAGAGTATTCCAGATGGAAGTAATAACTCAGGCAAAAGGAATGTAGGACACACCTCCCGAACAGTGAGGCATTGGTAAGGCAGGAAGGGAAGGACTGATGGAAGCTTGAGGAGGAGATGTGGTAGGGGAACAAAGTTTGACCTAACATAAAACTTGGACTATTTGCACCACAATGTGCAGTGACACACCCATTAGCCTGGGAAGGCCTTGGAATTGGCTGTTGTAACTTTATACCTTGCTTCATTACAGAGAATGAGGAACAAGCTCATTTAAAACAAAGGAATCTAAGCCCATCTTGAAGAGCACATAGGTTCGACACATTTCCAGCTCCTATTTGAGGAGTCTGAGTACTCTTGGTTCCTTTTTTGAAGTTTAACTATTCCAGGTGCCCAAATCTTTTCCTCCTTGTCATAATCAAGTCTGCTATGAAAGGAATCAATGATAGTAAAACTCAGCAAATCCTGCTACAATGGTCTCATCCTGTCTTTCCTATGTTCCCATCAAAACCCCATCTTTCCTGCTTGGAATGTTTCTTTTTCCTTTTATTTAACTTCTGGACAGTATCACAGTAGTCATCTGAAAAAATTCCAAGAGACGTCTGTGAACTTGGGAACATGAAGAAGTTAACTTAAATAAATGCTCAGTGGGTCAATTAATTTTAAAGGTATTCCAATTCTTGCTGGAGAAAAATACAAATTAGAAAAAAAATTAGAAGGTCCTTTACTGTTTTGAGACTCCTTTAAAATAGGACACACTGACAGTGTTGCATGGTGATGCCAATGCCCACTCTTGCCACTGGCCCAGAGCATGCTGTTGGCTTCTGTGCTAGCCGTTGCCTCTGCCAGTAAAGATCCAGAATGCTTTCATGAGGGACAGTCTTCATGCTTTGATGCCATCAGAAGCTGAATCCCAAGCTTTATTTAGCCTTAATGTGCCATAGTTGCCAAACATCTTCCTGAGGAATGGCAGCTGGGAGAATTTCTCCTGTATGGCTTCCTCCCTTGGTAGAAAACCACCACCAGGATGAGCAATTATATCCCTGTGGTAAATGCCACTGCCTTTTACAAAATTCCTTTTTTTCTAAGAGAATGGGCACCACTAGAAGCTGCTGCTGGAACACAAAGATCATCAACAGGCAAAATGAAATCAGGGCTCGAGACTATGTTTAAAACCTATGCAGAATACAGAGTTCGGGCCCACATTATCTAGAAACTAAAGGGAAACTGTTGATAATTACTGGATAGGAAGCATATGCTTAGTACTTAGAGCAATGTCTGGAAAGTGTATTTGAAGAAAAAAGTCCCTTTCATATAATATTCATGTTGTAAAAGATCATCTGATAAGGTATATTTAGTTTTAAAATGTGAGTAGTGTGAAGATTTTCCAACTAGAAAATAAGGAATTTGTGCAGTAGCTTCTGCACACTGTTTCATAAATCTGTTCTCATCTAAAGGAAGACATCTCTGACTCTATGAGGGCATCTGAAGCTCCAAATGATTGAGAAGGGTCCTGTACCCCATATTTAAACAAGATACTTGTCCTTCAAATTGCTCCATAGTGAGGTGGTCTTTGGGTGGGGAGCAGAAGTGAAGTCACGGAGGGCTGAGTTCAAATACCAAGTCTTTACGGGTGATTTTACTAGAAAATCAGTTTCCACATATCTGTGAAATGGGGACAGTAATGCCCACATTGATGCTGTCAAAAGTTGTTTATAATCATGATGATTCCTATGATTTTAATGAAACAAAAAATGACTGATGTCCTATATACCACTCAAGAGGTATCACGTGTAGTGATAAATGGACATCTCTAGAACCAGACTCCCTGGATTTGAGTCTGGCTTTGTAACTCACTGTGTGACCCTAGGCAAGTCACTTACTTTTGTGGACTCAAGTTTCCTCATCTGTCAAGTGAAAATCATGTCATGAGGTTGTTTTGGGTTGTGAATGAATTATTCTCTGCAGAGCAATTACGAGAGTGCTTGATACATTGTAACCCACAGTTTTGTTTCTATAACTTTAGAAAATTTAATTACTAGGGGTAATTAAACCTACTGTTACTAGGGTAACAGTAGATAAAAATGCCAAAACATTGTAGTACTGTCTTTTGTAACATCAGGAAAAATTAGCAATATGGAGAATCAGAGCTTTGAGGGCTGAGTCTAGAAAGTGATTTGAAAAGTCATTGAATTGCGTTATCAAAATCAGTAAGTCCCTCTATTGAAGACAGTGCTTAAAAAAACAATCACTTTCAAGTAGGTTTAATGTACCTGACCCTTCAGAACAACCAAAAGAAGGGAATTCAGAGGAAGGGAAGCACAGTAGTTACAGAGCTGAAGCTGTCTTAACTGCTTTTCCAGATTTACGAACTCCATAATCCTAGCGACCATCCACTGAAACAGGCTGGGGAGTCATGTGGCCTCTCCTTGCCTGAAGAAACTGCCCCTCACTCAGAGGCTTGGGCCAACCTGAAGGTTGCAAAGAGCTCAGAAAGGCCATTCCAAACCGGCATTTGAAGATAAAAGACCAATCCACTTTATCATATGCTGCACATCTTCAAATTAATCCAAGGACAGATTACTGCACGATTTAGCCTCTTCTGATGAGTAATGTAGGCAACTGGAAACACTGATGCTCAGCATTTCCATGGCCCCAGGCACTGCAGAGTTTGGCACTTAAATGGAAAACAGGAACACTTAGGCATTTGGACGGAGAGCAGATCCAAACTTGTGAAAATGCTGGTGCTCTGCACAGCCACTCTTGGGCTCCTCGCCATACAGCACAGGGCTTCTGAAAAGGTCTGAGTCACAGCAGGGAGACAGGTCAGGACCCTCTTACATAAAATCGACTGTAGAGCTAAAGGATCTTTAAGTTTAGAAAGTCAGAAGTCATAATAAATCAGGAAATGGAATTTTGCTCCATTCATTTCCTGTATCACTTACCACTCGGGATGGTAAGTTCCTCTGCTTATTCCAATTTTGCAAGGAAAAAGTTATTAAAGGCAAAGGTAGGTGTTAATTTCCTCCTATGAAACTGCCCTCCCCATCCCCCGCCCCAGCCAGGAACAACTACAGGCTGTTTTGAGCTGAACTCATCCCAATGGCAGTCCTGAGAGGCTACATGAAGGCTTCCTCAGGAGAGGGAAAGTAACACCATGACCAGAATAGAGTCAGTCCTCTGAAAGGAAATTCCCAGTGGCCCAGCTGAGTTAGGAGCCTGTAGGGCAGGTTAGCAGGATTGAGATGGGAGGTATTTCTACAGCTGATGCTTGGAAATGACTTCACAGGCTTCAGTGGCTAAAAAGATCTATAAAGACTGCTTTTTCCCAGGTGTCTGGGTGGCTCAGTCGTTAAGTGTCTGCCTTTGGCTCAGGTCATGATCCCAGGTCCTGGGATTGAGCCCCACATCTGATTCCCTGTTCAGTTGGAAGCCTGCTTTTCCCTCTCCCACTCCCTCTGCTTGTGTTTCACTCTCTCGTTGTCTCTGTCAAATAAATAAATAAAATCTAAAAAAAAAAAAAAAGGAAAAGGAAAAGGACTTTCTCCTTACATAGAGGAAAAGCTCATTCATAATTACGACGTCACTCAAAACTTCCTTTCCCATTCAGCATGGGACTCAGATATCCTCTTAGGAAGGGGCTGCTCTCATGGTCTCAAGTGAGGTACCGGATATTCTCTGGATATTGTCTTTATGATTACAGTGGACTCCACAGACAATAAGGGAAAAGAAACATGTGTCGAGAACTTCATGTTCCTTATGCTTATGTATTTACTTACTCATTTTTAAAAAGTATTTTTTTAAATTTACTTATTTTAGAAATAGAGAATGAGAGAGAATGTGAGGGGGGGGGAGGGGCAGAGGGCAAGGGAGTGAGAGAGTTTTAGCACACTCTGCAAGGCAGACCCCGATGTGGGGCTCAACCTCACAGATCATTACTGAGCCAAAATCGAGAGTATGGATACTTAATCGACCAAACCATCCAGGTGCCTCACCTCATTTAAATTTCTTAAGAACCTATATCATTTTCATTTTATCTGAGGAAACCAAGACTCTGGAGGTTAAGTAATTTACTCTGTGTCAAAAAAAATCAGTAAGCAGAAGAGCTGGCATTCAAACCCAGGCACAAATCCAAAGCCATGCTGTTTCTTCTTGACTCTTTCTGGTGACAAAGTGTTGGGGCACGATAGTTCCTTCCAATAACGACAATATCTATTGTCTTTAATAAATACATTAAAGATCAGTTCAAGGCAGTAGTTTAATTTACGCATACAGATAAGTTTAAAGTTACTGGATCTGTGTATTTACATCTCAAGGAAAGGAGAAAACTTGTCACGGTGAGTTTCCAGCATCTCTCCTTTGCCATCCTCCACTCCTCCCTGTAGTAAGCTAGAATATCATTTCCATTTCATTTCTTCATCCAACAATTATTTTTTCATCAGATAGTCTGAAATTCACTGCTGTCCTGGTGGGAGTCATTAACAGAGACCTTATTTCTTCTGCTGGGGCACACGTTGGCATATTTACCTGCCATGCCTTCTGCCAGATATATGTTCCCTGTGTGCTGGGTAGAGAATTCAGAATGATGCCAGACCCAAGGAGGCTTTGTGTTTTAATGAGCACGAAAGACATAAGTCTTGTGGACATTGTTTTCTCCACATCTCATGAGATGCTCAGGACTGAGACGAAGCTGTTTGAATACAGCTCCCCACTGGGCAGGGAGCCCGATGCGGGACTTGATCCCAGAACCCTGGGATCATGACCTGAGCTGAAGGCAGATGCTTAACCGACTGAGTCGCTCTGGTGCCGACCTATATGGCATTGTATTACTAAGTGTGGGTAATGTCCAGAGAGACGCAATCAGCATTTGAAGTGCCTAGTCCCAAGTCCCTTTCCTCTATCACTAATCGGAAGGGCCACTGCTAGTGATGACTGGCGTGGGCTCGGCACATCCAGTTTCCAGTCTTCTGAGGAGATAGGACAAGAGGAGTGACAGAAGTGCTGCATAATCCTGGAATGATACACAACTAGATGGATGTTCAGAGTCTGAAATGCCAATAGTAGTCTCTTCTGAGTGCACTGGGTTCTCTGTCTCCTGATCTGTTGATGTATTCATTCTACATATTTTGTGAAGGGACATACCAAATGCACCATGCAGTGCTACAAAATTTGGGAAGGACTGAGGAAAACTTTTCCTTTGAGAATGGTTTCTCTTTGAAACAAGGTCCAATCTGCCTCACCTAATGGTCTAGGTGTCCTCCACATTTCCTTAACCAATCCCCAGCATTCTCTTCAGGTGTAGCCTGGGATGGCAGCTTGCGTTATGATGACAAGATGGCAGGAGATGAGCAGCACCCAGTGGGGGGTGGGGGGGGATGATTTTCTCAAGTTAATTCCACTCATTCTCTCAGAGATTCAACCCTACCAAATTCAGATGTAGATGCGAACCAGGATAAGAACTCTTTCTTTTCAGATCACTTCCTCTGACACAGCTTTCTGAGAATGTTATGATGTCCACTGATAACCTACACTAAAGGCTACTCCTGTACAGCCAGACACGGGCTCCATGATCCAAGAAGGGAAGATCCACCCTGACTCCCCATGAAATAGAAGCGGGAAAGGGTAAGTTGGGAGGATAAGAGAACAACAAGACAAGGCTTTCGCTTCACTCGTCCTGCCATTTTGCAGCTGCTTTTGTCTGCACCATGCTGTCCCCTGGGACACACAAAATGTGGACAGGCATTTTTTTCTTCCTGCCAATGATCCAGGATAAATAAATAAACAAGTAAGTTGAAAGCAATTCTAAAAAATGTTAAATGTTTCTACTGAAGGTACAACACACAAAAAACTTAAAAAAAAAAAACAAACCCATATGGACTAACTGAAAATACAGACCAACCATAAGAAATGTCATCAGAAGCCAAGCTGATGGTTTTAGCCTGAAGGCTGAAGGAGGAAGGAAAATGTGAGGGGTTATGGAGTTCCCCATCTAAAATACATAGGTTTGTGTTGTAGAGACAAACTTTGCCCTCGTACTGGATTAGGGGAAGAATATGTGTCATGGTTTCTTACATAAGAGGCACACTTACATAAGGGATTTCTAGAAGGGACACAATGACTCCAATCTCAGGTGTGCGAAAGATACCGATAGATACAACATGCTGTGGATGACAGACGGAGCAGCTAGAACTCTGGGTCTGGGTGAAAGCCTCAAACTCAGATCTCTATTTTCATCCAGACATCATCTCATCCATTCCCCCAGGCATAGGCCATGGACATGTTTAGGGAAAGCATCTGTGTCTTTTGAAAAAGGAAGCTTTGCATTTTTTTAAAAATGACTGGCATTTACGATATGTCAGGCACCGATCCAGACATTTTATGAAGTGTATCATGAAGCAACATGCTGCATTGACATAACAACGGACTTGATCAGATCTGGATCCTTCGCTGTGTGACTGCGACGCATTTCTGACGTTTCTTTGTGTTGTTTTCCACATATGCAAGATGAGGTCAATACTACCTCCATCAAGGGATCATTGTCAAAATAAAGTGAGGAAAAACAATGTATGAAAGGTGTGCAGCTTACTGCCCAGTAAAGAAAGGTTGAGTCTCTTTCCCTGCTTGGCTATATTGTCCTGAAAACCCTATGCAATAATGTCTGCATGATACAGACACTGAGCTTGAGAGCGGTTGTGGGATCCACACTGGGTCACCCAGCTGGAAGTACTAGAATCATGGTTTCAAAGCAGGACAGTCTCATGTCAGGTCTGATGCTCTTCCCACCACCTAATTCATTGAGATTCCTGCTTCTGTATCATTTCAACAGGTAACGATCATTGCAGCCTGAACAATTCAAGCTTCACTCATCCTCAGGAAGAGACAAGGGGCAGAGGCTCTGGCAAGGTGCTCACCTGACCAAAGGTGAAGTCCATCAAAGCCATAGGAGTAGAGGTCATCGCCGACACCATTGCCTCCCCATCCTTCTCCCCCGCCAGGGTATGGAGCATAGCCAGAGGAGGAGGCCCAGCCCACCCGCAAGTGTGTGGGCTCAGCTGTTAGGAAGGGGTCCACCTGGTCGATAATCAGCTCGAAGTACCACTTCTTGTACTGCGCCGAGCCCTCGGCAACTCCAAGGAAGATGTTGGGCCGAATGCTGAAATGAAACATGGAACAAGTGGCGTCTACAGACTCTTAGGCACCGAGAAAAACAGAGAGCAAGTTGAGTAAGATCCCAGGGCACACTGTGAACTGAAGTCAAGAGCAATTTGTGTTTTTGTATTATTATTCTTTTAATTAATTAATTTTTCATTAACATCTATTATTTGCCCCAGGGGTACAGGTCTGTGAATCATCAGTCTTACACATTTCACAGCACTCACCATAGCACAGACCCTCCCCAATGTGCGTAGAGCCTCTAACACTTGATCAAGTTCTTAGTGGGAGGTGTCAGGACATTAATTCTATTTAAAAATATAAAGAATGTCTCCTTATTCCATTGAAGGCAACCAACATTTGCTGAGTGTCGACCTTGGGTAAAACATGCAAAAATGTTGCAGAGCTGTGTAACTACAGCCCCTTGTTTCTTTCTTTAAGTGGAAGAAATAGTTCACTCAAGTCCCATGTCCTGAGGAATTGGTCCAAGCATCCCTATTCTCACAGCAGCAGCTTTTCAACGAAGCATTACTTATAAGAATGGCCTCTTGAAAGCATGAAGAAATCACTATTAGAAGAAAGCAAGACAAGAAAGAAAGAAGGAAAGAAAGAGAGTGAGAGAGAGAGAGAAAGAAAGGGAAGGAAAGAGGGGGAAAGACAGACAGATGCCAAGCAGAGAAAGACAAATACTGCATGCAACTTCTTATATGTGAAACCAAAAAAAAAAAAAATCAAACTCCTAGAAACAGAGAGTAGACAAGTGGTTGCCAGGGGTTGAGGAGGAGGGTGGGATTAAGAGAAGTTAGTAAAAGCAAACAGACTTCCAGTTATAAGAAGTTATAAGTCCGAGGATCAAATTATAACATGGTAACGTAGTTGATCAACTAACACTGTATTGTACAACTGAACTTTGCCAAGAGAGTAGAACTTAGTTTTCACACACACAGAAGAGGTAAATACGTGAGGTCAAGGATTTATTAATGAACCTATGGGGCAAACCCTTTCATGTATATGTATACTAAATCATCACATTCTACACTCTAAATAACTTACAATTTTGTTCGTTAATTATGCCTCAATAAATGAAGCTGAAAAAAAAATAAAATTCAACCTAAAAAGGCAAAAAAGGGGAGAGGGGAACAGAAGTCACTTTTGGCCAACTTGTTACGGGCTGGAGGATTTCATATATCCAGCAAAATGGTTAGAAGCTGAGGACAAAGCATTTGGAGCTTCTCTCCAATTGGAATGCTATTCTTAGATGTCCACTCTTCTGCGCTGGGGGCTGTGCCCCATTCTGGGTAGGCAACAGAAAACCAGACAAGTACCAAAACAAAGTCTATGTGGATGGTTCAGGTCTGCTCTGCACTTCAGAGAAGTTCTTTCCTCACCATGTAGATTACGGAGTGAGCCTAGGCAGAAAATTGCTCAAGAACCTTAGGCCTGCCTGACACAAGGCCAGTGAGTTCACATGACTTCCATGAGCTGCATTACAGACCAGCAGGCTAGGATTCTGTGTGAGCTCAGGATGTTCATCCTGGCCTTGGCAGATAACCCTTGGGTCAATGACCATGGGCCATAGGATGAACAAGAAACCACAGGATCAACATGGGACATCCATTCTATTAAAAGATTTTAAGAAAAAAAATGTGGTTTATTAAAATAAAATTGAATACATTACAAAGAATGTACAAGACCTATGTTAAAGTAGAACATGCAACATGGCAGACCACTTCCGGTCAAATTCCTCAGCCTTCAGGTGGAACATACACTCCACTGAAGTTTGAAACTCTGTGAAAGGGGTTGGAGTACGAGGCCCTAAAACAGGACACATCTGTCCCTATCTCCTCTCCCACGCCGACTTCACCAGGAATATGATGGGTAGACAGCGCTAGCCCTCTTCCTTTCCTGTCTGGAAACAAGATGGACACTTTGGGATGACAGTGGGGGCCTTACCTGGTCACATCATTAATTAGCCGTGTCTGCAGGAGCAAGTTCCTCCGGGGCAGCAAGTTGTCACAAATCAGATTCTGGTTGGCTCTGACAGCAACCCCATTGCAGAGACAGAGGGAACACAGCACGTCCAGAACCTGCAACGGGATACATCCCCCCAAACCTCAGAACCACCAGGAGGGCACTGGGGGCAGGACTTGACTGCCAAGACGCAGGAAGGAAGCAGGCCTCCTGTGTGATGATGAGGCAAAGTAGAGGGCAAAGCAGAAGCTGACACCCTGCATGCCCTCCCCAGCCCTGGGATAAATGTGACACTCCTCAGGTACTCTCCGCTGCCCTAAAGGAAGAACAATTAGTTAACCTGTAGGAATCAAGATCCTGAGTCTCCCTCAGTTTACTTACAAAAGCCTTAGCGATAGCATCCAAAAGGGAATGCAGATACAATTAAATGTCTTTATACCCTGCAGCCCATTCAAATACTTGAAGCGGGCAGAGAGTAGAATATTTCTCCAGGAAGTTCCCCACTATCTAAATGTTAATGCCTTACTAGAGAGGTCAACAACCTTAATTTGACAATGGTAAGGCTTCTGGTATCCCATGAGTCTTTAGTATGTGAAAGTTCTTTTGGAAAACTCCCTTTTTCCTTACCTCCCCCAACCCCATAGGATATAATCAGTGCACAACATCACAACTGAAGTGCAGCAGTGCTTTCTACCCACAGATCCTGTCTCCTGTGCTATAATAAAGATCATTCTCTCAAGAATTCTTTCTTGGTCATCGGCTCCCAACTCCACCCCACCGTACCTCACCTCTATTCCAAAACCCCATCAGTGACAAGCCGGAGGACCTATTCCAAGTCAAGGGCACTCCACCTCCCTCAACAGGCATCAGTGAGCCATGTTGGAACCTGCTGCCTCTTAGGAAATGAAGCTGGCTTTCTTCTAACCTCTCAGCCCTCATCTTAGCCACCCCGCACTCCCCAAACTAGGTGTGTTCCTTGTGATCACTATTCTGCTCAAACAGGCGGGAGTCTGAGCTCTGAAGACAGACTGTCTAGGTTACTATCCTAGCCACGGCAGGACTAGGCTGAGATGAGGCATCGAGAGTGCAAAGTCCAGGCTTGACTCTCTCCTGGAGTCGTGCATGAGCAGGGGCAAGCCCTAGAAGGGCCTTCACTGGCGTTAAGCCCAAGTTTGTGCTCCCACCCGGCCTCGGCATCAGCAGGCATGCATACAGCTCTTTTATGAAAAGCACCGTTGAATAGAAAACCACAGACCCAAAATGGCATCGCTTAGGTTAGGGTCCCATGTCAGTAAACCAAAACTCACTACGTAACCAAACAGCAATTTCAAGCCCTTAGGAATGTAACCTTTAACCAGTCAACATGGAAATTTCCTGGTCAGCTCTAGGAAGTTTCCTGATACACCCCATCTGTTCCCCTAAGGAGGGCGACACTGCGTAAAACAAATGGATTCTTTGCTAATAACCACCACCACCACCACCACCCCCCCCGCCGCTGCCCTCTACCTTAAAGAAAGAACTTTCCTTCTCTGTAGTCCTTTGGAGCTCCCCTCTACTGCTAGAAGGGATGCTGCCCAATTCATGAATCAGTTAATAAAGCCAATTCAATCTTTAAAATTTCCTTGGTTGAACTTTTGTTATTTAATAGCACTAGACTCCCTTTTGGCCAAGGTCATGTAGTAGGCCTGGGAACCTCCGGTAAGTCAGCAGAGCAGATAATAGGGCAGATTCCAGTTCTTGGGTCTCTGGCTGTGATAATGTCAAAATTCATTAAGATACCCATCTACTCCCACAAATCGGTATTCAAAAACGTTCTACCCCTAGAAGGAGAACAAAACTTTCAAGAGCCCAAATGGCCCTTGAAGCTATGAGACCAGTCACCAAGCCACTTCTCTTTGTTTTCCAGCTAAGCTAGAAATGGAAAGAGCCCCCCTGCCTCCCACCCACTGTCTCCTTGGGCTGTATCCTCTGACATTCCAATTTTGTGTTCCTGTATTGACAGAGCAAACTGTGCTGGGCCAGGCCCGGCTCCTCCCTCTCTCTCCTACCAGGAGGAATGTGCAAACAGCAGTCCATAAATAACCAGCACGAACGCCAGTGGCATCTCAGTCTTTCAAAGTGGCCGCTAAGACTCAGTGCTTAGTGGGGTTGGATGGCTCCAGGTTGTTGGCATTAGTATCCATAATTCTCACAAACCAATTTTCTACCTGACTCCCTGAATGTCAATTCCGCTCCAGAGTAATACAAAGCACATTTATGGGACAAGTAGAAAAGAATCCCAACGGTACTCTAATGGAGAACCCTCACCACTGGTGCCCTGTGAAACATATTGACCGTGGAACTGGAAATCCAGAGGATAATTTCTCATTCTAAGAAAAGAGCCATAGATGGTCAGGAAATTAAATACTTATGATCCAGCCTATCACACATTGTCATCCGTCCTGCCTCAGAGTGAAGGTTCCGGGAGCTTTGCTGTCAGAGCCAGAGGGAGAGCCGTGCTTAATCCACACACAATAGGAAAAACCAGGAGGAAAAAGGCTCTGTGAGAAGCACTAGATGAACAGAGTGTCTCACCTCTAAATAAATGATGCCATAAAGCAATGGGGTTGACATGGTTTAGGCTTTGTTTCATTTTAACTTTTTTTTTTAATTTATTTTTTAAATTTTATTTATTTGACAGAGAGATCACAAGTAGGCAGAGAGGGGGAAGCAGGCTCCCTGCTAAGCAGAGAGCCTGATGCGGGGCTCGATCCCAAGACGCTGAGATCATGACCCGAGCCGAAGGCAGAGGCTTTTACCCACTGAGCCACCCAGGCACCCCTGTTTTAACTTTATTTTTAAATTTAAATTTTTAAAAGATTTTATTTACTTGAGAGAGAAAGAGAGAGAGAACACAAGCAGGGGGAGCTGCAGAGGGAGAGGGAGAAGCAGACTCCCTGCTGAGCAGGGAGCCCCATGTGGGGCTCAGTCCCAGAGCCCTGGGATCATGACCTGAGCAGAAGGCAGACACTTAACTGACCGAGCCCCCCAGACACTCCTACGCTCTATTTTAGAAGGCATTTCTCAGGGTAAAATAGAGGAATGGGGCCAAACTTTTTTTTCTTAAAAAGCTTAAATGGGTTCTTTTAAAGGTGAAGGGAGTGTAGACAACATGAACCACCACAGGGGAATGCACAAGCATTGAACCTAGGGGTCATATATACTTCTGATGGAGAGGGAGCATCTTAGTGACCTCTGGGACGTGTGGCCAGCTGTGGTAGGTACTGCTCAGCAGTCACCACATTCCATTTCCTTCTAGTCCTGAGCCTGCAGGGGCTACAATTCCCAGCTACCCTTGCAGGGATGTGGCATCATGTGACTGAGTTGTGGGCACTGGAAAGTGAGTGGACATCACCTAAAACGTCTACATAGTCCCCCTTGCACTCACACTCTCTTTCTAGCTGGATGTAGAGATTAGGAAAGATAACAAAGTTGTACTCCAACTGTGACCCAGCAGTACTAGCATTACCTTGGAGTTTGCCAGAAATGCAGGGGTTTAGGAGCACCTTCCCACCCCTGCCAGACTTACCAGCTGAGAACCTTCATTTTAACATGATGGGTAAGCACAGTGCCTTCTGAGAAGCCCTGTTCTAAGGGATGAAGGGACTGGAGCCCTCCCACTGAGTGGCCTAGGGCTGCAATGTGGAAAAAGCAATCTTCCTTATGAGAATTTGGGGTTGTTCATTTTAGGAGTTAGGCTTCTATCTATACCCTGGCCCAATGTGAGAATTTCCCTGGCTCATTCTGTGGAGGTCATCAGCTTCTGCTTGTCATCCTTTTTTGTTACTGACACCTCAGTTAATTCAACATCCTCCCCGTTTGTTTTTTTAGCTCCACTAGTCTCTACTCCCAAACACAGGCTTATGTGGGAATTCTTTAAAAATAAATACCTACTGGGTGTGCTGCATAAACAATGAATTTTGGATCACTGAAAAAAAAATAAATTAAAAAAAATAAAAAGAAAAAAAATACCTACTGTATATCCATGGAAACCTCATTTGGCTGTTGCATTCTGTCCTTTAGCTTCTGTCTATAAACAGCTCCATGCTAAAATGTATTTATTCTGTGTAAATGCTATAAAGATGCTAATTGTACTTATTCTGTGATTTTTAAAAAAATCAAGTCCTAGATTGGAAAATGAGGATTTTGAAGCCTCTGAGGAACATACTTTTTTCTTGTTGTGGATATGAACCGGGTGGCTGGAAATATTTATTGCCTTGGCTGCCTGGGAGCTCAGAGATGATTCAGCAACTTTGTGGGAGTTGATGGTTTGCTTACCTGTGTTCTATCTTTCCCCCAACCTAGGCCAAACCTTCAATTCTGTTCTATACTTTCTCAGGACCCATGATGATCCTATTTTACCATACACATATTTTTTTCATAAGTGGCTCCAAATCCTTATAGAAAAACAACAACAACAAAAAGCCAAAAACCAACTTTTATCTGGGGTGCCTGGGTGGCTCAGTCAGTTAGGCAGCTGCTTTCAGCTCAGGTCATGATCCCAGGGTCCTGGGATGGAGCCCTGCATGGGGTTCCCTACTCAGCAGAGAGCCTGCTTCTCCCTCTTCCTCTCTGCTTACTTGTGTTCTCCATCTTTCTGCCAAATAAATAAAATCTTGAAAAAAAATTTTACCTGTGCCAATGTTGAGGAGATCTGGAGTAAGGTAGGTTTGGGGGCAAATAAAAAGGTCATATTGTATTTTTATTATCAAATGCTCAGTCCATGGGAAAGTCAGAAGATGACTTACAGGGTTTGATAATTGTTCTTTTTACCAAAAAATAAAATCAGTGCTACTAACAGAGAGTAAGATGGGAATGGACTCTGGCTTGACTCATTCATTCCTTTTATTCATGTATTACACCTTTAACAAACATGGATCAAGTGCCTGCCATGTATAACATAAGAGCCCGTCACTGGGAGGAATGCAAAGTTGGTTGCTGCCTTGAAGGATCTTCGAGTCTGTGAGAGACATCTATGTGTAGGAAGGGCAGAGTGGAGCCACCAAGTAATGGAGTGCTAGCTGCATAAGATTTGAAATGGGGAGACCATGTTCAACTGGAACCAGAAAAAGCTTCATGGAGGCAGTGGCGTTTGAGTAAAATATTGAAAGGCAGACAGAACTGCGATGGGTCCTGGAAAACTAAGAAGTGAGGAGATAGGGAGCAATCTGCAAGAGCCAAGTCATGGAGAGGTCGAGGGACAGAGGACCCTGAGAGAAAGGCATGTTCCCAGTGTACACTTCCCTATCCTTTTCACTCCAAAGACTGGGTTCTTTTCTTCAAACTTCCTGGTCTTTGCTTGATCATGATTTAGATGAGTGGAAATGTCTTCCATGGCAGGGAGAAGAGCTAACAAGTGAAAAATCTCAGAGGCAAGGAAGCATACTAATGCCACTACTGTAAACACTCTCCATTCTCAACTGGCAATTAGAGTTGGAGTGGCACAAAAAGGGGCTCATCAAACCATGAGATGTCCAACCCTTTTTTTTTTTTTTTTAATAAAAAAAGAAAAATGTCACGACCCTGAAGACCGTGGATAGACCCAAAGGGACATTCAAATTCCAGTCTCAGAAATGCTAGCTTGTATAAAAATGCCTTCTACTTACAAATTCTTCCCTGCATGGTTTTGTATTTAGAGAGCTGTAAAAATAAGAACACAAAATTAAAAATATTCCCGCAGAACATGCGGACCCCAAAGAACAAGCTCAGAGAAGGCAGTTTGAGAAACACTGGGAAGAATGTGAAACTGTGAGTGGGAGACCCAAAGTCTGGTTCTAGACTGTCATGAATTAGCTGGGTGGCCCCCTGGCAGGTGGCTTCACATCTCAGGGCCCACGTGCCAGCCCTGCTTCGGCCGCTGTCAAGTGGAAATGAGAACACTACTTCCTGGGGTCATCCTGAGGACAAAGGAAAACACCTGTGAACTCGGAGGGCAGTACCTGGCATTTGTCAAAGGCAAAATCAACGATCGCGATCGTCATCGTCATCATTATTTGTTGCCGTTATTGGAAGAGCTGGGAGGTGCCTGGTGGTTTGAAAATGCTTTATATTCTCAGTCCCTGTCTTCAAGGAAAACTAAGTGAAGAGATCAGACACATGTGAAAACCCAGGACTTGAGAAAAAGGAGTGGCCTGAAGAGCAAAACACTACACACTGGTATTTTCCAAGCAAAGAGAAAACATCCCAGCGGAAGTCTGGCCTTTCCGTTGTTTACAAAGCTACGCAAGGAGCCCTGGTGATGATCTGAGACAGATTTCTCTGGGAAAACAAATTTTATCCACTCCCATCATTTCTAAGGGAAGGTCTGAATTCATGGCAAGCCAACCTTCATCCAAAAATCCACCAAAAGACAAAAAAGGGATCTATCCCTGAGGAGCCTTTTATGTACCTAGAACATACTGCCTGAAGTTTCCCAACACCACCGGAATTTCTCAAACAGCACCTTGGCTCTAGGAGATGAAACGTTGCTCTGGTAATCCGCAGGGATCACATATCAGCCCAGTTATTGATTTGTAGCAAAAGTCCTTTGGCTCAACTTGGACTCCCATTTCTCCACTTTGGAATGGGCCGAATAGTCATCCACTTGCCACCAAGTACCATCCATTACACGCTTTGTGGCTTCTGGCTCACAGAAGCCATAACAAAGCTGGTTATTCATTAAGCACGTTATGTGGTATGATCACAAAGAAGACCCAGGAGCAATGAAACGAGAGAGCAGCTTTTCTCCCATCAGTGGGCTCCCCCTGACATCTGTATGTACCTCATGGCTCGGACCGCGTGTTACTTGGGTGCTTATCAATTACTCTTATTATGCTTTGCAGACAGGAGGGAACAGATGCGGGTCTGATGCTGGAGCCTCCTGCCTGCCTTTGATTTACCACATTCAGGAAAGCAATTACAGGAGTCACATTCTTCTTTCTCTTCTTTGTCAAGCAATTCCACCGATACTAAGGACCATGGCTTTCTTGTTTCCTAAGGGAGACACACCTCGGCGAAGCTGCGGAGGCTCACTCTCCCAGACCCCCCTGAGCGTGTCTCAAAAGAGTAGTGCCCCCAGATGAGGAGGCCCAGCAACCAAGCTGAGTTTTCTCCACTGTGTAGGTGCACAGCTGCTGCCCCTTATGTCACTGGCTCTTGAAATACTCTCCCTCAGCCTGAGGACCCCCCAGCTCACTCATTCATCAGAGCAGTACCCCCCACCCCCACCCGGCTACAGGGCAGATATTGAAAGCCCAAGAAAAAACACATTTTAATAGACCTTCTGTGCAGACCGTTCTGTCTAAGACATAGAATTCCATAAAATTAGGCAGAATTTTAAGGCATCTCAAAATATCCATAGAGCTTTCCACCTTAGAAAATGAAGTGGCATTCTCTCCATTGCGCAGAGGGTATCACTGAGGCCCCAAAGCACACAGCTGTTTTGTATCAAAGGGAAGGGCTGGCAGCTTCAGTCCTCTTGCCTGCTCATGTAGATTCATTTACATCACACAGTTTGACTCAGGATAAATCTGATTTCATTTATGAACAAGCCAGTTGCCAAGACGTCCTATACTAGTCTTATCTGATTTTTGTGTATCTTCTTTATACAGCTTGGTATTAGCTATTCCAGTACTGAGTTCCTGGGCCGAGGGTGGGAGCCAGTACTGCAGCTGGCCTTGCCCAGATCCTCCTAGCTCAGTGCCTCCCCCTCGTTGGCTGTGTGCTCAGGGCTGAAGACAGTGACCCGGGCTTGGAAAGCGGAGACACAGAGAGAACATGCAAGATGCAGTGTAACTGTCTGGCTTGGAGTGTGCGCCTAGGTAAGGAAGGCTCTTTCGGAGCCTCAGTTTCCCAAGGTCAACTCTTCTCCCCCACCCCCACCCCCAAATCAAAGCCAAGAAAGAGATTCGTCCACATGCTCTCAGTAATACATACTGCTTATGAAGCATTGGGGAGGGAAATGTCAGGTCAAGTCCATCATTGTTTGGGTTCTTTCTGATACCTACCTTGTGATTCCGCCCATGCTTATCCAACAGGGAGATGATGGACTTGATGTGGCCCTCGGCTATCAGATTTAAGGCTTCTGGGCTTTCAATCAAGATGCAGTGCAAAACTTCCAAGATACCTGCATGAATGTCACAAAAAATCAGACAGACATGAAATGGCCATCATTTAGAAACCTAAATTATGAGAAAAGACCATCTTGAGGGGACAGGATATTATCCGTTCCTTGACTGTATTAAATATCTCCAGCCAGAAGAAAGACTGTTGCCGTGTCTGGCAGACTTCAAGAGCCTCGGCAGCCTACCTTGTCTGTAATTTAGAGGAGAGTTTTGTTTAGCACTGACTGTACCTCCCTTCCTCCTCGACAAAGATATGCATCCTTCTATGTCAAAATACAGACAAGCAGCAGGTGAAATAAGTCAGAGAAAAACAAATACCAGATGACTTCACTCCTACGTGGAATTTAAGAACTAAAACAAAGGAAAAAAGAGACTTGACTATGAAGAACTAGTGGTTACCAAAGGGAAGGTGGGTGGGGAAGAGGTGAAGACTGCATCCTGAGGAGCCCAGAGTACAGCATGGAATTGCTGACTACGTCCTACACCTGAAACTGATATGACCCTATGTCAGCCATACTTCAATTTAAAAAAGGAAAAAATTATAGAGAAGTGGCTGTAAAAATTGAATTCTTAATTTGGTCAAGCCAAGCAACACCTAAGTTTAAATATATCTAAAAAAGCAAATGCCCAGTTGAAAACAAATTCTCAAGATCCTTCAAGTAATTTAGAAAGTATCTGGAGTTTTCCTTGAATGAGAATTCTTCTGAGAACCACCCCAGAAATTATTTTCATTTCATAATGCACTGCTGTATCAAGCAAACTATAAACGCACCAAACAGAGACTACTTGTTTTGCCCCTTTTCTCGGAATGCTATGTGGTTTTTCGTATTAAGCGAAAATTGAAGAAAAGCTAGCTGGTATCCCCAGAGCCTGGCAAACACAAGGGCAAAGCACCATGATGGAAATATAAGGGAAGTGGTTGGCCTATGTCCTTATTGGTTTTACTGAGAAAATTCCCCTTGGTCTGTATTTCTCGAGGCTTTAATAAATTACTATGAAATATAATCTGGCCCATGGAGGAGGCACTGAAGAAGATGGAGGCTTGGGAAGACACAGGTGAAGGTGGATGGATAGTCCTTAAGAGAGCTTTCCTTTGGTCTGTCTGTTCAAGCTCCAGCCATCTCTAGACAATGAAAAAAGCATCAAACCTCTCAGTATCCCAGAAAGGGGCCCACATTTGTCATGTCCACTCATCTCTGAGGAAGACAGCTGCTGAGCCTTACCGCAGCCACTTAACCATGATAAACTCTCCCTGGCTCAGATTCTCTGTGAGTCATCAAGAAGGGTTGTAGAGACTGTCTTTTTTCCACTGTATATTTTTTCCTGTTTTGTCGAAGATTAATTGACCATAGAGTTGAGGGCCCATATCTGGGCTCTCTACTCTGTTCCACTGGTCTATGTGTCTGTTTTTATGCCAGTACCATGCTGTCTTGGTGATCACAGCTTTGTAATAAAGCTTGAAATCAGGTAACGTGATGCTCCCAGCTTTATTTTTGTTTTTCAACATTTCCTTAGCGATTCGGGGTCTCTTCTGATTCCATACAAATTTTAGGATTATTTGCTCCATCTCTTTGAAGAATGTTGGTGGAATTTTGATCGGAATGGCATTAAAAGTATAGATTGCTCTAGGCAGTATAGACATTTTAACAATGTTTATTCTTCCGATCCAAGAGCAAGGAATGGTCTTCCATCTATTTGTGTCGTCTTCAATTTCTTTCATGAGTGTTCTGTAGTTCCTCGAGTACAGATCCTTTACCTCTTTGGTTAGGTTTATTCCCAGGTATCTTACGGTTCTTGGTGCTATAGTAAATGGAATCGATTCTCTAATTTCCCTTTCTGTATTTTCATTGTTAGTGTATAAGAAAGCCACTGATTTCTGCAAAATATACAGTGAAAAAAGACAGTCTCTTCAATAAATGGTGCTGGGAGAACTGGACAGCTATATGTAGAAGAATGAAACTCGACCATTCTCTTACACCGTACACAAAGATAAACTCAAAATGGATAAAAGACCTCAACGTGAGACAGGAATCTATCAGAATCTTAGAGGAGAACATAGGCAGTAATCTCTTCGATATCAGCCACAGCAACTTCTTTCAAGATATGTCTCCAAAGGCAAAGGAAACAAAAGCGAAAATAAACTTTTGGGACTTCATCAAAATCAAAAGCTTCTGCACAGCCAAGGAAATAGTCAAGAAAACAAAGAGGCAACCCACGGAATGGGAGAAGATATTTGCAAATGACAGTACAGACAAAAGGTTGATATCCAGGATCTATAATGAACTCCTCAAACTCAACACACACGAAACAGGCAAACATATCAAAAAATGGGCAGAAGATATGAAAAGACACTTCTCCAATGAAGACATACAAATGGCTATCAGACACATGAAAAAATGTTCATCATCATTAGCCCTCAGGGAGATTCAAATTAAAACCACATTGAGATATCACCTTACACCAGTTAGAATGGCCAAAATTAACAAAACAAGAAACAACATGTGTTGGAGAGGATGTGAAGAAAGGGGAACCCTCTTCCACTGGTGGTGGGAATGCAAGTTGGTGCAGCCTCTTTGGAGAACAGTGTGGAGATTCCTCAAGAAATTAAAAATAGAGCTTCCCTATAACCCTGCAATTGCACTCCTGGGTATTTACCCCAAGGATACAGATGTCGTGAAAAGAAGGGCCATCTGTACCCCAGTGTTTATAGCAGAAATGGCCAGGGTCACCAAACTATGGAAAGAACAAAGATGCCCTTCAACGTACGAATGGATAAGGAAGATGTGGTCCATATACACTATGGAGTATTATGCCTCCATCAGAAAGGATGAATACCCAACTTTTGTAGCAACAAGGACGGGACTGGAAGAGATTATGCTGAGTGAAATAAGTCAAGCAGAGAGAGTCAATTATCATATGGTTTCACTTATTTGTGGAGCATAACAAATAGCATGGAGGACAAGGGGTATTAGAGAGGAGAAGGGAATTTGGGTAAATTGGAAGGGGAGGTGAACCAGGAGAGACTATGGACTCTGAAAAACAATCTGAGGGGTTTGAAGTGGTGGGGGGGTGGGAGGTTGGGGTACCAGGTGGTGGGTATTATAGAGGGCACGAATTGCATGGAGCACTGGGTGTGGTGAAAAAATAATGAATCCTGTTTTTCTGAAAATAAATAAATTGGAAAAAAATCTAAAAAAAAAAAAAGGGTTGTAGATAGGGCGTCAAGGGTGATCGAGGTTGGCAGCAGGGGGGAGAGAGGGACAATCATTTCCTCCTCTCCCATGGTCATTGTTCAGTCTGCTTCTGACCAAACAGTCAGGAGAAGGATGTCCAGAGAGGATTTAGAAACCCAGAGAACAAGAGTGCAGGCAGCAAGGGAAGAGACCAGGAAACTGAGTGGGGGATGGGGGGGGAATGGGGGGGGGTGGGGAGGGATGGTGGCGATCAAAAGATCCACGGGGTGGAGATGAACACACAAAGTAAAAAATGAAACAGAAAAGGAAATCACTGAAGTCTAGCTTACTGTTGTTAAATAAAGCCAGAGCGAAGCCAGGAGGATTTAGGACTTTCTTTTTGTTGGGAGTAATTATTTGCAGATTGTTGTTGATTCAGTGGAAGAAAGAATTATTCAAGGATTCAACTTTTTTACTCTTTCTTTCTTTCTTTCTTTCTTTCTCTCTCTCTCTCTCTCTTTCTTTCTTTCTTTTTTACACAAAGGGTGAAAACCCCACCTTCTGCAGTTGTTTCCTGCCACTTCTTACCTGAGGAAGATTCTAGTCTGTCCAGTTTGCTGATTAGCCAGTCGAGGTTGTTAGAGAATTGAGCGCAGTTGTTTCTGTTTCCACGAATGAGAGCAGCTGCAAAGAAGGAAATGTTTGAGCATGTAGGTTAAAGGACACGGAGATGAGCATAAGAATTTGGGAAGCTGTCAAATACTTAACTGCTAGGCAACTAAAAGGAACTGAGTGTAACAATCTTCCCCTTCCAAGCTCTTGGATACAATTGTTCCTATATTTGGAAGAGTAAAAATCTACCATTCACTCAAATATTCCAGAGAATTTATGCACTGAACACCTGTCTACTTGCTGGGAACAGAGCAGTATGAACACAACAGCAAATCCCCTGCCTTTATGAAGAAGGTGAAAGAGACAACGAACACACAAATTCATAAAATTACTTCAGATAGCAACAAGCAAGAAAAATATCTGCTTGGTTACTGGTTTAAGAACTCCATTCTTTGCAGTGTTTTCTTAACCCTAGCTAGAGATTTGCAATTTTCCATGCTAAGGGAGGCATCCCAGTGAAAACAGCCGGGAAATTTGGTTAAACTAATAGGCGAATAATAAGGAAACATGAAACTCTAAAATATCTAAGTCATATCAGCATGTGACAATGATTCCCGAAGTGTGGTCCCAGGACTGGAATGTGTCACCTGAGAAATTGTTGGAAATGCAAATTCTCTGTCCTTATCCCAGATCTGAATCTGAATCTGAACCTCTGGGAGGGGACCCAGCATCAGTGTCTTAACCAACTCTCCACTTGATTCTAATGCCTGCTCATGTTTGAGAACCACTGGTAGATGATATTGCTAAGGGAGGGAGAGAATTTGCTATCAGTAGATTTTCACCAAGCTAGACCCACCTAACAGCCCTCCATAGACCTGGCCTCTGCCACAGACCCATGTAAACTGGGCCCATGCACTTGTTCTTTATGCTTTTGGTTTTCAAAGATAGGTTTTACAGATGCTTGAAAGATATTTGGATAAGGAAAGGACTTCCTCCAGACCTCTGCTTTGTATCTCCACAGTTAGAGGACGGCAGAATTCAGTTGGATTTCCAGGTCAGCTGCAACAAAGGGGTTAAGCACAGGGTGCTGGGGGGCGGTCAGCTGGCCTCACACCACAGTTCTAGAATTTATGACATGTATGGCCTTAGGGAAGTTATGACATTTCTGAGCATCAGTTTCTTTTGATTCACGACTAAACGGGTAACAGTACCTACACCTCAAAGTGTTGTTCCTCAGATCAAAAAGAGATATTCCACTGCTTGGCACAAAAAGCTCAGTAACTATTAACTACTCCTGTTGTAAAAATTACTGCTGAGTTAGAGCCTTACCATTACAAAGTATTATAGTTGGAAGGGATTTTACTACAGTGGTAGTCCAATCAGCCTGACCCTTGACATCGAGAATGCGCCCAACCGGATGTCTTCAGCTCCCCCCCTGGCCCACTCACCTTTCTGTGAACTTCCTCTAATGGGAGATACACTTCAGAGCAAAAGCCCAAAATGCTGCTTCATCGTCTCATCTGGGTAACTCCCAGTGGCCACCTTCTCACACAGGCTCATACTGTCTTCCACCACCTCCCTCCCCCAGTGTGGTGGTTTGGGCCCATGTGGGGGTGCTAGTTACCGCAGGCCCCGGGACATCACCCCCTCTCCATACTGTGAGAAGAAAGGCTGGGTGCTGGAACTTCTTCACTCTCCACCTTTATTCCCTGAACAAAAGGAGATAACGAAGAGGCCAAAGCACCAGGAATCAGGACTGCCTGACAAGTGGCCAATGAGAGGTCAGAGAGCTGAAAAGAGGAACCATCTTTAATGTGCAGGTGTCCAAGTCTAAACGTGGAGGGCGCTGCAAACACGTTCGAGTCTTGTTCCCTCATTTTAAAGAGGAGGGACTGAGGTCCAGAGAGACGAAGTGACTGTCAACGGTGTTATGGGTGGTTTTGGCAAGACTGATCCCCACCTGCTTTCACTCTCTGCTGACTTCTTGCTCTAAGTGTGGAAAATACAATAAGCTGCTGGCTAACAGAATGTATGGCTGGCTAACAGAATCAAATGGTTAGAAAAGGCTTCCAAGTGGAGCCTGTGTGGCTCAGCTGGTTAAGCGTCTGTCTTTGGCTCAGGTTGTGATCCCTGGGTCCTGGGATGGAGCCCTGCGTGGGACTCCTTGCTCAGGAGGGAGTCTGCTTCTCCCTCTGCCCCTCACCCTGATCATGCTCTCTCTCAAATAAATAAACAAAATCTTAAAAAAAAGAAAAAACTTCCAAGAATGGGGCTAGATGACCATCAGCCATGTAGAGACGCCCCCTCAGAAATCTTCCCAGGGAGAGGCTGTGTGTGCTTACCGAGCAGTTTGTAGAGGAGGTTCAGGATTTCCTTCCAAGCCATGCCACTCTCCTCCCTTGCGATCCCCGCAAAGTGTGCAACACTGTTGTAGATATTTAAGCGGTCAATGCAGTTTAACACAAGGGCCAACATTCCCTGTGAAGGACAGGTGGGGAAAAGATGAAAGCTCCCAATTAAGAAAGCAGGATTCTGTTCTTTTCCCTCTCGGGTCATTCACATTTTATAGCTGATGACGCTAATGTGCACACAGACCATCACATGCCAGTTTGGATTTTGTTTTCTTCCTAAAAACAAAACATACATTCTTGTGCCTCAGAGACATGAAATAGCATCCATATGGCCGGGGGTTGGGGAGAGGTGGGAATTAGCAGTTTCCTCATGACAGGTTTGCCCCCGTGTGTTTAACTCCATCTAAGGACATATCAAAAGTGGAAGCATGAATGAGGCCCCCAAAAGCTTGCTTTGGGCCTGGCGTGAAATGACGCTGACTTTCCCAGCAACAGCCCTCGATACAGTTTCTATTTTCCTATTAAATCTCAAGAAATTCCATTCAGATGCATAAGACAACCATGCTTGCTTCCTCCCTCTCCTCTGTCAAAAGGGTAGGATTTAGAGACAATAAAACCAAAAGTGGATTTTAACTGCTTCTCTTCTAAATGACAATATGATGCTGCGCAGTGAAAGCATCCATGCCTCGTTGTTTTTAAAGAGAGAGAGAGTCTCAGTAGCCTTTCGGGCATCATGTCCCCAGAGCCAGTCTGCTTGGATCAGGAGACTGAGCAGGGACGGGTCTATAGGCCCCTAACTTTGGAAACAGCCAAGGAACAAGCCCTGTCCCCAGGAACAGAGGCGCTGCAGGAGTGGGACCATGGCCTGTTACTGCCAAATCATCACGTCCAAGTTCAAAGAAGGCCTGTGACTTTTCCAAGATCACACCTCACCAGGGATGAAGCCTAGGATGGAGCCAGAACTTGATCCAGGGCCTCCTGGGTCCCAAGTTAGTTTTTCCTTGCATTCAGGTCTCCTCCCTTATGACCCAGACACTCGGGTTCTTGGTAAGACCTGGCTTTACTTGTTATCTTTCAAGTTCAGGTCCCCAGTCATTGCAGACATGGTAGAACCTGGGCGTTTGTATTTTTTCAAACAGGTTTCCTAGGTAATTCTGACTGCTTCTAAAATTTGGGAACCACAGCCAATGCCATGCTTTAATAGCTGAGACTGAGCACAGACTGGCATATACACGTGCGCTGCGGCACTGAAGTTTTGAAGACTTGGAGTCTTCCAACTTCAGTGGGAGTGTGCCTAGATCCATGGTTACAATGTGTACTGGGAGTGTAACCACGGGTGGCAGACAGGGAAGGTCAGCTGCCAATGCATCCTTTCCTTTCCGGCATCCCTCTCTCTCTTGTTCTTCCATAGCTACCCGCATGTGCGGAGACAAAGCTGAACTGCCATCCTAAGGATATGCTAGCTCTGGGAATCTCTGCATTTATTCTCTCGCAAAGAGAATCTCAACTTTTAATTTTTTCGACTTACCTCCTCCTTGAAGAGATTCTGTCTGTTCTTGAGCGAGCGGAGTTTGTTCTGTTTGTCCTCGTGCTGCATCTCCTCCTCTGGGGGCTGAAAGTAGGCAATCAAGTCCTGCAAGGTCTGCAGGACCTCTTGGATCGGCAGGGTGACAGGGGCTGCTGCGCGGTTGTTCCCGCTAAAGACACAAGATGGATGCGGCTCAGGTCTGGGCCTTGGGTGGGGACCCTGACGAGCGTCCGCCGGGTCCTGGTTCTTACCCGCCCCACGATGGGCACCAGGCCCGGCTTCCCGCAGCAGTCGCCGAGTGATTACCACACATTCACGTCTGCTAACCAAAAGAGCCACAGAAGAAAACATCTGACTCGATTTTAAAGACCTTACGTCAACAAAGGGAAAGGATCCGTGCCTTCTGCCATGCTTTCTCATTTTCTGCATAAGAACACTTAAAAATAACTTACTAAATCACAGTTCTTTCGAATGATCCCAGATTCCTCTTGGAACAGGTTAAAACATTAGGTTGGAAGGGTTTCTATCAACTCCATCTGTGCTTTTGCCTCCTCTCTCCCTTTCTGTCTCTTTCTCTCTTCACGGTTTTCATGTCTCTGCATGGGTTTTATTTCATCAAGGTTTTGTGTGTGTGCATGTACACATGAGCTCCTCTTCCCCCTTTGTGGAGGTCTCCTCCTGACTTCCTCTGTGTGGCCTCCGCACTCTTTCTCAGCAATCGACCCCCTCTCTCCGCATTCTTCCTCTCTGTCTTCATGACCCTTCCTCAGTGTTCCCTCCCCCACCACCTCTCTTGTTCTCTCTGCTGTGGCCCTCCTATCCTGAATGTCTGTTTCTGTCCAACTTGGTCAGAGTTTTTCAAAAAGTCTTGTGATTAAATCCCATCAATACAGAGACACCACAAATCTCCACAGATGGGAAAAAGAAGCCATTTCCCATCCCCTTGATGGGTACATTGGTGAGCCTTCTGGAGAACAAAGGCTATAAGGAGGAAGGGGAAAACAGACCCATCCCCTGTGAAACTGCCTCACTGCCCCAGGGAACTGGGAACTGGCAGAGTGTATAAATCACCTCAGAACTTTTCCTTGGGTCAATTTCTAAGGAGTTCTCCTCAGCATTGACAGGATATTTGGTTACCTAATAGTCTGGACACATGCTAAGAAAAGACTTACCAGGCCTAAAGCAAAGGCTTAACAAGCCCAAAGAACACTCAGATTATGAAGTGACAATTCCAATTTTGTATACAAAAAAGGCCAAGTGAATGAGATGTGGACAGAACCCCAGTGGACTACAGACACGGAGGGCCTTCTCACCAGGGTGGGCGCTGGCCTACGGGAAGAGCTACGGAAATGCTCACTTTATGACTATCCGAGATACTCCAGGATATAGAGCGTGGGAAAGAGAATGCTGTGAGGACATGAAGTGAAGGTTTGGGAAGACAAAACCCAGTCAGGAATGACTTCCTAATTCTAGATTCAAGGAAAAAATGAATACAGTATCTCCAGTTGGTTTGGCCCAGATGCAGATTCTCCCAACCCCTGCCCCCCTTTTTGAAAAAATTTGAGTTTACTAGAAACAATGACATGTGTTAAGTAAATAGTGTTGCTTTGGAGATATATAATATATATATGATGAAAAGATAAAAGACATTTTTAGCATTTTTGTAGTTTGAAGAGAGAACTATACAGGGGGCCAGAAAACCCAATTTATAGTCATTGCCATGAACCTATGATATTTGGAGTGTCTCTAAACCTCCTGTGCTTGGTTTTCCACCTAGAAAATAGGAACGGTACAACCTTTATTATTGCCAGGGTCCTTCTGGGTCTAATTTTGTTCTGTGGGTTCTCATTGCTAGATTGCTTCATCTTGTCCCTTCGAAACCCATCAATATGATAGTATTCCACTGGACTAAAGGCAGATCCCTCTTTCCCTCAAAGCAGAACACATCCCACCCACAGGCCTGGCACTAGGGACAGTGGGGAAACAGACATGACCTCTGAATGGCTTCATGGTGATCACCTTCTACTCCAGAACCTTGGGGGAGACCCAGATGCACCCAGGATAGGGACAAGATGGTGTCTCAATTCAGAACGAACTACAGTGGTACCTTAGTCATCCCAGCTTTTTACTTTTTTTCTGCTCTCTGATTGAGCCACTGCCCCACTATGTTCCCAGATCTTTGCAAGGACTTCTTTTGTTTAATTCAAGTAAGATCTCAGGGGATTCTGAATATTTACCATACTATTACCATAACACAATTATTTATGTAATATTTCCATCCTAAGGTTAAACTCAGGACAGCTGGATAGTATCTACTCGTCAGCAGGATTTCTGAGACTCCCTCACCTTTCACATCTTTCATGTGTCTTACTGGACAGCTCCCAGCAGCTGCTGGGATGATGAGCAGGATGATGAGACAGCACAAGCCAACTTTAACCTTTCTTCCGCATTGTTCTTTCTTCTTTCTTCCCTATTCATTTAACTTTAATTTGCTTTCTCAGAAGGCCACCCCCCTCCTTCTGGTTTCCATTGTACACAGAATGTTCTGTCATTTTCTCAAAAAAGATAGGAGGGGAGAATCTCCTTACCATTTTTTTTTTTTTTTAAAGTCTTTCACTTCCCAGCTCTTGCAAAATCCAAGTACTATGGCTTTTGCAGCCCCCATCCCTGCTGCACAGGCTTATTTTTCAGCAGTCCTACTTTCTTCTAAAACATCCTGTGGCTCAGACAGCTAAGAATTTCCCCAACCGACAGGGGAACATCCAGATCATCTGACTGAGGAACTCAGGAAATCCTCTCCCTCACAAAAATGATGATAAAATGGGGCAAAATCATCCTAAACAATTTTTTTAAGGACTCTGGAAATTGACCAAAGGCATACAACAAATTGAGTTTTTTTTGTTTTGTTTTGTTTCTTTGTTTTAAATAATGAGGCTTGGTGAGTCCACCTGGGTGGCTCAGTTGGTTAAGCGCCTGCCGTCAGCTCCAGTCATGACCCCTGGGTCCTGGTATAGAGCCTCACATTAGGCTTCCGGTTCAGTGGGGAACCTGCTTCTCCTTCTCTCTCTGCCTGCTGCTCCCCCTGCTTATGCTCTCTCTTTCTCAAATAAATGAATAAAATATTTTTAAAAATTAAAAAAAAAAAAAGAATGAGCCTTGCTAAGAGATGTAGAACCCTATGGTATTTCAGCCTGAGGCTGTCCTCAGGCCCACCTCTAGCTTTAGATCAAAGGAGTTCTAACAAGGTGGGGCAGACCCTGAGCAAGGTCACACATGTACTCAGGAAGAGCTGGAGAGGGATGTAGCCATCTACTTATCTCTGGCTTTATCTGAGGTTGTGGGCAAGCAGAAAGCGAAATCCAGGACAGACCTAAAACTGTGTGAACTCTGAATGTGTTATCTAACCCACAAGCAGGCCCATCACCAAATACCTGTAAGAAATATAAGGCGACCAGGCTGAGCTTGTAAGAAATACTGAGGGAAGTTCTTCAGGTTGAAAGAAAATGACACCAGATAGTAACTAGAATCTATATGTAGGAATAAAGAGCACTAGTAAAAGTAATTATGTAGGTAATATAAAATATGGTATAAATATGTTCATTTCTCTTTTGTTTTTATATTTTTAAAAAACAAACAGATGGGGCACCTGGGTGACTCACTCGTTAAGTGCCGGCTCTCATCTAATGTCATGATCCCATTATCCTGGGATTGAGCCCCGCATCAGGCTCCCTGCCTCTCCCTCTCCCACTCTCCCTGCTTGTATTGCCTCTCTTGCTGTGTCTTTCTCTGTCAAATAAATAAAATCTTTAAAAATATAATTAAAAAATTAAAAATGAATGGATAAGAAAATAATTGTAAAAAAAAATTGTAAAAAAAATTGTACTGCTGGGCTTATACCAAAGGAGGATGTAATATATATAGCAGTATTATTTCAAGGAGGAAAGCGAGAATGAAATGCTGGAGCAAAGTTGTTTGGTTTTACATGTTAAGTTAGTTTTAATTCGAGGTAGAGTGTCACAAATTAAACACCTACCAAGTTGCCTAGAACAACCACTAAGAATATAACTCAAGACAGCAGTAAAAAAAAAAAACAAAAACAAAACACACACACAAAAAAAACCCCAAATCCCTCAGCAAAGCAATTAAAATGGTAGACTAGAAAATATCTAAAACAAAAGAAGGCAATAAAGGAGGAAGACAGAAACAAAAAGAACATGAGATATATAAAAATCAGATAGCAACATGGTAGACATAAATTCAACAGTTTAAATAATTACATTATCTATAAATGGATTACACACACCAATAAACGGAGAAGACTGTCAGAGTACATTGAGAAAACAAGATTCAATGTATCCTCTGTACAAGATACACTTTATAGATTCAAAGACACAGGTTGCAAGTAAAAGGCGTGAAGAACTTATTCCTTGCCAACAGTAACCACGATCTGTATGTGAGACCTCTGGAGTGGCTCTACAAATTAGACTTAAAGATAAAAAATGTTCATAGAGAAAAAAAGGGAAATGTTTTCTAATTATAAAAAAGTCAATTTATCAGGGAGATATATCTGTTATGAACATATAACCACCCAAAAACAGACACCAAAATACATGAAAGTTGAAGTTGGGAAAACCAAGGGAGAAACAGACAATTCAGCCTAATAGTGAGAGATTAAACACCCTATTCTCAGTTAACATAACATCTTCTAATGTAACTAGTTTATAAAAGGCAAAACCACATGATCATCCAAATAGACAAAGAAAAACAATTTGCCAAAATCTAACACATTCAAGATAAAAAAAACCTCTTAACAAATACAGGAACTCAAGAGAACTTCCTCAACCCCTTAAAGTCACCTACAAAAGCCCTACAATTAACATCATATTCAATAAACAAAGACTGAGTGTTTTCCTGTTAAGATAGGAACAAGAAAAGGATATATGTTTTTTCCACTTTTATTTCACATTGTAATGGATGTTCTAGCCACTGCAATCAAGGGGGGGCAAGGAACAGGAAAGAAAGGGTATCCATTTTGTAAAGGAAAAAAACCAGAAATTTATTAACAAATGACATGATCCTGTTTGTAGATAAAGAATGCACACCAAAAAAAAAAAAAATCCACTAGAATAAACTTTTCAAATAAGTCACAGGACGCATGATTGATATTTAAAAAACTCAATTTCTGTTCCTTCCGTATTATGTATGCAGTGAACAATTTGAAAAGAAATTAAGAGAACAATTCCATCTGTAGTAGCATCAAAAATACTTAGGGATAAATTTTATAGAAGACACCTAAGGTCTATTATCCATTTTGAGTTTATCTTTGTGTACAGTGTAAGAGAATGGTCGAGTTTCAACGTGAGACAGGAATCCATTAGAATCCTAGAGGAGAACATAGGCAGTAATCTCTTCGATATCAGCCACAGCAACTTCTTTCAAGATATGTCTCCAAAGACAAAGGAAACAAAAGCGAAAATGAACTTTTGGGACTTCATCAAAATCCAAAGCTTCTGCACAGCAAAGGAAATAATCAAGAAAACAAAGAGGCAACCCACGGAATGGGAGAAGATATTTGCAAATGACAGTACAGACAAAAGGTTGATATCCAGGATCTATAATGAACTCCTCAAACTCAACACACACAAAACAGACAAACACATCAAAAAATGGGCAGAAGATATGAACAGACACTTCTCCAATCAAGACATACAAATGGCTATCAGACACATGAAAAAATGTTCATCATCACTAGCCATCAGGGAGATTCAAATTAAAACCACATTGAGATATCACCTTACACCAGTTAGAATGGCCAAAATTAACAAGACAGGAAACAACATGTGTTGGAGGGGATGTGGAGAAAGGGGAACCCTCTTCCACTGTTGGTGGGAATGCAAGTTGGTGCAGCCACTTTGGAGAACAGTGTGGAGATTCCTCAAGAAATTAAAAATAGAACTTCCCTATGACTCTGCCATTGCACTCCTGGGTATTTACCCCAAAGATACAGATGTTGTGAAAAGAAGGGCCATCTGTACCCCAATGTTTATAGCAGCAATGACCACGATCGCCAAACTGTGGAAAGAACAAAGATGCCCTTCAACGGACGAATGGATAAGGAAGATGTGGTCCATATACACTATGGAGTATTATGCCTCCATCAGAAAGGATGAATACCCAACTTTTGTAGCAACATGGATGGGAATGGAAGAGATTATGCTGAGTGAAATAAGTCAAGCAGAGAGAGTCAATTATCATATGGTTTCACTTATTTGTGGAGCATAACAAATAGCATGGAGGACATGGGGAGTTAGAGAGGAGAAGGAAGTTGGGGGAAATTGGAAGGGGAGGTGAACCAGGAGAGACTATGGACTCTGAAAAACAATCTGAGGGGTTTGAAGTGGCAAGGGGGTGGGAAGTTGGGGTACCAAGGTGGTGGGGATTATAGAGGGAATGGATTGCATGAAGCACTGGGTGTGGTGAAAAAATAATTGAATACTGTTATGCTGAGAAAAAAAAAAAAAAAGAAGACACCTAAGACAAACACTGAAAACTATAATATCTTGCAGAAAGGATTTCAAGAAGAAAAGATAAAGGGAGAGATATTCTACGTGAATTAGAAGATTCAGTACAATTAAGATAAAAGTTCTTCCACCAAATTGATCTAAAGTTTCAATGCATTTCCTATCAATATCCTGGCAAGCAAAAGTTGACAAATTCACCCTAAAATTTATATGGGAATTCAAAGGGTCCAGAAAAGCCAAAATAATTTTGAAAAAAAAGTACAAAACTAGAGGATTCTATCGGATTTCAATGCTTACTATAAAGCTATGTTCATGAGGACAGTGTTGTTTTGAGATATATGTAAGCCAGTGGAATAAAATTGAGGGTCTAGAAACATACCCTTAAATTTATGGTCACTTGGCTTTTGACAAAGGTGCCAAGGGAACGTGATGGAGGAAAGAGCCTTTCAAAGAATTAGGCAAGGACAATGAGGTATCAAAATGATCCACTTTAAAAGAAAAAAAAAGGAATTTCAATTCTTACATCAGGCCATATCCAAAAACAGATTCAACATGGATCACAGAGCTAATGTAAGACCTTAAATTACAAAACTTTCAGAAGAAACACAGGAGAAAGTCCTGGTGACTCTGGGTTGGGCAAGAGCTCTTAGGACACTCAAAAGCACAATCCAGAAACAAAAGTTATGTTAAATTGGACTTCATCAATATTAAAATGTTTGTGCTTCAAAGATATCATTAAGAAAAGGAGGGGAAAAAAGCCACAGACTAAGAGAAAATATCTTCAAATTATGAAGCAATAGAAAACTTGCAACCAGAAGATACAAAGAATTGTCAAATGTCAGCGTGAAGACAAACCACCCAACCCAAAACAGGCAAAGCCTTGATTACATTTTCCTAAGGAAGATATATGAATAGCTAATAAGTACATGAAAAGACATGCAAAATCATTAGTCATTTTGGAAATGCAAATTAAAATCATAACAGCATACTGCTTCATAAGCCACTAGAATATCTACAATCAAAAACAGACAATACGGGTGTGGAGAAATTGGAACTTTGTATATCTGAGTGGAACATAAAATGGCATATCTGCTTTGGAAAGAGGGCTTCCAGTTTCCTAAAAAATTAGGCATACCCAAATATCCAATGGACTTTGTTAAGTGAAATAAGCAAGGCACAAAAAGACAAATTTTGTATGATTCTGGTTAAATTAATTAAATTCACAGAAAGGTTGAATAATGTTTACCAGGGCCTGGTGGAGAGTGGGGAAGAAGGCAGAGTTATTGTTTAATGGGTATAGATTTCTGTTTCCAATGTTGTAGAAGTTCTGGGGATGGACAGTGGTGATGATTGTACAAAAATCTGAATTTGGTTAATATCACAAATGGTACACTTAAAACTGGTTGAAATGGTAAATGCTATGCTCTGTATATTTTATCATAAAAATATAAACATGTTGGGGCACCTGGGTGGCTCAGTTGGTTAAATGTCTGCATTTGGCTCAGGTCAGGATCCTGGGGTCCTAGGGCTGAGCCCCACATTGTGCTCCCCACTCAGCAGAGTCTACTTCTCCCTTTGCCTCTACCCTCCCCCAATTTATGCTTTTTCTCTCGCTTACTCTCTCTCAAATAAAATCCTTTAAAAAAAATACATATAAGTGTTAAACAAATTACATATGACTTTGCAATTCTACTTCCTGGTATTTACCCGAGAAAAATGAAAATACATACCCAAAGACTTTTACACAAATATCCATGGAACCAATACTGATAATAAACAAAAACAGAAAAAAACCCACTGATTCTCAACTGACAAACAGAATGCGAGGTATATCTATACCTGTCCGTCTCTCTCTCTCTCTAGATCTTTCTATATACACCATGGGTATACACACACACAAACACACACATAATCATATATATGTGTGTGTGTGTGTGTGTATAATATATTTATATACACAGTATATATACTTGTAGTACAATAGGGATGAACCTCAAGAAATGTAATACTAAGGGAAAAGGCCAGGATCAAAAGACAATATAATGTAAGAATCAACTTATAAAGGTATTAAATCAAGAGAGACCAAGACTATATGATTGGTTGTCTAATGCTGGGGGCGGGAAATAATATATACTACAATAGGCATAAGGGATCTTTTTGGGGTGATAGAAATGCTTGAAAAGCAAATTATGGAGATAGTTGCTTTGCTCAGTAAAGTTATTAAAATTCACTGAGTTGCACACTCAAAAGAATGGATTTTATGATATGTAAATTATAACCCAATAAAGCTGTTTAAAAATAATTTTCCCACTGTCAGGTATGTAACTCCCACTGACTTTTTAAAGTAATAGCTTTATTAAAATATAATTCACATATTACACAATCATCTATTTAAAGGGTGCAATTCAGTGGTTTAATGGTTTTTAGTATATTTATAGTTTGGCAACCATTGCCTCAATCAATTTTTGAACTTTTTCATCAGCTTCCGTCCAAATCCCATACCCATTAGCAGTCACTGCCCCTGTCCCCTCTGGGCAACCACTGATCTACTTTCTGTCTCTATGGAAATGCCTATTCTGGATATCTCATGTAAGTAGAATCCTATCATGAACAGCCTCTATCAATACTTCATTCCTTTTTATGGATAAGTAATACTCCATTGTATGAAAACGGCACATTTTGTTTATCCAACCATCATTGGTCTTTTGGGTTGTTATCACTTTGTGGCTAACATGAATAATGCTGTTTGGAACATCTTTGTACCAGTTTTTGAGTAGACATATTTCATATCTCTTAGGTATATAACCTAGGAGTGAAATAATTCGGTCATATGTTTAATTTTTTGAGGAATTTCCAGATGGTATTCCAATATGGCTGCCAACATTTTACATTCCCACCAACAATATATGAAGGTTCCAACTTCTCCACATCCTGTCTCACGCTTCTTATTAAGTCTCTTTAATTATAGCCATCCCTGTGGGAGTAAAGTTCTCTCACTCTGGTTTTGATTTGCATTTTTCCTCATGGCTAATGGCATTGACTGTCTTTTCATATGCTTATTGGCCATTTGTGTATTTTCTTTGGAGAAATGTCTATTTAGATCTTTGCCCATTTTGTCAATTGGTCCATTTGTCTTTTTAAGGTTGAGCTGTAAGAGTGCTTTATTCCAGATACAAGTCTCTTGTCAGATACATGATTTGAAATATTCTTTCCCATCACCTAGGTTGTTTTTTCACTTTCTTGATGGTTCCCCTTGCAGCAAAAACCTTTTTAATTTGATCAAGTCCAGTTTATATATATTCTTTTATTGCTTCTGTTTCTGGTGTCATATTGAATAAGCCACTGCCTAATTCAAGGTCATAAAAATTCAAGCCTATGTTTTCTTCCCTAGTTTTTATAGTTTTAGGTCTTATAATTAGGTCTTTGATCCATTTTGAATTCATTTTTATATAGTTATGAGGCAGGGGCCTCTGACTTGTAAGACAGGCACAAGGGCAGTGTTTCAGAGAACTGAGAACCAAATAAAAAAATAAAGCCATTCCACCTCTAGGATGATGGTTCTGGAGATAGTCAAGACTACATGAAAAGCTCATTTTTGTACACAGCCATCTTTTAATTCCTGTACCAAGCTATTCATTCTAATATCCTTTCTCTGAAGAAGGGGAGCAGGTCTGGACATTTTGGGGAACAGAAAGGAGGAAGCACTTTGTTTGGGGATCACAGGAAACCAGTGATAGTGGAATGGCTGATGTGTAGGCCCCAGTTCCATTCTGTAGTAGGAATACCTTATTGTCTACTTTCCCTTCTCTATTTTGGTAATGGGATGCCTGAGTGGTACTGGGAACACAGCCTACCAACCAGACAATATATTTCTCAATCTCCCTGCAGTTAGATGTGGTCATCTGACTGATTTTAATTAGTTGAGTACAAGAAAAGCGATCTACTTCTAGGTCATATTTTTAAACAAAAGAAATCACTTATCCTCCACCACTCCCAATTTCCTCACCCCACCCCACTACCCCCCCCTTTTTTTTTTCTCGAAGTACAGATCTGAGAAATGATGCTAGCATGTTATTTTTGATCATGTACATGAGGAAAATATACCAGGATAGTTGGTCTCAGTGGTGTTGAATATTAGAATCTCCTGGGGAGCTTGAATCAAAAGGTGGTGTTTGAATCCCATCACAGAAATTCTAGAGATCTGTTTTTTTACTATTTGTATTTTTTAAAAGATTCATTTACTTATTTCAGAGAAAGAGAGAGCAAGCAAGCTGGGGGGAGGGACAGAGGGAAAGAATCTCAAGCAGACTCCAGGCTGAGCTCAAATCTCACGACTCTGAGGTCATGACCTGAGCTGAAATCAAGAGTTGGATGCTTAACCAACTGAGCCACCCAGCTGGCCCACCACAGAAATTCTAATGCAATCGGTATGAGATGCCACTTAGGCATCAGGGTATTAAAAACTCTCCATGGGGCGCCTGGGTGGCTCAGCACATTAAAGCCTCTGCCTTCGGCTCAGGTCATGATCCCAGAGTCCAGGGATTGAGTCCTGCATCGGGCTTTCTGCTCAGCAGGGAGCCTGCTTCCCTTCCTCTCTCTCTCTCTGCCTACCTGTGATCTCTGTCAAATAAATAAAATCTTAAAAACAACGTCAAAAAAACCCAACTCTCCAGATGAATCTCACATGTGGCCAAAGGTAAGACCCCCTCCTCCGGGGCAATGGTTTGTCAACTTCAGCATGCTTCAGCATCAGCTGGAGGGCCTATCAAAACACGATTTCCTGGAATATCACCTTCCAGGTGTCTAATTCGGCAACACCAGAGAATGTGTATTTTTTAACACATTCTCAGGTGATGCTACTGTGCTGGTCCAGGTACTCTTTAAGAAACCAGCAAGATAAAAGGACCCTGAGCCTCAGTAGCCCAACCTGGGCTACCTTATATTCTTAGTTAGATGAGAAATAAATGTATCTTGAACTGTAACGACAGCTTAGCCTATATCCTAACTAACACACATTACTTGGATCGTGGTATTCCAACTGGAAAAGTCAAGGTAAACAAAATTGTTCTCATTTCATGCAAATTCACGCACGCAGTTTAAGGCCCCTCAGCATTAGAGCTCTTTTCCTACAAAAGAAGAATGACTTGGAACACTGCACTGTTTACAACAGAATCCATTTCTCCCGGTAATTGGTGAACACAGTCCACAGTGTTCTGCTCTGGCAGCACTGTTTAGGCATTGAGGGGATTATGACCCACGCAGGCACCTCAGTTACTGTTCCCATTTAAGTCCCAGCCACAGGTGGGTAACCCAAGGCTTTCAATGCAAATCCACTTGGATCAAAACCATAGCAACGATTCTGAATGATGGAGAAAGCTTTTCTAAACAGGGCAAAACAGCACAAAGGGTGTGGATCCATTTCCTCCCTCTTCACATACGAATCCAAAAGGGACCTGCAGTGCTCCAGGCACTCATCACTTAGTTTTCGGGAGGAGAGCCTGGGTATTCCTGACGCCAACCCGAGTCACCAGTGGGGGGCATAAGCATGTGTGGGGCCAAGGGTACAGCTAGGAGGTCATCTCCTGAGAAAGACTATTTAGTCCCAAGCTCTCTGTGATAAAACTCTTTGCTGATGTTTAATAATTACCTGAAAACTTGTAGTATCAAAAGGGGATGGGGAGGTGGGATTGGATGGCCCCAAAGTAGAAACTAACAGAAGGAAGGAAGGAGCTTCTGTACCTCACAAACTGGCTGAATAAGGCGGTTGTGTTCCGGATGATGCGAGCAGCCTGTGACTCCTCGCGCTGGCATCTCTGCAGTGTTAACCCGTCGTCCATGTGGCCTTCCTGGTGGAGTATGACCTATCCACAGAGCCAAGGACACCGCATCCGGTTACACGCTACTTCATAGCTGGACAGGCACCATTTCTTGCCAGATTCCCCCCATCCCTTGTATTCCTTCTCCCCAACCAAGTTCCCCCATGCCCCCTTGAAAATGGGCCATTAACGGAGTTATTCTGCCTGCACTCCCCATTACTGACCTATGAATCATTCCTGAGACACAGTGTTTTGATGAAAGTGAAATTTTATGTGCCACTGTGGTATGAGTTACAGTAAATTCCTTAGGCTTAGACGGCCCATTTGAAAAGGGGCAAACATATTTTGTAATAGATTTTTCTCTTGAAATGAACAAAACTTTACCCCTGGAAATGGAAGAAAGTCACTTTGTTCAGAGCCTTTCCTCCAGAGATAAATTGAGCAAGAAAAGCAAGTTAAAGAAAAATGCTCTACTGGGACTGGGCTTGGGTTTCTCTCCTGAAGGACAGCTCCTGCTGAACGTACAACTGGGGAAGCAACTCTTCTCATGGAGGCTGAGAAGGGCGTTTGAAGGCACAGGCTCTGGTAGTAGCTGACGTGGATTCTAGTCCTACTTTCTTACTTTCTAGCTGTGTGACGTCAAGCAAGTTACTTAACTTCTCTTTGCTTCCAATTCACCACCAAATGGACATCTAGAGTCATTTTGAGGATTAAATGATCTTCATATCAATCACTAACCATGTTTCCCAGAATCTAGGAAGTACTCAGTGAATATTTCTTATAAGGGGCTGTATATTACTGATCTCAAATCATAGTATCTAAAAGCTAAATATATGTATTTATCACCAGTGACATCAAGGTATAAGTTTTGAGCACGGTTACCAGCTTTGAATATGGAGGTCAGTGGGTTTCTTCCCTTGAAAGGGTCAAATGTATGCATATACCATCTAGGGTGGTTTGAGGCTGGTTAGTCAGACTTAAACCCTCGTTCAAGTTCCTGACAAGGTTCCTCTTGAAGTGAGTTAAGGGAAGAGAGACCATTTGTAGGTGCCAGGGTCTGGGGTGGGGTCAATTACATAAAACCAGGTTTCAGCAAATATCTTTAGGAAAAGGGGTTCCAGTCTCTCTTGTTCTTAGCTCAAAGAAACTTCCTTTCTTTTCCGTGTAAAAATCTCTGGTTATTTATTCTTCTGAAATTGTGTCCTAACATAATGAGTTCACACACGAAGTAGAACACTGGCTTGCCAAAGTTTATATTCAGTTTTGACAATGACCTTGCACCCCATCTGCATACTGTAGCATAAGGGTTAGCCCAGGATACCCCTAGTACTGGATTCACCAACTGTTTCAGAACCATTGTGGGCAGTGAGAACTGCCCAGCAACTGTTTAACAAGGGTGCATTGAGATTTGGCAATGCAATGCTATTAGGTTCGTTCTGGCCCCAGTCCCAGTATTTGGGCCCCTAAAGACCAAAATCCTGACATTTTTGCTTGTTCAGATAACACATTCAAACCAGCCAGCCAAACAGGAAAGTAATGAGAAGTAGGGGGAATGCAGCTGTTAGGACCCTGTTATTATGGGCCTTACTGATCACCGCAGCCCACTTTTTCTCTAGGAGGATTCCCATAATTCAAGAGAAGACAGCAGAAGCCTGGGACAGGAGTGGCAAAGAGAGTGCTTCCTTTAAAGGGAGTTACCATTAGGTTTTTCACAGTGTCTATTTTCCATTGGTTTTTCTAGGTCCCTGTTTTGTTTTATAAAATGCTTAAAACAGATTTGAACATCCTTTGTATTTTTAGAAAGAAACTTAACCTGCTTCTCACAAAATAGAGCAGGGCAGCCCTGTCAGAGGCTGAACATCATGACATCATTTAGAGAGTTTCTGAAAGGACCTTCCAGATTCACATGCACATGGCTGCAGTTAAAGGAATATGTAGACTATAGTCCTGGACGAGAAAGGCAGGGACAGGCAGAAGTCAGCAACACAAGGTGGGACTTCTCCTTGTCAACAGGGTCATTTTAGTGTGTCTCCTCCCAAGAGGAGAGCCGAGATCCACAATTCCACCTCTTTAAATGCCATCATTATCTTAGGAGGTATGGAATATTGTGGAGACTCTAGATGGTACCATTGTACTCTACAGAGGATTTAATTTTCTTCTGATGGATGCCAAAAATCCATCCATCCTACCAGCCTATCTTCAAGTTGTCCTTATTTCCAGGGGTAGTTCATACTCCTAGGGTAGAGCCCTTTTGGGATTTAACTGAAAGCCTACTATATTTTCAAGGGCTGTTCGAACTCCAATCTTATTATCCCTAGGATTGTCATGCTATTGACATCTCCACTTTGCTCTTCTCCATTAGAGAAGCACTGTGTGCTTTCTGTTTGCTATCCTGGCTTCAAAGCCCACCCCCGGTCAGCTTAAGGGGAAATTGTATATAGAATTTCAGGTTCATGTTTCTACAGTTCCCTCCATTCTAGAACCGTGGCCCCATAAGTCCCAGAAACCCTGGCCAACCTTATCTCTCACCTGTCTCTCTAGCCCAGTGAAGCTAACACAAGACCCCATTCCTTGGTGCTGTAACTCTGCCAATATGCTGAGCGGCAGGTAGAGACCAAGGTGTGGCTCACTTAGTCAGTGCACTGGCCTTCTGTCTGGGGTCTTTAGTACTTCTGTCCTAGAGGCATACCCTGGTTGTTGAAGCCATCCAGTGGTTTTGGTTTTTATTTCTTTCTTTTTGTTTTTGTATTTTATCCAGTCTTGATAACTCTTTATAGAGGAAGAGAATGGGCTATAGTTTAGTCAGTGTAGTTGTTATTTATTTTATTTTCCCTCTCCTTCTCATGATTTCAGTTTCCCATTTCTGGATACTTTCCTGGGTATGTTTTACTTACACAAAAGCAAGCTATCACCTTATGGTTTGCTCCCATGCTCCTTTCTTACAACAATCTGCATTCTGAACTTTCCATCACCTCCATATTAGGCTGCTAAACCCAAGCTACAGGGTACAATGGCTCCCAGAACCCTCTCCTAGGGTTCCTTGACTACCCAAAACGGTGTTTTGTAAGGGTTTTTCCAAAGGAAATCATGCCCCTAGCATCTATTTTCTGGTTCTTATCAAAAGAAACACTACTACTTTTCTGGCAAAAAGATGTGGTGTGTCTCCAAGCCAGTTTTCCACTGCAGCTGGCTGGGATGGTCCACTCAAATCATGTCCATTCCGTGGATGTAGCATCAACACACAATATCTCATCTTTCTGTACTTTGGTTCCTGTGGGCTTGTTATCATGCAATCTGCATTTTCTCTGTAGCAATTCTATTTAGTCTCTATATTATGAAAACCACACAGTAACTCAATTATCCACTTAAAGGAAGAGAGCAATGGTGTGAATAATCCCCAAACAGCATACCACTAAGAGTTATTATTTCAGGTTTTCGAGTGCACTGAACAAATTCTATCCCCTCCTCAGATTTGCCATGTATTTAACTTTTTTTTTCTTTTCTTTTGCACTGAAATTGGGGTCAAAATAACCAAATGAAAGAGTAAAACCTGTCACAAGAGAACTCTTCAGAATAGCAAAAATAGTAAGAAGTAAACATACATCATGTTTGCCTTATTCTCATAATCACTTTTCTTGCCTAGCTGCTCCTACTTCGGGGTAAAACAATTTCAGACAGCCTCTCTGACCCCACCTTTCTTTTCAGAGGTCCAAGGCGGGAGGTCTTGGCATCTTGTGCTTTGTAGGTCACCCACAGACCGCTGGCTATGTGCTGCACAAAGCAGACAGAATCTCCATACTTGATTTCTGGAACGCCCATGCCTTCTATATCTCGCTTGTGACTGGAATCCAATTTCTCCTTGATTTCCTATGTTACAGAAAATGAAACAAACATGGGCACATCTGATTAAATAGAAATGCAATATAGAGAACAAATCACCTGTGCAGAATTTGTAAGCCCCAGAACCCATTACCCAAATCTTCATGATGTGCCTGTCCAAGCCAGGATTTCAGAAAGACTTGCTTCCCTTATCTGCCATTAACTGTAAAAATCAATGGATTCCAAGTTTCAGCCACTTTAGCAATTACTTACATCTATGGGGGAAGGAGGCAGTTGGTAGGGTCTCTTTTTGGTTCTGATCATATATAGTTCTCTGTTACCTTTTCTAGTTTTCTCATCCTGACTCAGCCCCCTTAATAATCATCAACACTTTAGTGGCCAATTAACTTATTTTCAGCAAGTGGTATCTTCTGTAATTTTAACGGTTATCTGATAGAAACTCCCTGACTGGAGGCATTAAGTGTATCTGTTAACAATACATAAATTTCTTTCATAGAAATCATCAGAGAGAGCAGACCCGTGGATCAGGTAGGGGCCACAGTGCGGGAAGCGAAACGCAATCATCGGAGTCTATGTCTCTCACGGCCTCCTCGCCTGTGTGTTGCAGTCAATGGCTTTCATTCTTCAGTTGCTACTGTTTCACTACAGCTTTTCTCCAGGATGGAAAAAGGAGAGGCTGCGCATCTGGGGTGTCTGGGGACACGCTGATGTTCCTGGGATGGAGTGAGCTGGAAGGCCGACCTGGGGCGCACGGTAACTCTGTCCTTTTCTCATCAATCAGGGCCTCTGAAAGGTTTGACTCTACTTCCATTCCTTCTCTACATCTTGCATTAAATTTCTCACTTGTAAAAACCATTAGCTGGACAGCATTTTCAATTTTTTACAGCATAAAAAAATGCAGCATGCTGTTCCCTCTGCTTGTGACCATGTGACTCTCCCTCCCGATGATGCAACAGCAGCAGCACACCTCCTGAACTCTTACTGTGTGCAAGGCAGTGTTCTTTTTTTTTTTTAATTAATTTATTTTTTTAATAAACATATAATGTATTTTTATCCCCAGGGTACATGTCTGTGAATCGCCAGGTTTACACACTTCACAGCACTCATCATAGCACACACCCTCCCCAATGTCCATATCCCCACCACCCTCTCCCATCCCCCCTCCCCCCAGCAACCCTCAGTCTGCTTTTTGAGATTGAGTCTTTTATGGTTTATCTCCCTCCCAATCCCATCTTCTTTCATTTTTTCCTTTCCCACAAAAATATGGAACGCTTCACAAATTTGCGTGTCATCCTTGCACAGGGGCCATGCTAATCTTCTTGTATTGTTTCAATTTTAGTATATGTGCTGCCAAAGCGAGCACACGAGGCAGTGTTCTAAGTTTCTTACATGGGTTGACTCTTCACAACAGCTTTGGGTGCAACAGCAAATACGACCCCAGTTTTTCAGAAAAGAAAATGAAGACACAGAGGGATGAGCAATTTGCCCGAGGTCCCTTCAAGAAGTCATCAAAGAGCTAAGACTTCAACCAGGAAGTCCAGAGACTGTTCTTTCCCCTGCTCTGAACTCCTACTCACCCTTCAACACCCTGTTCAAATGCTGCCTTCCCTGTAAGGGCTGAGTAGTCTCTCCCGCTGGACTTCCCCAGCACACTCTCATTCCTTCATTGAGCACTTAGCACATCATAGCGTAAATGGGCTTGTTTATAGGACTCTTTCCCTGTGCCAGACTAAAAAAGATAATCAAGGGCATGGGCCAGACTTCAATTAATTTTGGATTCCTGATACAGAGAATCAGGTGCCTTTCAATTACTTAATAAACATATATATTTGGCTAAGTTATTTTTTTTCTTTTGAATACTTTTTTTCATTTCATTTCTGATTTCCTTCAAACCTTCAAAACAGCAAAATTAATTGTTTTGTGTGCATTTATAGGATCCTCTTGGGCAATGTTAATACTTCACAAGAAAATTCTTATTTTAAATGTATGTTGAAACATAGGCTGGATTTTTAAATATGACATTTCTCAAAATGAATATTTCTAAAAGAACTTATCTTTGGTTTTATTACAAAAGCCAATGGAAAACAGAATTTGATCTACTAGATCTTCTTTGTAGGTGGGTGGTCAAGACTGCATTGATTTCACAGGACGATGGATACTTGATTTTCATTCCAAAATACCCGTCCTGAAGATACTTAGGCCAGTAATAGGACTTAAAATGTGCCAAAGTTCTTCTCTCCAGCCTGTTCTTTAAACCACAGACAATGCAGCAAAAGATACATACTGCAACTGTTAAATATGAATAATTACACTGATTGCCAAGTGCTCACAGTTAAAATAGTGCATGCACACAAACTATCAATGACTACACTCCATTTATTTTCCCAATTTTGTTTATTTAAATATGACTTGGCCAGAAGAAGAGAAATGCTAGGATGTATTTTTCTTGAGCCTGAAATCAATGGATCATGACTGTTTATAGAATGGGGTATCTCTCAGTGTCTTTGCTTTTACAAAACAGTATGCACTCCCAAAACTCTCTGATGGTTACTGCAGTGGCCACTTCCAATTTCAAAGAATAGGAGCAACAGCAAAAGAAACTAAGACATGGAGACAAACCAATACTAAAGCCTACTCAACCCGAACCTAAACACCACCACGGATACACTAAGCAAATGAGAGTGGTCCATGATAGAGAAGCCAGATTCGGCTGATGGCAGGTTGGTGACCTTGACTTCTGAGCACTAATGGTCCCCTCTGTGTTCACTCAAATATGACCCCATAAGCACTTACTCTATTGCTAGAAATGGACTGTTTCTAAATGGTAGGGCTAATCCAATTACTCCCTTCCATTAACTCCCCAATTCCTAGAAGATACAATTTTCATTTCTGAGGTTCATATATAAAATATGCTTTAACCAAATTGGACTATATTTCTTTGATATATTAAGGCTCCCTTCCTCTGGGCCTTTACCCACACTACACTTTCTGCATGGAAATCCCCTATTTCATCTTTGCATCTTTATATGTCATCCAGCAAGCCTTTCCCAGATCCACCTTTGCATTTCCCCTGATCCTGTGGCACTTTCCTTCTCTCTCAAGCTCTTTACCATCTTCTGGGATAGGAATCCCTTGCTGGCATTGTTCCTGTCCCCTACCAGATTGAAAACTCTCCAAGGACAAAAATTGGATTTGCTTGTCTTTGCTTAAAATAGGTTGTAAATAATCTGCTTTTGTTTTTTTGTTCTGTGGGTATCTTTTTTTTTTTTTAACCTCCATCGACCTTCCCTATGTTAGATGATTAGCGGATTCTAAGGGGGAATAGGATTCTTGGTGTTGAAGTGTAATCATCATCTCCTGTCTCCACAGAGAATTTATGAAATGGCCATGACCATATCACAAGCATCAAATAAATATCTGGTTAGACGATTAAGTTGCTGCTCTACAGAGTGATTTAAGATTTCTAGGAGGACAAGGAAGGGAACTGCAACTAGGGTCTGTCTAGTGCCTACTCAGAGCAAAGTATTTTGCTTAATACTCTACAACGGCAGTACCATCAGTGAATTTACCAGAGACCTACGAAGTACTATATATTATGCATGATACTTTAAGAATATTTTCTCTCAAGGGCGCCTGGGTGGCTCAGTGGGTTAAGCCGCTGCCTTCGGCTCAGGTCATGATCTCAGGGTCCTGGGATCGAGGCCCGCATCGGGCTCTCTGCTCAGCAGGAAGCCTGCTTCCCTCTCTCTCTTTGCCTGCCTCTCCATCTACTTGTGATTTCTCTCTGTCAAATAAATAAATAAAATCTTTAAAAAAAAAAAAGAATATTTTCTCTCAACCTTTTAATGATCCTTCTGTCTTCAGTTCTCTTACTCTATAGATAACAAAACTGAGGTTTGCAGAATTTGAGTAATTTTCTCAAAGTCCTGTAGCTAAATAATGAAAAAGAATCCAAAATAAAGTAGAATTCCAAATCCCATTTGTCATTTGAACATGGTTTTCTGAATGTTTTTCATTAGCACAGTTGAGGATTAATTATATTAGTGTTTCAGTTGTTTTAAGGCTATTACAAAGAAGAAAAGGCCAAAAGTTTGAAAATATATGCAGTTATTTTATGAAATAATGGCTCTGGGCTCATAGAACATCAGGGTCATACATACAAACCAATAATGACAGCAGGGTGACATGATCTATCTTCAAGGGGCAACTGGAGTTCGGGAGAGAGAAGACCTTATTGTGTTTGAAAGTTGGGGATGATTTTTACAAGACAGACACCTGATATGAGCTTGGCTAGGAGTGAGAAGTGAGAAGGGAAAGAAGGAAGGTGACTTGGTTTTGATAAGACAGGTGTTGTGTGGCAAGGAGAGTGGTTGATGTCCAGGAAGGGATTTGAACGACAAGGACTCTAAACTTTGTACAAGTTTCTCCAACTCAAAATGTTAACAGACTTTGGGAAAAGGGGACTTTGGACGAGTTCTTTATCTTCTTCCAGGAGTCAAAGGGAACATTAGGGCTTAAAGAATATGGATTGTTAGGAGTCCTATAATAAAAAACAAAACAACAGAAGAAAATAAAACCTGCTGAACTCTGCATAATGCAGCAAGTGCAGCCAAATTGCTTTAAAAAATTTATAAAATTATTGTTTGGAATACCTCTTGGGAAAAGCTAGTGTTGGCAATGGAAAGCCATAGAGAATTTTAAGTAGAGGGCTAACACAGGACTGTGTCTTAGAATAATTGTTCCAGCAGCAGTGTGAATTACAGATTGAAAAGAAACAAGGCCAGAGACAGGTGATTTTTAAGCTATGATACCAGTACCTCGTGTATCTGGAATGGAGAAGCTCCTAATTCATGTTTATTAATTAGAGTGAAATTTGTTACTTGACACATTGAAACTGCCTGTGTCCACAGAGGACAGCAAAGTACCTTTCCAACAGACTGTAAGCACCCAAAAATGTTTCAGGGGTAAATGTTCACGGGAAGATGAGAACCATTCATGGATACTGGGGTAGGCCATCAAGAAAGGCCTGGTTAGCCCGTCCCTTCCTAGAGAAACCTTCCTGTCTCTGGAGAAACCTTGAGAAACAGCCTTTAGGTTCACTTCCCCACAAATATAGTCCTTTCCCGAATTTCTAATCTAGAATAGGAGGTCTTAGAATGGCCTTAAAGAAGTCATGCACTGCAAGACATTGCTAGAATCCTGGCTGGATGGGAGGCCAAGGAAAACCCCTTGCTGTTTACTGTGTGTTGGCGGACCAGACTCATCTACATGAAGGAAGGTGCACTTCTCCAGTGGGCTCTTCTCTCCATCTTTCTCCTTTGTTTCCTACACCATCAGCGTGAGGTAGACAGCGCTACTGCCATTTCATGGATAAGGAGACACACTCCCAGGTCATCTTCCTGTCTCATAATAGGAAGAGTCATAACCACCTCTTCCAGACATACTTCTTCATCCCCATTTTTTGGAACAAAAAAAAAAAAAAAAAAAGAGAGAGAGAGAGAGAGAGACATTAAGGCTGACCAGCAAATGGGGAGCCAGGATTCTCACTCAGGTTTCCTCTACTTCAAAGCTCTTGGTTTTCCTTGACTTCTTCTCTATTGATCCACTTTGAACAATAAGACTTGAGAATCATTGATTTAAATTTTAAAAATACTGTGTAGACTGTCAGAATGGCTAAAATTAACAACACAGGAAACAACAGGTGTTGGTGAAGATGCAGAGAAAGCAGAATCCTCTTGCACTGTTGGAGGTATGTAAGCTGGTACAACCACCGTGGAGAATAGTATGGAGGTTCCTCAGGAAGTTAAAAATAGAGCTACCCTATGACTTGGCAATTGCACTAGTAGGTATTTACCCAAAGGATACAAACATACAGATTTGAAGGGGCACATGCACCCCGATGTTTATAGCAGCAATGTCTACAGTCGCCAAACTATAGATAGAGCCCAAGTGTCCATCAACAAATGGACATATTATGGGATATTATTTGGCCACCAAAAAGAATGAAATCTTTCCATTTGCAGTGATATGGATGGAGCCAGAGGGCATCATGCTGAGTGAAATAAGTCAGTCAGAAAAAGACAAATACTGTATGATTTCACTCACATGTGGCATTTAGGAAACAAAAAAGATGAATGTGTGGGAAGGGCAGGAAAAAAAAAAAAGAAAGGGAGGGGCAGACAAACCTTAAAGGCTCTTAACAGTAGAGAACAAACTGAGGGCTGATGGAGGGAGGTGTGTGGGGAATGGGCTAGATGGCTGGTGGATGTGAGGGAGACACTTGTGATGAGCACAAGGTGTTATTTGTAAGTGACGAATTACTAAAGTCTACTCCTGAACCCAATATTACACTGTATGTTAACTAACTAGAATTTAAATAAAAATTTGGAAGATGAAACAATAAAGAATATTATATAAAGTTTATTAGAAATGAAATAAAACTGTTGTCTCTAAATGCTTGAATCTCATGGTAGATATTTTGTCCTCTCCTTTCCCCCTCTTTCCTCTGTACCTTTCTATGACTGAGAACTCTGTGAGGAAGTGGAGCAGGCCAGGGGGCTGGCACAAACAGAGCCCATGTTTTCCTAAGGGATGGCCCATGAGCCCAGCTGCCATCTTGATTCTGGCTGCCAGGAGCTGCTAAGGTTAAAGGGCACGTGAGGCCAGTCTAAGGAGATGCTTTCCATGCACAGCAGAGAGAGCAGTGCACAGCTTTTAAAAGGCAGGGAATTAGGGTTTGACCAAGTGCTTAGCACATATTAGATATGATAATTGTTGACTCAACTGAACGTAACGTTTTTACACACTGAGGAAAAATTTTCTCTCATTGCGAACAATGATAGCTCTACGTCCTACTGCAATAAAATAAGCAAACCTTGAGATTCTATCTCGACCATTCAAGACTTATGGTATAGTCATGAGAAATAGCTATAAAATAAATGGCTACATGAGATAAGCCTTGATTTAACATCACTAATTCACTCTTCCCTGAAAGGAATTCAACACCGGGAGCTGATAGGGAGACATGACTTCTAAATAGATAATATTTACTCTGGCATAGCAATACTAAATCACATTATCTGACAATCCTTGGGGAATGGCCTTGCAATGTCAAGACAATGGGAAAATGATTCGAAATCAAGTTCATAGAAATCTAACTTTGATGTTCAAAATAATAAATCTGTCTCCTTGAATGCTGATAGGCAGCTAAGTATTAGGATCCAAAATGATTACACAGGATGATAGGATACTTCTTTGAAGATGATGGGGGTTAAAATTAAATGGATTTGAGGCTATTTTAATGTATGATCACATTCCTACATCCCTTAAGCAACTCCCACACTTACTGCCCTCCACACATTATACCAGGTGCCGGGGTACCAAAAGGGGGGCATGTGTGGTCCTTGTCATGTAGGGTCTCCAGGTCCAGTGAGTGATGGCTGTTACAGAAGCATGGACAGGACCCTGCTGGAGGCCCATGTAAAAGCCCTCCTCCTGTAAAGGGCACCAGACACTAGTCGGGAAGGATGAGCCGGAGTTCATGAGTGGAGGTGTGTAGGAGGGGTAAAAGGCATTCTAGGCACAGGTTTAGCAATGAGAAAAAAGAATATGTTCAAGGGCTGATAAATATTTAGTAAGCCGGAGCTCAAGGCAACCATGAGCAAGTGACACAGAGAGGATGGAAGGGCAGGCTGAGGTCGGATTTAACCTTTTATGACAGATTTCAAATGAGGGGCGACCAGATTAAGAGCTGTGTTCAAGGTCTCACAGAGAGCAGATGGGAGTCAAGGCCAGATCTAGGTGACCGGGAAGCCACGGCGCTCTATCGAATACCACTTTCAGATTAAAAGAATAAGGTGTGATGCTATAGTTCAGAGGCAACAAGGCATCCCAGACCTCCAGTTTGATTTGGATGACCCTGCTGAAGGAAAGGAATAAAAACTGACCCAGATCACTCCCTGCTCATTATTCCACATGCTTCTGTACTTGCTCAAAGACCTTGGTTTGATTTCATCTGAGTCATCCCAGGCCCACAACTGCCACAGGGGTGAGTTCTGACCCCCTTTCATGAAGGCTTAGTCACATCCCGGTCCAATCCATGTGTACAAGATTCACACAGGGTACCTGCTGCTTCCTCGTAAGGGCAGCCTGTCACAGACTGATGCAGCCAGATAGGAACACGGAGTGGGAAGCCCATTAGTGCCAGATGACCCACATCCCAGCTAACCCAGTGCTGTCCTGAATATATGAGCCCTAAGAGTGTTCTCCATCATATAGAGAGAATAAGATGAATACCATCCCCCCACCAGCGCCAATCACAAAGGCACAAAAGACACACTATCTCCACCTCTCAGCCTCCCCACTGAGTTCCCCCAACCCCTGCACTGCCACCTGGATTCTGAAATGGTACCACTGACTGCTCTCTGCCATCTGCTCCATCCCATAACACCTATAACAGACGAGAGCTGGCCAGGTGACTCGACACTCTCCTGCTGTGGAAAAGCAGAGCCAAGAATCTCCTTCTGCTGGGGAACCTCACTACTCCCCGGTGAGGGCAGGCACACTGGAGTGTGCATTTATGGAGAAGAGCCTGCCTCTAGCAAGGTAAACATACATTTACTAGGGAGGAATCTGGAGTCCCAGAACTCTCAAGGAATTTCTATCGTGATTCTCCCAAGAGCTCTTTGGGCTGTGTGTGGCAGAGCAATGCGTTCTCCATACATTCTTGCTTTCAGTGTAGCTTCACGTTCTAAGATGCCAGATGCTCTGCCCACACAATGTCCTAGGGAAGCCCCAGTTTCCTGCGGGAAACACAGCCATCTCTTGGCCTGCCATGGAGCCTAGGTCATTTTAATATCAGTTCCTTCCACACTGAAATGAACACAGCTGGGCCAAATACTGCGGCCCTGGGAGTTATGTCAAACCTCTGACGTAGTGATTCTAGTGAAATGTAACATCACTGCCAAGTGCAGAGGACAATGTGCCTCATGGGTGACTTTTACATCCAGCTCTGCTATGTTGGCTGTCCCATGGTACCTCGATGACTTTCAGTGATCGGCTGCTTGCCTCCATGTGCACGGAGAGGAAGGAACTTGGGGAGATAAGCAATGGGCCTTTGGAGGGTAAGTGTGCTCACAGGCCAGAAGCGGTGCCAAGTGGAAGTACTCTCCATGGTGCTCTGAGTTTTTCTGGCTTTCCCCAGAGACCATAAGCATTAAGCCATCCTCCACAAGGCTGAGCCAAGAAAAGAATGGAATGCAAGATTCCCTTTGGAACAGGATCCTGCCAGCTGCCTGGTAGGCCACCTGAGTCCCTGTTGTAATCAGAGAAGCCCCTTTGTGAACTAGGAAAGACCGCAAGGTCACAGATCCATCCCAGGGCAGCAGATCCAGAGTGGGCTGCAGGGAGCACTCAAAGAAAGAAAAAGCCAAGCCGGCATTCTTAGAAAGGCATTTACTTGGTCATTAGCCATAAGGAATCATTTCTTTTCTTTTCTTTTCTTTTTCTCATCTCTTTTTACCCTTCCACACTTGCTGTCACCCCCAGCACCCTATGTCCAGGTTGTCTTTTAGGGAAGAATGTGATCTCGCTTGTCTCTGTTCTTTGGACTTTTTTGTTACTTTGTTTCACTGATTTTTTTCCCACGTAACACTGCAGTAAACCACTTCATGGAGGCCAAAATGTTTTACTCCACAGATACTTGTTTGTATTTTAAAATGTTTCTTTTTTCTGGGAATCTTAAAAAACGAAAGTGAAGGGAACATAAAGGAGATGTGCTCAAAAAACCAGAATGAAGTCAAGGAGTCAGTATACCTTTTAAAGAAAAGCAGATGAGAGGCGGTGTTTGAAAAGAATTTAGGGTAGGAAGTTCATATATTTTAATGTCTGAAATATAGGTGTGGAAATAGCTCAACTCTGATATGTAGTCATCCGGGGGGGTGGGGGAGGACTGATATGCCAGAGATTCTCTGCCAGGAAAAACTCTGGGACCATAAAAAGGAAAAGAAAGGAGTCTGAGCCCCCTGCTTCAAAAAAGGGCAATACTGGAAGACTGTCCGCCCCACAGAAAATTCAGCCGTCAGCTCCACACCGAGGCCCACACGAATGGAATCATCAATAACCCTTGCCTGAAATCATGTTGAGAACCCAAAGAAAGATCTATTTCTGGAAAAGAGCAAAGAAGAATGAAACTAGAGATGAAACCCCCAAAGGAGATGTCGAACTGTCCTGTTAGGAGGCAGAGACTCCCCGATAACTAGGCCTGCATCTGCGCACAGACTTTCCTACGCTTGGGTGATCTTTCCAGAACCATCATAAAGTGACAGAGCACCCGACCCTGTCAGAAGTCAGCTCAGCATGCAATGCGGACCATTCAACTATATCCGGCTCCGAGTGATGCGGAGTTAAAGCCTGACTGCATGTTAAAGGTAGGAGACTTTAAGAAACTGCTGTCTCTATACACATCAAAAGGTAAAGCTACTGGTTTATGATTAACCTAACTAGCCCACGGTCTGCTTTGAATGACGGCTGGAGATGGATGGGTGAGAGCTAAGGGAAATGGAAGGAAGAGACCAGTAGGGAGTGGAGAGGAAGGTATTGGTGATTCTGTATAATACAAATCACTAGAGGATGACATGTTCAGAATGATGTCTTCCCTGCATCTTTCTGAAAGAAATTGCTTGCTTGATTTAAACCCATGTAGCACTGAAACTCATGCCTCTACGTTATTGTTTTATAGGACTGAAGCATAGGCTTTAAGGTATTAAAAGCTATGCAGAATATATTAAGCAACAGCATCATCTTTCATTAATCTCTACACAACCCATTTCTGTGATCCTTGTACTTTCTGGGGCCTTCCACTCTTCTTTGAAGTCTCTCTTAAGATTTAAGCTCTCCTCCAAGGTCCACATTTCCCTATAAACTCGATTGAAAAGATAGAAGAATAAAGTGTTTATCATAAATCTAGTTTCCAATCCCATCTTGTTCCAGTCCACGCATCACAGTTCTGCCTGGAGGGTTCAGAGATTTCACTTCTGAAATGAGGTCAAATTTTACTTCCTCACACCTTACCTTGGAAGCCCGGAAAGAGAAGGCCGTGGACTTGGTGTCTGACTTCGCCCGGTCCTGCAGTAGAAGGCCTTGGTCCTCCGTCAGGGCCAGGTAGTGGCCTGTGGTGATATGCCGGAGCCGGAAAGCCTGTCCCCATCGGATGTTACTGCCACTCCAACTGTGCAGAGAAAACAGCGGGGAAACTCAGTCTATTTCAATGTCTGTCCTGGGCTTTCTTCCACATGCTAGCAGAATTCTAACCCCTCTGTGGTTTATCCTCTTAAGGGCCAAAGGCATAGTCTCCTGGCTTGCTCTAAGATTTCAGGTGTCCTGACAACTCAGTGTGGTACTTACTTCTCTTGGGGCCTCTCAACACCAACAAGGAGGCAACTTCGTGCGCTGTGGGTGGAAATGCAAACTGGTGTAGCCACTGTGGAAAATAGTGTGGAGGTTCTTCAGAAGATTAAAAAGAATTACCACTTGATCCAGCAATTCCACTTCTGGGTATTTACCCAAAGAATATGACAACACTAATTCAAAGAGATAAATGCACCCCTATGTTTACTGCAGCATTATGTTATAAGAGCCGAGATATGCAAGCAACCTGAGTCTCCAACCATAGATGAATGGATTAAAAAGCTATGGTGTGTGTGTGTGTGCACAGGCACATACATGTACACAACAGACTAGTATTTAGCTATCAGAAAAGAATGAGATCTTGTCATGGATGGATCCAGAGAATATAATGTTAAGTGAAATAAGTCACTCAGAGAAAGATAAATACCTTATGATTTTCCCCACATGTGAAATTTAAGAAAACAACTGAACAACAACAACAAAAAAGACGAAAAATAGACTCAAATACAGAGAACAAACTGGTGGCTGGTAGAGCTAGTTGGATGGGAGGAAGGGTAAAATGAAGGGGATTATGTTACACTTATCTAAAGGAACACTGAGTAAAGGTATAGAAGTCTTGAATCATATTGTACACCTGAAACTAATATAACACTGTGTATTAATTATACTTCAATAAAAATTAAAAGGGGAAAAAAAGGAACACCAACAAGGAGGATGATCCTGGGACAAGTCAAAGATTTAATGTAATGGCAAGTCCCAACCATCCAATTTTCCCTTCACTCCACTTTAGTTTCCTGATATAAAACAAATAAACAAACACAAAAAAAGAATGCCTTATAAGGGAAACTTGTTTCTGGAAAAGCAAAGCCATCCCTAACATACTATCTCAACTCAAACATTTTGCTACTACAAAGAATGCTATCTTCAAGAGCAATGGTAAAAATATTCATGCAACTTACACTCGCCAGGGAGACGCAGATAATAAAGAAGTGTGCGTGTGCACACATGTGTGCATGCGTATGTATATGTATGAGAGGGTGATCCATTCTGTGGAAAAAAAGTGAAGCAAGATAAGGTGATCTAGATAAGGGAGACTTCCCATTGAGTGGCAACCTTTCAGTGGTGCTACATCAAACTGTTGGCATTCAACAGACATTATCTAGAGGAGAAATTATCCACCGAATAACTTGAAACTCATTCTCTTTTGAGTTAGAATAAAATCTTTAAGTTAGAATAAAATCTCATGGTTAGGCCTCTGGGGAAATGAACAACCATAACTGGAACTATACATACATACGCATTTTGACTTTTTAAAAAAGTCCACTAAGCAAGGTTTAATATCCTGAGAACAGGAGCATGTCAGAGCAAGCATTTTAACAGGGCTAGAAAGAGACTATAAATGTTCCAAGCCAGCTACCAAGTGGTTATTCCTTAAAAGCAGTATTCTGTAAACCAGTAACCTCCAAAGAGTTTCTCAGTAAAAAACGTATATGTACCTACAGGTGTATATATGTAAGTTCTAGTATTTTCCTCTGATCTATAATGGAGCCCACCTTGGGGGCATACACCCTCATGAGAGAGACATAAACTGTGAACATACATTCAGAGGGAGGCTGAGAGAGCTGGCAGGAAGAGCAGAGAAGGAAAAGTAAACAACTGTCCCTCCTCTGTTATCCCAAGCATTTAGTTTAGCTCGCCTGACTTGCAATCCCTCTCGGCAAAATAATGGCTCAGAGCTTCTGGATCCCCCTTCGTAGCGTGACATTTGGAGACATGTTTTTACTCAAGCACACAGCTCAAGTCTCAGCCTCCTGTTCCTTTCAACCAGGTACAGTATGGTTTCTGACAAGTCCGGTAGATACGGTTTCCCACATGGCTACCTCTCTCATGGTGGTTTAATCTCTGCCACAACCGCTAGTTTCATTTAAAGCTAACATTCCACTGGAGCCGACACAATTATGAGAAAAGAAACACTAGCTGGGTTGCAGAGAATCTGTTTAAGAAAACAAATGGGAGAAGTACTTTGATGGCTTTCAGCAGACATATCCAAGCTTGCCTTTTATAGCCTGGCTGCCACCAGAGGAAGGGGGGGCAGGAGCCAGGGGCTGAGCGCAGGGCCACAAAGCCCTCTGGCTTCAGAATCAAAACATAAGTCTTGGAAATTTTAATTCTCTCATATTCTCTCTCTCTGTGTATGTTTGTGTGTTGCTATTGTTTAAAATCAAAGCCAGGAAAATTTCAAAATTTCATTCTGGGCCAAGAAACTTCTGAGTTTGCCAGGTGATGTGGAATAAATGAAATTATTAAGAGAATGGGCAGTATAGGAAAATAAAGTAATCTTGAGAAGACCAGCACCCTGACCCTCCATTACCTTATCCGAAGGGGTTCCACTCTCCACAGAGATCGGGCTCGTGTCCCAGCTCCCCCGGCTTCATAGAATATCCTCCTGCGAGCAGAGTTGGAGATGAGCTCCACTGAGCAGGACACTGATCAGCACTGGGGAGGGAACAGCTCCCTGCAGGGGCTATTCAAATCCTCCCGAAGTCAGCAAAACTGAGAGCATGAGTCAAAGAGAAGCAGGAATTTCCAGGTTCAATCTCTTAAGAGGGAAAAAAGGTTCTAGAGGGGAGGGAAGTGCTCACCACATACGGATCAAGGACACTCGTGGACCATCAGGTGTAGAACAGAAAGGATTGTCCCCATTTCCACATCAGGAATCAAAACAGCCTCATCAAATACTATCAGAGCAGATACTAAAAGCTCGATTCTTTTAGGTTAAGCGCCTTGTAGTATTACATCTCTCAAAAATATAACTGTACTTTTCAAAAACGTATCTGTCCTTTTAAAACATGTAGGCAAAAAAGTATGAATTCATTTCCATTATTCTAGGAAGTCTGAAGCAAAGCTTTATGTTCAGCTGTTGTAGTGTTCATAACTTTCTTTATCACTGTACTGTTCTTGCATAAGGAAAATCTTTTAATTTTTAAATATACTTTTAAATAAAATATTTATCTTGGAATAATTTTAGGTTTACAAAGAAGTTGCAAAGACAGTACAAAGAATCGCATACTTTCACTCGGTGTCCCCTCATGGGATCTTGCATTATAGGTAAGATGTACATGCCACACTTGTCAAAATGAAGAAATCAACATTGTTAGGTCATGACTAGCTAAACTCAAGGCTTTACTTGGATTTCAGCAACTTTCCATTAGCATTTTTCTTCCCATTCCAGGATCTAATCCCGGAATACCACAATGCATTTAACTCTCCTGTCTCCCTTGTCTCCTCTGGTCTGTTCTTAGACTTCCTTCGTTTTCCTTGGCTTTGACAATTTTGAGGAGTTGTGGTCAGATATTCTGTAAAATGGCCCTTGATTTGGGTTGTCCTGATGTTTACCTGATGATTAGCAAACTCTGTTTTTCATTCCACACAATAGGGATAGACCTACCTATGTAAGCGAATGAATCTTGTTGAAGAGTATATCTCATGAAGAGTGGTCCCAGATTACCTAGTATATGGAATCCAGATCCTTTTGGAGAATTTTGTGACCTTAGATCAAGACAGATCACTTAACTGCATTTAATTTGACCAATTTCACGAACTTAAAATCCCACCACAGAAGATTTTTATATATCACAACTGAATCACTCAAGCCCCAGAAGAATCTTGATCTAGATTTTGAGACAGGTAATCAATAGAGGTGAGGAGAAAATGTGAAGTTCTTATTTTTTATCTGAAGAAGTTCCATAATTAGGAGTTGGTTGAAAATACCAGCTTGGCAGTCAGGCAGACTCGAGTGTGAGTCTGTGAGCTGTGTGATCTTGTCAGGTCCCTTCACAGCTGTGTACGTGGTTCTGTCATCTGTAAAATGAGCCTAATTCAGTTACATAAGTCCCAGAATGGTTGTGAGAAGTTAATGCATTTTTTGTTTTTTTTTTTTGACGTGCACAAAGATGTTCACAGATGTACAAAACACTGTGTGGTCCGAATTTATCCAAACTTTGTTTAAATACAGATGTTTCTATCATGCATAGAAAAACACATGACACAGAAACACAATGAAACATTGCCTTCATAGTGGCTACCTCCTGGTGGTGGGATGATAGAACACATTCTAAATCTTTTTCAAACATACATGTGATCAGCAAACACGCAGTAAATGTTGAGAAAGAAATCCTGTGTAGCTCGGGAGCTCTAACTGCGCAGTGTCCCTGTGCTGGGTCTAGAACAGTAATGATAACTCACAGGTCATGCAGACTTGCTGAGGTTTTCACCCCTGCTTCTCCCCACTCAGTGAGAACAGGAAAGGCCTCTCAGGTAAAGAGGGTGGAACAGCTCACCCTAGGTCACAGGAGTAGAGAACTCTCTCCCTCTGACATCTGAGGAATTCTCGAAGGTTTGTCCCTCCCACCCGGGGAAATGCGGGCAGCTAGCTCCCTTTAATCTTGTAAGGTTACAGAGGTTGAAACAACCTGTTCTCGTTCTCTAAAACAATTACCCAAGGAGAGGAGTAGAGTGGGTGGTGAGCTGAGCTGGGCTGACAGCTCACCCTCGGCTGCAAGAGGTTCAGAGTCTTACCCCAGGGGGCTTGACAAGCCAGAGACAGAGCCAAGGACCAGAGCTCAGGCTGTTAGATTGCTTCTTTCAGGTTTACACCCTGGGACAGTTGGCCTTTTCCACCTGGCTTGCTTTCAGGCTTTAGAAGAAATAGAAATGATTTCCTCTGGAAAGTCAGCTCCCTCCCTGTGGTATCACTTGCATGCCTGAAGGGCTGCTGGCCTCTTTTAGTGCATTCCTGATTTCCTATTCTTTTGAGTTCTCCCAGATTTCAGTATTCCTGGCCATCCTGGCCAGTTCGGAGGATCTATCTGAAGACACAAGACAATGAGGGGGCTTATCACTCGCCTCACCTAGACGGCCAATGCCATGGCACCCTCCTGGGATTGAGAGACCAGCTGATACAGAAATGCAGGGTCCAGTATAATGAACAGCTGCTTACTCACCCCTTCATGCTGCCTTACAAAGTCTAAACCCCTTCATGCTTCCTTATAAATGAAAGGAATAAGGCTTTTCATATGTGAATTTATTTCCCCCCAGAGACAAATTAGATCTTGTGGAACCCTCCACCAAGGGAAGGTCACTTTTTCCATATTTCAATGATGGCATGCAATACCTGCTTTACAGTGCCCATTTGGGGAATTCCTGTCCATCTGTTTCACTCTCCCTAGCACCTCCTTTCAAATACTTGCACAGTCTTTCCTTTTATTCAGGTTCTTGTTCAAGTACTTGACAGGAATGCAACTGAATGACAAGTTTCTCCAGGCAGAGTTTCTGCCCAGGATGTTTCTATTTTGGTTCTAAATTTAATGACAGGTATGTGTGTGTGTAGGATGGGGAAGGGCAGGTCAAGGGTCATACACGGGATTATCATTTCATTTTTTCCAAATTCGTGCCCTTCAAAGAAGAACTGGAATGGGAAGAAAGAACTAGCGTGTTTAATGTGTTCCATCTTAGATGTAGCTAACTGCAAAATTCATAAAACTTTAGGTCTTTATCTACCTGCAACTCTTCCCTTTAGTGCATAATATGATATTAAAGAGACAGTACATGAGCTCTTGCATAATTTTACTGTTTCAAAGAAAAAGGAAAGGAAAAATCACAATAGACTAGGATCACATGACATTATTTAGGGTGTGGAATCCTTAATTCTAAGATCAGCCTAATGCCCTTCCTCAGAGAAAACTGTCAGTTTACTGGACCAGTGTCACGGAGTCAGGGAGTGAAATAATTAGGCACTTGCCATGGGTCTGTGCTTTATGTGTACTAGGTCACATCTGGTTCCCATGGAGAGAGATTCAGAGGACAGAACAAGTAGGAAGAGACTCAGAACAACAGGAATACAGACTGCCAATGCATGGTTTCTAAGACACACATTAACACATTCAAGTGCACTGCTCGGCTCCTTAAGGTCCTTTTAGTTCATCATTTAAGGAACAAGCCATGGCTGGAGAGTTAGCCACGTGGTTTCTAGGCTGCCATCTGAAAGTAGCCAGTATATGACCTTTGGCAGGAGCCTGACCTAGAAGCTCTCTTAGCTGTGAGGACGTGATTCCATGTATCTAATGAAGTAGAAGAAATGTAGCTAGCAAGGTTCCCATAGGCATTACAGAAAAACAAAGAATATATTACCTCTGGGAGATCATGCCCATTGCTGTTACAAGTTCAGCTTAATGCCGATCCAGTTTCATTTTTAAAAAATATTTATCAGATTTCTATAATTACAGGGGCCAAGCTCTTTATACTCCATTCCTTTGATGTGAGACAGACTACTGAGGGACCCTTCAGTGTGAGTTTAAGGTCTGGATTAGTATCTTCCATCTCTTGGTTTTGAATTTTTGAAAAGCACCCATTGAGTAGCCAAGCAGAGGACCACAGAAAGCACTACCCTTGGAAGTATCTTCAGAATGTTGCCCTTGGCAACATCCAGCTCCCGTTTCTCCAATCCTAGTTGGTAATAAGCAAAATGAAATCACCCAACGCCACCTAAATGACTTCACACATGGGAGGTGGAGAGAGATCTGCCCTTCTGCCTTTGATGGTGAATATCTTAGGTACACAAACTCTCCAGAATGACTCACTTGATTTCTGTCACCGAATGGGTGCTTCTAGCTACAATAAATGCTACCAGAAACTCCTTATGCAGAGCAGAAATCAAAGAAAAGGAAGGTACTGGGAAGCATTATGGAACAACTTGCCTAAGAACAGCATGTGCATCCAGGTACCCCTGTGAGCGAGTTCCAGTGCACTGCCATTCCTGTCTCACAAACTAGATCCCATGGCTGTCCACTGACCAATGTTCACAGAATTCATCTGTGGCCATGCCCGAATGCAAATTCTTTAGCCGAGGCACCTGAGACTGGAGACGGCGGGGAGGACGACGACATTATGGGCTTACCTGTGCTGGGCATCGTTCTGGTCTGTAGATGGTATCGTCAAACACTCATCATGACCATGGAAGAGACGTACTACGTGCCCACCAAGTAGGTATCCTAGTGAGAGAATTATATTCTACTGTGAACTTATGGGAAATTTAATGATGACAACACTGAGTTTAAAAAGGGTAAATTTGTGCAAGTCTGAGTCAGTTATGGAAAACACCAAGGAAGAAGCATTTGGAAAAATGTCAGATTCCATGAATTCTGGACTGAGGAAGAACAGACAACATAGTCAAAACAATTCTAACATTGAAAGTTAGATAGGATTTCAGAGATGAACAAGTTCGTCATCAAAATGTCGGGTGAAAATAGTGTCAGCTCTTCAAGAAGATGTGGTATATATACACAATGGAATACTATGCAGCCATCAAAAGAAACGAAATCTTGCCATTTGCGACAACATGGATGGAACTAGAGCGTATCATGCTTAGCGAAATAAGTCAAGCGGAGAAAGACAACTATCATATGATCTCCCTGATATGAGGGAGTGGTGATGCAACATGGGGGCTTAAGTGGGTAGGAGAAGAATCCATGAAACAAGATGGGATAGGGAGGGAGACAAACCATAAATGACTCTTAATCTCACGAAACAAACTGTGGGTTGCTGGGGGGAGGGGGGTTGGGAGAAGGGGGGTAGGGTTATGGACATTGGGGAGGGTATGTGCTTTTGGGTAAATTGGAAGGGGAGATGAACCATGAGAGACTATGGACTCTGAAAAACAATCTGAGGGGTTTGAAGTGGCAGGGGGGTGGGAGGTTGGGGTACCAGGCGGTGGGTATTATAGAGGGCACAGCTTGCATGGAGCACTGGGTGTGGTGAAAAAATAATGAATACTGTTTTTCTGAAAATAAATAAATTGGAAAAAAAAAAAGAAAAAAAAAAAGAAAATAGTGTCAGCTCTATCATTAAAAGGAAAATGACACTGCTACTGTGAGGAAGATAAGGATTTTCCAGTTGCCTCGGATGAAAATATATCCAGCATGAAATTCCTGGGTGAGTGCTTACATTCTCTATGTGTATATTTTGTGGCAAAACCCCAAGCAAACCGCAGTCGTGGTGAAGAACGAGGATGCTGGGAAGGAGGTCAGTAAAGTGTTACTAAGAGCTGTCTTAGGGGAAGCTACTTTTGAATGCATTTAACAAACACAGATCAAACCTGGATGCTCAGCCTCCAGCACCAAGGGGAGGCAAAATATCATTCCAGGATCCCAAAGCCTATGAGCCACTATCAATAAGCACTTAACTTTCACCATAAGCAATCTCAATAGCCATGGAGTTGCGAGATGTATGGGAAAAAATGAGCTTCAAGGACATGATGACCCATTAGTCTTCAAATAAATTCTGAGCCTTAATTCAAAGAACATACTGGGAGAGGGATTCCAGGCTGAAGTTTACCTTGTACGAAGAAATGGGATTTATATTGCTTTGAATAAAAAAGAATTCTCTAGACTAGTCTATTCTCAGGAGACATATGGACTTAATACATTCATGTCTGCATCAGGACTTTTTAAAAAAAGTCACATAATTAAATCACTTTAGGGGCTACCAAACTATCTTGGGTATTGAATTAACAGTAAGAATGATGAAATGAAATCATGCCAGAGGAGAAAAGGATGTTTATCATTACATCTTGTATAGGGGCAGTGTGATACTCCCATTTTTAATTTTCTTTTTGTAACCAGGTGAGGCAGATTCTTCTTAAACTTCTCTCAAATAGTCAGAAATCATTTCCCAATTTTCCTCTACTTTACTGTACTGACAGTTCCAGTTGTATACCTTTCTTTGCATTAAAATCATTCATGATATACTGTAGGGGAATTCTTAACAGCCAATTTATTTAGAAAAACTAAAACCTTCCCCAATCCTGCTCTTGATTCAACTCTGTCATCTCATGATGGCAAGGTCATGCCCCACTTGGATCCATCGTTTGCGGTCCTCAGGCTCTTCCAATCAATATTCTAATCATGGAGAGAAAACTGCCAAGTGCTGGCGTATCACAGCCCTTCCTAACTGAACTCTAGCTGGGCAATGTTCGGGGAAAAAGGGTCGTTATGAGGCTCACTTATGCTCTCAGGGCTGAAGTGGGCTCTCATGAGGGGATGCTGAGAGGGCATTTTCTGCCTGGGTGGACGACTCAAGAGATGAGCTATTCAGGCTGAATTACAAGGACACTCAACACATCGATAAGAACCTTTTTGACGTGATTTGCAAACACTTCTTAATTATTTCCACAAGTCGTCTGTTGGGACTGGGGGATCATTTTATTCCTACTGTGAAAATGAAAAATTTAACATGGGGAAGATCCAGTCCAAACCCCCCCCGGGGAAGACTAAAACCCAGAGCTTCTTGATTCCTGACAGAAAGAGAATGATAACAGACTCAAGGTGGTGGGTTAGTTCTGGTGTAACAGAAGAGGGCGAAACACCACCTGCCTTTTTAAAGCCTTCCACACGTTGCTGACAGAGTTAAAAAGTCTGTCATTTTCTGACAATTCAGCTTTGTTCTGATGTCTTCTGAAACTAAGGCAACACCTTGATGCCCTCATTTTCCCCTCTATTTTCAAACATCTTATCACAGAAGGGCATTTCCAGTTTGAAACTACTGGGCTCAAGATCAAAAATCTGGTTAAAGCTGTGGTAGGAGTAACTTTTTAAACATGCTGACCTTGCTGTAAAGTGCTAGAATGTAAGATGATAACCTAGAGCAGTAACTGGCATTCGATTACTCTTTTCAGCTGCAACATTACCCATGAGTACGGTAAGTCCCGTATCTTTATTTTCTAACTTGAAAGGTGCATTGACTTTGCCTGGCTCCAAGAATTAGGGTATGTTGAACCAACTTTGATGCTCTTACTTTCACGGGAAAAATAGACTACTGAGAAAACTGATTACTGTTCAATGGCCCTCCATAAATACAAGTAAAAACAAATGGCCAGACACAATTTTATATAAAGTCTTTCTTCCACCTGTATGGAGAGATGCTTTGGGGAGAAAGAGTACCAGCATCACCTTCTCAGAAAATAATCTCTTCTAAGACCGAAGTTGCCGAGGCTTATACACTTCTAACTAGTAATCATAAATATAAAGGAAAAGTCAGTGGGGGAGGGAGAATGCATATCCAAATCCTGCATGCCTACAGTACCCTAAAAGTGGGCTCTGAAGGATTAAAAGGTATTGTCAGGAACACCCCTGTCATCAGAAAGCAAGACAGAAAATAATCCATACCCACGTCAGGGAATGAGATTCAGGGGAACTAAAATCATGCTGGCTGCATAGCAAGACATGAAGCGGGAGCTGGGAAGCAGCAGCAAATGTCAATATATACAGCTCAAGACAGACTGGACGGCTGAGGGCTGAATGCATACGAAAAAGCCCACCTTCTTCAATGCTACTTCCTGAGCATGTAGGATGTACATTCCAGAGTGTCTGCATAAAAGAGGCGTCCACTTGTACGTTCCCGTTTGACACTGAGAGATGCTGCAGCAGAAACAGAAATGAGACATTCTTTAAATCACCAGGCCAGTCCTGACAGAAGGAGCTCAGCCTAGAATCTCAAGGATTGAATAAAACAGTCTCCCTGTCATCAAGCTCTTTCTACACAGCCCGTGGGAGACTGCTCCGCCCATTCTAGAAGCAGCTTCAAAGTGGGACACTATTCAGGGAAGAAGTTTCCAGCCACAGAGGTGACAGACGACTGTTGACTCCTTCCCCTCAGCTGGATCCCTGATTCAACAGAAAGTCATAAAATGTTTCATCCTGTTAGAAGGGAATTCACAAATGGCAAAAATGACTTTGGCATTTGGTCTAGGCAAAATAAATTGCCTGCAGGATTGGTGCTGAGAAGCTTAAAAACTTTTGACACTTCTCTGATATTCGGACACCTTAGGGCTTGCTGTCAGTGAAGCCCAGTGCCCCATCCCAAGATGCAAAGATCTTACCTGCATCTCTCAAGCACTGTGACATGCCATTGGCCGAAACATTTTAAATTCTCCATTTCTCCCATATCAGTTTATTTCCCTGTATCCTATTCTTTTTGCCTTGTTCTTTGCCGAACAAGAGCTAAACCGTGTGGGAAATTCACAGTAGTGGAAGCTAATGTAGAAGTGGTTTTCTCAGGAAGGGCCTGGAGCATTTTAGCAGAGTTGCTGGGCACAGTACCTTCATCTGAAAGGACAACTAACAGTTAAATTCCAGGCCCCATGATAATGGAGAAGGGGAGAGAACTGAACAACCTACCTCTCCCCTATACTGTGCAAAGGATTCTTATCCTACCCAACCTACTGTGGCACAGTTTGCCTCAACCATGAGGTCCTAAAGGAAAAATCTGAAAGTGAAAAGATGCCTCCTAGGAGGTACTTACAAGGTATCTTTCAGAGGACACGCTGACGAGAATGAGGTCATCACCAATTCGAACTTTCTCTCCCTCAGATCTCTGTTTGGAAGCCGGATGTATGGTCCACCAACAGGCTTCTCCTACACAAATGCTCCTTGAGTTAGTCATTGCTTCATGGAAATCAGTGTCCCTAATTCTGTCCCTCATTCTCCCTCTCCTGGTAACAATCCCTCCAGTGCGCAGGCGCACGCATACCCACACTCCAGACCTCGGTCTCTATTTAGCCCCATATCCACTTGACTATGTCCATCACTTTTGTCCTCTCTGGCAACAGAAAGACAGTGTTTGGGAGAGAGTACTGGAGGTCAGAAACTATAGAAGCCTTTGAATATTTTTAAGACATAGAGAAAAATTCATTCTTCAAAGGCATTTACAAATCTTTAATTGACTTCGCTGGTCTACTGACAACTTACACACTTTTATTTTTGCCACACTCTCCAAGAAATTCTATTAAAACTTAACTAATTCTGGGGCAACTGGGTGGCTCAGTTGGGTTAAAGCCTTTGCCTTTGGCTCGGGTCATGATCCCAGGGTCCTGGGATCGAGCCCCGCATCGGGCTCTCTGCTTGGCGGAGAGCCTGCTTCCCTTCCTCTCTCTCTGCCTGCCTCTCTGCCTAGTTTTGATCTCTGTCTGTCAAATAAATAAATAAAATATTTTTAAAAACCATAAGTAATTCTACTAAAAAAAAAATCAGATTTTCAAAAGGCCTAAATCTACAAAGACTAGGACAGCAGGTGGAAAGTTGATAGCAGAGAAGAGAAATGGACAATTTGGAAAAAGGAAAGCAGATAGATGCTTTCAGTGAAGAGAAAGCTAAAACCCAAGTCTTTATGAAAGTAAGAAAATGGAGGAGAAGTTCTCAAGAAATAAGGCGATCCCTGTTGCATGTTTCACAGGAAGTCTCTGGAATTGGAGGTAAGTTACTTATAAAGGTAGCAGCAGAAGATGAGGTTGAAAATAGAATTGACTAAAAGCTATTAAGGGAATTTTATCTCCTGGCATCCTTTCCTGTACCCTGCATGGCTAGATGACTCCTTCTCCTCTACCCTACAAAAGATTAGGAGTTACATCCGTGGAATGACCAACCATAAAAGTTCTGGTTTTGTAATACCAACGACTGTCAAACAAGGAAGTGAAAAGTACTGCAAAAAATAGAGAATCATTAAAATTTTATGTCCTTGTAAGTAAAACCCCAGCTCCTTTCCCTCTGCCTCTATGCCTCATATACTAGCTGGGATGTTAAATCTCCTCCTCCCTCACATTTAAGGATTCCTATTTAGGGGAGCCAAACTACCCAAGATAAAATATACTTCTGTCCAGGTATCTCCAGTGAAATGCCTAGTCCTTGCCAGGTTAGCCAAAAGTGAGGCTTAAGAGATGGCAAGCCACGGCCACACACTCAGGGTTTCTGGTCAACTTTTACTGACTTGATTTAAAAATGAAGGAAGACCAAGGATGACCTGATATCCAAGCCACAGCACTAACACAAACGGCAAGAACAAAACAGTGGGGAAAGAGACTTGAAAAAGCAAAGATTATGAAGAGCTGAAGAAAACTTTTAAAAATTCATATAATTTATAATTGCAGAGAGATAAGAAAAAGTTACATTCATAAAGCAGCAATGAAAATACCCATGAATGATCACTTTGGAGAAAAAGTCTTCAATCCTGAAAGAGAAAGAAAGAAACAAAAGGGTTATAGGATAAAGTTGAAAAAAATCTCCCCAAAGAACGAAGAGAAACAGATTAGAAATACGAGTGAAGAGAAAAATGGAAAACCGATCTAGAGGATTTCCAGAAAGCATAAGCAGAGAAAACAAAGTTAGGAATTAACAAAGAGATAGTATTAAATATTTGCCAAAGCTAGAAGACAAGAATTCAGATTGAAAAGGCCCACAGCTTCCCTAGCACAGTGGAGAGAGACCCACACCAGGGTCCATTCTCATGAGCCTTGGAACAAATAGGATCCATGCCCAGATTTATCACTGTGGAATTTCAGACAGAAGGGCAAAAGAGAAGACCTAAGTAGTTCTGAGAAAATATAAGTATGCCTTACATAAAAGATCGGGAATCTGAATGTAGATGTCTCAATAGCCAGCCATAAGCTAGAAGAAAACGAAGAAAACCTTCATGATGCAGCGGACAAAATATATTTCCAATGTAGAATACCATGAATTACTTGTGAAGCTGGAATTAAGGAACTTTTAGATGACAGTTTACCTCTCTTTGATCTTTTCTGTAAAAGCTATTAGATAATGGGGTTCCACCAAAGTGATGTGGTAAACCAATGAGGGGGGTAAAAAACAAACAAACATGAGATCTGGGAAACATGGAATCTAGAAGAGAGACAAAGGAAATTTTCTGGATGATGGTGATGTTTCAAGAAGAAGATTCTAACAGAACAGGTGATATGAATGAATCTGATCACAGGAAAGTTTCAGTTCTACAGGGCAGTTTGAAATGAATGACTGGATCACAGAAAATCCAGTGAACAATTTTTTTTTTTCCAACTCTTAAAAAGTCTAAAGTCATTTTACCGATGTAAAAAGAATGAACATATGGGATTTTCCCGGTTATGTGCTCTAAGACAGACCCCTGGTTTATATCTCGAGGCCAACTCACAATGGTGAGTGTGACACTTCACACATTTTGTAAATTGTCAGCTAAGGTTGTCAACACCTTAGAGGAAATTGTATTTTAAGAATAACACTTAAGCTGAAAGCACATCAACCTCAAAGCCAATGCAAATATAATCTTATTTTAAGGGAAAAAACTTAATGGGTGGAGGCAAACCCACTCTCCTGCTTTTAACAAAAATGAGAAGAGGAGAGGCAGAGGGTTCTCCTCAGGAATTCTCAGATATCCCTGTGCATAATGCAGAGATGGCAGGTGCCCAGGGTTTAATCTCTTGTGTTTTGTTTTTGTCTTTGGTTTTGGTTTTTTTATCCTCTAGATCCTCTGTAAAATCAGACAATTTGAATCATCCCCTTAAGAACTGACACAGTTTTGGAACAACATGGACTTTTGTCCTTTGACTACCCAACAATGGAATTTCCCTTCTTATTTGGGGAAAATGTCATGATAGTAAAGATTGTGTTCAAATTAGAATCATCCTATAGTATGACCTAGGATGTTTTCTCTGACCTCTCTTTTTTCCTGTCCATTTTCCAAGTCTGGGTTTTCCACTTTAGAGCAGGTTCTACCCATCCTTCACCCTGTAAACTCTCATACTGCTTGAGTGAACCTGAATTAGTTTCTGCCATTTGCAACCAAGAATCCTGACTTATAGGCCAACCTGTAAATGGAGCAGAAATTCCATACACTTGTCCTCGATGGATGGTCAGATTATCTATGAATGTTTCCAGCCACAGAGAGCACCTTACACCCCAAGGCCAGCTGTTAGGATAATTGCAGCTATTGCAACATGGTTTTCTTCATTGAGATGAAGTATGCCTCCTTTCAACTTCTAACTACAGCTCCCTTGGTTTATGGAATAACCCACAGCAAGCCAGACCCTTCTTTGATACTATAACTGAGTATGTATAGTTATACTGATCCTCTGTTCTTCATTTCTGGTTTCCAGGGAGAAACTGCATCATCCTGGTCACCACCTCTCTCAGGATCCACCTCCTGTCAATATTTTTGACTGAACTCAAAACACACAAAAAAGCCAGTGTCTCCCAGGTATAGGACTGTGGTGAAGGCATTATGCTCTCCTCCTTTCTTAGTTCCTATGTCCCTATCACACATTGTTTCCTTCTTATTCACCTAAATTCTATCAAACCTATTTCTTGACCCCACCAGCTGGATGGTGTGGAAGCCAAAATGAAGAACCCTTTCAGTACCCTTAAGCCCTTAGCACAAGACCCCAGTGAGCAGGAGATCTGGGAATATTGACTTACCTGTGGCATTTTCCCGTAGACCTACATCAAAGGCAAGTTTATCTGTCTGGGATCTTGATGTGGTCAAACATGTTAGATACTGTGGAACAAGAGCAGATGCTAGTGAAGTCATGCTCTTCTACTGGGTCTTGGCATCTCTCCACTAGCTGGCTTCCACTTTTCAATTTTGACATTGAATTACTGTAGAAAGGGCTTGTTTATTGTAGTCAGTGATATATAACACTTCCAAAATATACTTCTGTAGTATATTTAAAATCTCAAAGATGTTCTTATGTGATGACCCAGTGATTTAACTTCTGGGACCATACGCTACAGAAATAAGTCTGAAATTATTATTTTGAACATATTCAATAATATGCTTTATGAATTCAAAATATGCTTTATGAGTTCAAAAATACTGAGGAACTCTTACACTGGAGACAATATAAGTGGAACATATACAACTAACAATAATGGAAAGGCTGATAAACTTTGGTACTTCATTTTATGAAATATGTTATCATTAAGAGTTTTTATCATGAGTGTGTAATAGCATGGAACATATACAGCACAGTACACTTGCACAGGTAACAGGTATGCAAAATTTAAATACCTGGCAACTATGCTAAAAGGAATTACACCAAACTGATAACTGAAGTTCTCTTTGGACAGTGAGAGATACCATGATGATTCCCCCACTTCTACCAAGTTTGTTTTTCAAACTTTCTATGAGCTGTGGAACTTCTAAGTATCTATGTTTTTTTTTTTTTAACTGTAAAATACATGTGCATGTAAAACTTAACAATGATATTTAAAATGACTTAATAATGGGGGAAAAAAAACCCTGGCCCATTCCTCGCCTCCTTTACTGACAGGCACAGCGGCTGATCTTGGATTTAGACCAGTTGGCAGATACGCGCTTAGAAAGTTATTTTCTGAGTTATTCTTCTACTTCTCTGCAACAGGAAAATGGAGAATCACCCCACTGTCCACAGTCCTATGTCACCAGCTTCATTATCAGAGCTGCTCTTAAAAAGAACTAGCTAGTATAGAGTTTATCTTAACCATAAGTTGAATTTTTTTGGGGGGGAGGGTCAGGACAGTAAATCTAATAATAAATAACATAATCCTTCAGCTCTCTACCATGCTGTTGGCCTGAGTTTTCAAAGACAAAAGAAACATGTTGTTTGAGGTTTGGGTCTATTTATGTCGGAAAAAAAACAAATATGAAGGTTTGATTTACCCTATGGATAAGCACCAGGTCCCAAAGGATACATGCTCCCTTCTCGATTCTAGACATCATCAGATACAGTTTCCCACTCCCTAAATGTCCCCATCTCCCGCTCCAATAACCTTCCATTTGGTCACTTTTGTTCTCTGTCCTTTGCTACGAAAGACTACATAGACAAATGTTGAGGCTGAAAAGGTCAACTTCTTACCAGTGCTCAGGGAAAAAAAATGCTGCAATAAATAAATTATTTAAGAGGCAGCTGCTGCCGCCACTGCCAGTGTGACAGTTCAAGCTTCGAGATGAACTTTGTAGCATACTGCAGGTGTACACGTGTGGAAATGAAGTCTGGAATTGATGTAACATTTTCCACTAGGGCCAGACAAAGACAACAAGCCTTCCTCACACTGAGAGCAAATGACGATGACAGATGCAGGGACAGGAGCAAACACGATGAGAGCTGACACGTATCATATTCGATTGGGATCACAATTATCCTCCTTAAGATGCCCTGCCCTCTATCTGCTTTACAAATTGCATTGACTTAAAACTTGAACAATTTTTTTCTCAGCTTACATTGAGTTCTCCCCATTTTGGTTGATTCTGGTTCTAGAGCCCTAACTGGTTATAGCCCAATGAGCTTTCTGGGACTGTTCTGCTTCATGTCTTCCTACTGCCTCTGGATTCGTGTAATACCTTCAAATGACTCCAGGACTGAAGGCAATGCATACAATCCCATTCCCTGCAGCTAGTCAAAAAGTTGAAACTTCACAAAAATCTCATCTGATTGATTTTTCTTCTATCCTGGCTATCCTTATATGCTCAAGAACTCTATCATTTCACAATTTATTTCTTCATCAAGTCAACAAATACTTATTGAGCACCTAGTATGTCAAGGCACAGTCCTTAGTGGAGTTAGGTTTAGTGAAAAAAAAAAAAAAGACAGGGTCTTCTGCCTTGTGGAGTGAGGAGGAGGGTAGTCAGATATTAAGCAAATACGTAACTGCAAAATGAGATAAGTTATATGAAGGAAACGCAAAGTCAGTGTTCTAATTATTTACATTCCAAATAATTTCTGCTGTTAATAATCTACAGGCTTGTTGGTTTCCTCTACCTTATCCCTTCCTTTTCCTCCTCCTTGAATGGTGAAAGCAGACATCCGATGTGCTTACCATTCCGCTGAAGGAGTGCCGCAGGAGAATCGCGTGGCCATATAGCAGGGTCCTGTGGCCACCCCCTTGTGCTGCCTGTGGGAAAGGACAAGGAAAAATGTCAGCACCGGCTGCTGGTGGCTCCTCTGAGAGCAAAGCATGACAAGAATTCTGGAAGACAGACTACAAAGAAAAGAGCCATGGCAAAGCTCCCAAAGAATTCATTCTAGAAGTAAGTGGCCAGCCTACAGGCATGGGGGAGACGCGTGACCACAGCCATGCAACATCCCTGGGAGAGGATGTGTGAGGCCAAACCTCCTTTTGGAAATGTCCCCTGCCTGGGATCAGCAGAAACCCCAAGCTGTTCCACCAGAGAAGCATATAAATGAGATATGTACTGCTTACCTTCCTTTGAAACTTCTCAGAAGCGTTCAGAGCGAGAGAGAGAAACAAATGTGATGTCACTCTAGCCTAGCGACAGAAAAGCAGCTTGCGGGATAAGCATATGGTCACATTCTGTACCCTGCGGTCTTTCCCCTTCAAGGCACTTGGCCTTCTACCCAATCAGTTAAATGGGTCTTATTCACCAGATCTCACCATTCCAGCTGGCTCTGAAACCTAGGACTTTCAAAGGGCAACCAGTAATGCAGAAATAGGTCCATTGGTTGAGGTACCACCTGGTTCCTTCTCTGCCTCCCTGGGCAACCCTACTTGGGCTGTTCACTCACTGGGAGCCAACCAGCAAGAGATGCTCAAGAGGAGAGGCAGCCCACCAGAAAGCCACTGTGAATACTGCTCTTCCCCTGAGTCTGAGTCACACATCACTATCTGAACTGAATAGCACATGATCAGAGATGAAACTGTTACTATAGAAAAAACTGAAATCTAGAAGAAATCCTACAATTTTGGGGCATCAACCTTTTCAACCTTTTACCGAAATCTCTTCTTATCCTATCTTTCCTATCCTATTCCTATTCCTACCCCCTCAGAGGCAGTCAAATAGTTTTGATCACACATGCCTTTTAGGAAAAAAATATTTGGGCACAGGACCCCATCCCTAATGCATAAAAACATTTGAGCAGAGGACCCCATCCTTAGCACACAAAAAAGCATCCAAATGCTGAGATGAAAATGAATCCTAAAGAGATATTCTAACACTTGTCTTCTCTATGCCAAGGGCACCTCTTATGGCCCTTATTTTATTTAGACCCACATACCAGCAGCCCCAGAGGTGGTCTGAGGTTCTGCTCCTCTCCTGTGCCTACCCTCCCTCAGAGCAATGAGCAACAAAGGGGAAAGCTGGGGGTATGGAGAGAAGGTGCAGGTCTGAATAATAAGGTCTAGAGTCATTTTATTTCAACTCTATTTGGATTAAAAGAATCACTCTGTCAAAGAGATAATCTTTTCTTGTCATACTAGGAGGCTGAAGAAAAGAAAAATGATAGACGTGGTATCATGTTTTTTGAAAAGCAGATAACCATATATAAATGGGGCTGTACTCTCCTCAGAGCTTGGAGAGATTTAAGGGCTTCTCAGGCTTCAATACGATGGAGGAATTAAATGTTCTTTGTGCTATTTCCGAATTTCTTGAAATCATTCGAACTAACTTCAGTTGCTGTATTAACAAATGTGTCAACAGCTATGTTAAAATTAGTCACACCAAATAATTTGTACATCCTGTCAGTCTGATATTTTCCCGGCACACCTGCAATATTAGAAGCTAATTGATAGCGCATGATGACTTAGGCGTGGGTGTGTGCTTCCAAAACGGTGCCATGTCTCCAGCTAAACTACTGACTAAGTAATATGTCCTGGTGTTAACCATGGGTCACACCCCCGTCTTTGTTCCCATCAACCCAGCGAGTAATCTTAAAAAGAGTCCAGCATCGCTGACCACAGAAAGTGGCACGGGAGAGGTCCGTGCTCCTCCTCTTCTCTGGCACTGCTGGAAACCTCTCCTGGCCCTCGTGTCCTTTATTATAGTGCCAAGAGAAAAGCAGAGAGACGAAGTCCAGGTGCCCCACTGGGACTGAATGCGACAGCACTGTGCTGCACCCAGGAGGTTTTCCAGCCCGATTCCTCCCTCTGCTAGGGCTACAATCTCTCTGCGGGTGGATGTCTGCCTGTTACAACCTAAGCCTCTGGACGCTGATCCGCAGTACTTGCTTCGCTAGGGCCTGGGGTGGAGCCTGGGAATTAGCATTTCTAACAAGTTCCCAGGGACATGACACTGAAGTTCCTGGTCCTGTGATGATGAAGTTCCTGGTCCTGAGAACCACTGCTTAAGGAACGATCAAGCTTCAGTGCTTGGAAGAGGAGAGGAGCTTTTCCTGCAGAAGCTTTGATATTCATCATTCTGGGAGAGCTACTCTGGGCACAGGCTATACGTAGGCGCTTTACGTAACATCGTAGCTCATCCTCCTAAGTTTCCTAAGTAGGAATAATTTCTCCCATTTATAAGGTGAGGAGTTTGAAGTTCAAAAAGGGTAAGTATCTTGCCATCTATCATAGGGCTGGATGTGGTGGGGGGTGGGGAGTGAACTCACAGTTCATTGCAGAACTCGTTTCGCTCTGGTTTCTGTAATATCTTTATTTGCCGACTATGTACAAAACCACTATACAAAGTAACCAGGGAAGCAGGAGATGGACATATTTCCTCAGCTCCTAAATGAAGGTGAACTCTTATGGCTGGGATTTAGTGAACACTAGGCATCCAGCAGACACAGAACCATGCCAAGTGTGCTATGTGCATGATCTCACTTTATATTTGCCATTAATGCGGTGATATAATTAGAGTAATTATCTCCATTTTATGGCAATGCAAACTGAGGTTTCAAGAGGTTACATAACTTGCTCAAAGTCATACAGGTTCTAAGGGCAGAGTTGGGATTTAACCATTTGCTACGTTGTCTCCTTCTCAGTAGTCTGGTCTATGAGAAAATCTACAAAGACTTTTGTATTAAAAAAAAAATGTTACAAATAGGAAACAATCTGCCTATTAACACAGATGAAAACAAGGAGCACTGGAATAGACCAGGAGGGTAAAAAGGGCATTGAGAAATAGCTTTTTTTAATTTAATTTTTTAAATTTTATTTTAAAATTATTTTTTATAAACATATTTTTTTATCCCCAGGGGTACAGGTCTGTGAATCATCAGGTTTACACACTTCACAGCACTCACCAAAGCACATACCCTCCCCAATGTCCATAACCCCACCCCCCTTCTCCCAACCCCCCTCCCCCCAGCAACCCTCAGTTTGTTTTGTGAGATTAAGAGTCACTTATGGTTTGTCTCCCTCCCAATCCCATCTTGTTTCATTTATTCTCCTCCTACCCCCTTAACCCCCCATGTTGCATCTCCACTTCCTCATATCAGGGAGATCCTATGATAGTCGTCTTTCTCTGATTGACTTATTTTGCTAAGCATGATACCCTCTAGTTCCATCCATGTCATCGCAAATGGCATAGTATTCCATTGTGTATAGTATTTTGATGGCATAGTATTCCATTGTGTATATATACCACATCTTCTTTATCCATTCATCTGTTGATGGACATCTAGCTTTATTGATAAGGTAGACCATGACGGGTCCAAGTGTTGATCGTCAGTGAGAGTTAGGAGGAGGAACCCACGTGAGCAAAGGCCTGGAGGTGGAGAGTACAAAGCCCACGTGGGGACTAGTCAATAATTCACTGACTAGCACTGGGGTCAGCTACAAGGAGAGGCAACATCTGGAAAAAAGTTAGGGCACAGACATGGGGCAGTCAGATTATGGAGGACGATGACTGACCGTTCCACAGCTACCAGGACACTGGTGTAGGGTTTTATGTGTTTGTTTTTCTTAGTAGTGTAGGTTTTTAGAAGGAGAGTGTCGCAATCCAAAATGCACCTTTGGAGGTAACCCTGACAGCACAATGGTGGAAGAACTGGAGGCGTCAAACCCTCATTCTTTCATTTTGTTTCTATGACAACAGGAGAGTGTGGACCAAACCCTTGGTGTCATCCTTGACTCCTTCCTCCCGCTCAGGCTCTATACGGGTGCCACCTTCGAAATGCATTCTACACCAAGTATTCAGTACCCTGCTGCTGCCAGGCTGGTTCAGCCTACTGCCTATTTTACCTGGATGGCAGTAATGGCCTCCTAACTCTGCTACCTGCTGCACCCCTACTTCCCACTCCCTCTTGTAGTCAGAGCCAACATGGCAGCCATAGCCAACATTTTACAGCTGTTAGTTACATCGTGTTACCTTCTTGTTCAGCTCTCCCCCTACTCCCCTGCCACCCACCATGGCTCCCTTTTGCACTTAGACGTGCAATGTCCTCGCCATGGCCTCCAAGACCCTCCATCAGAACTTGGCAAATGTTCTCTGTAAAAGACCAGACAGTAAAGATTTTAGACTTTACAGGGCACACGTGGTCTCTGTCATATAGTCTTTTTTATTTCAACTAACTTTTTCAAAACTTAAAAACCATTCTTATCTAGAGAGCTGTCCTTAAATAAGCCACAGCCTGGATATGGCCCCAGGTGTTGGTTGCTGATCTTTGTTGTCCCTGATCTAGTTCCAACTCTGACGTCATCACTTACCATGAGTGTGAGCCCCATCACCACCTCTGCTCCTGCCACTTGGGCTCCCTCTGTTATTCAGACTAGGCTGTTCCCTCCTAGAACAGGACCCCAGTGCATGTGTTCCTTTCCACCTGGAATGCTCTTCCCTCCAATATCTTCATGGCTTAGGGCCGGCTCCATTCAGTTCTGTGCTTATATATCTCATTACAGAAACCTTCTCTGATCACTCCTTCTGAAAGAAAAATCACCCTTACTCTGTCATAATTTGCTGCTATATTATTTCTTGAGGCATTTAGTATCAACTGACATGAATTCATGTTATTTTTGATATATATCTTCTGCCACTCCCAAAGATATAAGGTCCGTGTGCCTGTTGTGTTTTCTGCCATATCAACATCACTTTTATCAGTGCCTGGCAAAGAGGAGGCACTCACATTCATATTTCCTGGATGAATAAATAATAATTATACAAAGTGATCCTTTTGTCTCCTTTTTACAGATGGGAAAAAGAAAAACTGTCCCATACTCAGCTTGTAAGCAGTGAGCCTGGATCTGAACCTGTACTACAAATTCTACTAACTCTTCCCACAGTTTGACTCTAATTCTGGAAGAACATTCCGGGAAAGATGTGATATGCTATACAGATGACTGCATAGGCCTGTTCACAGGAAATCCAGACCTCAAGATTGTGAGGCTTCATGGGGATGGCAGTCCTGTACCTCCACAAGTGACCTCCACAGGCACCACTGGCAGGAGATTCTTAGGTAGCACCTCCAAGGATGTGAGTGGGGTAGGGCAAAGCTGGTAAAAGCACCTGCTGCCAGGTTCAGCGGAAACATGTTCCATCAGATCATTAATTCCATCATGTTGACTGTAATTTTAAAATTAATTCCATCACTGATATTTCTTTTGGTGGTTATCAGAAGACAGTGCCTCCCTGTAAGGGAAACATGATGTGGCAACAGACAAAGGGTAACAGTGTTTCTCTCCAGCCATACATAAGTATTTCAAGACTGTTGGACCTCTAAGCTACCTTCTTTTATAATCTGGAACCCCAATTCCTCTCCAGGGGTCCCAGGCTCTGAGAAGGCTCCTTGGTGAATGTAACACACCCCATTAAATGCCTCAGAGGCCACCTTCCTGGGAGAGCCTGGAGGGCATGAAATCATTGGCTGGATGTGGCTTATAAGCACATGCTTTCATTTTTCCTTTCCTTCCCTACCGTACTTCTGTTCTGTTCTTTTAGTCTATCAAAGAAAGAAAGAAACCTTTCTAGAAGGTCGCAAAGCATTATTTCCTCAACATGCTAGAGGCCCTTTTACGTTGCTCAGGAGGACTGCATTTTTTCTGATACAAGTGACAACTGATAAGGAGGCCATAAGTAAAAACCAAAACCAAAACAAAATAGAGCAAAACAAAACACCCCAGTAACACCTAATGATATAAACAAAGGCCGGTAACTCACTATTTTCACTTAGAAAACAGAATCAAAGATTCTATCCGCAACTGAAAAATATTCAGTTTTTAGCAACTTAGATGAGTTAAACCTTCAGAATGAAACCGCAAACCTTTATTCTATAAAATACAATTTGATTTGTGAAATAGAGAGGTGTACTTTGATATAGAATAAGAATACCAATATTTGTAAATGCTTTTTCTGCCAAATTTAACTTATAGATTTAATGAAAATTCCAATAGAGTATTTTGGAATTCAGCAAAATTGCTATAAAATTCACCTGGAAATATGAACATTAGGACATTTTTATTCAGAAAGGGAACTAAGTTTTGTGAATATTATGAAGTAAAATTAATTTTTTCAGGGACGCCTGGGTGGCGCAGTTGGTTGGACGACTGCCTCCGGCTCAGGGCGTGATCCTGGAGTCCCGGGATCGAGTCCCACATCAGGCTCCCAGCTCCATGGGGAGTCTGCTTCGCTCTCTGACCTTCTCCTCGCTCATGCTCTCTCTCACTGTCTCTCTCTCTCAAATAAATAAATAAATAAATAAATAAATAAATAAATAAATAAATAAAATTAATTTTTTCATTCTGGTACTGGTTCAAAAAGAAGAATGTAGCACGATATAGGCAGCTCATAAACAAATATAAATATAGCATGTGATAAAGCAGATTTTTAGTACGATGGTGGGGAGAAGGCAGTATTATTAAGCAAATGTCACTAGGATAGGTGGACAGCAAATCAAAAAGCATTCAGGAAGATCCGCAGGAAATATAAAAGATTTTGTATGGATAACAGAATCAACTATTTCATTTTAAAATTAAATTCTTGAACAACTAGCATGTAATAGAATGGTCCCACATTCTTTACAGACTTAATATTTATCCATGCTTTGAAGTAATAGATGCACTCCAAGGAAACAATAACCAGATCAGATTGTAGCAAGATCACTGAACTTCAGAACACTGGAAACAACATTTAATAAATTACAGAATACTTTGCATCACTATGACACAGGGGTTTCCATCTTGTTGAAATGTAAGAAACAAACTAAGCCTCAAGTAAAGAAATAGGCAAAGGATATGAATAAAGGATTCCTAGCAGGAATGAAATTAAAACATATGGAGGGGATTTTTATCTCTTCTCATAATGAAAGGAATGACAACTAAAGCAATTTTTATACATCATTTTACATCAACTAAATCTGCAAAAGAATAGGGGGAAAAATGCTGTCAGAGCTGCAATTTAGCTGGTGTGATCCCCCACACAGTGACACTGAGTGCAACTCTTTGGCATGGCAATGTGGTAATATATTAAAGATCCGCAAAGATGTCCATGACCTTTGCTTTAGTAATTCCACTTCTGGAAGTAATTCGAGAAAAGCAAAAAAGTATGCACACTGTTGTGATGAGAGAATTATAATGGAGGCAAACGAAACACCTGGAAGGAGTCTAAATGTTCAAAAGAAAAATGCTGTCTAGGAATCATGGGCTTCTTTGGGATGTTCTATCCTGCAGCCATTAAAGAAGTCAATTACAGAGGCTACAAGAAACAGAGGAATGTGTTGCAACTTGTCACTGTGAAAAGGCAGAATGCAAAATGCTTTCAACTGTTATATATATGCAAGAATGATAAAGCAACCTATAAAAAGGCAATAGACATTTGGTTGACTGCAAAACCAAGGGAGAGTTTTCCAAATTTTCAACACTACCATCACGTCATTTCAATTAAAAAAAAAAAAAAAAAGCAAGCGTGTTGGGGACAACTGTTGAATGTGTTTAAAGAAGTGGAGTGCCCTAAAAGTGTTTTGTCTATTGGTTGACACTGCATTTGCTCAAGGATGTCATATGCTTGCCAGAATCCTCAGTGAGTGACTTTCCCTGCCTGAAGCGTTGATGGCAAGGCATAGCAGTATGCCTTCGTTTTGGCATTGATCCAGAGTATGGCTCTTTCCTGGTGATAAGTGGAAACCCCAGGGAGCCAGTCGTTATCCAGGATGGCTCTGACCCCCTCCTAAGTTTCCTCAGACCCTGCTCCACACTCCAGAAGAAAACAATCTCTTACCACAGAAACTCGCTCCTGCTGGCATCCCAAACACACTGTTCTTTTGTCTTTTGAGGACCCTTCACCATGGGTCCCATCCTTGTTCCTGGAGACTTGGTTTCTCCACTATTCGATGCTTTCAAGGCTGCCTCCCCAAGCTGCTAGACTCCAGAGGTCCACCTCCCCTATTGCTACAGGCCAGCCCCATAGCCCGCTGTGGTCAAACACCCACGTCCACACTTTTTCAGAGGGGTGGGAAGATGAGACTATACTTCCCCAGCTCAAAGGGCAACAAAGGAACTGACAGGGCATTTTCCAAGGAGGTCTGGATGATAAACTCCTGCTAGCAGGGATGATTTTTCTTCTTTAACGATGAATTACATAGGCCACAGAAATTTAAAAAGTGTAGACCAGGGGTGGGAGCGCACACGCCCAGATTAGTTTGACTTGTGCTCGGAAGTCAGAATCAGGGAACAGGACAAAAATAAGCACATTCTAGTCATGTGAATTCCCTGACTTTGTGGGACATCCCCAAGGGCCTAATGCAGACCACTACACACTTTTCTTCACCACTTTTTCTGAATCAGGTACTCTACTCTTCAACGAGGTAACTGCCAAATTCAACTTTTCCTGGGCTCCCCCTCTTGGGATATAAAACACTATAGAAGCACAAGGGGCCATTCTTCTAATTTGACACCTTGATTTTCTATTTGTAATAGGATGATTACTATGGACCTAAAACTCCTAAAGTAACTGAACCAATGTCTACAGAGAGCCACACCTTCAGGACAGGATCCCCTGAAGGTGTTTCTCCTGTAAGAAATCCTTCAAGAGAATCTGGGGCACCTCAACGAGGACAGTGCAGGACTTTAAGCTAAATGTACCTGAAAGGAGGCCACATTCTTGACACCGTTGATGGGCCTCTTGGGATATCATTAAAAATGGAAATAACAAAATAGAATTTTAAAGTTTAGAAAAGAGGAGGAAGGTGTGCCACCTAACAGCCCCACTTCCCCAAGTTCAGTGATCATGGCAGTCTCCCCAGTTGCCTTTCCAATACCACAGGCCCACATGACAGAGGCTGTGAGGCACAATAGGACCCCCGAGAGAAAAGGCTGACTCGGGTTGGCTGAAGGCCTATGGCAGTCGCTGTTCCTTCTGCTACATGTTCTTGCAGCAAGTTAAGCAGGGGGATGGAACCCCAGGGAACTCCACCTCCCATACCCTCAGTGCTTCCCCTCCCATCACCTCCTACCACAGGACTGAAGAATGGAATGGCCCAAAAGCTATGCTTAACAACAGGCTATTCTCTGTTCTTTCATTTTTAAAGTACAGAGGACACAAACAAAGCCAACAATCCATCCCCAACCACCTACCACCAATGCCAGATTTACCACTCCCACAGCTAATAATTCATTCGATTCAGGCAACCCACCCTCTTGGAAGCACCTCCAATTATTTGCCCTGGGTGAGAAGACTCTGGCCATCTCATTTTTGTTCAGGTCATAACTTCCTCAGCCACATGCAAGTATTTTAGGACAAAAGGATGAAAGGCCACAGCCTGATTTGAGAAACTAAATTCTGGGTCATGAGCACCGTCTATAACCAAAAGTTGCACAGCAGGGAGGTGTTCTGTTCCAGGAGGAAGCCCCTCCTACACTGATTTGGCCCAGATCTTACAGAGATTTTAGGAAGTAAAATCTGAGATGGCTCAGACGAGCTGGGATTGAAAAGCTTTGGGGGTGAGCCGGAATTCATTCTTTCTTGGAAACGCTTAAATCCATGAGAAAGAAGAGTCCTTGCACAGTGTAGACTTAAATCCTGAATGCATAGCTAAAGGCAACTGAGGCATCTCTTTTCAAGTCTCTAAAAATAAGTTTTTGATCCATGAGAATCTATGTAGACAGGTGCAAGCATCTGCCTTCCCCCCTTTCCTAATCCATAGAGTTTGGGGAACAAATCAAGTTACTCTGGAGGTTCCCACCAGGGCCAGGATTTCACAAACACTGATTTTTTCTTTTCAAATATTTTATTTATTTATTTGAGACCAAGAGCACAGAGGGAAAGGGGGGGAGAGAAGCGAACACCCTGCTGAGCAGAGACACTCTCCCTCCCTCTACCCCTCTGGATATGGGGCTAACTGAGCCAACAGAGGCCCCTCACAAACACTGATTCTGAAACAGGAAGATAGGCATTCTCCATGGTGGGGAAAGAGCTGGCTCTTGGGATGCCTCCAAACTCAGCACAAGGTCATTCTAGAAACATCTGTGCTTTCCTTTGAACATAGATGTCCCAGAGAAACCAGACAGCCAGAATGGGAGTTCTAACGCATGTTTCTTTTTATGGCATCTTTGAAGAGAACAAAACGACAGGAGATATTTGTCAGGGTAGTAATGACAATTAGATTGATGGCAAGTATACTTCAGAAAGAGGTGAAGCAATTATTTTCTCCGCAGTAATGTTTGCCCCTTTGTCCCATAGCTAGCTAACAGACTTCTAAGAATCGGACATTGCCCATTTCATTCATCACATAGAAGAACCCAAGCAGCCGGATTTGTTTTCCAATTACTGCTTTGGTTATGATTTGAACCACCCATACTCATCATTTGTCAGGCCTTTGATGAAACGGTGGACCAGCAGCCTCATAGGGTCAAGACTAAGCACTCTGCCCAATCCTGGCCTTTCATCCAAGCTAACATACACTGAATATTTTCTACAAAGAGTTTAACATCTGAAAGGTCAGATTACCTTGACATGAAAAAAATCAAACACTGTCTGTAATCTACTATTTCTCTAGGAGGAAAAAAAAATCCCTGTTCATTCTACAGATAATAAAAATAGGAGTAAGTTTTTATCATAAAACTGCCATTGAGTCCTACTGTGTGCAAGCACATTTACCCATGTGGGCTATGAGGCAGAAAATGATATTGATTCTATTTTGATCTTTGACCCGCCTTCCTTTCTCCTGCACTCCTTAACCTATTTTTTCTCTCTCCTGGATGTTCTTTCATTCCTCATACCAGTCCCAATTATGATCTTGCTGGACAGACATAAATTCATCCTGTTCTTTCTATATCCATACAATAAGCCTGGGGCCATATATCTGAGCAAAACAAATACACAGCCTGATCTTTCCTTGAAGTACAAGAAGTGGCCTTGGGTGGAGAAGCTGATTCTGTATACCTATGGGCCCGTGTAAGGAAGCTAGGTGCCCCTAATACTTTTATCTATTCTGCTCAATACAATAGCTATAATCATTACAATACAATAGCACAATCATTCTGAACATTTCATGGACTGACTGTAGACAAGCAGGCTTCGGCGATCTATCAGAATCACTGGTAGAGCCTTAAAAATAAAAACAAAACAAGCAAAACAAATCCTCTATAGCAGTAAAGCCTGGGCCAATTCCCTAAGCTGCTCATTTATAGGTCTGTGATGGGGCCTGGTTTCTCAGGTGGTTCCAATATACAGCCAGTCTGGAGAATCACCCCTCTGGGACTCCTCAACCCCACTGGAGACCTCATCCAGGTCATCCGTAGGATACTTAGAGCTAGCAAGTACTTCTCTGTTCTCAGATCTGTCCTTCTGGACCAGTGACTGATGTTACCTTTTAGCATTTCTCTAGAACCCCCATGATGCAAAGAACAAATATGGTTGCTTCCCCTTGTACTTGGCAGCTGTCAAACTAAAAATTGACTTTCTCTGCTTCTCTGTCCCTGAGCTCTACTGGCATCTTTGTGACAGATGGAAAGACAAAATCCCTACTGTCACATATATGTAGTGAGTCCCACCACGACGACCCCCAGACCCACTCCTCTTCACCATGTTGAAGGGAAGCTAGACTCTTCCTGAGCTGCCTTGTCCATATTCTGGACCTCCTTCCCCACCAACCTAGACTCCACTGGGCCTGGGAAAAGATAGAGTTTATGGCAAAGAACAGAGCAGGTTAGGGGGAAGGTCTTTTACTTTTCTCCGTTACTACTGGGTCACTCCTCTCCCTACTCAGTCATCCCTGCCGTTTTCACTCTGGTTCTGTGCTTTCTTAGGACCCCTGCCCTGAAGGCTACACTTCAGCACTCTGCATTTTTATTGACAACTTTTACAATTTACAATTTAATGATTTGCAATTTTTACAATTTAAAACGAACAATTTTTTCTACTTTTCTGTTGTCTGCAAGGCTTAGGTCTCTTAGAGGTGTTCTGAATCCTCTAATGTTTAATCAGGGCACTTCACATGGCTGCTTTCAAAGACCCACCCTTCAGAGGCCTCACTTAGGTCTCAGTGTTCCAGCTCCCACCCAGCTCTCTGTCAAAGAGAAAAATAACAGTGTTTTGTTTCTTTGTTTTAAAAAAAGAAGTCTTTTCTGCTGATCTGTGAATGGAAGCCAGGGAATGGGTAGGGCAAAGCACCATTGGATCTGTTTTTCTCCCCACTGTGCAGAGAGTAAATTCATCACCCTGACACTGGAAGGATAACCTACTAAGACTGACAGGAAAACCCAACTTCCCTTGAGGTGCAAGGAAAGCTTTGTTGAGTGAGGGAAATACTAAAATTAGCAACACTGATCTGTGAGAGGAGGAGGGAAGAAGCTCAGAAACATGGAGTACAGTTCACAATCCGAACCCCAAAATAAAACTAAACTTCAGTTGTGCTGATATTTGCCTCCTTCAATGGCTGGAGAAAAATTAGTCAATCCATCATTTCCCAGTGGGGTTGGTAGTTATCATTAATGTAACATAGTAATGCAAATAATCCTAAAATTTGTATGGAATCAGAAGAGACCCCGAATCACTAAGGAAATGTTGAAAAACAAAAATAAAGCTGGCGGCATCACCTTACCTGATTTCAAGCTTTATTACAAAGCTGTGATCACCAAGACAGCATGGTACTGGCATAAAAACAGACACATAGACCAGTGGAACAGAGTAGAGAGCCCAGATATGGACCCTCAACTCTATGGTCAATTAATCTTTGACAAAACAGGAAAAAATATACAGTGGAAAAAAGACAGTCTCTTCAATAAATGGTGCTGGGAAAACTGGACAGCTATATGTAGAAGAATGAAACTCGACCATTCTCTTACACCGTACACAAAGATCAACTCAAAATGGATAAAAGACCTCAACGTGAGACAGGAATCCATCAGAATCCTAGAGGAGAACATAGGCAGAAATCTCTTTGATATCAGCCACAGCAACTTCTTTCAAGATACGTCTCCAAAGGCAAAGGAAACAAAAGCTAAAATGAACTTTTGGGACTTCATCAAAATCAAAAGCTTCTGCACAGCAAAGGAAACAGTCAAAAAAACAAAGAGGCAACCCACGGAATGGGAGAAGATATTTGCAAATGACAGTACAGACAAAAGGTTGATATCCAGGATCTATAATGAACTCCTCAAACTCAACCCACACGAAACAGACAAACACATCAAAAAATGGGCAGAAGATATGAACAGACACTTCTCCAATCAAGACATACAAATGGCTATCAGACACATGAAAAAATGCTCATCATCATTAGCCCTCAGGGAGATTCAAATTAAAACCACATTGAGATATCACCTTACACCAGTTAGAATGGCCAAAATTAACAAAACAGGAAACAACATGTGTTGGAGAGGATGTGGAGAAAGGGGAACCCTCTTACACTGTTGGTGGGAATGCAAGTTGGTGCAGCCTCTTTGGAGAACAGTGTGGAGATTCCTCAAGAAATTAAAAATAGAGCTTCCCTATGACCCTGCAATTGCACTCCTGGGTATTTACCCCAAAGACACAGATGTTGTGAAAAGAAGGGCCATCTGTACCCCAATGTTTATAGCAGCAATGGCCACAGTCGCCAAACTATAGAAAGAACCAAGATGCCCTTCAACGGATGAATGGATAAGGAAGATGTGGTCCATATACACTATGGAGTATTATGCCTCCATCAGAAAAGATGAATACCCAACTTTTGTAGCAATATGGACGGGACTGGAAGAGATTATGCTGAGTGAAATAAGTCAAGCAGAGAGAGTCAATTATCATATGGTTTCACTTATTTGTGGAGCATAACCAATAGCATGGAGGACAAGGGGCGTTAGAGAGGAGTAGGGAATTTGGGTAAATTGGAAGGGGAGGTGAACCATGAGAGACTATGGACTCTGAAAAACAGTCTGAGGGGTTTGAAGTGGCGGGGGGGTGGGAGGTTGGGGTACCAGGTGGTGGGTATTGTAGAGGGCACGGCTTGCATGGAGCACTGGGTGTGGTGAAAGAATAATGAATACTGTTTTTCTGAAAATAAATAAATTGAAAAAAAATGTAACATAGTGACTTGGTACTGAAAATAACATTGCAAACAATGAGTTAGCTAAAAAATAAAGAAAAGGATCTCGTCTACAATAGCACCAAAAACAATAAAATACTTAGGAATAAATTTAACCAAGATGAAAGTTCTTTATACTGAGAAGTACATGGATTGGAAGAATATTGTCAAAATGTCTATACTAAGTCATCTATAGATTCAATGCAATCCCTGTTGAGAGTCCAATGACATTTTTCACATAAGTAGAAAAACCACCTAAAATGTATATAGGACCACAAAGACCCACAAAGCTAAAGCAATACTGGGAGAGGGAGAGAAGAACGAAGCAGCAGGCACCACACTTCAAGCTTTATTATGGAGATAAAGGGATCAAAACAGTATAGTACTGGCATAAAAACAGATGTACATAGACCCATGGAAGAGAATCAAGAGCTCAGAAATAAACCTACGCATACATAGTCAACTAATATTTGCCAAGGGAGCCAAGAATACTTGATGGAGAAAACACAGTCTGTTCAATTAACAATGCTGGAGAAAGTGGATATTTAAATGTAAAAGAACAAAACTGACTCCTGGCTTACACCACTCTCAAAAAATAACTTGAAATGGACTAAGGACCTGAATGTAAGACCTGAAACCATAAAACTCCTAGAAGAGAACAGGGGAAAGAGAACAGGGAAAATTCCTTGACATAGGTCTTATCAATGGATTATTTTGAAGATGACATCTAAAGCACAAACTACAAAATGAAATATAAACCAGTGGGCCTGTGTCAAACCAAAAATTTGCACGGTAAAAGAAATGACAACAAAGTAAAAAGGTAACCTACAGAATGGAAGAAAATATTAACAAATCATTTATCTGATAAGGAATTAATATCCGATGTATAAAGAACTCAGACAACTCAATAGCAAAAAACCTTAAATAATCCAATTAAAAAATAAGCAAAAGACCCAAATAGACATCTTTCTTAAAAAAGACATGAAAATGGCCAAGCGATACACAAAAAGTTGTTCCACATCACTGATCATCAGGTAATGCAAATTAAAACCACAATAAGATGTCATCTCACATGTGTCAGAATGGCGATCATTCCCCTGACACCCCGCAAAAAAACAAAACAAAAAACCTCCAAGGGATAACAAAGCTGGCGAGATATAGAGAAAAAGGAAACTTCATGCACTATTGTTATCAATGTAAATTGATATAGCCACTGCGGAAAACAATATGTATGTTCCTCAAAAAATTCAAAATAGAACCACCATATGATCTAACAATGCCATCTCTGGGTATCTGTCCAAAATAAAAGAAATTAGTATGGAAGAGAGATCTGCACCCCCATGTTCATGCAACATTATTTATAATAGTCCAGACATGAAAACAATCTAAGTGTCCATCAACAGATGAATGGATAAAGAAGTTTGTGGTGTGTGTGTGTGTGTGTGTGTGTGTATACACATATGAAGAAGTTGCCTGTGACTTGTTCTCCAAGAAATGGAACCAGAGTTGTTCAAGTTCATGTTTGTGACAGAAGAGTATGATAGGTCTGTGTATACACACACACACACACACACACGATGGAATACTATTCAGTCACAACCTCGAGGGTGTTATGCTAAGGGAAATAAGACAGAGAAAGACAAAACTGTATAATCTCACTTATGTATGGAATCTAAAAAGAGGCAAAGTCATAGGAAAAGAGATCATATCTGTGGCTACCAGAAGTAGTAATTAAGTAAATGTGGTCGAAAGGGACAAACTTGTAGTTATGAATCAGTATTGAGGATGTCATGTATAACATGATTGAGGATGAGAAATAACACTGATCTATGGTATATTTGAAAGTTGCTAGAAGTATATCCTAAAAGTTCTCATCATAAGGAAAAAATTTTTGTACCTACATGAGATAGTAGTTATTAATTAAACTTGCTGTGGTAATAATGTTACAGTATATGAATGTCAAGTCATTACGCTGCATACCTTAAACTTACACAAGTATTATATGTCAGTTTTATCTCAACAGAGCTTAAAAAAAGAAAACACTATAGCTGATCTCTGCTTATTACTCTGCAAGACACTGCTGCTAATGATCCCCAGGAACCGGAAGAAGGTAACGGGTTATCTAACAGAGTCAGTCCAAAGTGAGAGGGAGAGCCGGAGGGATGGACTGACTTAAGCCAAGGCCACTATAAAAATTCCTGGTAACCTATTAATGCCTACTAATCAATATTGAACCATCACTGTTTAAGCAGCTTGAAGAATCAAGGAAGATCTTCCTTAACATGCTAGAAAACGGTGCCATGAAGCCAGAAGATGGAAACAGCATACAGGAGGTTCTCCAAAAGTGCTTTTTAAGTAAATGGAGAAGGCACAGCATAATACAATATAGCTAAAGACCACAAAAAATCTGTTATCTCAAAGAGAAAAGAAAAGCTTAATAAGGGCTCATATAAAGACAGGAAAAATTGAATGATACTGAAATTATACCAGAGATATCATTGGGATCTTTACGTTCTTCATAAAAATATAGAATCCCTAAAGTGCATGACATAACCTCTCCTCTGTATCCTGCTCATCTCTCCTCCATTAGCCATAGCAGAGGCTATGGCATATGCATTTCTAACACCAGAGGTTTGCCTCTGACTTATTCTCCATGAAATGGAACCAGAGTTGTTCAAGTTCATGTTTGTGACAGAAGAATTACGATCAGTCCGGGCTGTCTTGTTGCCACACTGGAGCAAGGATGCTCTCAAAGACCTCAGCAGTGACTTTCAGGAGGCTCCCATGCACTCCCTCTGACCAAGCACAAGGGATCTGGGCATCACAGAGAAAACGATGACTGTATTTTGTAATGTGCAGGGTATTCGGAAAGAGAGGAGAGTCTAAGTAATACTAGAGCAAGGAATGGGGTGACACAGTGTGGGCAAGGTCACTGTAATGCAAAGTCCAGTTCCCAGTAGTCTTCAAGTCTTCTCAGTTCAAATTATGATTGTCTTATATTGATGTTATTTTTCAATCCCTAGATTATAAAACAAGGATGTACATTAGAGAGGCTATTTAGCAGGTAGAAGAACTCTGGATAATGTGTTCAGCTCTTGTCACTGATTTGTTATCATGGTGACCCCGTTGTCCCTTACTAGTGAACTGTCATGAGGATGACTGTAAAAAAAAAAAAAAAAAAATCCAGTCTGAAAAATTGTAGGAACTCTATCTGGGACAGAATGCAGGGCAGGATCTCATAGGCTACAAACTGGGCTCTCTGGAGCCAGGTGACCCTGACTTCAAGGAGGCTGGGGACATAAGGGGTAGGTTGTTGTCTCACCTGCCTCTGCTCTGGAACCCAATAGGATGTGTGGGGAAAAGGTGGACTCAGCCCAACCTTCCTTTCCCAGATGAAGTGAGTGTGTTTAGAGTAGATCTTATAGATGCAAAAGTCTTGTGGTTTGGAGGGTTAGACACATTCATGTTTGTTAAAACAGGATCATTTGGGGCTGGATATACCTACGCTTTATGCCAGGATCTGAAGACAAATGGAAGTAGCTCTTATGGGATGAGACATAGATAAATGTCAAATATGGAAATGTCTTGATTATTTTCACTTCTCAAAATACAACAATTGTGACATCACTGTTCAGAAGAACTTGGAGCTTCTTAACACAGTTTAATACAAGAAATTACAATAAACTGTTTTGCTTCTGTTGGAATATTTTAATAGTAGACCACTACAGAGGAAAATAAAGGACAGATAGATTCCTCTTTTGCAGGGGATGCATTTGGAAAGACAAGTGCAAGTGTGGAAAATGCGGAGTGATGTCTGCTCTCCACAAGAAAGAAAAACACTAAGGTCCATTAACAAAATTAAAATGAAGTTAAAATACATTTGGAAAGGACACAAGTCAATGAGTGTTTAGGGACAGACAGATGTAGAAGGGAAAGAGGCCTGCGGATCTGAGGAGGATTTTCTAATTCCTGTGAGCATAAAACACTAGGTGAGAGGAAGGCAGGTGGAACTGGACCCGTCAGGACCAGAATTCAGCAGAGTGAATTTGCCGCTCCTGGTTGCCATGGGAACAGTTCAAGCTAACAAAATCGAATAAAAAGTTGCAAACGAAGTAAATAATGTTAGAGGTGAAGCAACCACAGCCTAGGTAACTCCACCTGGGGAGAGAGACGGCAAGGAGTTTCTGAGGGATGTGTGCTGTAGGTAAGAAGACCAGAAGCGGAGTTCCATATAAACAGGCCAGCTGGAGACCACATTCTCTAGAGGCCGCAGGAGTATGGCCGTCCTCGTGCCTCCCTCACTTACTTTGACAGAAATCAGTGCAGCTCATAAACCAGGGATCTGTCTATCCCTGGTGCTTCACCCTTCACACATCCAAGTGGCTGCCAACAAGGAACACGGAACAGGGTAACCACCGTTGCTCATCCTCCAGGTGACCCAGTTCCACTGCCTGAGATCAGAGAATTGTATTCCCGACATTTAGATTTGCCCCCCAGGGCCCTCTGCACCCCCCTGGGGCCTGGGGTGCTGCAGGGAGATAGTGGGAGGGCCTGCTGGGGTGGGGGTGGGAGGCGGGGGTGGGAGGCGAAAAGGCAATCCATTCTGCCACAAAATGCACAACTCTGAGTAGAGCAAGAGATTCTAAAATGCATCTTGTTAAATATTTACCCTCCCTTTCTCCTATTGTTGGAAATCCCCAGAAACAAGCTATTGGATCCATTCAAGGCTGAGAGAAGGAATAGGCATTGGAGATATTTCTCCGTGTCCGGTCATTATTTCCAAAATTCATATGAATCCTAATGATAAGACCTTAGGACAATATCCCCAAATCCCTTTCCCAAGCTGGCACATGAAAACCTGGGGGCAGGACATAAAGTTGGCAGAGTCCTATCATAGGGAGACAGTTCTGTGGACTACTGGGGCAGCATGCCATCTTCTTTGGCACCTGTAACTGGGCCCGAACACAAACACGAAGTGCTACCTTCAGTTTCAGAGTCAGTATCACAACTCCACTGGACTGACCCAAGGCGCCTCAGCAATCCCAATCCAGTTACCCTCACCCACTGAAAAGACAGAACCTGAAGCCTTGAGTACCCCAGCAATAATTCTGGAAATCCCTAAGACCAAGTCATGTAAATTTAATGTGTATATATCTAAATAGTTATTTGTTTTCTAACTGTTGTTTTTTTAAAGTACTGCATTCGACTTACCTTTCTAATATCTCACCCAAGACAGGAGAAGAGGTCTTTCAGGAACAGTCTTTGCCATGAGTTTCCATCACTGGTCCCACCTGGCCCAGTTGGCAGGACTCAGGGGAAGAGGAAACACCTTCTCAAGCCAATTCCCAAAGGCTGTTCTTCAGCTAAAACTCATGCGCTGCTGACCCCACAGACATGGGAACAGCCCTTCATGCATTCTTTTATTTTTTAATTTTTAATTGTTTAATTAACCCATAATGTATTATCTGTTTCAGGGGTACAGGTCTGTGATTCATCAGTCTTACACAGATCACAGCACTCACCGTAGCACATACCCTCCCTGATGTCCATCACCCAGCCACCCCATCCCTCCCACCCCCTTCCCCTCCAGTGACCCTCAGTTTGTTTCCTGAGATTAAGAGTCTCTCTCTCTCTCTTTCTCTTTTTTTAAAATTTTTACTTATTTGATGGAGATCACAAGTAGGCAGAGAGGAGGCAGAAAGAGAGGAGGAAGCAGGCTCCCCGCTGAGCAGAGAGCCCAATGTGGGACTCAATCCCAGGACCTGAGATCATGACCTGAGCAGAAGGCAGAGGCTTTAACCCACTGAGCCACCCAGGCACCCCCAGGGTCTTCCATTCTTAAACCAGATAGTAGTAATCATGGGGTGCTAGCCACAGGCTTTTTATTCCACTGAGGATTGAAACGTCAGTTGAGACCAGGATTTCTTTGACACCAAGTTAATTTTTGTTCACCAGAATATCCACATAGGTGCTTTCATTAAATTTTCATGAAATGGAAATAAGTTGGGAGTTTTTTTCTAGTTCATTCAATTCTCCCTACAAATACATAATTTAAACGCTAGTAGCTGTTAAAAAGTAAATTACACGATCAAAGGCAAAGTCTAATAAACTGAAAGGTTTCTATTCTCCCAGGATTTCTTGAATTCCAAATGTACTTCATTTTTAAAAGGTAAGCAAGGGTTTTAACACAAAAGATTTCACCTAAATTCAAATAGCTTATAATTTAGAATTAAAACACATTTTTAAAAATGCTGCTGCTGGAATCCAGTTTTATAACCCATCTCTGCCCCTGTGCCCCCCCAAAATTAAACAGTTAATTTTTTTAAATTCAGAAAGATCTCTCATCAATATGCCCCTCACCCCCGATAAAGCTTAGAGGCCCCAATCCCTCCTCACTCCTCTAAGAAACCTTAATAAAAATATTTACATTTTTTTGCAATTAAAATGTCAAAACCAAAACAGCACAAGGAACTGCCTTTAGTCCAGCCACAGGAAAGAAGCTCAAGCTTTCTAGGATGCTGAGGTTGTTAGGGCAAGACGAGACTAACAGAGCACTGAAGGTCAACAGCAAGAAAGGAAAGAACTCCAGGGTTTGTGTAACATTAGCAAGGCTAAATGTTACCACATTTGCAAAACACCACCAGAATCACAAAGCCATATCGATTTTAAATAAGAGGCACCCGACTCAGAATGAAAACATTTCCTCAAAGAAAAGGCAATTTCACTAAAGCTGGAACACTATATTCAGGGAGGAGGTGAGCGGACTGGATCATCAGGAGCTTTAAAAATTCACTCTATGGGTTCTTTCACTTGAAAATGTTTCTACGTGGGATATGAAGAAATGTAAAAAGCTAGTTAACCTTCATAGTTATTCTTAATGATTGCATGTAACATTTCCTTCTTCTGCTAGTTCATTTTAGGGATGTTGGATGAGAAGGGGAGACTAACTAGCTTTTTCCATTTTGATGATGAATTCCAGCCCCACAGAAGAGCAGCGCTGGGATCCCACAATGGCACTAGGAGAGGGTGGGAGCACTGAGAAGCTGGGGCGAAGGCGAGGCTGCACACTTCTGTCATTTTACCAAGGTCATCTCTAAGGCCACCAGCCATCCAGACCACATGCAGAATTTAAAAAGAGACTCGAAAAACTTTCAATGTCTTCACGGTGGGGGGAAGAAAGGACTCCCCAGGCGGGCCATTCTTCTAATTGCAGAGTAGCAGTTTTAACAAGCTGCCTGGCAACCAATTTTTAAGTGTGCAGCCCCGTCTAATTCCATGAGGTTGAAGTGTGGTGCAGGGCTCTTTGTTGGTTTGTTTGTTTTCATTGCAGAGGCACGAAGAATGGAAATTTGCCCGGACATTCACACATGAGAAGCCCGGCTCAGTACATGTAAGCTGAAGTCAGTTGTCCATGCAAAGTACATGTATATTAAAGGAGTGAATAACATACCCATTCCGATAGGTCACTGAGCTAGCAAAATCAAAAACAAGACAGTAAGTGGATATTTATTGGATGCAGGTCTTGCTGAAAGCTTTCAAGTAATTTGAATTATCTACTGATGCTTACTGTAGGGAGGAAAATCCCAAGGAGAATGAAGAGGGTAGATTTCCCACCTGGTGAGCATGTGGTTATTTTAGTGAGACGTGAGCAGTGGCATTAGATGTAAAAGTTTGTTTCTACTTTCTCCCCCCAGTACAGTGCTGATGTAATCAAGAAACAAGAAAGCTGCACGCTACCGCCTAAATTTGTGTGCACTTTTCATAATTACCTTTATATAAGAAAATCCACCCGAAGAAAATGGTCCATAACTACATCAGGCAAACTTGGAATTTTTTTTTCTTAGAAATACTGCAAACAATCATTTCGATTTTTTTTTTAAACTGAAGAGGTAGCTTTTTACCATGAACTAAGGTCTTCCAGATGGCATATTTTAATTGGATATGTTATCAAAAGGCCCGCTCAAAAATGAATTATGAGTTACCTGCATATATTTTCATAAATGTCAGCTTATCAGAAACATTAAAATCCATTATTATCAGCATAAATGCCTAAAATCATAGCATAACATGTGAGAGAACTCTAAGAAGGGGGAAAGAAAGGAGGACAAAAGGGGATAGATGTTTAATGAGAATTTGGTCTGTGAAAAAACACTGAAAACCTTAATGTGGAGGCCCCTCATGATTAGTTAATTTCTAAAAATGATATCTGGCTCCTTGAAGAAAGTTCTGTCAAAGCTACAGAACATATCCAATACATCCCATATTCTCCTACAAAAAACTTTATAGAGGATTCAGGTCTCAAAAAATTTTTTTAAATTATATAGTCATCACTCCATCTTAGATTGAGTTTGGGGAATTCCTTGTCCACAACAAGGTAGAAAGAGAATAAATACACTGATTCAACTGTACCTAAAATTATGGGAGCCAGGATCTCGAGACCTGTGGCTAACACAAACAGGCTACCATTTCCACACCTAATCAGTGACGGGCTACACACAAGAACAATAGAGTAGTGACGTTTTTCCTTTTTTAACTGGGTGCATGGGAACCTTCACACATAGGAGAAAGTTCTTTTCCATCTACGTGGTGTCTGTATTTAGAGATTGTGAAACCAAATCCCAGAGGAGTAGGCGATTTGGCACAATCAGACCCCCAGTGGGCAGCGTCAGGACTAACCCTAACCTCTGGCCTCCCAGGTTCATCCCTCAAACAGGCTGCCTCCCATGAGCCAACCTGAGTGAACTCTAACACAGGAAGGAGTGTAAAAAGTGGCTTTTGACACATAACCTCGCCTAAGCTTTTACGTGTAAGAACTATTTCACCAATAGGTTTAATTATTTTTAAATACAACAATACTATTTTCTTAGCAGGTATGGATAACCAGCTATAAGATAAAACAGAAAGGGCAGCGTCCAAAATCGGAATATTATTTTTCTCCTCTTCAAAAGAAAAAGCAGGGCCAAGTCAAGTCAAGGATGCCGTGGCATCCTGCTCTAATTAGGCATGAAGCAGGGGTACTATCCTCAGGTAGAACCACCAGACAGGCACCTGTACCATGTTGGGGGGGAGGGGCTCCTGAGTGTGGGCACTGAGGTTAGGTACTTGGAGAGCCTGAGGTAGTGGCTTTTACCAACAAGGGCAAGGAAATTTTGAACTTGAACCCCTATATGGGGCTATTTTGGTGTGTCCTGGCTTTAGGGCATATGTGGGCAGGTCCTAGGACTTATAGCATAATTCATGCAGAAGTGGCTTTTTAGTTTTTCTCCAAAGGAAATCTTATGTACTATTCTAAAGGTGTAGTTAATACCTACTGTTAGATTTGATTCATTAAATGATTTCTCTTTTAAAAAAATATAGTCTTAAAAAAATGTCAATGGGGATGAGGTTTATTTAGAACTGGGTACATAGTTCCTCCATCAGTCATGTTCCCTTTCCACACACATACCAAAATCAATTCTCACTCTGGCTCTTTGCTGACAACTGAGAAAGGAAGATAAAAAAAACTCAGACTGAGAGGCTAACTCTGGATGAGGGGGTATCCCATCTCTTCTACAGTATAGAAATGGGAACTCGGGGATAAGGAGTAAAGAGGTAAGGATGCTACCAGCCTTCTTTGTTCTGGATGAGTTCATACAAGATCTCTACATCTGGGTACAGCTTGAATTCAAACTTTAGCTAAGCGGCTTCTAACCCTCCTCCTCATCACCTGTTTTGATTTCTTCATTACCTATCAAGCTCAGGGTAGATGTATCTTCTGAGCATTCTTTTTAAATGTTGTTGCCACCTTTCTGTGGCTTTATAAAATGGGTGAGTGACCTGACCTTGACTACAAGGTAAGGATCTCATGACATGTACTTTAATGACCTTTATACAAATACAGCATAATGTGAGATTAAGTCTCAATGCCAGTTCGAAGGCCACATAGTGCCAGGGAACAATCCCTAGATTCTAAGGGGGCACAGCTCTTCCTCCTCAGGCAACTGTGTTGTAGACCACACAGGTGCATTTTTCCTGCAGCTTTATTGCATATTGTACTCCCCCTCTAAAGATAGGGAAAAATGAAAGGCGTCTGATGCTCCTTTGTGGGTTAGTAGGACGATCGCAAAAGTAATAGGTTAAATTAAAGAACTACCTCTCCGTGAGGTTAGCCATGAGAAGAGCTCTTGCAGATGTAATAGCTTTCCAGGTCACATCTCCCAACTAAGGTTAAAAGGCTGATTGTGTATTAGCATTCTGGACATTCTAGCAACAAAAGTGAAGCACGATCTTAGGTGCTCATGATGTTATCTGTTCTTTTGTCTTATATAAAGTATAACATTAACAGGGCAATCATAACATGAATCCATTTTATATGTGTAGCTTTTTTTTTAAGTGGTAGAAATCTAACCATGATTCAGTCAAGTTTTAGAGAAAACTGGAGCCCTTATCAGAAGAAGTACAGCTGGTAATTGTGTTAATCAAGGCCTTTCAGTTTTAGAAGCATTATGCCCATTCACATCAAAACCCGCTTGGAGTTCTGTGCACCTGGTCATACAGCGTGGACTTCTCCTTCCTGTGAGGCATTTGACTATGAAAGGAGGGAGTGGAGAGGAGATGAAGAGGAACCAATATATCTTTTCAGGACTGGTAGAGATTTCTATCATTTAATTTCTTCTACCCAACACCATGAGGTAGGTTGCATTTTGAAGATTTGGAAAGTAAGGTACAGAAAGGAAAAATAAGCCCCAGAGGTCACCTGCTGCATATAGCCTGGACTGAAAACACATCTGCCCAGCTCTAAAGGCAGAGCTTTTCTCACGCCAGATGCTGCCTGCTCTCTCTTCAAAGTCATTTCTAAGGGATGGTGGGAGTGAGGGCTCGGAGGGACAGGCCAACATCTCTTTTCACACCACATCCTGCTGAAAGCATCTGAGTATTTCACATATGGTAGGTCCAATCAATCAAAAATGTGAAAATATTTTAATGTTTGTATGCAGGGATTTTACTTCCAACTTCAGTCTAACTGGCTACAGTGCCAAACATCTATCTCTTGGTAATTTTCTCCAGAATAAAATCAGATAGCATTTAATCAGAGTCAAATTGACCCTGAGATGAACTCAGCTAGGGCAGACTCTGGGGAGCACCCCACGTTCTTGGACTCATTTTTCTCTCCTTTTCAACATAAAGCTGGGTCCCACAAGCTATTTGCAATAGCTAAGGACAGTTCAAGAACAAACTCTGTTGTTAAACAAAGCTGGACACCTTTGTTTTCCGTTAGCAAGGGGAATTGCTGCAGAACTGTAAAGCCTTGCAAAGAGACTTCTGTACCCTGATCACGTGAATAAACAAACCACTGAAGTCATTTTTTAAACATGTTCAGTTGCGGCACAGCAGTGAACAGACACACTACATGAGGACCAATTGATGGCTAGAAGGAAAAATTACACTCTTCAAAGCATCCCATTTGGTGGCAGTCATGATCATTAGTGAAAGTAATATCTATTTAAAAGCAGTAAATGCCTATTTCCAAACAGAATAGACTGGCATACAAAAGAAGCGTCATCCCACTCAAACATCCTCAGGCTTCCCAGGGAATCATTATGGTCTGTCATGTTAACTCACTTCCTCCCCCTCCCCTTTTCCTTCCCTGCTGAATATTATCGTCTAAAATCAAATTAAATACTAATGGTAAATGTGCACAGGAATCACTTCAGGAAAGCAAAACAGTCAGACTCAAGAGGTTATATAAAAATATTATTTCTCACAGTAAAGATCGGGAGCCCAGATGGAATTGTGAGAGCATTGCAAGAGGGTTACAGTAGCTGAAGCTCTTAGCCAGGTGTCTAGTTAATAGAACCACCAAAAAGGAACATCTTAATAATTTCAGAAGATTCCAGCTCTCCTTCCTAGTCCCTTCCTCCTAGTTCTAAGATCACTCATCAATGATAATGATGATGATGATGATATGTGTCAAGATGAGAACTCTTACCTTTGGTAAAATAGCACAAAAAGGCAACACGACCCATGTAATGATTACTGTTATCCAATAAATACTTAATAAACATGTCACAGGTCATTTATTTTGGACTCAATTTTCAAAGAGAATGAATTGCCTAATAAGATTTAATGTACTGATTTTTAAATATAGCAAATTCAAGATGGCCCCTGAAATATATAATTATATTGAGTAACCTTCTCCTCCAACATGGCTGATATTTAAGGTAGGTCTTATTTGTATGTTCCAAACTAAGTACTCACTCTTACAAGTTGGTCTTCACATTCTCTTTGGAAAATGACTTGCTATTTATTATTTTTTTTATTCTTGTGCTTTTTTTAATGTTCAATTAGCCAACATATAGTACATTATTAGTTTTTGACATAGTGTTCAATGATTCATTAGCTGTGTATAACACCCAGTACTCAACTGGGGTAACAGGGTGATGGCTATTTATTCTTAAGACAAACCAAGTTAAGACTATTATTTAAGTGCATGGCAATTAAGAAGAGCAAGGATTATAACCAGAGCTTCTGCATCTACTTTGTTGTGTACAGAACTTCCTGAACCACTCAAGCTAAATGAAAATGAAGTCATTTCAAATATACTTTTTGAGCAAAACAGGGTAAGAGAATGCCCAAGAGATAGTCCTCCAGTTAACATAGCTTCTATCTTCCCAATTTCTATCCTTGGGCCATAAGTAGGCAGAATCTAGCTGGTCTTGGTTGAAACTGAAAGTGCTAATATTCCAAATCAACCAGCTCCCCCTCACCAAAGAGTCTATCAATAATGAGTTGTTGGTTTTGGAAAAAGAATGAAGAGTTAAAAATAGACTTGTTCCACAGAGCTGATGGGTAGATGCCTATGGAGGAAAGCCCTGGTACTGAGGTCAATGCAAGGCGGAAGCAGACACAGACTGCAATGAACATCCAAAGGAAAAAAACTCACCTGTGCTAATGCTGTGCAGTACAAAAAAAAAATCTATTCTCAGGTGGCTGAAAAAGCATATTATTTTAAACCAGAAGAGCGAAGAATCACAAACACTGGTGTTAAAGACTCTAGAAAACTAATTAAACATTCTAATTTTATAGGTGAGAACACCCCAAGAGATAATAAGCCTCATGTAAGATCACACTACGAGCTGGAAGATGACCTACATGTAAATACTGGTTCTCCTGAGTCCATGGTCATCAGCTCTTCCACCACAAATGAGACATTTCTTTCTTATGTATGAGTTCATTTGAGTCAAGTGAGAATAAATTGTGCTAGGTCCTACAAATTGTTCTTACCCTTATGCGATTTACTCCCCCATATAGGATGCAGAAAATTAGACTTGCAATTCTAGTACAGAATGAGGAAAACTATTTACTGACTGTTGCTCAAGCAAGGACACCTACCCCAAACCTGCGGGGTCAACAAAGTCTTCTCAGTAGATCTGGTATTTAAACTGGTTCCTTGAGGGAGAAGTAGAAATTACACAGAGGATGATAGAGAGGAGGAGGAAGCTGTTCTAAATGGAGGGAATAGCTGACACACATGGTCACAGGCAAAAGAGCACTGTCATGTTTGAGGAAGTGAAAGGAATTCAATATGGCTGAACACCGAGTGCCTGGGGTGATGTGGTGAGAGATAGGACAGGAAAGCTGAGCAGGACTCACAAATCCTGAAGGGCTTTATATCTAGTTAAGAATCTGGAACTTTTCTCAAGGTAGTGGGAAGACAAAGGGTTTTTAAAACAGGGAAGTATAAAGATTAGATCTGCATTTTGGAAAGAACATTATAATAGCTGAAAGAAAAAAAAATGGCGGCAGAGGTGGGTAAGTATAGAAGGAATCAAAGCAGTTAGTAAGCTGTTGCTGTAACCCAGAAGACAGGATAGTTGTCTAGTATGGTATCTAAGGGGGATAGGGAGAGATGCTTGGATTTGAGATATTCAGGCCATAGAGTCAAAATGCCTGATGATAAATGGATATAAATAGATGTATGTCATTTGGGAAAGAAAGTCAAAATTATTCTAAAAGTCTCTGGTTAAAGACTTGGGAGCTAGGAGCATAAGTCCTCAGTTTAATACTTAGGACCATTCTAGTAACAATAGAAACTCAAGACTGCTCTACATTTTCTCATCATGAGTGAAATTGTGGAGTTCTGGGAGTCAAAGAATGAACTCTACTAAAAATCCTCACGAAAATGCTATAACCTAGTTGTACTTCATTGGGACAGTCATAAATTTCTGATGAGAATTTTCCAAGAAAAAAGAACATCTAATAGGCACCCTCCATCTCAATGCCCTCCTCACATTCTGGTGGATTATGGGTTAGGGAAGGGGAGTAGATTCAATGACCTATATTCTGCTCATTCAGCATCAAGGGTGATCTCTTCCATTTTATGATGGAAGTTGATTAATCCAAAGGAAGCAGGATTAAGGTTGCTCAGTTATAAGAATCAAACACAGACAGAAAGTTTTAGTATCTCTATATGGATCAGTCAAGGATCTTAAGGTTTCATGGTTTGAAACTGGAGGAATGAAATGAAGTATGTACTTCTGGGCTGTGGTGTGTCCCAATCCCCACCTACAACATAAATCAGGTACTCACCCCTTCACCACCATTTTCACCTGTGTTGGCAAGCATTTCCTGCAGGGCTCTCACAGAGAGGGACTGTTCCAGCACAAAATTGCAGACGCAGAGATCTGGAGGAACATACTGTGGAAATAAAACAAGAATGAGGATACCTTCTCATATCAGTTGGGGATAGATCACACAATAACAATCTCAAGGGCAAAGAGCTTATCAACCAGTGAAAGGTGGATGGATGGATGACTAGGAACATAAAAGGTAGATTTCTCTTATTCAAATTAAGGTGGGTTTCAGGAAGGATTCTAAAGGATGAGAAGAAGAAAATCCCTAAGTCTCAAGGAAACAGTGACCAAGCTTTTAGGACCAACTTGAGTGCAGCTGGTGGTACATACAGGAGAGGACACACACACAGCATTGCTGAATAAGGGAAAAGAAATATACATTAATCAACACTGATGCCTGGGTAGGACCAAAGGAACAAAGCCACTGAGACCTCATCCATGATAATTTGTAAGAGGGCAATGGACAGACCACAGTGTGGCTCTGGGCAATAGTGACCATGATGGGGAAGCTATTTACTTAATAAGAAAACTTGGAGGCAATAGAGGGAATTAAGAGCTGTACAAATATAGTTCTGAACAAAGAAGTGTCCAGAATTATAAGAACTGAAGACCCCTACAACAATCACTCTAATTTATTATGTGCTCAGGTAACATAATAATTATCATGCTTGTTCTAGAATATTTGTCAATAATAGTTAAAGAGAGCCTTTGGCGCACACTGACTAGTAATAGCTAATGCTCACTGAGTACTTTCTCTGCGCCAAGCACTGTTCTAAGTGCTTTGAATATATTAACTCCCTTAATCCTCATAGCCATCCTGTAAGACAGGAATTATTAACATTCCAGTTTATAGCCAAGGAAACAGGCATAGAGAAGACAGAGAGAAGTTAGGTCTGCTGCCTGAGGTCATGGCTTCTATTTGGCTGAGTCAGATTCAAAGCCAAAGTCTATCTACTTAATTCTATCTACACTGTTCCGACCACTGATGGAAATATTAAAGCTATTTTTCACAACTAGAATATTTTCAGTCAGCAAATATTTAAATATTACATTTATAGAAAATACAGTGCTTGGTCGTGAGAAAGATATGAAGACACACATCACTGTTTCATAGGAGCTTAGACTCTAGTTTCATGATATGCCAATTTCCTTGGGAATATAGCTTATAACCAACTTACATACCAAGACTTTGTTTCCTATGGGGCACTGGAGAACATGGTCACTAGGAGAAAACAAGATTGAGGAATGAGGGCCAGAAGTCACCAACAGCTATATCTAACACTCTGAGACAGGTGAAGTGGTTTCCATGGATCTCCAATTTAAAAGCCAAAGCAAGCCCACTGCTCAGGCACAGATAACCTCTGATGTCAACATTTTCATTTGTAAAATAATGAAATGGGTAATCTCTAAGTGTCCTTTAATTTTGAAGTGTTTCATACATTATTTATCCCCCTGCCAACCTCAACACCACCAAATAAAATGATGTTTTACTTGCTGGACCTACTAATTCCCTTTATTAAAGTTTTTAGACTGCCAAGTCAAGGATGGGTAATCCTATCCCAGGGGTTAAGGACCTCTGGGCCACTTAAATTTTGAGGACTTTTCTACAAAGCATGTTTCCACTCAGGGTCAACACAGTCCAAAATCCTAAAAACCCAATCTTCCTAGAATTCTGGTATAACATACGATTTCCTGGTTCTTTTTATGAAAAAGACTATAGGAGAAACTATAATCAAGAGACAACAGCTTTTATTTTGTATATTTCTTGCTTTGTCTTCAAAGTCTGCTCTTGCTGTAGGTAATTAACTCATCTGTATGGGACTTGAGGGAGCCAACAGCTGTTAATGCCAGGCTGATCGTCACATCCAGGAAATGTTTCTAGATCATATACAGCATCGTTCTAAGTAGCATACACTATGACAGAACACTTCCCTAAAGGTCTTACACCATAAACATATCATCTAACTCCATTTTCCCAAATGCAATGCCTTCACAGAAAATGTCAGAGATTCCTTCCCACCACTTCTTAGTCTATCTGGATCTCATGTCACCAGAAGAGGAAGCCAAAGAGACAGAATTTGTGTGTTTCTTCTTCTTCCACTTCAGGAAAGCAGGTGTTTTGGAGATTTTTTATTCAGGAATGTCTGCAGTGATGGTTGGTACTTTAAAGGGAAGTTTTTTTTGTTTTTTTGTTTTTTTAGATTTATTTATTTGACAGAGATCACAAGTAGGCAGAGAGGCAGGCAGAGAGAGAGAAGAAAGGAAGCAGGCTCCCTGCTGAGCAGAGAGCCTGATGCGGGGCTCTATCCCAGGGCCCTGGGATCATGACCTGAGCCGAAGGCAGAGTCTTTAACCTACTGAGCCACCCAGGAGCCCCTAAGGGTACTTTTTGGCTAACCAACTGAATGATTTCAGCCTTCGTGCTCACTTTTACAAAAATCCTATGGAGTCCATTCTTCTGTAGACATAAGTCTTGTAGACGGGCCCCAGGGCTAGATATCCTGCCATGGCATGAGACTGTGTGATTCAAAGCCACTTTTCTCTCTTTCCTGGGTCTGGTTTACTTGGACAGAAGAAAGGAACATTTCCCCAGCACCACCATCATCCATCCTGATGGAGGACCACCAGTAATAGAGACACAAGACATGCTCCAACCATATTTGTCTTTTTCTTCCAGATAGGTAAGTCCCAAGGCAGTCATGACATCATTACTGGTACAAACAGCACACATAAATGGGAGACAACGGCTGTGGGAGAAAACCCCTCAAATGAAAGCCCTGTACCTCTTCTTGGTTTACACAGTTTCCTTACAGTTTAATTTTTCTACCTCTGGAGTATGGTCCTCACCTGGAGCCAGTACTTGGGGATAAGGTGACACCAGCCAAAGAGCACACAGAACAACATAGGGACGGTGGCGAGGGAAAAGACAGGGCAACAGGAGTATCCGGAGAAGGACAAAATGCAAGTAGTACCTTGTGACATAAACAAAGAGCAGAGCCCAGAGCCAGCTGACCTGCTACACCTGCTGCCAGTCTTAATTAAAGTCCACACAGGCCTGAGCTCCCTCCTCTCCGTTCTTCAAGAATGAGCAAAGGCCACTCGTCCATCAAAGCTAATTTGTTTGCAGCACGAGAGTCCCCCAGGAGGGCGGCTCATCCGCTCTGGGCTCTGGAGCCTGGGCCTCAGTCACTCTGCCTGGCAGGCATGCGGCCCATGTTTACCAATTCTTAGCATGGAGAGAAGGGCTCTGTTGACATCTGTTCTGACACAGCTCTTCATCTCTCTCCCCAGCCCCGTCCGCCACCTAGAGAAGTGCTACATTCCCGAATGCCCTCCAGAAAACCTTGAGATTCCAGGGCCCTGCAAAAGCCAGGAGCTAGGTATTCATTTAGCTCCATGATGTGGGAAGTAGAAGGGAGGGCCTGTGGACTCCCCATGGTCCATAAATCCACGTAACTTCTTCCTCACTGCACCAAAAGTGCTTTTTTTCAGGCTTACTAAAAGCAAGATGGTGGGCATCTGATGCTCTTGGTGTCAAATTCACGTAGCATCCTTCTGCCTAGCACCTCACAAGACGCTCTCAGCACTGTGCTGGCTTGTACTAGCCAGGCTTTGGGGGAGAGGAAGAGGGAGTCAGTTCCAAGTGGGGGAGAGTCTGTCCTCCCTCTATTCCCCTGTGAACCACACTCTGTTCTGGCTTTTGCTAATTCTCAAGCGGTGCAGTCTGTTTCGGAGTGTGGGTATCCTGAAAAATCTGTGTCATTCTACTTTGGGTATCCCCAGTACAAAGAACAGCAAGTGCTCAGCTCCAGTGTTCTTGAATGGACTCTGTGTTCTAGAAGACTCTCTGAGAGCATGTGGCTGGTGGTGGCTGTGGCTGTAGGCAAACTGGAGCGAGCACTTGCCTGGCTGGCTGGGCCCTTTCGCCAACTTGTTTACGATTCAAAGGGCCCCGTCGTGGGTCTCCTTCCACTTCTCCATTAATCTATCTGGATCTCACACAGTCAAGCCTTAATGATACACCACTTAAGTGTATCAATAGCTTTGAATTAAAAGCAATATTGGGTATGTTAGTTAAGTGTGAATACTCTTTTAACATTGGGCTCCATGAGGTCCGATATCTGCTCAACTGCTTATTAGATGAACGAGGATAAGCAGGTAACTTAGTCTCTGTCTCAGTTTCCTTATTTATAAAATAGAGATACAATAGTGTCTACTTCTCAGCAGAGACAGTTCTTATGTGTAAGAACTTAAAAATAGGGTCTGGTACCTAGAAACCAATCAGATATTATCCATCACAGAGCACTGAAATCAGAACATCAATAAGTCACTTATATGTTCATTTACAGATCTAGTATTTTTGAGGTTCTTATTATGTGTAAGGATAAAGCAAATTCCCCAGCCTTTAAGGTTGTGTGGTCAAGTGCAATGTCAGGGAAGCAAATGGACAATTTCCAAAGTATGCTTCCAAAGGCTCAGAGTGAGTAAGAAATGAGGAAGCATACAGAATTGAACGTGGCTGGGGTAGGAGGATGGGGAAGATTGGAGCAAGAGAGGGAAAAGAGAGGGAAGCAAGTAAAGGGAGGAGAGAAGCAAGGTTGAAGAAGAAATAGGCATTAGACTGAGAGGGTCTTGAGTCCCCTGTCAAGGAGTTTGGACTTTATCTTCAGAGCAAGAGAACATCATTAAAGGAAGTTATTCAGGAATTAGTCTAATCAATTTGTATTTTTGAAAGATCATTGTAGGTCCATTCTGAAGGAGGCTAGACCAAGGCAGAGAAACAAATTAGGGGTTTGTTGCCATGCGCTTGTTATTAGGTGACAATAGCATGAATTAAAGTAATGGAGTTGAATGTGGAGATACGAGAATTAATTTGAAATATCTTGAGAAAGTAGGAGAGGTGAGACCTGGCAATTAATGGAATATAGGAAATGAAGAAGATGACCAGGATGGAAAAGAGTGCAAAAAAGCTGGGGTTCAGTAAGAATAAGCCATACCATATATCAAAAGGACCACAGAGATGATAATTGTACTTGGCAAATTATCCACCGGAACCTCACATTTGGGCCAACAGATTGATGACAAGAGAGTGGAGGTCTCTGTGACTATGTATGGGTATCCCCTCAGATGTCAGCAGAGGTAGGCTCGTCTGAGAAAAGAGTGGGAATCTGAGAAGATGACGCATATTCTCCATAATAAGAGAGTTCCTGGAGATGCAGCCTCTAGTCAGCCCAATTAACCTTACTTTCCTTTTCCACGTCCATTAAGCAGGTCAGTTCCAAGTGGGGGAGAGTCTGTCCTCCCTCTATTCCCCTGTGAACCACACTCTGTTCTGGCTTGTCCCAACCAGGTTTCTGAGTACCAACCAGGTATCTGAGTACCACAATGCACATTCAGTACTGCCCTAGCTGCTGTGGGGAACAAAAGAAAAGGCCTGGCTTCTGTCCTTTAAGAAAAAATTTTTTTTAAGATTTATTTATTTGACAGAGAGATAGAGAGAGATCACAAGTAGGCAGAGAGGCAGGCAGAAAGAGTGGGGGAAGCAGGCTCCCCGCCGAGCAGAGAGCCGATGTGGGGCTCGATCCCAGGACCCCGAGATCATGACCTGAGCTGAAGGCAGAGGCTTAACCCACTGAGCCACCCAGGCGCCCCTGTCCTTTAAGAAATTTTAAACCTACTGTACTAAAGACATTATAGAACAACGCAAAAGAGAATATTCGGTCCTCAGTGGAGAGGTCGGAGTTCTACGTCCTGCAGGACACAGAGCCCTCTCAGCAATGTTGTGATCAGGAAAGCATAGCCCAGGCTGGCAGCTGGCCTCAAGAAGGTTTATGTGAACAAGAAGTTCCTGGCACATAAAAGAACTCAAATTTTTGTTTAATGAATGAACAAGACGGGGGAGTTATTCATTCCATTTTCTTGTGTCTTCTTCCCTTCTGTTTAAAATTCCATTAGTTGAAGCAGCATTTTTAAAGATTTTTATTTATTTATTTGACAGAGAGATCACAAGTAGGCAGAGAGGCAGGCGGGGGTGGGGGGGGAGGCAGGCTCCCTGCTGAGCAGAGAGCCCCATGGGGGACTCCATCCCAGGACCCTGAGATCATGACCTGAGCTGAAGGCAGAGGCTTAACCCACTGAGCCACCCAGGTACCCTGAAGCAGCATTTTTAAGTTACGAGCTTCACCGAACCTTTGTCCTTACTTTCCTTTGCCTTTTCATCCAGCTCCCCCAAGAAAAAGGTTCAAGCACTTGTGAGTGTCACGAGTCAGTAAAGGGAGTAGGCAAAGAAAGGAGAAGGTAGAGAACAATTTCTGCTTACTAATTTTTCTACCTATACCTTCCACGCCAGCCCCAGGTCTGAGCAAGTAGGTGCATGTATGTGACTGACACGGTATTATATTTATGTGCTGATGCGTTTGCATGGACTCAGGACTCAGTCTAACCTGCAAGGTGAGGTCATTTCTAATGCCCGGCATCTGGGGAGAAGCACTGCATGTGCTAGTAACAGGCAAAGATGGATTCAGTCTTCTGAATCCTGGCTTCTAGATGCATCGTGTTTGTTCTATTTCACTATACCACCTCAAAGAAAAGACATAACCATCACCCTGTGATGGCTTGATGTAGTCCTAACTAAAAGACCATGGACAAGAAGGCTTCCCAAGCTTCCCGGCACAGAAACCTAATCTCTCCTCCAGAAGATATTCCAGTTGGGTACACAGTGCTATTGGGTAAGACCAATTTTCCATGTAGGATAGCATTAGGATGGCTGGAGATGGCATGTGTGACTTGAATTTCAGGAGCTTTAAGCATTTGACAGACATTATCTCATTCACCTCCATACAGCAGACATGAGCTCATTTTGTGGACTTCCTCTCCTATTGATAATACATAATTATTTGTATCGTGCTTATGCTGAAAAGGCAGAACCAGCCATTAACCAAACTAATACCCACATCTTGTCCCAACCAGGTTTTATGTAAATATTTATGCAGTTAAGTATTTTTTAAACCTACCTTTGTCATCTCTAAGTTTTTGATAAATTTATAATAAAGTTATACACTGAATGTTTAAATATGAAGATGTTGCCTAGCTTTTGGATTTCTGTAAAGATATAGGATGGTTCTACAACTGTTTGAGAGACAACTCAACTGAGGTACAAAGGAATTGGGTAAAACTTAGATGGGCAAGTGGAGAAACAAGAGTAGAACCCATATGTACATTTTAAATGCATCCATTTACTGACCTATATAATTTTACTAGGTATTGTGCTGAATTCTTTATAAATATTCTCCCATTTAACACTAATCTTGACCCTTAGGGAAGAGATACTAAGCCGATTTTACAGATGAGCAAACAGACTCAAGCGCTGAAAAAGCTGCCTCACAATCACATCTGGAAATGACACCTAAATCCTGAATTTCAAGCTCAGCTCTTTCTGATTGACCCTGTGTCAGTACTCCTGAAGGTCTCATCCCTACCCCAAGCTCGAAGAATTCTAACTACTAGGCTGCCTCCTCTCAAGTTTTATATTTTAATGACAAGTTAAGGGTTTCATATGAGATTCCTGACTCTCTTAGAGTTCTCTATTTTGGAAGAGCCACTGGGAATATAACGGCTACAACAGCAGTAAGTGAGACAATCAGAGATGAAGAACTTCACAAAATTGAGGTTTCTGGCGAGCAAGATCACACAGGCTGTCACATCTGAGATGGACTTCCCACATAAGTGCTCTCTTCCAAGAGACAATTTAACTCTGGGCAAGATGGGACAGGTTTCCACCAAAGATAGACATGTGTAGATTTGAAACATGTACCTATCCAGATGGTAAACATTTTGAGGGAAGAGACTTTGCTTATCTGTATTAAGAGCAGTTATCATGAAACAAGTTTGAAGATGTATAAAAACTTGCTTAATTTTTTATGTTTTAATGCTCTGCTATGATAAAGGATAGAGGGTCTTTCTGAAAGTATAGACAGTCACTATTCACAACAGTTGAGTTCCAATTTTTGCTTACACTGTTGCCAACAAAAGCCATTATATATAAGTGGTGTGGTATACATGTATTTTAAAGATTTATTTATTGAAGTAATCTCTACACCCAACACGGGGCTTAAACTCCCAACCTGAGCTGTGATCAAGAGTTACACGCTCTTCCAACTGAGCCTGCCAGGCACCCGTCACAAAATTTAAACACACAGCTGGAAAACATTCTTTTGGGGAAGAAGAGGAGGAAGAGGTCATTATCTTTGAAAGAAGGAAGTGACGAAGGTCCCTTCTGATCGATGCCTGAGGAGTCAGTTACAAGAACACACACCCTCAGCATCCAGCAGTCTATAGGTGTGTGCAAGTGAGGGGGGAGTGGGAGGGAGAATCTCAAGCAGGCTCCATGCCCAGTGTGGAGCTCAATCTCAAGACCCGGAGATCATGACCTGAGCTAAAATCAAGAGTTGGATGCTTAACCGACTGAGCCACTCAGGCACCCCTAGGTGCATGTCCATTGCAGGATGAGGGAGTTGTTCGGGAAAAACTGACAGCTGTTGAAAATCACTGCCACAGCACAAAGAGACTTACTAAGAAGAAGCACCCACCACCATGGGCAAGGGAGGGCAGTGTCTGATGCCATGCTGGCCTGAGGTTTACTACAAGACAAGAGCAAGGAAAGGCATGGAATAAGCTGATCCCATGCAAGGAAAAGGGAGATGGCTATTAAGTTATTAAAAGGTGTTGATTCTAGAAAAAAATAAAAACTACTTCTACTACCAGGAATCTAAATAATTATTAAATAATTACTCAACGCTTGCTGAAAGTTTTTAAAAAAAGGTTTACTCATTTTAGAGAGAGAGTGAGCCTGCATGAGCAGGGGAGGGGTGGAGAGCAAGGGAGATAAGCAGAGCCCCATCAGTCATGTGGATAAGGTCAGGACCTAAGCCCAAACCAAGAGTCAAAGGCTCAGCCAGCTGAAGCACCCAGATGCCCCAGTGAAACATTTTCTATGCAAGGGAGGTTCCATGGCCACCTAAGAAGCAGGAAGTCCAAACTTCAGGACAAATATCCTTTGACAAAAGTCTTGTTGAGAAATGCCAACCAAAAGTGAGGAAGAACTAAAAACACCCACAGTCATAGTTCCTATGCTTCACCTGTGAAATGCCCAGACACCAGTTATTTAATGGACACTGACTTCTCCTGGGGGTGGGGGGAAGATTGTTAATTCAAGTGAGAGCAATACCTGCAACATCAGTTACCCTTTTGATGATCCTCAGGGATTTCTCACAAGAGCTACTACAAATAAGCTTGCTCTGGAAGAATGAATGGAGAAATATGGCGGGGCCGAGAATCTCCTGGGTAAGACTGCTAATATTTCAGATTCCTGGGGCCCTAATCAAGGCAGCTACTTTCAAAGACTATCCCAGATGATTCTGAAGCAGGCAGTCTCTGAACCCAATTTGAGAGACACTGCAGAGCAACTGGACCAGACAAATGAATTCAGGATCCTGGAAAGTAGTGGATTCTCACTCTAGATCCTTCCTTAAAGAGTTCATTAAAATATAAAATTTTCTTTCAAATGAATAATCCCCCAATGTGAAATCCACATGACCATTGTTTTTAATAATCTTGCCTAAAATGATCCCATCCAAAAGTAACATCTAGGTGTCCGGGACACCTAGTTTTCTGCCAAGCATCAGTGTTTCTGGCACAGTTAGGAAGAATGTTACCAAGGGCTTGGCAAAAATTAGTGCTACGAAGCTGGTGTTCTTTAAAATAAGAAGAAAGGGCAGCCAAAGAAGCAGAGACAAAACGCTGGGCAGCTGGTGGCTAAAACTGCCTGCTGGGAGAAAGCGGAAGTGACAGGCTAGATGGCTGGTTTGGTTCTGGACTGAGCCAAGATCCCCCCATCGACCCTCCCCTACCCCCCGCCCTGCCCAGCATGGCCACCATGTTAAGTAAGGAAGGTGCCAAAAGGCTTAAACTTGGAACACTTGCATCTCGAAAAAACAAGCTGAGTGGCAAAGCAGAAAAATGTACCTACTATTTATGGAGAGAGATATCTAAAACAACTCTTTATATGGTCCTTTAAAAAGATGGCTACATATAAAAGCTTAGCTTAATGAGGGGCACAGGTAATACACCAAGCTCTGTGGATATATAATAAGATCCCAACACCAACTGTTATTTTGCAGAGTTTGTGTATCTGAAAAAGAGTAGAGCTCAGGAAAGAGGCTAAGCAACATGTCAGCAGGGAGATGGACCCTGCATACCTGTCCCAGATTCCCTGATGGTGTTAGGAGCATGAACGCCGGCTAGAAAAGCACAGGGTCCAAGACGATGAAGTTAGAAGGAGGTGTGGTGGGCAGATATACCAAGGGATGAGGTGAAAACTGAGAGGGGTGGGCTGGTAAAGTCTAGCTCAACCTAACATTTATGTGTTAGTCTCCAGCTTGACTGACTTGAGCGTTGGTTTAAGAACATGGACCAGCATTGCACTGTCCAAGTGTTCTCTTCTCCCTTTTAAGTGATGATATGGTTGTCAAAGAACTTGGAAACCATGGTAAGGTTGCTCACTATCACCAAAGCAGAGGTACTCAGCGGCTGCAGGACAGAATTTGTCTCTTGGCCATTTCATTACACACCAGGAAGTTGATGATTGAGGAAAGCATTATGGGGAACCACGGAGAGCGGAGAAAACGCCGAGCTAGAGCTGAAGGCTGCCAGAGAGAACAGAGATGCTGGGTGCTCAAAGGCAGTGCTGTTCTGTATGGTGCACTTGTCATTAGCATCACTCATCTCTTTAGGGGGAAAGCTCCAATGTATGGGGGTCCTGCCTTGACTGTAGCACCAGCCCCACAAATCTTGTGGACTCGGGATCTCAGGTCAACACAGAGCTCGTGGCAATGAAGGGCAAGGACAACAGCTTGGCTTCCAAATGGTCTGATTTTTTTCCCCCCAGTGACCCCTTCCCACTCTCAAATGGCATCCAGATTCCAATGTGGAAATGCATTTTTATTTCTGCCCACCCCATGAAGTTTTTGCTTTGACAGAAATAAGCGTATCACTATAAACTAAGTTCTGGATCAAAAAATATTTTGGCAGGAGTGTATGGACAGATGTTCATAAAATTTGCAGTTATGAAAAAGCCTTTGTGATGATAAGTAACAGTCATAAATACTCTTCGCCAATATGGAAAAAGTACTTTTACACCCATATGGAGAACTAGACCTCATCCATTCTAACTGCCTCATAGACTCTGAGCCAAACTATTACCACCAGATGCTTACATTTACAAAGATTAGCACTGCATGCAAGGGTTAATACTAAGCAACCCCATTTACAAGGGGGTGTATAATACTCATCACACAGATTTTAAAACATGTACAGACAGCAGGGAGCCAGCACTGTCCATCAGTAGCTGCAGGAGTTAGAGACATTCACTTAGAAGAAGAACTGCTTGAAAAACAAAATGAAAAATAAACTCCTGGAACTATACCAAAATAAAAAGCTCTTACACAGCAAAGATGGAACAAAACAAAAAGGCAACCTACTGGAAGGGAGAATATATTTGCAAATTATATATCCAATGAGGGGTTAATATCCAAAATATCTAAAAGGATTCTACAACCCAACATCAAAAAAACCCAATTAATATGACTAAAAGATAGGCAGAAAACATGAATAGAGATTCTTCTGAAGACAACACGCAGATCACCAGAAGACACGTGCAACGATGTTCAACAGCACTCATCATTAGGGAAATCCAAATCCAAAACCACAATGAGATACCACCTTACGCCTGTCAGACTACTAGAACCAAAAAGACAAGTAACAAGTGTTGGTGAGGATGTGGAGAATAAGGAACCCTCGTGCCCTGTTGGTGGGGATGTAAATTGGTAAAGTCACTGTGGAAAATAGCATGGAGTTTCCTCAAAAGATTAAAAAACACAGAACTACCATATGACTCAGCAATTTCAGTGCTGGGTATTTACCCAAAGAAAACAAAAACCACTAATTTGAAAAGATATATGTGCCCCTGTGTTTGCTGCAGCTGATTTACAATAGTTCAGATATGGAAGCAACCTAAGCGTCCACCCATAGATGGATGGCTAAAGAAGATGCGATACACAAACACACCCTATTACTCAGCCATAAGAAAGAATGAGACCAGGGCACCTGGGAGGCTCAGTGGGTTAAAGCCTCTGCCTTTGGCTCAGGTCATGATCTCAGGGTCCTGGGATCGAGCCCCACATTGGGCTCTCTGCTCAGTGGGGAGCCTGCTTCCCCCTCTCTGCCTGCTTGTGCTCTCTGTCAAATAAATACATAAAAGCTTTAAAAAAACAAAAAAGAACGACACCTTGCCTTTGCCAACAAATGGATGGACCTGGGGGTTATTACACTAAGTGAAATAAGGCATAAAAAGACAAAAATTTATGATTTCATTATCTAAAAACAAAAGAACAGACAACTAAACAGACCCAGAAGTACTGAGAATGAACCGACGGTTGTGGGATGGGAGGAGAAGGGATAGGCAAAAAGGGGAGTGGGGCATAGAGCTGTCTAGTCATGGAGTAAGTCACAGGGCTACTAATAAAGAAAGCTTCATTGGAGTGGTAGTAGAGAGACCTATGACCTACTTCAATTAGCTCCTCTTCAATAATGTCTTTCTTACCAGGAAACATTTTAAGTATGGAGTTGGACAATTATCTGTAAAGACCAGTTGGATCCCATTCTCTCCACAGCTTTCTTCATTGAAGTCACCAATCCCTTTTCACTCAGGGCATAAACCGGCTTTGAGCAATGCAAGGAAACCATAAGGAGAGTTAGTCTCTTCCTACTTGAACCCAACGCATCACTTCAGCATCTAGTGAAGCCGGCCAGGAAATACATGTCAAATACTTCCTCTGCCCAACTACCCCAGTTCATATACTGGACCATCACCTGAGCTCCCTTCCTCTCAGCTCCACTAAGTAACTAACCCAGGTTACTGAAGTTCACCATCAAAAAATGAGGCCAGAGGGGCGCCTGGATGGCTCAGTGGGTTAAAGCCTCTGCCTTCGGCTCAGGTCATGATCCCAGGGTCCTGGGATCGGGCCCCACATGGGGCTTTCTGCTTAGCAGGGAGCCTGCTACCCCCTCTCTCTCTGCCTGCCTCTCTGCCTACTTGTGATCTCTGTCTGTCAAATAAATAAATAAATAAACAAATCATTAAAAAAATAATGAGGCCAGAGAATAGACGTTCGAAGACAGATTACGGAGTTTTCTTTCCCCTCCTCTCCTGGACAATGAGGAGTTACCTCCAGTAAATAATGATTTAGAGGGAGGAGGGGCAGAGGTAAAGGGAGAGAGAGAATCTGAAGAAGGCTCTGAGCCCAGTGTGGAGCTGGACACAGGACTCAGTCTCACACCCTGAGATCATGACCTGAGTTGAAATCAAGAGTTGAACACTTAAGCCACTTGAGCCACCCAGGCGCCCCCCTCTACCAAAGAAGGGTTGAGTTAACTTGGCTCCATGAGAGAGAATGAACACATTGATGGAAACTGACGGAGCAATGACACACCTGAAAAAGCAAAGTCCTTCTTCATGGTGACCTAAGCATGTCAAGACCCTGTAGAGATAAATGCTTCAATTTACCCAGCTGCTCTCCAGGGACATCTGTCCTTATGTCCTCAGTGAGTAAGACAGAGGTGAAAGGCATGTTTCATGTCTTATTAAACTTCTACATTTTGGGAAAGAAGCAACTTCATTCACTACTATAGCAATTGGGAACTTTCCATGACAGGCTATATGGAAGCTTGAACATGATGCTAATCAAGTCAAGGGCGTAGCTTTGCTTCATTTTGTGAGGACATCTATACCCCTAAGCTGGCTAGCTACTTTAACATTCCTTAGTCAAACAAGGAAACAGGTGTCAAAGGCTGATGACTGCAAATTCAACCATGCGACAATTTCTAAATTGTGGCTTGAGGAGTACCTGTATAAGAATCATACATTCATTTTTGCTTTGTTTTGTTTTGTTTTGTTTTGGTTCTTAAAGAGAGATACCTAGGTGGCTTAGTTGGTTAAGCATCTGCTTTCAGCCCAGGTCATGATCCCAGAGACCTGGGATCAAGTCCCACATTGGGTTTCTTGCTCAGTGGGGAGCCTGGTTCTCCCTCTGCCTGCTCTGCCTTCTGTTCCCCATGCTTGTGATCTCTGACAAATAAGTAAATAAAATCATAAAAAAAAAGAAAGAAAGAAAAAGCAGATTTCTGGCCCCACCCAAGACAAGACATAAGAGAATACACTCTGAGGAGCACTGTCCTTCCGGGTGAGCTCTGGGCCAAAGCCCCTAGATGCTGGCCAGGCTTATTTTGTTTTTTAAAGATTTTATTTATTTGAGAAAGAAAGATACAGAGAGAGAGGAAGAGCAAGTGCATGTGTGCGCACCAGTTGGGGGGTGGAGAGCAGCGGCAGAAGGAGAGGGAGAAGCAGGCTCCCCGTTGAGCAGGGAACCCAATGCAGGCTTGGTCCTAGGACCCTAAGATCATGACCTGAGTGCAAGCAGACACTTAACTGACTGAGCCACCCAGGTGCTCAGGCTTATCATCTTTAAAGATAAAACATTCTGACATGACTTACTTGGAAAACCAAGTAGTGAGCAAACACAACTTATTTTTCAGCTTGAACGGAAATCAGAGAAGACTGCAGAAACTTTCTCATGAACATACAAAAGTTCTCCTCTTTCTTAGCTGTATTTTGCACCCAAACTACTCTCTGGCTGTTTACTAGAGGCTCTGCCAATGAGAACACTATGGCTTCTTTGTTGACACGGTCTCAGAGCTTGCATTAATTACTAAAAACACACCTCATCTTTGGGTGAAAGAAGTGAAGCTGTCTGAACCCCAATTCCACAGCTAATCGGGGTAACAATTCAAAACTCAAGTCTCAAGGGACTGCTTCTGGGATGAAAGAGGCAGCTTGGAGATCAGTGATCCCACCCTCCCTCCACTTCTATGCGGCAGTGTATGTGAATCTCCCCAAAGAGAGAGCAGTCTGTTCTGTTTGGAAGTAGAAATATCCTGGGGTGTATAGAGAAGTGCTCAAGCGGGGCTTGAGGCAAAAATCCTTGATGAAAGTGCTCCAAGAAGAAATGGATCATTAGGTCAAAGGGTTTTAAATTTTGCCAACCACTCTACAGTTCACAAACAACTGTCTGAGAGAGGCTTACAGATAGCTCTCTTGCAACCAGCTGTTTGCATCTTCTAAAGGCTTTGGATAAGGCTCAGTTGAGTTTAAGTGAACTGAGAGGAAAATTATATGAAAATGTCCTAATAGAGAAATCAGCTCAATTCTGGAATGACTGCATTAAGAACACTTTGTAAGCATTCCCTGAAATATAATGTGCATGAGCAAAAACAAATTAATTCTCCAATGTGCTGGAATTATTTTAAATCACCTATTTGCTGCATGTCAGCAAATGAAGAACAAACAAAATATTGTTTGCAAAGGATTCAAGGAATTTTTCAGTTCATGTAGTTTGTTCAGGTCACTCTTAAAAAGAATGAAGCTTTAGGTGCACGTGGGTGGCTCAGTCACTTAAGTCTCTGACTCTTGGTTTCAGCTCAGGTCATGATCTCATGGGTCATGAGATCAAGTCCTGAGTTGGGCTCTGGGCTCACTGGGGAGTCTGCTTGAAGAATCTGTCCCTCCCATCATATTTTCTCTCTCTCATAAATATATAAATCTTTTTAAAAAGTAGGAAATTTTAAAGAATAAAACTATTGAATGAACTACTGAAAAGGAGAAGGTATTAACTTAAATGTCTGGAAATCTTAACTTCAAAATCAAGATTAAACATTTCCTTTACAAAACTCTCCTCACAGGACAGTCACAATCAGACCTGAGAGGTTATCCTGTGTAACATTTTACAGCAAGCTGGAGAGAGAACTTTCCCACATCACTGTCCAGTGTTCTTTAGAAACAGCTTGATCTGTGAATTATGAATATGCACGTAACTTCAACAGATTACACAGAAGTTCATAATCATGACTTAAGTTTACTCCCAGGTTTTAAAATACCCATGAGGAATACAAATGGTACACATGACAGGAATTGCGTTCTTAAGATTCAAGTTCTAACACCAATGCAGTACACCATGTTTCTTCCACGTAAAAGCAACAAATGAAAAAGAGGTAATCACGGGGGAAAAGAAGGCAAGTCTTTGTGATATAATTAGGAAGTTCGGGAGTTGATGGAGGAAGAAAAAATCCTGCTAATCGAGATCAAAATAGCAGCCATTAGGTCTGAAGAGCAAAAGTGCTCAGGACTGCGGAGGAGCCCGGGTATGAATCATACCTACTCATAATTCACCTGGGGCCATTTGCCTGCTGCGAACAAGTAAATGACAAATGAACAGCAGAGCTATGGTGCCACCTTACACACTGAATAAATTCTTTGTAAAGATTCCCACCACTAAGGTACAGACTGTCTTTAAATAAAAAGAGGAGACTGGTGTTGCCTTAAGCAGATAAGTTATCACAAGAGTATTAATAACTCAAGTAGGAAGGTGAACAATACAGAAGAGGGAAGATCTCAGAGTTAAAAGATACAATTTTTCTTTTAAAAAAAAAACTAGGTCTTCAGACACAGCAAATGAAAAATGCATTGAAAAACCTGACACACGAGGGGCACCTGGCTGGCTCAGTTGGATAAGCATCTGCCTTCAGCTCGGGGTGTGATCTCTGGGTCCTGGGATCGAGGCCCCATCCCCCGACACCTGTCCCTCAGGCTCCTGGGAGGCTGCTTCTTCCTCTCCCTCTGCTCCTCTGCTCCCCACTCCTGTTCTCTTTCTCTCTCAAATAAATAAATAAAATCTTTTTAAAAAACCCTGACATGTGTTAAACTTAATTTTATGTTATTTCTTTGGATAGCTGTTTCCCTTCTCATCTCTTGACAGTCAGAAATAGCAAAGCATGAGGCTCTGTGTGGATGCAGAAATAAGAATAAAACTTCCTGAAAGAAAACAGTCGAGCTGCTAATTGAGAAGAACCAAAGCCGTGTCTTTCAGAATCTGGGCAGCTAGAACTAAACTCCAGCCCCCTGACTTAGTGAATTCACATACTGACCAACGGGAAATGAACCTTTTTTTTCCCTCCCTGTGCAAAGCAATACTAGTGTCTGGTCCACTATGCACAGTAACTTGAGGCAGGGTAGCTGCTCAGTGCAGAGAGCCTACCCGGTTCCCCAGGACTGCACCAGAGGGCCAGCTTACCAGGCTGGCACGACTGTACAGAACACTCCTAGCCATTTCTGTTCACTTGTACACGTTGGACGGCAAACCTTGGACATGCAAACAGGAACTCCGGCAGCTAAGAGAAAAAGAACATCTTGTCTAACAGAATGACCATCCAGTCTCCATTTCCTCATGCCACAGCATGGCCGCCATCCCCCAGAAGACTGTAGGCTAAGCCCATAAAGGCTATTACCTTTTTTTCTCTTGGAAAACTTCCACTGTGTAAATTCTCTGTCCCATTATTTTTCCTCTTCTGTGTGGTCATTTCCTTAATGCTCTCCCCATCCAATCTCCTCACTTAGCCCCTTCTCCCTTCCAGAACACCTACTCTATGATCAACATGTCCCCTCATCTGCTCTCTACATTCTGCCTGAACACCAGCTGAACAGATGAAACCCAACTCCTCCCAGAGGACCCCACTTCCCTTGGGGACCTCTCAATGACAGGATGCTCATTCTCTTACACCTTGTGTGACTGAAGGTTAGGAGGTGGATTCTGCATCTCCTTCTCCCATCAAGGCTATCTCCAGATCATTACTCTTCCACAAGTTAACTCCTCTTCTTTAACCTTCCTACTCTTGGTAACCTCATTCTCCATTCCCTCCCTCACTGCTCTTTGTGTATTTCCTGGACCTGCCCTTCACTGAAATCTCAGATTCCTTTTCATTCCTACTCCTGGTCATTTGAACATTCACACTATTACATGTATTGTTGAATACCTGTAACACTAAACACTAAACACTAAAATTGTTGAATTATGTCCTCTCAAAACATGTGAAGACCTGACCCCACAGGGTCAGGTGAATATGTGAATAAGACCATATTTGGAAATAAGGTCTTTGAAGATTATCCAGTCAAGGTGAGGTCAGTGGGGTGAGACCCAATCCAATGTGACTGATGTCCTTATAATAAGAGGGAGACCCCATGTGAAGACAACACACATAGAAGAGGGCCATGTGAAGATGAAGGCAGATATTGGGGTTATGCAGTTATAAACCACAGAACACATGGGGCTACCTAAAATTGGAATGGGCAAGGAGGGATCCTCCCACAGAGATTTAGGTTGGGAGCATGTCTTTGCCAAAACCTTGATTTCAGATTCTAGCCTCTTGAACTACAAGGGAATAAGTTCTGTTATTTTTAAAGATTTTATTTATTTATTTGACAGACAGAGATCACAAGTAGGCAGAGCGGCAGGCAGAGAGAGAGAAGGAAGGAAGCAGGCTCCCTGCTGAGCAGAGAGCCCAATGCGGGGCTCGATCCCAGGACCCTGAGATCATGACCTGAGCCAAAGGCAGAGGCTTTAACCCACTGAGCCACCCCAGGTGCCCCAAGTTCTGTTATTTTTAAAGCCACTTAATGGGTGATAATTTGCTACACAGCCATAGGAAACTAATGTATTATATGAATAATCCATCACATACTATGGCCTCTCAGTGACTTTGCTTTTTCTTTACCAATGATCTTCTATTCTCCAGCTCAGCCACCCTGTCTCATGCTCACACTCTGGAACCATGTTTTCAATGAAACCACTCCACCCTGAAACCTCCAGTGAGCCTACTGTCTCACCGTCCACCCATCTTCCTGCTTGCTTATACACTCAATTGCTCTCATTTCTCATTTCTGTTTTTATCCTTATTCCTTCTTGCCTGCACTCAGCTTAAATTCCAAGAACTCACTGATCAGAGTCCCAGACTCTCTTGCCCCTTTATCATTGATCAAAGTCACCTGCAACACCTTGACCCTAGCTGAATCAACTATCCACTGTCTTCATGTGCTGGGACAACTAGGCACTGCTGAGGAGAACACAGAAAACTGACAGCACTAAAATTAATGCTCATTAACGTCAAGTGGCGCTCGATGCTGGGACCACACACTGCTCAGCAATCCCACACTCTTCTCTCTCCAAATGGACAGAACCCACCCAACTACTCTTATCCATACCTTTGTTTTCTCATTCAATGGCACAGAATTTCCTCCTTTACTTTAAAGTTAGTTCCTCCTCTGTTCCTAACCCCAGTCCCTTCCATTACGCCAGCCATTTTCACACTCAGCCATCTCTTTCCTCTCCTGCATCTTCTCTCCTCCTCCTCCTCCACGTGCACCTTCCCATGACCACTTACACGTGCTGAAGTCTTTCCAATTACAAAAATCCCTCCATTCTCCAACACTCTCCAGCCACTGAGCTCTCTCTTTGAGAGATCATCTGCATAGGTTGCCTTTCTTTTTTATTTCTCAATCTTCGCTTCCTCTAAATCAGCTTCTGAAACTATAAACCGGCCTGTGCCTTCACCACCCCACTGATGACTCACCAAGACTGCTGCTGGTCTCCATGTCACTACCTCTAATGGACACATTCCAACCTTAAATTACTTGACTTCCAAGTGGCGTTCTACCCTACTGACAATACCCCTTCCTTTGTACTCTTGCCTTTGCTTCCTGTGGCTTCTAGAACACCACCCATGACTCTTCTTCCCTGAGCTCTCAGGGTGCTCCTTCTCATTCTGATGTTCCTCTTCCTCCACTCATTTTTAAATATTGACATTTTCCAGGCCGTCTTGTTTTTTAATCCATTATTTGCCACTCACTCTCACAGCTTGATTTACCAGCTTTTAGCCATTATCTCCTAAATATTACCTCTGTCCTAACCTCTCTTCTGAAGTCCTGATCCATATGTCCAGATGTCTATCAAAATTTTTCCCTGTGTCTCTTACTGGCCTTTTGAACTCAACATGTCCAAACCTTAATTCATAAGCTCTACCACCACCCTCTGGCCTGATTTATGCCTTTCCAAATAAATTTCTTTCACTAAATAAAATGCCCTCTATAGGCAGCTGAAGTATTACCTCTGGGGTCACACTTGACTATTCCCATCTTCATTCTTTAGCCATCCTATGCATTCTGTTAGTCATATCTGAATGGCACGTATAGCATGGAGCATGGGTGTGGTGCAAAAACAATGAATACTGTTACACTGAAAAGAAATTATAAAAAAATTATACAGGAAAAAGAATAATAAAAAGTTATAAAAGAAAAATAAAACAAAAAAATAAAACACTAAAGAAAAAAAAAAAACCCTGTCTATTCACTTCCCTTTTTTGTATGAAGAATCCATACAGCTTTCATAAGTTCATGTTCTCCTATGACAACACATTCCTGTTCACATTCAGCTCTTATCCTTGCTACTTCAAAATCCCCTCACCTCCTCTCTTTCCTTTTGCATATGCCAAAGCTGCACTCAGTTTAATCCCCTCACTAATAGTGCCATCTCTTAGTTCTTTCTTTTGCAACCTCAATCTCTCCTCCTCTAGAGCCTTTTTCTCTGCCTGGAAACGTGTTTGTGTTTGTCACTGTGGAAACCCCTCTATAACCTGGATTCTGCTTCAACACTATTTTTGCTTCTTCCTTTTTTGGGTGGTTGGGGCAGAAGGAGAGGGAGGGAGAGAACCTTAAGCAGGGTGCACACCCAGCACAGAGCCTGACGTGGGGCTTGATCTCATGACACTGGGATCATGACCTGAGCCAAAGTCAAGAGTAGAAGTCTCAACTGACTGAACCACCCAGGCACCCCTATTCTTCCTTTTAACATTAAACTGCTTCAAAGAGTGGTGAACACTCAATAATGAAGTTCTGATTCAGGTAACAACAGAGAAGCTTATAGCAGAATAACTCTCTTGACAACTGTTACAAATTCTGAACAAAAATTTCAAAAAACTCTTTGAAGGCACTGGAGAGTAACCTAAAGCTGGAAGGAATAGGACTCTTGAAAGATGGGAAGCCCAATAAGCGATATCTACATTTGACTAAATTTTCCCTGGAGGGTGCGTCCTCTGTTCATGGGCTTCATGGGGATAAGCCTCAGGAAAAAGCTGCTATGGAGCCAGAGGCCTGACTCTGGGCTGTCAGAATGTCAGGAAACTAAAAAGGAGAATGCTGGAAAAATCAGAACCATCACAGATGAAAACTTAAAGATCAGCACACGAATGTCCTTCAAATTGTTTGGCCAACTCAAATGCAGGGCAATATTTCAAGGATCCAAAGGAAGGGGTTTGGGTTTAGAAAAAAAAATAAATGAAACAAGATGGGATTGGGAGGGAGACAAACCATAAGAGACTCTTAATTTCACAAAACAAACTGGGGGTTGCCAGGGGGCGTGGGGGTAGGGAGAGGGTGGTGGGGTTATGGACATTGGGGAGGGTATGTGCTGTGGTGAGTGCTGTGAAGTGTGTAAACCTGGCAATTCACGGACCTGTACGCCTGGGGCTAATAATACATTATATGTTTATTAAAAAATTAAAAATTATAAAACAAAACAAAACAACAACAACAACAAAAAAAAACTCAGAAGGGCTTGAATCCCAAGAACAAGGACTATATTCTAGGACTAAAACTCAAACCAAAATAGACTAAACCTCCATAAGATCAAGGAGGTCCACCAATAATTTAACCACCTGCTAGATTACACAATATACAATTATACAATACTCTTCAGGGAAGATAAAAAATGAGAACTACAAAATGCCACCTACAATGTTCTGTACACCATCACTAGATATCAAAAGAAATAGGAAAATGTGACTCATAATCAAGAGAAAGCTCAGTTAGTAAGAGCAGACCTACAGACAATCTGGATACTGGTATTAATAGTCAAGTATTTAAAATAAGTATTATAAATATGTTAATAAATCTATAGGAAAAAATGGGAATAATGGCAAAAGAGAATTTGGGGTTACTATGTAAAACCTTAGAAGTGAAATGATGGAAATTTCAGAATTTAAAAATACATACCTAGAAAAAAATTCATTGTTGGGAGTTAATGGCACATTTATTTATTTTTTTAAATATTTATTTATTTATTTATTTGATAGACAGAGATCACAAGTAAGGAGAGAGGCAGGCAGAGAGAAGAGGAAGCAGGCTCCCTGCTGAGCAGAAAGCCCAACACAGGGCTGGATCCCAGGACCCTGAGATCATGACCTGAGCCAAAGGCAGAGGCTTCAACCCACTGAGCCATCCAGGTGCCCCAAATGGTACATTTGTATTAAGTAAAAGTATCAATTAACATAAAGACAAGCCAGAAGGAAATATTCAAACTGAAGCACAGAGAGAAAAATAGTTGAAAAAAATAAACCATTTTACAAACCTATAGAACACTATCAAACAGTTTAATATATAAGTAATTGGAATTTCAGAAAGAACAAATGTGGCAGAAAAAAATATTTTAAGAAGTAATGGCCCCCAAGTTTCCAAACTTCATTAAACACAAATTAAACCACAATAACCAAAAGATCCATGAAGCTCAGCCAAGCCCAGGCAGGATAAATGCAAAGAAAACTACCCTCAAATGTAATCACTCAAACTAAAAAGCAAGAAGATGTTCTGAATCTTGGAAAAGATTATCCCAACTTCTCTTCTGAACTTCTGTTTTATATATTCAGATGCCTATCAAAATGTCTTCTTGGATGTCTTACAGTACTTTTGAATTCAACATGTTTAAAATCAAAGATAAAGAAAATTCTTAAAACTTGCCAGCAAAAAAAGACTTACTACATAAAGAGGAATCATAAGAATGATAGCTCACTTTTCATTAAAAAAAAAAAAAAAAAAAAGAAAGGAGACTGAAAGATGGTAAAACACCATTTTTAAAGAGATAAAAGAAAAAAAATCAAGAAATTTACAGAGAAAATATCCTTCAAAAATGGAGACAAAATAAAGACATTGTCAGTGAAATAAAAGCTGGGTATACACTATGGAGTATTATGCCTCCATCAGAAAGGACGAATACCCAACTTTTGTAGCAACATGGACGGGACTGGAAGAGATTATGCTGAGTGAAGTAAGTTAAGCAGAGAAAGTCAATTATCATATGGTTTCACTTATTTGTGGAGCATAACAAATAGCATGGAGGACATGGGGAGTTAGAGAGGAGAAGGGAGTTGAGGGAAATTGGAAGGGGAGGTGAACCATGAGAGACTATGGACTCTGAAAAACAACCTGAGGGTTTTGAAGGGGTGGGGGGGTGGGAGGTTGGGGGAACCAGGTGGTGGGTATTATAGAGGGCACGGATTGCATGGAGCACTTGGTGTGGTGCAAAAATAATGAATACGGTTATGCTGAAAATAAAAAAAATTAAAAAAAGAGAGATACTCTTCTTCCAAATAAATAATACTTTCAATGTGTATGAAAAAAAAGGATGATTTTTTTCCTTTTCTTAATTTCCTGAAGACAACTAACTTTGAAACAAAAATAAAAAAGTACTGCATGGAGCACTGGGTGTGGTACAAAAAACAATGAATACTGTTACGCTGAAAATAAGTAAAAAATAAATTTAAAAAATAATTAAAAAAAAAAGAAAGTACTGCATATTATGTAACATAAAAATAAAACATGTGACAACACTAGCACAAAGGATTAAAGGAAAGTGGTATAATGCTACTCCAGACAGACTCTGAGAAGTTAAGGATTTATCCTGCAATCCCTAAAGTAATGACTAAAAAATAATGCACAGACATAGAGCTAAAAGGTCAACTCAGGAGACAAAATAGAATACTAAAATATATTTGATTTATCCTAAGGAAGTTTAAAAAGAGAGAGAGAGAAACAAGAATAAAAACCAGAGGAAACAAAAGAAAACAAATAGCAACATGGTAGACTAAAACTCAATGGTATCAAAAGTTACAATAAATTTAAGGGACTGAACAATAACACAGCAGAGATTGTAAAAAAGGGTGAGGAGTAACATGTAACTCCATGTTGTTTATGAGGGACATGCCTTAAATACAAAGATATAAAAACAAGTTGGAAACAAAATAGAAAAAGAAGATATACCACAAAATAGTAAGCATAAGAGAGCTTACAGCTATGTTAATATCAAAGTATACAATAAGATCAAGGGTAAACAGGAGCAGTTGATAATGACACAATGATTAATTCAAAAGGAAAATAAAAATCATACACACACACACACACACACCCCTAAGAAGAGAGCTTTAAAATACTTGAAACAAAACTGACAGAACTCAAGGGAGACATACAAAAATCTTCATAGTTTTTAATACCTCCATCTCAGTGATTGATAGAGCATATAAATACAACACAGTAAGAAGAGAAGATTTGAACACCACGATTTGAACCATCTTAATATTCATAAAACACTAGCTAAAAACCAAAAAAGATCCACTTCTAAAAGTAGAACACACGGGGGGCGCGTGGCTCAGTGGGTTAAGCCTCTCCCTTCAGCTCAGGTCATGATCTCAGGGTCCTGAGATTAAACCTGGAATCAGGCTCTCTGCTCTCTGCAGGGAGCCTACTTCCCCCTCTCTCTGCCTGCTGCTCTGCCTACTTGTGATCTCTCTGTGTCAAATAAATAAAATCTTTTTAAAAAGTAGAACACACGGAATTTTAAGCAAGATAGACCACATGCTAGGCCATAAAACAGTCCTAATAAATTGCCAAGAATTTAAATCTACAGGCATGGTTTTGGTCATATCAGAATTAAATTAGAAATCAATAATAATAAAAACATACATCCCACTGATTCACTTTATTTTTTAAAACTATTCACTCATTGCTTAATCCTTTTCATTTAACTTACTCTGACTCTCATTCATATTTTACTTTAAATGTCGTAAATGTCCTGCTGATGGTCAAATCCAACAAGTCCAAATAAAATACTTATTCTTACACTATACACAAAAATAAACGCAAAATGGATTAGAGACCTTATTCAAGACCTGAAACCATAAAAATCCTAGAAGAGAACACAGGCAGTAACTTCTCTGACACTGGCTGCAGCAGCATTTTTCTAGTTATGCCTCCCGTGGCTAGAGAAACAAAAGCAAAATACTATGAGAACTATATCAAAATAAAAAGCTTCTGCACAGCGAAGGAAACAATCAGCAGTACCAAAAGACAACTACTGAATGGGAGAAGATATTTGCAAATGACATATCTGATTAAGGGTTAGTATCTAAAAATAAAGAACTTCTACAACTGAACACCAAAAAACCCAAATAATCCAATTAAAAAATGGGCAGAAGAGGGGCACCCGGGTGGCTCAGTTGATTAAGCATCTGACTCAGGTCTTGATCTGAGGATCATGAGTTCAAGCCCTGCCTTGGGCTCCACACTAGATATGGAGCCTACTTAAAAAAAGATGGGAAGAAGACATGAACAGACATTTCTCCAAAGACATCCAGATGGCCAAAGGACACATGAAAAGATGCTCAACAGGAGTCATCACCAGGGAAATGCAAATCAAAACCACAATGAAAGATCACCTTATACCTGTCAGAATGGCAAGAATGAAAAAGACAATAACAAGTGTTGGTGAGGATGTGGAGAAAAAGGAACCCTCGTGCATTATTGATGGGAACGTAAACTGGTACAGTCACTGTGGAAAACAGAATGGAGCCTCCTCAAAAAAGTAAAAATAGAATACCATATGATCCAGTAATCCCACTACTGGATATTTACGTAAAGAAAATAAGAACACTAGCTTTGAAAAATACATGTACGCTTATGTGTATTGCAGCACCATTTACAACAGTTGAGACATGCAAGCAGCCCAAGTGCCCTTTGATAGAAGGATAAAGATGTGGTGTGCCTACACAATGGAACATTATTCAGCCATCAAAGAGAATGAAATCTTGCCCTATGTGACCATGTGGATGGAACTAGAGGCTATTCTGCTGAGTAAAATTAGTCAGAGAAAGACAAATACCTTATGACTTCCTCATATGTGGAATTTGAGAAACAAAACAAAAGAAACAAACAAAAAAGCAGACTCTGAACTCTAGAGAACAACCAATGGTCACCAGAGGGGAGGTGGTGGGGGAGGGGTGAAACAGGTGAAGGCGTTTCAGAGTGCACTATGATGATGAGCAACGAGTTGTTGAATCTCTATACTGTATACCTGAAACTAGTACAACACTGTATGTTAACTATACTGGGATTAAAAAGTAAATATTTAACTCATTTAACTAATTCACTATGTGGGTCACTCATCAAGCAATGGTTCCTGATGACCTAACGAGTGTCTGACTCCATACCTGGGATAATAAGAGCTACTGCAGGGGTGCCTGGATGCTCAGTGGGTTAAGTCACTGCCTTCGGCTCGGGTCATGATCTCGGGGTCCTGGGATCGAGCCCCACATCAGGCTCTCTGCTCAGCCGGGAGCCTGCTTCCTCCTCTCTCTCTGCCTGCCTCTCTCCCTACTTGTGATCTGTCTGTCAAATAAATAAATAAAAATCTTAAAAAAAAAACCAAACTCCTACACTATAGGGGTGCCTGGGTGGCTCAGTGGTTAAGTCTGTGCCTTTGGCTCAAGTCATGGTGTCAGGGTCCTGGGATCGAGTCCTGCATCAGGCTCTCTGCTCAGTAGGGAGCCTGCTTCCCCCTTTCTCTCTGCCTGCCTCTCTGCCTGCTTGTCATCTCTCTCCGTCAAATAAATAAATAAAATCTTTAAAAAAAAATTCTGTTTAAAAAAAAAAATAAGGGCTACTGCATAAAAAACACTTTGTTGTGTGTAAAGCACTGTTATAAGTGTTTTATAATTAGGAACTTATGTAACTGAATCTTCATAATAATCTATAAGGTGGATACAGTTTTCAAGTCAAGGAAACTGAGGCAGTGAAAGGTGAAGTCATGGAAGCCATGGTCAGAGAGGCATTAAGTAGTGGAGCCTGAATTACCAGCTCAAATAGTCTTGCTCCATGGTCCACAGTCATGTGTCTTAACCATGGTCTTCACACCAGTGCTCAAGACTCGTGGAGCGGAGGCATCAAGACAAGTAAACTATCCAAATTCAGTGCAGTAGACGTTTGATCCCACATTCCCAGTGATTCCTGTGCCTTGTATCTTAAGACAGAGGCACTTAATCTGCCTTATTCCTCTGTATAAACTTATTTTTAAGAAAATACCTAATGTCATTTATACTAAAAAAATTACTATGAAAATTTAACATTGCTTCATGTGCTCTCTTGAAACATTTGCATTTTAATAGTTTCTACTTGATTTAAGCAAAATACCTATTTCTAACTTTGGAATGTCAGGCATTCGGAGGACAGATGCAGGAAATTTGTGGGAGAGGGTCTGGAGATCTGCCCAGGTGATCTTAAAAGTTAACCACATGAAAAAATATGGTTTCTCTGTCTTTAAGTAAGTTGGATCCATGATACTCTTAATTGCTGAGTACTATAGAATTAGTCATACAAGTTTGGAATGAATCATCTTCAGGAATTTACTTAACTTTATCTGAATTCTTGTATCCTTCTCTGTAAATGAGATCAGTATTTGCTCCATAGGATGATAAAAATTAAATGAGAGTATGAAGGCTCCCGCACAGTATGCAGCAATCAGCACGTGACGTCTGATAAATGGAAACCAAACGATCAAAACGGGTCACATTTTCCACCTATCACTCTCTCATGTGACAAGGCAGTTCTGATTTGTTTTGTTTTTTTTAAAAAAACCTAAGTTCTATAATAGTTTGGCTTTTCATAAGATTGTAAGTCTGAGAGACTACTGCTCAGAAGTTCAAAGAAAAGCATACACTCTCAGGCTGAGCCTTCTCTGCCAATGTGCACAGGCTTAGGTTTGTAGAAGACAACAGTAAATCTATTCTGAGCTGAAGATAATAAAAATAATAGAAAATAAGTTATTTTTAGCCTGGAATTCTCTCCTAATTTATGAAGATAATAAAAATAATAGAAAATTCTGTTTGCTGAAGATAATAAAAATAATAGAAACTAAGTTATTTTTAGCCTGGAATTCTCTCCTGATTTATGCCATCTACGTAATGATGTCTGCACGATCGCAGATGTTTAATCCTGGGTCCTCAGAACCTATTCAACCTCTCAGAAACCACAGCAGACTGTTATTTTTATTTTTCAAAAGAGGAGGTAGAGGGGAACAGGACTTCAGTTTGAAAACTGGATTTGAAATTGGATTGTTCATTTTGAATCTACCATGACCAGGACGTGTTCCCTGACCGAGAGGCAGAACTTCATTCCGAGACACCAGGAGCCTGAAGATTCCAGACATGCCACTGGCTTTTACAGGGCATGAGGGTGGGTGCTGGGGTGGCTCAGTCGGTTGAGTATCCGCCTTTGGCTCAAGTCATGATACATGATAACCCCAGGGTCCTGGGATTGAGTCCCGAATTGGGCTCCTTGCTCAGTGGAGAGCCTGCTTCTCCCTCAGCTTGTGCTCTCTGACAAATAAATAAATAAAATCTTCAAAAAAACTTTTTTAAAAGGCACAAGGGTTAAGTTTTTCACTTCACAATTTCCATTTCATCCTCATTAAAGTCAGTGAAACAACAAACCTTGGTCTGTTGAAACTGATCTTCAACAGAAAGTTCCCAAATGCTTCTTACTTTTTGATGATGTGAAATTAGGGAAGGCGGAAGTGAGGATTTGGAAAGGTGCTGGGGTTCCAGCCACATCAGACAAGGCCCGAGCAGTTAAATAATCATCCTCAATGAAGACTGCTGGGGGAATAAGGCTTACAAAATTCTTTTCTCCCTCTGCATGAGAACAGGACCTTCAGTTAACTGCCCAGTTTTGTTCTCAGGACAAGCTGGCGATATGTGAATTATGTTACTCGGGAACACTGCTTACAGTGAAAAAGATCCCTGACAGGCAGCCTGAGTCGGTACCGAGAAGACACCAATACCCCACAGAAGAAGCCTTATCTTTACAATTCCCCAAGCATAAGACTCTCCCAGCTGGGGGCAGATGTCCTTTGTGGGGTCCCCAAAAGTTAGGCCTACAGAGTTGTTAGAAGAAACCCTGGATCCCATAGTACATGAGGCTTGTATGTCATGGTACCTGCCTGAAGTGGACCTTGTTTCTTTGTATTTGAGCTGTCACCTGGGGTGGGGATTCAGAAGCAAGGATTCCCCCAAGGTGTGCCTGACACGTCCCAGTGGGTAAATGGTTCCGGTCCCACTGCACAGACTAGTGCCAAGCAGTCGAGGAGAGTCTCAGGAGTTTGGACGTTAAGTTAAACCAAGTAAGATCCACCACCCCTTTCCCCAGCTGGTACTATTAGTTCAAAACAGATGAGATAATATGGGCCAGAGGAAAAATAGTAAATTCCTGTGAACAAGTTTTCCACTTAAAAGTGACCTTAAAAGGTGCCTGTGTTGCTCCACCGGTTAAGCATCTACGTTTGGCTCAGATCATGACCCCAGCGTCCTGGGATGGATCCCTGCCTCGGGCTCCCTGCACAGTAGGGAGTCTGCTTCTCCCTCTCCCTCTGCTGCACACTCGGTCTGTCAAATAAAATCTTAAAAGAATTTGTTTTTTAAATAACAGTAAGATAGTATCTGCTGTTATTGATTTTAAAAAGAAGCAACATTTCTTTCCATGTTTCCTGGTCTCTGGTTGTAATTCTGAAGTCGTTCTTATAAAACAAGACCCCTTTTCATTCCTGGAGCTGTGCATCTTTGAAACGGAAGCTGAATAACAGTGCTCCCATCTGCTGACATTTGCAGTTTCAGAAGACCTTCAGAGAAGAGTGGGCCATGGCAAACAGAAAGTCACAAGAGCTCTCCAAAGTGTGAAATAGTCTCTATGTCTACAGCAAATGTTGGCATACTTTTGCTTCTCGTTCTACTACCTTCTCACTCCTCGCCTCAGGGTGACCGCCTCCTCTTAGGGCTTGTATACTAAGAATATCTTTTGAGAACCTTATCTCATCTCTTCTTTCTCAGAGGTCTGTCTTCTCCCTAGAATTTATCTCAATTTTATCTCTCTGGGTCTCAACTAGCCTGAAATACCCTTGACTGGGAATGCCAAGGTCAGGGGCAGCTCTTAGCTGGTGCTAAAAGTGGCGTTTGAGGTACGTGCCTCACCCTCAGTGCCAGGCTTGGGAATACACTTTCCTATTTCACCGCACGCCTTACGTTAGCTTCCGAGAACCTAAGAATGGCACAGGTGGTTGAGAAATTTCGCGGCAGGGAACTATGGGAAATAGTTCATGGGCAGGGTGAGGACAGGCGCCATAGTTGTAGCGGACTGCAGAAAAGACTGAAGCCTCAGAAAATGGTGGCTAGCAGGCGGTTCCCTGGAATGGTGACAAGAAGTTGTGAGAACTTATCCTTTCCATGAATTTCACCCTTTTTGTTTTTTTGAGAAGCACTCCTGGTGCCTTTCCTCATACTAGATACGGAAGGGACAACCGCTCATGTAACAATAGTGGGCATGTCAGCTGTGACAACTGCTGTATCCTTTGGGGAAAAGCAGCCCAATACTGTTCATGCTCCTAACACCGGTCATTCTTCTCCCTAAGAAGCAAAAGTAAACTAGCAAAGCCATATACATGTTTCTTAAGACCCATGAAGGCTACAGAGCATTATGGAATGGGCTAAAGGGTCAAAGAAAAGAAAGCAGAATGCCTATATATCCACTCCAAGTACAATACTGAAAACATGCAGGTACATGTGGACAAAGACCGAATGAAAAACAAATGAAAACAGTTGTGACAAGATGATAAAATTATGATGTTACATCTCTTTTTTACGCTAATTCCCTTGTTCTAAATTTTAAATGAAAAATTAAAATGATAACAACACTTAGGGAAGCCTGGGGGGCTCAGTTAACTGTCTGCCTCCTGATTTTTGGCTCAGGTGTCATCTCAGGGTCATGAGATCAAGCCCTGCATCAGGCTCAGTGCTCAGGGCATCTGCTTGGGTTCTCTCTCCCTCTTCCACTGCCCCCCCACCCTGTGCACATGTACGCAGTTTTCTCTCTCTCTCAAAAAAATAAAATAAGAACACTTATTCAGGTGGGTGTTAGGAAGGATATTTTCTCATCCTCAAATGCATTTATGTGTGCTATGGGTTATTTTTATTCCTAGGGGACACAAAATATTCTTGGGTTTGGATATACAGTTGTTTTTCATCTGGTTTAGGTATGATTAAATCATAGTAGCCCATGGTTACACAGACTCTACAATGTGCTAGGCACTTCGAGTGTATTAACTCACTTAATTCTCACAACAACCTTTTTAGGTAGTTACTATTAAATTCCCATGAAGCAGATGAGGAAACTAAGCTCAGAAAACTCGAGTACCTCCAAGATCCTGACTTAGTTGGTGAGTGGTAAGAGGTAGGACTCCAGTTCTGGCAGTTTGGCTCCAGAGTCCATGCCCTAAACCACTGCCCCAAGCCCTATGCAGGGGATGGCCAGAAAATGGACCACTGGTTTTCACCTCAGGCCAATGTTCTTCCTAGTGCACTGGACCATACCTCATCTGGCAGATGAGAAAACTGAAGACAAGTTTTGAGTGGCTCACCCATAGCTACATGACTAGCTAGGGGTTGAGAACTAAATTCTTGATTTCCACTCCAGTGATCCCTGATTTTTTACTCCAGTGATCTTCCTATTATCCCAGACTGCTGGGAATGAAAAGAAAAATATCTAGCTTAGGACAAAAGTGAATGAAGAAGACCTCAGGGAAATCAAGTCTAAAACCTTTAAAAGGAAAAAAAAAAAGATCTTCCTTTTCTTTTGCCTTTTTAAAAAGAGTTATTTATTATGGGGGTGGGGACAGAGGGAGAGAGAAAATCCCAAGCAGAGTCCCCACTGAGCTCAGAGCCTGACATGGGGCTTGATCCCAGGACTCCGAGATCAAGACCTGAGCTGAAATCAAGAGTCAGAGGCTTAACCAACTGAACCACCCAGTGACCCTCTCTTTATCATTTACTTTAATGGGACCCTGTCCTCACCCTGGCCATTGTCACAGATAGACATTTGTACTCGGGAATTGGTGACCCCCATGGGAGGGCAAAAACATGATGGAGAGGACAGGGGCATTTGGGAGATATGGCCAACATGGAGAATATCTAGTGTTCTAGGATGAACTACGGGTATGTGTCTGTGTCTGGTGTTCTATCGGGTGAACTACACATGTGTGTCTGTGGATTGTGTAGAGTCCTGTGGAGAAATGACATGCCCATCATGTGGGTCTACTGAAAAATACACTAACCATGTTCTGCTTTTAAAAAACTAAAAAAAAATAAACAAAAAATACGTGGTTCTGTGAGAAAACTGACCTTGGAGGGTAGGATGGTCACTTGTACATCAACATGGCTAGACTATAGTACTCCATTATTTAATCAAACAGCAATCCAGGTTTTGATGGGAAGGTATTTGAGAGATGTGATTAACATCTATAATCTGTTGACTTCAAGTAAAAGTCACCCTTGAGACTGTGGGTGGGCCTCAGCTCATCCTTTGAAGGTCTTCAAAAAATAACCTGGGGTTTCCCGGAGAAAAAGTATTCTGCCTCGAGACAGCATGAACTTCTACCTGAGTTTCTAACCTGCTGATCTGAAGTACAGACTTCAGACTTGCCAGCCCTGATAACTGCAAGAGACAATATCTTCAATCCACCCACCATCGGCCCCTCAAGAGACAGAGAGAGCTGTTTCTCTGGAAACAGCTGGAAACCCTGAGTGGTCCAAGGGTCTGTCCAGGACTGCGAAGTACTGTGATCATGCTGAGAGCACAGGTCCACCTGACATACAGATGACGAAAAGCCGGGACAGCCTGGAAGTGTGGCTGAAGAGACAGGGGACGTCACATGCCACTTGACGCAGGCAGGGACCCGAGCAGACGTTCCTCTCTGGCCCCAAGTGAGAGTGGACAGGCCGGGGGTGGTGCCCTCAGCACAGTGAAGATGGAGAGCAGTGTGCCTGCTGCAAAACACAGGCCCAAGCCCTGGAGAGTCCTTGGAGCCATAAATGCCACCTGAGAGTAAAGAACATGCGCCTGGGCTTCTAGGAATTCATACAAAACGGTGTTCTGGGAGGATGAGGAGACCCTCTTCTGTGAGGGCTGGCCGCAAGACATTCCTGGTGTCCGGCAGATGAGGTACCACTCTTTCTTCGCTGCTGTGGGTTCCTACTGCAGTGAGGTTGCAGCAGGATTGGGCAGATGTATGGTTTAAACCCCATCTACTTCCCCTTTTAAAAACAAAGGTGTTCTTTCTCACTTCCTCCCCATCACCCTCCTCCTCCTCCTCTCTCCCTGCAGCTCCTTCCCCGGAACGACTGCCGGGAGGCCGAGGGGAGAAGGGGCAGGGTTGGCGATCGATCTTACCTTGGCTTCGGAAGTGGGCTCCAAGAAGCACAGGCGGTTCCCGAGGCCCTCGGCTGCCAGGCAGAACTTCCTTTGCTCCTTGTGAATGTTCGCGATGCACTGGAGAACCACCTCATCTTCCTGCCAGCAGAACAGAGACACACGTGTGAGCCAGCGGTAGTCACCTCCCCACAGGGAACCAGGTCCCCAAGTCACCTCGCTCTATCGTTATCAGGTACACCGGGAGGTGCAGGCTTCTGCGTGGGATACCGGAAAGGGGAGTCTGCTCTTCACATGGCCCTGCTGAGCGCCTCCCCCGAGTCAGAACTCTTAGCTCCAGGGTGGGGCCCGCGGGAGCAGGTCCATGTATGCGGGACCCTCACTGCAGTGTGACCCTCACTGCTGGAACATGGGAAAGGCACGCAGTCCAGGTGAGCGGACAATTTCCACACGTGGGTGCATGAGAGTAAGCTGAAGCCATCTCCAGATAAACGACAGAAACGGGGCAGTGAGATGTGACCGAGGGGAAGAGAGACAACAGCAGAGATGAGGCAGAGATGGGATCCGTGCAGGGAAGGTCCACTTGGCATCAGGCTCAGACGAGGCAAGAGCCATGTTGTGGGGGGGCGGGGATGGGGGTGCATGTTGTGGGTAACATATTTGTCAGGGATGCAGGACACTGGGGATGGTGATAGGAGAATGAGTCCTAGACATTGGGAAAGGATGGCTGAGAGAAGCCTGGAGGGTTCACATGGGGAGGGGCTGAAGGTCAAGGAGGGGAACCACTCGGAATTCCAAAGAAGGGGGACCTCTCTTCCATGCATCCCTCTCAAAAGCAACCCCCCTGCGTCTTCAGAGACCTTGTTTGAAGAGCAATCCTCTCACTGATGGTCCAGAAATGAGGCCAACCTCTATTTACACTTACGTGCTTACCTCCTGCACAGCCCTGCCTGAGACCGAGGAAAGCATTTTCCTTACCATCCCTCTAATCTGTCAGTCTATGCCCCCACTCTCCCCATCACTTAACTTTACCTTTGGGTTTCAAACACCAAAAACATTTGCAGGTGTGGTTGAGTTAAAGCAATGAGAGGGGTCCAGGTGGGGGCTTCCTCCCTAGCAAAGGCTTTCCTGTTCCCCCATCTCACCCCGACCCCCCCTGCTGTTAGTGTACATCCCGGAGTACCAGACAGGCAGACCAAACAGAAATGGAGTCACATGGAAAAGTAAAATCCTTCCACCTGATGGGAATATAAGAGATTCAATAGTAAGAGATCCCCAGAGAAGATGTCTGCTGGTACCAAGAGACTGGTCAGGGGCTATAGGAAAAATGGGAGAAGCCACAAATCACAGACATATGAAAAGATTGGGGGGCGCGGGGAGAACTCCACCCTTTCACTGGCACAGAAACATCACTGTTTATCATTAAATTCAGTCAGTAATAAATTCAAAACCTCTGCTGATAGGGAAGTCAGCATTCATGGTCTTCATTTGAGTTGAGATGGAACAAAACTCCAGAATAGCACTATGCTCTCAGAATGTGGATTCAGGGAATTCTCTGGAGAGAATGAAGTTTTCCCTCAGGTGGAGCCTCCCCCAGCTCCTGTGGTGACCGGAGGTAATCACATCCTCCCAAGGGGCACAGGCAACAAGGGAGTCCTCTCAGGTGTCAAAATGACTGGGGCGCTCTGTGCACTGCCAAATGGGTCATAGGAGTTATGTTGTCTGTACAGCAATGACAGTCCTTCAAACACATAATTTTTCTGTCCAAAATGTCAAGAGGACCCCCTACTGAGGAATATTTAAGTATCTCCCACCTACACACAACTCACCGGCGAAAACAACCACCACCACCACTACCACCACCACCACCAAACCCAGGCATTTAAAAATCACAGGAGTGTGTCACAGACCAGATTTTTCAGGAACGGGTGAAAGTAGAATTTTCTCCTCAGCTTGAGTTGAGGACACTTCTTTCCATGACCTCATATTTTTTCATGTGGATATATTACCTATCCTTCCAAGCTTAGCTCGAATACCACAATCCTTTACGAAACCTACATCATCTCTCTTTTATCCAAATTTCCATAGCAACATCACCATACTCCTGCATTATGTTCGTTTACATGCATGCCTTATCCCCAGCTATGTGTTTTGAAACAGCTAATGTTTACTGTTCTCAGACTATACAGCAGGCACTATGCTCTATGTATAATAATCCAGGTGAGCTTCACCCCAACGCTATGGTGTTGGTACTATTGTCACCTGCACTTGACAAAGGAGGAGCTCCTGCACAGATGTTCAGTAACCTGCCTCCAGTCTCACGGTGGAGAGGAGTAGAGGCTTGAACCTGATCCGGGGAGTCTGCATCCATGCTCTTTCTTTCAGCCCTCCCAGCTGGCTTGCCACCCCTTGAAGGCAGGACCCACACTGGGTTCATTTTTATACCTGTCAGGATATTCATTGGCTTAATGCCTTACACACAACATACACATGATTATAATTTATTGAATGTGTATGCTTCTGGCTTTGTAACCCTAGTTAATTACAAATCCAGTGAAGAAAACTGCTTCTCCATCTAAGCTGGGAACATAATGTGTTTGGTAAAAGCATGTTGACTGAGATTTTTGTTATCTTATTTTTTAAGAAATATTTCATTTATTTATTTAACAGAGAGAGACAGGGAGAGCGTGAACACAAGCAGGGGGAGTGGGAGAGGGAGAAGCAGGTTTCCCACTGAGCAGAGAGCCTGAGGTGGGGCTCGATCGCAGGACTCCAGGATCATGACCTGAGCTGAAGGCAGATGCCTACTGACTGAGCCACTCAGGCGCCCCAGAATCAGAATTTTAAAAAGGGATTTGTCTAATCTCACCCATGTAACAATAATTACTGCAGAAAGGGTTACTTTTCACTAATGAGTCAGAACTGAATAATCTCATGAGAACAGATGCTGACATAAAAAAGTAGAGAATAAGCAATAATAATGAGACTTTGAAGTCCATTTCAGGAGTTTTTTTCACTTCTGTTACTCAGTTATTATTATTGATAACATTATCAACTATTCATTCCACACCACACTGCTGAGATTTCCCCCCAGGTTATTTAACATTAACAACAACACAATCGCTTTAAGAATGAGGATACCAAGGGTCCTAGGAATCAGGCAATGTTAGTCAGGGAGTATTTAATGAACAGTCATTATGAGCCACCATATCACAGCATCTCAGTTTTGTGCTTATAACCACCCTGTAGATACTAATATCCTTTCTATTCGTAGATAAAAAGATTGATGCACAGAGAGGCTAATTATTTTGCCCAGCCCCACACAGCATGTCAAAAATAGATTCTAACCTTGAACCTTGGGACTTTCCCAATCAGGAGCCTGACCTTTTCACCATGATGCCCAAAAGTCTCCCAAGAGACTGACCTTAGTAAAAGGTCTGAATTCACATCTCCCTGACTTCAAGACCCAGGGTAGTGTCGATAAAAACAGATAACTCCCAGCCCCCTCACATGGCTGTACAACATTGAAAAGTAACCCAATCACAGAGCACAATGCCAGAGAGAACTGGAGAGCTGAATAATAATAAACTATAATGATAAAGTAATAAACAATATTTTAAATATATCATTTAATATTTAAATGTATAAGATATATTTATATATAAATAAACAATAAAATAAATAGCAAAAATAATATATTATAATAAAGAAACTTTTCTGTGCCCAATGACTCTAGCACAGGAAGGGGTGTACATTGCCCCCAAACTTGTAAGAGAGAGGGAGGAAGGATCATATTCAAGGTCTGTCATCTGCCTGCATCCCTCCAAGCCATGTGGTTCATAAGTGCCAGCTATGCCTGTCAAAGATTCAGCTTGCAGTGGTGTTGAGTGATTGTCCCTGAACAGGGATACACAGCTTTGTCTCTCTTGGCTTAGATTTCATATTATAACAGGTCATCTCTGACAAAGTAAAGTTCTTTCTATTCACCTCCAGCTGAAGGACCTTGAACTTGAAAACCAATGGAGCTTGCCTATTCTATCCCTACTGCTTCTCTCTCACACCCTGGCTCCCAGCCCAAGAGTGACAACAACTATGTTTGGAGCTCTTTCGATGGCTGGGGGCACCTTGGCTCCCCCTCTTCTCCCTGGGTCATTTGCAAAGAACCCTTTGGGATGAAACAAAATGGCTGATGGTCCTATTTAAGGGAGATCATTAGGCAGCTGATGACAGCCCTATAGTTAGATCTGCACATCACTGGTACCAAGAAGCTCATGAGCAGGGAGCGCGTGGGACAGAGTGCAGGCCAGCAGATTTCACCATCCACATCTAAGTGCAGGCATTACTGCAGAGGAAAATCCATAACCATTTATTGCTTTAAAAAGGAAGATGTGTCCCAGCCACTCATCTTGAACATCAGACACTATGTTAGGAAACTGAAACAGTTAGAGCTCTGAGCTTAATATATGCAGACATGGGTGAGAGCGCTCATTGTCAGGCTTTACCCCAAAGCATCTCTTAAGTGAAAAATAAGTGGACTCTTGAGACAATGAGCCTATCCCTCAATTATTTCACAAGGATTAATGGTAGTAGCCTACTCTGCATTCTTTTTTTTAATTAATTTATTTTCAGCATAACACTATTATTTTTTCACCACACCCAGTGCTCCATGCAATCCGTGCCCTCTAAAATACCCACCACCTGGTACCCCAACTTCCCACCACCCCCCGCCACTTCAAACCCCACAGATTGTTTTTCAGAGTCCATAGTTTCTCATGATTCACCTCCCCTTCCAATTTCCCTCAACTCCCTTCTCTCCATCTCCCCATGTCCTCCATGCTATTTGTTATGCTCCACAAATAAGTGAAACCATATGATAATTGACTGTCTTTGCTTGACTTATTTCACTCAGCATAATCTCTGCATTCTAATTATCAATCATTTGGACATTTGCTTGCTTAGACTCTAAGCTCCTTGGAGGCAAGAGCCTCTCGTTTCCCTGCAAAGCCTCAGTGCTGTGCATAGTCCCTGGCACAGAGCAGCAAAGTCGAAATGTTTGTGAGTTTATTGAACAAGTTATATACTTTGAAAACAACTATTAACAAAAATGCTTATGCATAAATTTTGCATATAAATATCTTCATTTTCTTACTTGTAGGGTCTGGAATACCAACATGGGAATAGTGGAGATTATGTAGAAGGAACTGGGATACCCTGCTTCCATAATGGCCCCATGGGACAAATACTTTTTTATCCCATTTAAAAAGTTTTGAAGCTAAAGGTTATCGCCTGAGGGAGGAGACCAGTTAGTTCAATGTCCAACTAATAGAAGATGACATTATACTGCGTCCCTAGGGACAACCTTTCAACAGTTTCTCACTTGCAGTTGTCTGTTTTTGATGTATGATTACACCTTTGGAACTCTCATTTTTTTTTAAATCTCTCAAAAATGAGGGATGGTTCCCATCTCTCCTTCCTTACTACTCACTGATAGTTGCAAAAATGCAGTAAAATGGAATTTTCGGGATCCCAAGCAACAAAGTTGATATGGTTTATTGTTGATATGGTTTATTCAAGACCGTGACGAATTGTGCAATGATAGTCACATTTTTATGTTATTATATCCATTCTTTATTTTTAAGTCTATTTCCTTTATCTTTGATTCTGGGATCTTTGGCTTCTGAAGTGAGGTATGACACCTTCCCTGGGTCTTGCAGTTTGCCCATGACAGCCCACCCACTTGTAGGAAGATGTTCTAATAGGACCTCCAGTGAGGGGAGAGGGCCACAGTACCTGCTTTTGTTTCTTGAGAACAAACTAAGTATTGAGATTCCTTCTACTAGTGTAACAGAGTACCTCAGACAGGGTACTTTCTAGAATATTTATCTTTAAGATTTGTAGAGAAAGTAGACAAACTAAAATGTCCAACATGAAGGACACAACCAAATACTCTGCCTCTATGCATAATCAATCCAATTTATGACAGATGTTGTAAAATCCAAGAGCAACGACAAAGTATTTAGCAATTTCCATACAAAATCTAATAGTGCGGGAACACTGTGCCTTTTTCAGAAAGGATGCCTGATGAAGTTAGTAGATTGTAATGAAATTTATGGGCTGAAATTTAAATAAGTCTTTGAAAATAGGTCACTTAAAAGCAAAAGAAGTGTTTTCATAATTTAATTTTACATAAAGCCCAATGAACTATCCAGGACTAGTTAAGGAAGGAAGAGGAAAAGAAAGAAAGAGAAAAAGAACAGAAAGGAAGGACAGATGGACAAAAGAGGAAGAAAGAATGAATAAACCCATCCATTTCTCCAAGTTCCATGCAGAATTAAGTCATACATTTGTTTAAGAAACATCTGTGTGTCTACTGGTGTGCTGGACTGTGTTTCATGGCCTGGGGTGCAAAGGTGAACAAGTCAGGCCACACATCTACCCTCCTGGATGTCCCATTGTAAGCTGATGACTCTCCTATAGTACACATGGTCACAAATGGGTTTTGGGGGACAGTGGTTTAGATAGGATATAATCTAGGACCAGAAGAATCTGAGTGGGACAGAGACAAGAACCCAGGGATGTTTGAGTGACTTCTCTTTCTTTTCTGAGACTTTCTCTGCCCCAGGATTAGCTTCTGTGTATGTTTCTATCATAAACCTCACTTCTCTGCATTGTAACTCTTGGATTTCTTATCTAAATCCCTCTTACCAGAATTTTTTCTGCTTAGAGGGAAAGAACTAGATATCATCAGAAATATATCCACACTTACATGGTCAATTGATCTGTGTCAAAAAGGCAAGAATATACAATGGGGAAAAGACAGTCTTTTCCATAAATGATGCTGGGAAAACTGGACAGCTACATGCAAAAGAATGAAAACTGGACCATTTTCTTACATCATATACAAAAATAACTCAAAGTGGATTAAAGACCTAAATGTGAGTTCTGAAACCATAAAACTGGTAGAAAACATAGAGAGCAGGTGTGCCTGGGTGACTTGGTTGTTTAAGCATCTGCCTTCAGCTGGGGTCATGGTCATAGGGTCGTGGGATAGAGCCCTGCAGCAGGCTCCTTGCTCAATGGGGAGCCTGCCTCTCCCTCTCCTTCTGCCTGCTACTCTCCGTCAGGTGGATAAGTAAAAATCTTAAAAGAAAAGAAAAAGAAAACATAGGCAGTAATTTTTTGACATCAGCCTTAGCAACATTTTTCTAGATAGGTCTCCTCAGGCAAGGGAAACAAAGGCAAAAATAAACTATTGGGACTCCATCAAAATATCAAGTTTTGCACAGCAAAGAAAGTCATCAACAAAATAAAAAGGCAACCTACTGAGTGGGAAAAGATATTTGCAGATGATAGAGCCATTAAAAGGTTAGTATCTTAAGTATGTAAAGAAATTCTACAACTCAACACCAAAAAACAAATAATCAAATTAAAAAATAGGCAGATAACCTGAACAGACATTTCTCCAAAGACATCCAGATGGCCAACAGACACATGAAAAGATGCTCAACGGCACTCATCACTGGGGAAATTCATATCCAAACTACAATGAGAAATCACCTTATACCTGTCAGAATGGCAAGAATGAAAAAGACAAGAAATAAACAAGTGTTGGTGAGGATGTGGAGGACAAAGGAACCCTCATGCACTGTTGATGGGAATTCCACAGATGGTACAACCACTGTGGAAAACAGAATGGAGGCTCCTCAAAAAACTAAAAATAGAATACCATATGATCGGGTAATCTCACTACTGGGTATTTACCTAAAGAAAATAAAATCATTAACTTTGAAAAATACATGTATGCTTATGTGTATTGCAGCACCTTTTATAATAGCCAAGATATGCAAGCAGCCCAAGTGTCCATCGGTAGAGGAATAAAGAAGATATATACACAAAGAATATATCTACACAATGGAATATTATTCAGCCAAAAAAATGATACCTTGTTATTTGTGACATACTATGCTAAGTGAAATAAGTCAGACAAAGACAAATACTATATGATTATACTTATATGCAAAATCTAAAAAGCCACAAATAAACAAAGAAATCAATAAAAAATGACATTTTTAGTATAGAGAGCAAACAGGTGGTGTCAGAAGGTAGGTGCAGGGCAAGGGGCTGGCTGGGTGAAATAAAGGGGATTAAGAGGTATGAACTCTAAGTTATAAGTCATAAGGATGGAAATTACAGCAGAGAGAATATAGTCAGTAATACAGTAATATCGATAAGCACTGAATAATGTATAGAAGTGTTGAATCATGTTGTATACCTGAAACTAATATTACACTGTATGTTAGTTACACCACAATTAAACAAACAAACAAACAAACAGATGCCATTAGAAATCCTAAGACACACCTCATGAACACCCAGAGGACTCATGGAAATCAAGCAAAACTGGTTTCTCTTAACAAGAATTCTCCTTGACACATGTTCTGGTGGTAGGACTCAGAATTCAGCTCTCAGAGTCAAATCTGGGGTTAAAAGTTGGTTATTGTGTGCAAAAGTTTCCCACCCCTGAGGATTTCAGTTCGGCAACGATCTTCCTACCCAGATCTGTGAAGACACAGCACCCAGGGAAGGCGTGTTGTGCAAGAAGGCAGCTCAAATATAAGGAAGCTCCACCAGGCACTGGTTTCAGCACTTCACAGCTCATATAAGCCTCAAAAGTCTCTACTCATCAGGGGTGCCTGGATGGCTCAGTCGTTAAGCGTCTGCCTTCAGCTCAGGTCATGATCCCAGTGTCCTGGGATCGGACCCGCATCGGGCTCCCTGTTCAACGGGAAGCCTGCTTCTCCTTCCCCCTCTCCTCCTGCTTGTGTTCCCTCTCTTGCTGTGTCTCTCTGCCAAATAAATAAAATCTTTAAAAAATATATCTTTAGTTATCAGTCTATCTGTTCTACAATCAAACACAGTGAGGCTCAGGCTCAGATGTGTTAAGTGACTGCTCAGAATCGGTGGCTATTCCTTTTGTTCATCCATTATTCACTCATTTATGACGTATTTGTTGTTATGGCCTATTATACACGCCATGCACTGCTAGGTCCCAGGAATACAAAAATACATCCAAGCTAGCAAGCGGGAATTTAAATCCAGTTTTGTAGGTCTCCAAAGCCCAAGTTCTTCTCACTGCATCACTTTGTGGAGAGCATTTCAGTAGCTTTAATAGTTGACACCGTTCCCATTTAACTGCTGCTGCTTTTTCAATGTCTCACCTTGTAGGGTCTTGTGGGGGGTGAGTATTGTAGCTGGAAGGCTTTAATTGAAGGGGTAGTTTTCTCTTTCTTAGATAAGATACAAATAACCAACTGTTTCTGGATCTTCTATCAAATGAAAACACCATTTCAAGCTCCAAGGCCACTCTCCGTCCACCATGCCCTAATTCTCCTGTCCATGCCCCAAACAGTACCACCACAGTGCTGCCCCTACACCCTGCCGTAAAAATTCTACTACACCCTATCAACAGGCTTAGAAAATGCACTGTTGTCCTGCAGCAAAGTCCTCAGAGTTCTCAGCCAAACCAAAATCTAATGAAAACCCAATAAAATTAAAAGCATGCAAGATGGGTTATTCAATTTATTTGAGAATGACTGCTTAATTCCTTCTGTTACAGAGACTCGAGTTTATTCCATATCCCTCAGATGAAAAAAACAAAAATCCATATTGCCCCCCCCCCGGAATATAGTAATGTCCGGCTCTGAATCCTTACTTGCAATCATTTCAATCTTGCTCCTTTTTAAAGAAGTTTTCCCCTTCACAGTTCTGTATAATAATCCAAGGAGATTTATATAGTCCAAACAATTTGGAGTAAAGCAACTGGTTTTCAGTCCATCAAGACACCTGCCAACATGCTCACTCTCTAAGCCTGTGTGATCTGTTTGATGGCAGTTATCTGCTACTTTTTTTTTTTTTAAAGAATTTATTTATTTATTTATTTGACAGAGAGAGATCACAAGTAGGCAGAGGCAGGCAGAGAGAGAGAGGAGGAAGCAGGCTCCCTGCTAAGCAGAGAGCCCGATGCGGGACTCGATCCCAGGACCCTGGGATCATGACCTGAGCCGAAGGCTCAGGTTAACCCACTTAACCCACTGAGCCACCCAGGCGCCCCTATCTGCTACTTTTTACCCTTCTTAACCATGGACACTGTGGTCCCCAAAGTCTTAGCACTTCGGGTCTAGTATCTTGACCTCATTACTCTACCAACTCTCAGAGAGACCTATAGCCTTGCCCATTTACCCATGAAGCCCTTTCCCATCCCCTTCCCTGCAGCCTCCAAAGTAAGATGATCCTAGGTTTGTTTGTTTGTTTTTAAGATTTTATTTATTTATCTGACACAGAGAGAGAGAGCACAAGTTGGGGGAGTGGGAGAGGAAGAAGCAGGTTTTCCGCTGAGTAAGGAGCCCGATGGAGGACTAGATCCCAGGATCCCAGGGTTAATAACTTGAGCCGAATGCAGACGCTCAACCGACTGAGTCACCCAGGCACCCAAGACTATCCTAGATTTTGTCTCTCAGCCTCACCCTGTCCAAATCTTAGGGCCCATCCCCTAGTAGGATCACCCAGATTCTCACCTCCACGAGAATTTGGGAAATAAGTCTCAGACCACTTCAGGGCAAAAGGAAGCCCTGATTTCCAAGACCCAAAGTTTTGCTTGACTTGGTGAGAAAGAAGAGGAGGAAATAACTAATTCATTTTTATGTGATATTTTTTTCCTGGATCGCTGTCATTTTGAGTCATCTGTAGGAAAAAAAATCTGACTCTGCTATGAAGCAGTGGGGCTCAACCACATGGAACATAAGAATCACCTGGGATACTTTTAAAATACCCTGGTGCTGGAGTCCCGACCCATTCCAAATGCAGGGAAGCTCTAGGGAAGGGTGCTGGGCGTGGGCATTGAAGGTCTCTCTGTGTGACGGATGAACACCGAGGGTGGAGAACAGCTCCACAGACTCGGGCAGAGTGGATTGCAGGGGGCAGTCAGAGGAGGCTGGCAGATACTCTGACACAGGGACGGAATCACAAGAGAAAATAAGTGAGTTTGGGATAGGACGGAAGGAAAGGGGAAAGATCAGTATTGGGGTTCTCATTTTCTTTTAATCAACAATCCAAAGGCTAGGTCACTGTCGATTCAAGACCCTCCAGTCACCAAAGGCGACCATCTGTGGGCCCTCCATTAGGTGTATTTCTCTAGAACACGGTGGGATGCCTTTTTTCTCTAGGCATTTGTAATACTGCCTCATGGGAGTTCTTCATCTGAGTGTAGGGACTAAGACAATCTTCCAGCTATAAGAGAATCACCAGGAAAAAATATCTCACTTCTCCAAAACTAGGGCATCTGAGAAGTTTAAAATGGAAAACCAGGGCACCTGGGTGGCTCCGTGGGTTAAAGCCACAGCCTTCAGCTCAGGTCATGATCCCAGGGTCCTGGGATCGAGCCCGCATCAGGCTCTCTGCTCAGCGGGGAGCCTGCTTACCTTCCTCTCTCTCTCAGCCTGCCTCTCTGCCTACTTGTGATCTCTGTCTATCAAATAAATAAATAAAATCTTTAAAAAAATGGAAAACCAGCCAACCAACTAGCAAGTAATTATTGAATATTTCAATCTACCTGGCACTCTCTATGTCATAGGTACTTGTGGGTCCTTCCTTCCCTTCCCCAGCCCACTCTCAAACCCTTCTCATGACCAGGGTAAATGACTTTCTGGTAAATTCAGAGGAAGGCACATACAACTATTTTGAATGAGTGACACTTTTCATTTTCCCTAAAGAAACTGAAGTGCTTTACAGCCAAGAATAAGAGGTCTCAAATGTATGAGGGATTGGTTCGTAGTTGTGGAGTGGCAGAACTTGGTAGTAGAATCAGGTCTCTCTATCTCTATAATAGCACACTTCCATCTCAGTGGCAGGAGTCAGAATACCTAAACAATGTCCCAAAGCTAATATGTATCTGTCTGTCTTTACCTTTGACATGTATTTTCTCCCTGGAAACAGGGAAAGCAATTTTAGTCTTCCTTCCAAAACATGGGGGAATATGTATGGTTGGTATCCTACAACGTTCAATAATTCATGTGACTTACAAGCAAGTGTATTCCAAAAAAAAAAATTGAAGTCATATTTCATCAGTAGGTAGCTCTCCATGTGTTGAACACACACAAGCAAAATCTGAGTCACTATGCAACACTTATGGTTTCAGGGATTTTATCACTTCAGATTGTAAACCCTGAGTCAACTTAGAATCAAGCGTCAGTATCTGTTTCTTACGTATAAAGCAGATCAAGGATAAAGAAAGGCCTCTATTTTATCCTGCAGGTGCAACTAATGGTGGCTCTGATGATTTGAGTCAGCCTTGACTAAAACAGTACAGAGCTGAGGTGGCCTGGTGGCTCAGTTGGTTAAGTATCTGACTCTTGATTTTGGCTCAGGTCATGATTTCAGGGTCATGAGATTGGGTCCCATGGGCCCCGCACTGGGTGTGGAGCCTGCTTAGGATTCTCTCCCCTGCTCTGCAGCCCTCCACCCCACTCAAGCACGCTTCCCCCAAAACCCCCCAAAACCCCCATACACAGCAGACCATACTAGCACAGCCCAAAGCAGTATACATCTCTACCAGCAAAACCTTAACCAAGAGTTCATGATCTCAATCTTCCTGCATTGCCATGATCAGGTTCTTCTGTGCACAGATACCTCTAAACCAAGATAAAACAAGGAAAAATGGTGTACATGGGATCACAGAAAATTTAGAGAAAAAGGATTCAGGAATTATTGAATCCAAAGCTGGGAATTCGTCCACACAAACATCAAGACCGAAATTCCAACCTCTCTCCTTATCAGGGTAGAAATTCACATGCAAAGCACCAAGAAATAAATGAAAACCATGAAATACATGAAAAAATACCTTGAAAACCAACTAGAAGGTGTGATTCTCTTTCTGATTAAAAATTTCCTCTCATGTGCTTGGCTGCTCTGCCTACCAACAGTCTGTTCATTAAGGAGGAAATCCTCATATTCTGTAAGATCAGTTCTCTAGACCTTATCAGACTTCTGTAGCCCGGGGAGTTCCAAGCAGAAAGGAAATTTATTATTCATCTGCAAATACGAGAAGGACTGATATATGGAAGATGGCAACCATCTGTTACCCACTGAGGTCAGAACAAGACAGGCTAGCCCCAAAAATATAACAGAAGAGACTGAAATGGGCTATGAGAAAGAACTTACGAGAAGCAAGGGTTAACCACCACCATGAATTATCAAGATCAGATTACAGCTTCTTCACACAGAATACAGAACTCCCCTCTCTGGGTTGTTGAAAGTTATCTTGTGATTAGAATTCTGTAAGAACACACTCTATGGAAATAGCCATTTTAAAAAAAAGATTATTTTTGGTCAATTTACCCAATGTTTGAGTCTCAATAGTTGCCCAATAAAGAGCCTGAGCTCCATGAATGCATAAACGGTGTTTAATTTTCCCTCTACTCTGTTTAGCATGGCATTACGTGCAAATAAACAGGCAGTAAAGGATTTCTGCTGCTCCCTAACAAGGCAAATAGCTTTGCCTCTTACTTTTCTCTAGAACCAATATCCAGGATTCTTGGGGTCTGTCCCTATGATGATGTGACACGGGCTCGTCCGTTTGATCGATGATGTGTGATATTATCTCTGCTTCTGCAGCTAAGTGCTCTCACTTTAGGTCACCAGCTACTTCCTATTTGTCATATCTGGGGAACATTTTCTGAGCCCATCTTTCCTGACCTCCCTGTGTGGCAATGGCTACTGCGAATCCCCTCATGTTTTCTGGAAACGATCCTCTCTTCCGGCTTCTAAGGCACTGTGCCTCCAGCTTAAGTCCCGTCGACTCACATGCCATTCAGTCACCCTCTGCCTTGGGAGCTCACACTCTGTCCTCGGGCCTCTGCTGAGGTGTTCACCAAGGGACGGCATCCAAGTCACTGGTTTCAATTCGCACCTCTTTCACTGGTGACTCCTCAGTCTCTCCTGAGCCCAGTCCCCATGTTAAAATGAAGGCTGCTGGTCATCCCCATTTGGAGGTTCTTGTCCCACTGCAATCCATCCAAAACTCCTCTTACTATCCCTCCTTTCTTAGACTTGTTCCTTCTGCACTCCCTGCATGGGAGATAGGGGTCATCATTTACCCACACACCCATGGCAGAAGCCTGGAGGCCACCCATAACTCCTCTCCCTTCTATACCCACTCGGAATTTTCTTTTCTTCTTCCCTCTTCTCTATTTCCACTGCTCTGCCTAGTATACACCCCTAGGATTACTGCAGTAGCCTCCTTACTGCACTTGGCTTTCTGTTTCATTCTTTCCCATCAACCCTCCATGTTCCTGACAGAGTGACATTCCCAGAAGACTTCTGAGGTGTTCACTCCATTGTTTAAAGTTCTCTGATGGTTTCCCCAGCACCTTCAGATTCATGGAGTTCAAGGTCAACCTCCTAATCTGGCTCCTGGCTTCTCTACAGCCTCTGTTCCTACCCTTCTCCACAAACCCTTCCCAAACACAGAACTTCAAAACCCTGGAACTGGGCGCCTGGGTGGCTCAGTGGGTTAAAGCCTCTGCCTTCGGCTCAGGTCGTGATCCCAGGGTCCTGGGATCGAGTCCCGCATTGGGCTCTCTGCTCAGCAGGGAGCCTGCTTCTCTGTGATCTCCATCTGTCAAATAAATAAAATCTTTAAAAAAAACAAAAAACAAAAAACAAAACCCTGGAACTACCTGCAGAGAGACCATGCTTTATGCTCACCCCTGGGCCTCTACTTGGCCTAGAGTGTCCATTTCTATCATGATCCTCATTTTCTAAGTTTTATCATACATGTCCCATTGTCTGCAAAGCTCCCCCCTGCCCTCCACTGTGCTTCCATACTCCCTTTCTCCCTCTGGCACTGCGTTGATTAGCTTGTACCCTAACTGTAGTTTGTCTGCCTCCCTGTGCTAGCTGAAAGATTCCTGAAGGTGAGGCCTACATCCAATTCATCCGTGTGTCTAGAACAAAGCCTTGCACAGTGGCCACACCCAGTAAATGTCTCACGAGTGGGTGGTTGAGCTTAGCTAGCCCAGAGTCTTAAATTAAACCCGGTGTTACACTAGTCAGTTTCCTAGCTTTTATTTGTTAGGCCAGGCCAACGGGTGGGAAAGCAGAGAAAAGAAGAGGCCAACTTTACAAGTAATGAAGTCACAGGCTGGCTTAAACAAAGTCTTATGAGCAAGTGCCTCAACTGCCTTGTCTGGATAATTTGATTTGAGAGTTCTCAGCAACAGTTTAACTCCTTGTTTCTTAGCATTCAAGTCTTGTCTTTACTGGAAGCTCCTTGATACCAGAGCCATTTTCTCAGTGCTCTCATATCTCCACAGGACTGGGTCAAGGGTACCACCCGACCCAAGCTCAGACAGAAGGAAAAGACCAGGGTGGATGTCCTCCAGCCTTAAGTCAGAATCCTACTCTGTCTGCTCAGATTTTGTACCCTTGCCAATTTTCAGGAGAAATTCAACCCAACTCACAGCCTGAAAAGAACCCAGCAACTCCTAATTTAAAATGAGTCCACTGTTTACCTGTGGAGTCTCAGAAAGGACCTGGTAAAAAAGGAAGGCTGTGTGCGACTCACTGTTTTTCTTCGACTGAGTCAAATTGTTGACCATTTGCTGTGCAATCTGGGCTCCTTTGTTCATAAGTTCACCATATGTTTGGCCCTCTGAGGCTCATACTTCCTTTAGAAAAAACATCTTCATTTCTTTGTCTTCTGATTAAAAAGATCATAAACTAAAACCTGTGTGTTGACTCTTGCAGAAACACAAAGACAAAGCAATGACACCGACTCATTTCCCAAGTACAATAGGGTTTGGGGCATGATGGCATAGTCAACATCTGTATACAGATCCCCATTTTTAGGAAAGCTAAATTGTCACTTGTTATGCTATACCAGGTGGTCCTTTTTGCATAAAACCTACAGGCCACTATGGAGGCAGATGTTGTCTCTTTCTCCCACATGCAATGCCAGACTTCTCATGGTGAGAGTGCTCTAGAGGAGTAATGTATAAAAGCCCCCAGGTATCTAAGGTAACCACCAGCAGAGAGGGAAAAAGCTTTTGGAATTGGCTGTATCTGGGCAAGGATCAGAGATAAATGGATAAAGAATGCCTAAAAGCCATCTAAGTAGTAGTTAAGGTTTGTTTTTCTGTAAATCTTGCTTTAAGAGGACACTTAACCTTCTCAGATTTCTCCAATTTAAGTGGACAAATGGAAGTTTTAATAAAGGTCTTAGTTTATTTAAAGCTTAGAAAAAGAACTTGTTGCTTCACTATATTTTCTTTGAAGCTATAACCCACAATTCAAGTCATCATCCCTAAGAAGAAAATTTGAATAGCAGTGAACCTCACTGGAGTCTTTTTTTTTTTTTTTAATAGGGGAAGCAGAGAGCCAGAGTGCTATTGGTTTTGTTATAATGGAGATTTTATCTGACAAGTTACACATCTGGAGAGAGAAAACCTCTACTGGCAACTAATTTATTGCTGTAGGTTTTTCTGTAATTACGGTTAAAGCATTAAGATTTTTTTTAAGCCTGTCTTGTGCTTTGATTGATTTTCATATAAATCCATCGCAGCAGAGAGGGGCTAGAGTCCCAGGCCCTGAAATCAGATGGGCTGGGTTGGAATCTTGTCTCTGAATCTAGCTATGTGGTATTTGACAAATTTTATTACCTTCTTGCCTCAACTTTTTTTTTTTTTTTTTTGCTTGTGAAATGAGAACAGTAATGACTTCTTTTTGCATTGTTTGAGGTTAATTGAATCAGTAAATATAAAACCCCTGAAACAGTACTGTAGTAACATTTACTAGACAACTGTAATTAACAAAATACCATTATCTTAAGAAACCCCTTAAGAATTACCAACATTCAATTGCCTAGGTCTCCTTATCTCAATAGAATAGTTTGATCTTCTCAGATCTATCATTGATGTCTCCAAAGTTAGAGCATGATTTAGAAAGAAACTGAGCTGATTTAGTGGGGGGTGGATGGGGAGGTGTTAGTTGCTTTTTTTTTTTTTTTGGACAAATGAGATGTTACTTTAAACCTAAATAATAAAAAGTCCCAACAGATTAGTAATCTAAACCCATACTATCAGTCCTACTTTTGGAAGGTGTAGATTAAAGGAAAGATATCCTTGTTTCTGTCCTTCCGAGAATGGTCAACACTCAGATACCTGGATGCCTCAGTGGATTAAGCAAATGCCTTTGGCCAAGGTCATGATTTCAGGGTCCCGGGATCCAGCCTCATGTTGGGCTCCCTGCTCCATTGGGAGCCTGCTTCTCCCACTCTGCTCTCCCTGACTCTCTTGCTCTCTCTCAAATAAGTAAATAAAATCTTAAAAAAAAAAAAAAATCACTCGACACTTTCAGTGATCACAAAGACTGACCCAAACAACAAGAAACAACTTGTTCCACTTAACCTTCTGCCCCAAGCCATCCCCACAAGTGAGCTTGCCTTTTCCCTCCACATAAAGGTTGGATCTTTTCTATTCTTTGAAACCAGTTCTAATACTGGGAAATGGGCAAATGTGCACTGGCCCACAGGGTTCTGCCTCTCTCTCAAGTTCTAGTTAGTTGCTGTGATAAGGAGGCCCTTTCCTGTCCTTCAACCAGACTTCCAAGGCCCTAGACAGTTTGATTAAATCTGTGATGGTAATTTCACAGGAGCAGTGCCAAAATAAGATTCCAAAGTCCCCAATTTGAGAGCTGATTAGATTCCTCACTGGCAGCATGGCTTTGGGTAAATCCTTACTTTTATGAGCCTTATTTATAAAATGAAGTTAATAACATCCTAGTCAGAAAGGACTGTGAAAAGTGACAGAATCGTGCAAGCAGACGCATTCTATAACTGGGAGACAGTACAATCACAACAAATACCAGTGACCCGAAATCTCAGCCTTTATTTTTTAGCCTCCCTATGTGCATGGGACTCCATCATCCTTGCTGTGTCGCCCCCCAAGCTCCTCTCCAGACTGTACCTCTGGCTTCTATACCTTCTGGACTATTGTCCATCTGGTCAAAACCCGGCAGGCCACTGCAGGTGCCACAGGTGTATTAATAATCCCACAGTCAATGTAACCTACTTGTCCAGCTCAAGTCATCTGATACACAGTGCATTTTTCTCTAGTGTTTTTGGTTTTTTAATTTGGGCTCCTTTCCCCTGACGATTCTGACAGCTTTTAAGGTTTTTAATTAATTTAGAGAGCGAGCGCACATGTGAGAGAGCAAGCAGGCAAGTAGAGGGGAGAGAGAAAGAAAATCTCAAGCAGACTTGGCACTAAGCATAGAGCCTGATGTAGGGCTCGATCCCATGGCCCCAAGATTTGAGCGGAAGTCAACAGTGAGGTGCCTAGCCAACTGAGCCATATAGGAGCACCAATCCTGACAACTTCTGATAGAGCTCTAAACGAGTGGGTGCTCTCTTCCTTCCATTCAGTTTATATTTCTGAGCCTCTACTAGGCAAACAGGAACTACTATCCTTAAAGGTATAAGGGGGTGGGAAGGAAGGGAGAGGAGAATAGTGTGTAGGACTGACTGGCAGCCATTGCTATCTGCTGGGGAAAAGAAAAACTTACCAAGTGCCACTTACCAAGTGCCTATGATGTATGGGTTCTATGCTAGGCATCTTATAAATAGTCCTTCATGGGTGCCTGGGTCATTCATTCAGTTAAGCCTTCAGCTCGGTTCATGATCCCTGGGTCCTGGGATAGAGACCCACCTAGGGCTCCCTACTCTGCATGGGAGCCCACATCTCCTTCTCCCTCTGCCTGCCATTCCCCCCTGCTTATGCTCTGTCAAGTAAATAACATCTTAAAAACAAATACAGTCCTTCATTCAATCTTGACAATAAACTCATACGCACATTACAACTGAGAAACTCATGAGGCCCAGAGCACATGTAATTTACCCTGAGCCACGCAGAGGTAGAGATGAAATGAAAATTCAGGTCTTCCAGAATGGACGAAGTGAAATGTCATCGCATCTTTACTTTGCCTCTGCCAACACTGGGTTGTTTCATCCGCCTCAAGATGTCTCCTGGAAGGACCACGGGGCACCTTATTTCTGCTGCTTTTGGAGATCACTTATAAAGTTCAGAGGGAGTGGGAAGAGGCACTTGTAAGCTGGAAAGTCACTAAATAGGCCTCCTACCCCAGAGCGGTAAGAAGCAACTGGAGGAGACACGGAGCACTGCTGTATCCAGTGGCTCAGAGCATGTGTTCTGAAATCCGTCTCCTTCTTGGCATGTGCACACACATGTGAACTGGGCATGACCACAGTCTGCTCGCTGGGAAAATCAGGGAGCCAGGACTGCGTGCTGCTGCAGAGATAAGGCCAGCAGGATCAGCAGTCTGAATAAAGTCTACATATATAGTCCGCAAATGGACGTTGTATTCAAGCAAAGACCAGGGAGCATGAGAGCTCTGTCCCATAATAGAAAATGGCACTCTGCTCCCAACAGTTGCATCCCAGTCCTCCGGGCTCTCAACTTCTTGGCAGCAACACTGGACTTGGGGCAGCTTGAAAGGAGGGCAGGAGACCAGTGCTTTTGTTGCCTGCCCAGCCACCATGAGTGGCTTGGTGGCATCCAATCCCGTCTGTTTCTGTCTCTCACCTAGCCTTAGGAACCAATTATGCATTATAAACTCATGATCAGGCTCTTGTTTTCCCAAATAAAGTACAACCAATAGACTCAAGAACTAATTATTTAGTAAGATGTGTTCTCTGTGCAGAAGGACAGCTCAGAATGTCAGATTCTTGATCTGATGCCTGAACTCACTAACCTCTGCTTGGGTGGGGAGCAGGGCAAGGGATGCCCCTGACATTCTTCCATTTGAAGAACATTCCTGCTAAGGGTCCACAGAACTAGCTCATTACTGCAGCCTCATCTTCTCTCCAGGTCTCAAAGCTTCAGTCATCATAAGGGTAGTGGAAATGGATGGAAGGGAGGGAAATAACCAACTTATGGGTAATCTGCTCTCTAGTAGATCTGCCCAAAGCAACAATTCAAAATAGGTTTCAACTTCCTTTTGGATCTTCTCCCACCTCATTTAGAACCTGTTCCATTTCCTCAACAGCCTTTTGTCTCTCTCCTCCCAGAATTTCATTGTCTTCATGCTTCCCTCTGGCCAAACACCTTCCCTTCATTCCAGCATGGGCACCCCTCTTAGGAGCAGAGATGTATGCTCCTAAGTTACTGACCTAGACCTGCACACATGGTCAAATCTTTCAGGCTCTCGGTGTTATCACAAAAAGCAATCTGATTACATTTCAGGAACTGTCAGGACGCTTCCAGGTTTCATTATGGCACTGGAGTTATTTTTATACATAGGGACTACACACGACACTGCTGCATTTTCAAATACGTTACCAAGAAAGCAAATGTATTTCTGCAACGTGTTCTATAACCTTCCCCCGCTCACACTACGATATGCTACAGACAACCGCTTCAATGGCCTCCAGTGATTCATACCCTTGTATCATCCCTCCCTGCCCCTTGAATTTGGATAGACCGAGTGATTCTTTTCTGATGAAAAGAATACAGCATGAAACAGGGGCGTCTCGATGGCTCAGTTGGGTATGTGCCTGACTCTTGTTTCCAGCTCATGTCGTGATCTCAGGGTCCTGGGATTAAGCCCCACGTCAGGCTCCCTGCTCAGTGGGGAGTCTGCTTGGGGATTTCTCTCCCTCTCTTTCTGCCCCTCTTCCTGCTTGTGCCCACACACGTGTGCTCTATTATATCTCAAGTAAATAAATAAATCTTTAACAAAAAATACAGCAAAAAACAGTTATGATGTCACTTCCAAGATTAGGTTACAAAGAACCTGGGCATTCCATGTTATGCATCCTGTGTTGCTCTTTCTGGTGGATTCCAGCTGCCCCACACGGAGATCCTTGTGGTCAGGAGCAGCGATCTGTGGCCAATAGCCAGCAAGACAAGAGGCTGCTAGTAACCTGGTGAGTCAGCTTGGAAGTGGATCTTCCCTCAGTCCAAACCTGAAATGACTACTGCTCCTCATGACATCATGATTCAGGCTGTGAGAGACCCCAAACCAGAGGAATTAGTAAGGCTGCATCCAGATCCTTGACCCATAGGAACTGGGAGATCATACATGTTGTTTGAAACCACTATGTTTGGGCTACTCGATTATACATCAACAGATAACTAATTACTCTGAATCAGAAGTTCTGAGCCCTAAAACTCTCTTTGGGATGTTCCTCACAGGACCTAGAGTCACCTCTATACCACCATTTACCTTGTTGACCTGTGGAAGGTGGGGCTCCCCTGTCACTACCCTCTCCCCTCACACTGGAGGCAGCCACCTGCAGTCAGCTGAGATGGACAACCAAGATACAGCCATGTTTCCTCAGGCTCTGGTTCTGTGAGAAAAGTACTGTCACCTCAGTCAACTAATGAGGCCAAGAATCAGCTGCCCAAGACCTTGGTTCTTCCCACGCTCTGCTTTTCTTTAGGAATCTAACTACACTGAGGCAGTAAGAAGACAAATTAAAAAAATTGATTTCTAGATAACTTCCCCTTTGCTCTAACAGGAAAAGATCCTTCACTACTTTGCAGTTGTCTATGGAAACACATATCCAGGATTAGAATTTAATGTAAATTCCTTATTTCACTCATGTTCAGCCACCTTTGAATCTCACTTGCTATGTTTTTTCTTTGTTCCCTTCTTCAAAAAATTCATCTCTTTCTCTAGGAAGTCAACAATAGTCTCCCCTTGTCAGGAGGTTTTATAACTCACATAGAAATAGGAATTTAAAAATGGACTCCTGATGTCTTCCAAGGTTCTTTTCAATGGCAGATCGGGTCGCCTCAGAGGGAAGGGTCTGCTATGGAGTCTTACCTATTCTCAGTCCCAAATAACATGAGTTAGGTCTGGAAGAGGAGGGGGGAACAACAAGCAATTCAAGCCTTTGAAATTCAAGCCTTTCCCTCTAAAGGAGATGTTAGGATAGAAAATGGTCTCTACATTCTCCTTTGGTTAGCAGCTGGGCAGACTTCTGCTTCCCTGAGAGGAGCTGCCCTAAGTCAGGGCTCAGCCGTCTCCAAGCACTGGGAACCAAGAGAAGACAGGCAGCAGGAACCTGAAACCAGTTGAGGAGGAGGAACACCTCCTCATAGGACTAGTTTTACCTTATTTAGTTCTGTCCAAGACAACCAAGTTGAAACTACAGAGCAGACCATCTTCTATCAGTGAAATTTCTAAAAATACATATTTTTTCATTTTTATCCCTTCTTTTGATACTTTCTAATTTGGGGATCTTGGGCACATAACTTCATTCCCAGAGCCTCTGCTTCCACATATCCAGAGTGAGATTTTATAGGGAGTATAACTCACGGTGAGAGCATACTAAATGTGGCCTATTATGATTATTATCTACTGAAGTAAATAACGAAGAGGAAGTTGTGATCCAAGCTTTAGAGCCACACTGAACAACAGAACTTTCCCTAATGATAGTAGTGTTCTATAATCTGTGCTGTGTAATATGACAACCATTAGCCATTTGGCTACTGAGTATTTGAAATGTGAGGTTAGCCTGAGGAACTGAATTTTTTATTTTAGTTAATTTCAATCAGTTACATGTGGCCAGTAGCTGCCATACCAGACAATGCAGCGTCACAAGAATGTCTTATCCATGAAGGAGCACATGTACATTGTCCACACTGACCAGAGAACCCTACAAAGTAGAACTCTGGCCTCTTAAGGAGCCCAAGAGCCCCAAATTGCTCAGAGGAAAGCCCTTTATAAATGGGCATGGGATAGAGAGGGAAGTCTTTCAGGAAAAGAGTGTGTCTGACCTCTGATTGACAGGCTATTCAGTTCCAGTTGTTCTGAAGAATACCGGTTATTTGTACCCAGTCATCATGGACTCATCTCCAGTCACCCTAATAGCTACTGGTTAGATGAAGTCAGGGGATGCTCTGTGTGAAGCTAATGAAAGTATGGGAATTTAAAATAATGAATATCAAGTTCCAAGCAATGAACAGGTTACCTTTTTTGATGCTATGTGAAATGCAAGCTGTCTCCAAGCCAATATTAACACCTCTATATACTTTGCTTTATTAAGCACTTACTGTATGCTAGGTAAACACTACAGCACCAAGTTAAACCTACTTCTTGACTTCATTTCCCTCATTCTAGTCAAAGGTAGAGATGCAAGTAAAGAATTGTGGTACAGGGTGGGAAGTACAATAGGTGCATTAAAGAGTTCGTAATGGACTGAATTGGTCAGAGACAAAGAAAAGCAGCTAAGCAGAGTCATGAAGACACAGCACAATTTGTCTTCTTAAAGTGTGTGTGGGAAGAGGGGTGCTCCTGATGAAGAAACATGGGCAGAGCCTGACACCTTTGAGAAGGATCAATGATTCATGATTGGCACTTAGGAGCTAAATCTGGGAGGAATATGGAAAAGTAAGTGGGAGTTAGAACATAAAAGACCATTCCAGGGAGTTCAGATTTTATCTCCTAGAAAATGGGAAACCACTGAAGGACGTCAAGTAGGAAAGGGACATTGAGATTTGGGTGTCTGAGCTCTCCACTCTTGTATGGGAGATGATGAGAAGGAGGGGAAGACATGGGGATGCGCCAGGAGACATCTGCACCAGTGTGTTGTAGGGGGGCAGAGGAGAGGAGAGGGTGGTGGAGAGGAATCAGCAATGGTTAACGACATTAAGGTACTAAAAGAAAGTCTGGAAGCTTCTACATTAGAGAGTTTTATGACAAAGGATTTTTAGTAAGATTGATATACTGTATGAGCTTGTATCCCCCAAAACTTGTATGCTGAAGTCCTGGCCCCCAGTACCTCTAAATGTGACTGTATTTTGAGAACCATAAAGTGGTGATCAAGATTAAAAAAGGTCATTGGGTTGACCCCCAATCTAAGATGATGGGTCTCCTTATAAGAGGAGATTAGGGCACAGACAAGCACAGAGCAAAGGCCATGTGAAGTCACTGGATGAAGATAGTCATATAAAAGCCAAGGGAAGAGAGACCTTAGAAGAAATCATGCTCACTGACATTTTGATCTCAGCCTCCAAACCACGAGAAACTAACTTTAAGCCACTTGGTCTGTAGTCCTTTGTTATAACCAGCCCTAGCATGTGAATACAAACATATTAGGTCTACTTTTACACCAATTTTCACCCATATAAGTTGATGGTGGTGGTTATTGTAAAGCTTCCATAACTGGGAGAGAAATGCTCAAGTTTTCTCATGTCTACAATTTAAAAAGAAAATCTTCTACCCTAATCTCTTTTGCCTGGTCCTCATGAGAACACTAATTTGAACAAGAGAGTCAAGAAAGTAGAAGTTAGTGAGGCCAGTAGAAATTAAAGGCATTTGTTTCCTCCAGGTTATTCTTAGTTCCTGTTCTGAAAAGGCTCTCATGGAGGAAATAATTAGGGGTGGGAATATTGGGAAATTGGCTTCCCTATCCTGCAGACTCCACTCCAGACAACTACTGAAGCTACTACAGAGTACGCGTACCAGCTTAAGAGAAGCAAGTCTACAACACCTCCTAAGTAAGGTGCCTCCGAGTTCCAGAACTTTCAGAACCTCAAGGCTCATCCTCATTACATAACTTAAAACACTTTTTACTGTTATTTATGACAGCACAAAAAATTATACCGACATTCTACTTTGGCTATAAAGTGTACAGATCCAGTATCCCAGCACAAAATAAGATCAATTAAGTTGACTTAACTGTCATTAAAACAAAACAAAACTCATGGAATTCTTCCCTTGAATTTCTTCTCTTGAGTCTCAAAGGGCACTCATATGTATGTGTGTGTGTGTGTGTGTGTGTTTAAGTGTATTTATTCTTGTGGCAAAATGAGATAAGGAAAGACAAGAATTGACATCATTATCTGAGACTGAAAGACTAAGAGGCACGTTCTCTGAAATTTAATAGTGTTTTCTAAACCCTAAACCTACCATGTCTGCCACCTTCCCTAAAGGGGATGTCAATCAGGAAAAGTAGATGTTTTCCTCTTCTTAGATGGCTATGGGCATTTCAGTGTGAAGAATAGGCCAAAAACTCATCTTTTCATTTCTTCCTGTCTTCCTCAATACTGTACATATCATCATTTGCCCAGGTGCTTAAACCTCAAACTTAAGATTCATTTTTTTTTTATTGGAGCGTAATTAACATACAGCATCACACTAGTTTCAGATATACAGTATAAGGATCCCACAGCTCTCTAACATTACTCAGCACTCATCATAAGTATACTCTAGATTCCTTCATCTAAGATTCATTTTTTTAAAGATTTATTTACTTGACAGAGTGCATAAGCAGTGGGAGCAGCAGGCAGAGAGAGAGAGAGGGAGAAGCAGGCTTCCTACTAAGCAGAAAGCCTGATGCGGGACTCCATCCCAGGACCCTGGGATCATGACCTGAGCCAAATGCTGACCAAGCCACCCCGGTGGCCCTCTAAGATCCATTCTTGAGTCCACCTTCCCTCACCCCTACACCATCACTCCCACAGCAGCTCCCATCACTGCTCCCTACAAACACACCCTGCGCCCTCCCTGCTGAGTCCCCCCCAAGCTCTCCCACCACTGCTCAGGTGGCAGCTGGCTGCCGCTTCAACTCAGCCCCCTGCTCCCTTCTGCTCTCCACCCTGGCTAACAGCTCAGCAGTCAGACAAAATCTTTTCCAGACATAACAGATCATCCCTCTCCTCTGCTAAATGCCTTTCACGAGTGTCCAGTTTTTCTCAGGATAAACCAAACACCTTGTTGTATCCTACAAGGCCCAACATGAACCGTCCACTTCATGTCCACCTCAACTGCTGTCATTCCCTGGCACTCACACTGGCCTTTCATCAGTTCCCTGAAAGTGACAACCCCTCCTGTCTCAGAGCTGCCGAACAGACGGTTCTCTCTGCCTGACAGGCTCTTTTGCTAGCTCCTGCATTGGCTGCTCCCTCACCACTCAGGTCTAAGGCTGGAATGCAAGTGCAGAGAGTCCTTCGCCCTTTTTCTCTCTCTGTTGCCACCATTCGTAAATATCAGAGCACCTGCCACAGTCTGTATTAATTCATGTGCACTTTTCTTGGGCTCTTCCCCATTGCCCTGTGAGCCCCGTGAGGGCAGGCAAAGGTTCTCTCTTTTTCATCCCTCCACCTCCCACCACGGTGTTCTGCACATGGCCAGTGCTCGGTAAACAGCCACTGAACAAACATGACCCCGGAGTGGGGACCGTGGCTCTTTCACACTGAATGCCTAATGAGGCGTTTTCCAATTGCTCCGACATTGCAATTAGCAAAACTAAAATTTCTGATTTTCACAAAGCAAATTAAAATGCAGATCAGCTTAATTTGAGGGGCTGCTGCTAAGAAAATTTCCTGTTCTAATAAGCTTCCTGCGCCCAAGGCCAAATAATTAGTGTTATTTACCTATCTATACTAGGTCTGTGATAGCCTCCTGCTCTCGGCTTTAAGCGCAAACCCCATAATAGCCCAGGAAACAGCAAAAATCCCACCAGAATTTTATTATTATGGTGAGTCCCAGCTTGGTTCTCCAAACTGAAAATGTAATTCCCAAAACTGATAACCACAAAGCCCTCAAATTCATTTCAGACACACCGGGCACCTTGCAATGATCGCGCCAAGAGAACCTGCAGGTAGAAGATAACTCAGTTTCGTGCAAGGGCTGCCTCTCCCAGTATCTGCAGCGCGTTAGAACGGAACAGGTTTTCAAGCTGTCTGACATGGAACCCTGGGTGAACTGTCAACAGAGGCTGAAATCACCCAAGATGATGGCAGAACTAAATGAAGGCAGAAAAAAAGGAGGAATCCTCAGGAAAATGTAATAAAGAGAATCCCACTGCTGCGTGCAGACGGATAAGGAATGTCCAGTAAATTCCTGAATGAACGAGCGAGGTGGGCACATTCATTTTGTGTCTGCTCCATCAATTCCAGACTCTGGGGTCCCCACGTCTTATAAAACAATAAAGGACTTGACAGAGAGGCAAGGACTCTCAACAACATCAAAACCTCCCTTCTCACCTTAGGTAAGCAGCACTTCCGATGCGATATTATCACATTATCAGGAGCTGGTCTCTAATTTCTCAGGGAAAAAAAAATGGGTTAATATCTTTTTAAATGAATTATCAACTTTTGCCTTATTAAACAGCCTATACTGAACATAATTTAGCCCACTGTTAATAACGTAGGCTCATCGTAATCAAGTTAAATTTTTTTCTTGTGCCCTTAATGTGTCTGGTGACCTGTTTTAAAACAGCTCAAGGGCACCACTCTTTCAATTTTTCTGACTTCCAGGGTTTGGTTCATTTTCTAGCTGTCAATTAGAAATATTTTGCTTTTATTTACCCAGTTTGTAATTCCTGCCTCTCTCCCACCTTCTAATCATGTGCTGCAGTCTGGAAAGCCTAATTACCAAAACAATCAGAACAATTTTGACTTAAGAACAAATACACTTGGATTATGGCCTTTTCAGTGAATAAATACATGAACTTGGTGTTTTTGGCTTTGTACCCTCTATTTTGGCTGTGTAAAGACCTTTGCTTATTATTAGATTACCAACTGTTGCATTTTAGATGTCCACAGACACAGGATACATGACCTCCACATAAATGAAGTGCCGCTATGGTTGAAACTTCCATCTAAAACCTATTGGGCTTGAGGAGAGGAAATAAACAAAATATGACATTTCCATGCCATGTCCAATCTGCTGATAGAACCAGGTGGGTGTAACGTATGGTGCTGTCTTTCTTATCAGCATCGCTGTTACTGAATGTCACTTCTTTGCAAACTAACCCCCCTCTTTACTTCGGCTAGAAGCATCACAGGAAACCATTTCATACTGAAATCCTCAAATCTAATCCTTTTTTGAAACTTAAAAGTTTTAGAAGCAAAGAAAGCATCAAATCCATTTAAATATCTTGAGCAAAATAAATTCCCAAAATTAAACACAAAGGTTCAAAGGTAAGTTGCATGAACACTGCTAACTTGGTTCTGGGAGAATATAAAAATGAAATGATGTGAAACAATGTAATTAATTCATGGTAGAAAACGCCCACTGCTTGGCTAATATTACTTTCACAAACATCTTTTAGCTACATTTTCTGCTCTTCAGTTAAAAAAAACAAAACAAAACAAAACACAAAAACCAAGGTGACTTATTATATTGCTTACTTTATGTTCCACTTTCAAATAAAAACATAAGGGACATGAAATGCCAAGTTGAAATTTTAAAATTTTCTATTTGGTTGGGACACAATTAGAGGAACTCACTGCCACTAACCCTGGTTCTGGCTTTGACCTCTTTCTTGTTCCATCCTCCCTCCTGTGACACTGTAGGAGAAAAAAATGAAACTTGGGAATTCCTATGTATAATCCAAGGAGTGGTAACTAAGAATTAATTTGCTGAATGATATTCCAGTGATACGTCTGAAAACTACTTCCTTCCAGTATAATTAATTTCTCTTTTCTTCTGTTCTCTCCAACTCTCAAGGAAATAGTAATTGGTCTCTAGCAAGAGGCTGTGTGTAATCCCGTGTGGTGACCATGTAAGGATCTAGAATAACTATTTCATGACCAAGACTAATAAGGTCCTTAGGACACCTTCAGAAATATAGTAGAATTAAAAATCCACATGTCTAAAGCAGAGCATTCAGTTAAAAGCAGAAGTCTTTAAACAATGAAAATTTTAAGATTTTTTTAGTTTTATTTATTTGACAGAGATCACAAGTAGGCAGAGAGGCAGGCAGAGATAGAGGAAGGGAAGCAGGCTCCCTGCCAAGCAAAGAGTCCAATGCAGGACTCGATCCCAGGACCCTAAGATCATGACCTGAGCTGAAGGCAAAGGCTTTAACCCACTGAGCCACCCAGGTGCCCCTAAACAATGAAATTCCATTGCAAGAGCATATTAATGAACATTTAATTCTATGATTACAGAGTTTCAAGAATATATGAGAGTTGGTTTGGGCAGGTGGCTGACAGCATGGGCTCAGGAAGCCAAACATGGGGGTCCGAGTTTCCATTTGTACTGGCTTATGTGACCATGGGATAATTGCTTATCTTCCTTTGCCTTAGTTTACTCACCGAAAAAATGTGGGTAGTTATAGCACCTACTCATCAGATCATTATGCAAATTAAATCAGCTGATATATTTAAAATATTCAGGCCAATTCCTAGAAATTTTTAAGTGCTACCAAAGGATTGGCTAAAACACCTTTTATAGAAAGATAATCTCTACAAATGGGTTTTTGGTCAAAGTGACATTCATTAATGCTATTGCTGAAATAGATGGCCAGAAAGCCAGAATGAACAATTTGGCCAAGAGAATAAAATGGTGTACAATTTCCTCTAGGTATTCTTAACCCCAACTGTAACAGGGCTGCAATAAATAAATTTGGTGACGAGCGTGAGAAATTGAATCCATAGCATGCAGCTTCTCTCACAGCCTGCCTGGAATGATGGCAGAGTCTCATCACTGAAGGGACCCTGAAGATGTGGCTGGCTGAGCAAAGAGCGATAGGTAATGACAGAAATCATTCAGCTGTGCTGTGCGTGTAACCACAGCCACACAAGGGCAAGTGACTTGAAAAATCATTGTTATCACCACAAGAAAACAAAGAACACAGGTGAAAGTCTGGTTGCTACTGGTCAGGGTGGGGGAGTGGGAGGAGTCGGGGGGGGGGATTGGGGGAGTGGAGGGACAGGAGAGGCAAACCAAGAAACAGACTCTTAACTCTAGGAGAACAAACTGATGGTCACCAGAGGAGAGGTGGGAGAGGGGTGAAACAGATGGGGATTAAGGAGGGCACATGTGATGAGCCGTGGGTGATGTATGGAAGTGGTGAACCACTATTGTACACCTGAAACTAATTATTATACCTTATGTCAACTGGAATTCAAATGCAAACTTCTAAAAAATTGTCATCACTTGCAGTCTGTTTAATTTCTTGTATAGAAAATACACGAATCCAAAGACCAAGAGAAATATTAAGCATTTTATGAGGTGGCTAGTTTCTAAGATCAACATCCAAAAAAAGTAAGAGCATTTCTATAACCCGGCTGAAAAGGATTACAAAACAAAGTTTAAAAAAATAAGATTTAAATAAATAAGAGAAAATAGCATAACAAGTGGTGGAGGGAAAACAAAGATTAAAGATTAACTAAAGATTAAAGGACCTTTGTTTTTTTAAATTTTAAACTTTGAGCTTTACCTCTTGACTTATATGTATCAATACTTGGCCTGTTCACTTGCATTCCTACTTCAATTCCACAGCACCCACAGAAAGACCACCTAATGTGCTTGATTTGTATCCTTTTGTTTGTAGGAGTCCTTGTAAAGTGTAGACTACAGTTTTATGTGCATGGGTTTATACTTACTTGACATAAAGTGTAATGTGCTATGGATTCCATTCTTTCTTTTAGTTGTGTTTTTAAATCTATCAATTTCAGGAGAAAATCATAGACTTTATAGTCATTAAAGATGACCTGAATAAATGGACCATGATCAAAGATAAAAAAGACTGTAAAAAATGTCAATGTCCTCAAATTAATCTATAAATCCAGCACAATAAAAATAAGCAGATGTGTGTATTTAACTTGATAAGTTAATTTAAAAAATTACGTGTATGGAAGATAAAAGAAGAGCTGATATACATGGAAGAAGAATGATAGGGAGTAAGGGAGAAAGATGTGCCCTACCACATAAAAACACTCTTAAAGTACTAGTAAAATAATGTGGTTCTGGGGCCAAGGTAAGTATCTGGATCAATGGAAAAGTATAGTTCAGGAGTAGACCATTGTGGCAGGCACTGTAAACTAAGCCAGTTTACAGTACCTGCCACAAACTTCAATCCCATTGCCTCTTGATTTTATCTGTGGTGGAGGCTACTCAATTCAACACTCCAAGCCCTTACCTCCTTCTAGCTCAGGGTGGCACATGTTAACAGTTTCACATATTAAGATTAAGGCATAAATCATTGGGGGAAATTTCTCTTCCTGAAAAATTAAAAGGGAATGAACTCCAAAGATCGGGTCTTTGCCCTTTACAGTTCCCCCTCGTCTTCCTGATTTGAACACAGATACGATGCCTGGAGGTGCAGCAGCCTCCTTGTGGACATGAGGAAAATATTAAGGATGGCAGAGTTGCAATGTGAAAACAGTCCAGGCCCTTGGTTATACTTTTGAACTGCTGTGTCAGCCTGAACTACTTTTCCCACCTCTACTCACTAGAGGACATAAATAAATCCCATTTGTTCAATAAGCCACTGTAGTAAAATATTCTATTCCTTAGACAGAAGTAAAACTCGCACATGCATACAATCTTGATATTGACAGAGCATCAGTGATACTAAGCCAGCTGGTTAGCCACATGAACAATAAAACTAGATTCCCCACTTCACAACTCAACAATAGCATTCCAGTGGATTAAATATTTTCCTAAAGTTTAAAAAAAATGTGAGTATAGCTGACACACAATGTTCTGTTAGTTTTAGGTGTACAACATAGTGATTCAATAAGTTTATACGTTATGCTGTCCTCACCCCAAGCGTAGCTTCCATCTGTCATCATATAATGCTATTACAATATCATTGACAGTGTTCTTTGTGCCTTGCCTTCTATTCCTGAGACTTATTCATGCTGTACCTGGAAGCCCATAATGTAGATACCACAATGTAGATAAGGATCACTTACATAAAAAACAAAAATCACACATCTTGAAAGGCTAATACATCAGATTGCATTAAAATTAAAAATACTGTTTCATTAAAAGATAAAATAAAAAAACCATATGCCAAAATTTGGGACATCTTTGTCACATATAACCAATAGCTTAATGACTATTAATAGACTCTGTAAGAACTCTTACAAATTATTTAAAAACAAAGTAACCCAGTATAAAAATAGGAAAAATCCATGAGCAGGCATTTCAAAGAAAAAGGGAACAGAGATGTCTGATATACATATATGTGCTTATATATGCTATAGATGATATATATTTTTTATATATAGGAAAAAGATCCCTAACCTCAGTGGTAATAAACATTAAGGAAACAAGGCAACACCATTTTACTGTATCAGATTTGCAAAAATACCTAAGAAAAACCAGTATAGCAAGGGCATAGAACAAGAGCACTTAGACACTGATGGGTCAAATGTAAATTGGTATAAGCACCACTCTATAATACAAATTGGCATTATAGGATATGGATAAAGATGCACACAGCCGTCTAACCTATCAATCTTACTTCTAAGTATAGACTGTGTAGAAATTCTCACCCAAGTACCAGAATGTTCATGTTCATAGTAGTTCAATTTTAAATAGCACACCTATCCACAAATGAAAATCCCACTCTCCACTGACAGAATGCATTGTGATAAAAGTACGCAAAAGAATACCAAAGAACAGTTGAAAATTGATAATACACACACACACACACATAAACTCTCAATGTTAACAAAAAATAAACCCAAAAGTATAGAGTATGATGCCATTTACATATAATTTTTTAAAGATTTTATTTATTTATGTGACAGAGATCACAAGTAGGCAGAGAGACAGGCAGAGAGAAAAGGGGGAAGCAGGTTCCCTGCTGAGCAAAGAGCCTAATGCAGGGCTCGATCCCAGGATCCTGGGATCATGACCTGAGCTGAAGACAGAGACTTTAACCCACTGAGCCACCCAGGTGCCCCTATATATAAATTTTTGAAAAGAAAAAAATAATTTTTAGTATTTAGAGAAATATATATGTAACAAACCCTAAAGAGAAGTAAGAGAATGACAAGAGTATTTTGGTCAGAGGTTATCACCGGGTAGAAGAGAGAGAAAAGGTCTTGTTACTTTGGCTGAATAGTAAATATGTGTGTTCACTTTTTTTCCTTAAATATTTTATTTATTTATTTGACAGAGAGAGACAGATCACAAGTAGGCAGAGAGGCAGGCAGAGAGGCAGGCAGAGAGGTGGGGTGGGGGGAAGCAGGCTCCCTGCTGAGCAGAGAGCCTGATGTGGAGCTCTGATCCCAGGACTCTGAGATCATGACCTGAGCTGAAGGCAGAGGCTTAACCCACTGAGCCACCCAGGTGCCCCATGTGTGTTCATTTTATCTATTATCTTTGTTTTGTACCTTACAGATAGGCTATACACACACACACACACACACACACACATATATATATATATATATTCAATTAGTCAGGTATAGTACATGATTAGTTTTTGATATAATGTTCAATGATTCATCAGTTAAGTATAACGCCCAGTGGTGCTATATATTTTTATACGAGTAAAATGTTTCATAAAATTCCCAAGGTTCCACATCAAGTTCTAATTTCAAAAATCTTGCCATGAAATTGGTCAGTGCTCTTATTATTAGAGGAGGTAGTTTTAGAAACACAGAAATATGGGAAGCATAAATGAATTCACCCAAGTCCTAACACCTTCGGAAAGATTACTTTGACATCTTTAACTGTGCAGATGACACAAAGCTCCCGCAGCTGAAATGAGCTTTAAGTACCACCAACTACTAACACACAGGAGACGATGTGCCGAACAAATCCTGAAGCTGTGACTGCTGAACAATAAACAAGTGTGAATTTCACCACGGGCAAGCAAAAGATGGTATTTTTACTGGAAAAAAAAAATCCATATTCTACCAGCTGTCTGATGAGCTTCCTCTCGGGCACAACCTAGAAAAAAGGACCTGATGGGGTACCTGGGTGACTCAGTCGGTGAAGTGTCTGCCTTGGGCTTAGGTCATAATCCTGGGGTCTTGAGTCCTGGGATGGAGCCTTGCATCAGGCTCCCTGCTCAGTGAGGAGCAGGCAGGCTCCCTCTCTTTGTCCCTCCCCCTGCATTCCTGCTCTCTCTTGCTCACACTCTCTTTCTCAAATAAGTAAATAAAATCTTAAAAAAAAAAAAAAAGGAAAGAGGACTTGATTACAATACAAACTATGTTTAAAGACACTAAGCCAGTGTACTATTGCTTAAGAAAATGGCCAGTAAAATGTCAACTATCATCAGAAAAGGCACAAATTATCATCCAATGACCTTGGAGAAGAGGGTGCGTCTGCATCTGCATTTGGTACACCGTGTGCCGTTCAAATTGTTGCGCTTGAAGAAAAAGATAGCGCATCTGGAAAAGAGTCAACAAGAGGTTCTGTCCACAATAAAATAGGAGTTTGCCCATCTGGAGGATGAGATTTCCAAAGGAATATAACAGAAATATATTAACTTTTCCAGAGGTTTGAATGAGACATCTCAAAGCTTGCGATAAGAAAGGGGAAACCAACCTACATCAAAAGCCTTACTCAGTGACTAAGTGTGGTGCTTTTTCCATACATACGAGTTTTATTGTGTATTTTATTTATTTTTATTTTTTTAAAGATTTTTTCTTGTGTGTTTTTTTAAATTTCTTTTCAGTGTTCCAGAATTATTTATGCACCACACCCAGTGCTCCATGCAATATGTGCCCTCCATAATACCCACCACCAGGCTCACCCAATCCCCACCCTCCTCCCCTCCAAAACCCTCAATTTATTTATCTATTTGACAGACAGAGATCACAAGTAGGCAGAAAGGCAGAGAGAGAGAGAGGGGGGTGGGGAAGCAGACTCCCTGCTGAGCAGAGAGCCCAATGCAGGGCTCAATTCCAGGACCCTAAGATCATGAACTGAGCTGAAGGCAAAGGTTTAACCCAATGAGCCACCCAGGTGCCCCTGCATTTTATTTTTTGAAAGAAGAATTTTTGTAGAGAGCAATCGTGTGAAACTCAAAACTCCAAAAGATGCTACCGAATAAATACATGAAAATAACTTTTTACCTTTTCTTACCTTTGCTTATACTGTCCTTTAAACTCTTAATGAGTACAATTACTTCATCTTTTATGTCCAAAGTACCTGACAAGTCTTGGGCACTTAATATAGATTAAGTGAAATGATAAATTATAAAAATAGCTTTAGATAACTCCAAATGTGCACTTGTGGTCTAATAATAGAATAAAGGGTTTGGGAGGATTTTTTTTTAAAGATTTTATTTATTTATTTGATAGACAGAGATCACAAGTAGGCAGAGAGGCAGGCAGAGAGAGAGGAAGGGAAGCAGGCTCCCTGCTGAGCAGAGAGCCCAATGCAGGACTCTGGGATCATGACCTGAGCCAAAGGCAGAGGCTTAACCCACTGAACCACCCAGGCGCCCCTGGGAGGATATTTTTGACCCTTGATACTTATATCCTTAAAAAAAATTCACACACAGGTTTTCTTCCATAACTATGGATGTTCTGTGGAAGACAACAAGATGGGCATTGTCTGGGGCTGGGGTGGGGGCTCCTGTGTCCAATCCCAGTGGCATTTTTATGCTCTGACCACACTAGCAGATAATGCATACCTGAGTATATACAACATAAAACACTTATCTATACAGCAGATAGCAATGTCTTAGAAGTTCCCCTTTGGGGCACCTGGGTGGCTCAGTGGGTTAAATTCTCTGCCTTCGGCTCAGGTCATGATCCCAGAGTCCTGGGATGGAGCCCTGCATTGGGCTCGCTGCTCCGCGGGAAGCCTGCTTCCTCTTGTCTCCGCCTGCCTCTCTGCCTACTTGTGATCTCTGTCAAATAAATAAATAAAATCTTCAAAAAAAAAAAAAAGTTCCCCTTTCTTTTTCCTCTACGATGTTTGCATAGGTCCAAGATTGATGAAGAAAAAGGCCAATATGGGTTTGGGGCAATGGACAAACCAAATGAAAAGGTTGGATCAATCAATGAATTAGATGCAGCAAACACATGATGGACATTATTTCCAGAGTTATAAGGCAAGATTAATTTAGGCCAAAGAATTGGGATTCTATTGAGTTTTCTACCCTCATCTGATATAAGCTAGACATTGAAAAACCAATTCAAAGTTAAATTATCAGGACTACATAAAGCTTCACATCTAGTAGTATCTAAGTGGTTTGTATGGTGACGATTTGCCAGGTGAGATGGTTGACTCTATGCCAAAACTAGTTCCACAGTCGCGTGAAAACCTGGCTTAACCCTGAAGGATTGTTGCAAAGCTCAGGAGTTGGAACCTTAAGTGACAGGGAGCTTTCACAGCCCAGAGGGAAGAAAAAAATCTTAGAACAGCAATTTTCCTCCAACAGATGATGCAGCTACAGGAAGAGGGCTGGCAGGTCAAATGTAGGTGTATTGTTTTGAAAACTACATTTATGTAGTTCAGTAATACCTTGTGCTCCCAAGATATCAAGCTGTTCTTCCTTGAACTAAAAGCAGACACTTGGCTTTCTTCCTGCTGTTCCAGTCATCCTTTTACATCAGCACCCATGAATTTTATGATCCTCACAGGGCCTACTTGTGACACTCATCTCGGCTTTCTCGAAAAACTCATTCAGCCATGAAGAGAACATGAACTTATTCTCGTCTGAAACTGCATAATTAATATTGGTGAGGCATCTAGGAGTTGAACCAGAGTCAGCTGTGACATTCGTGTTTTACAAGGAGCCAGATCTGAAGGCAAGGGCAAGCGGACGGAGTGAGGAGAACTCGGTGAGTTGGCCATACCGAGAATTCCTATGTCCAGTAAGTTGAGTTGTTTGTTATCTAAAACACGCTCACAGGCCACTGATGAGGAAACTTCCCCTGGTTCCATAAACTTCCTGGTCCCACCACAAAGGGGGCGGTGTTTTTTGTTTTAAGCTTCAAATTAAGTCAGTGAAACATGAACACATACTGAGCCTTTTTGGCATTTCAGAAAAGGTTAAGTCATTCTCCATTCCTGTCTCCTCTCCCTTCCCACAACTAAAAAAAAAAAAAAAAAAAAAGGCCTGCTTCCTTTCGGATGTACCTAACACATACATACACTCAGATCTACGTGTGATTGTAGGTAAATGCAGCAACAGAAATTACGTGGTATCTCATAAAAGGCATAAATATGTCGACTCCCTCCCCTCCCCCCACCAACTCACACACAAAGACTCAGGGCACCTTGGAGATTCTTCTGTGTTGAACTGGAACAGATCTGGCTCATGCCCTTTCACTGCTTCATAGTTAGCCACCCACGGTACGAAAGTAACCTCTGTTATATGGTAATCAACACTCTTCTTATGCCTACTGTGAGGTATACTGAAGTGGAAATGCTTGGTGGGGTAGAAATTTCCAACTCACTTTCCAAAGGGGTGTAGCAAATAGTCCTAATGGGCATGTGAGAGAGGCCCAGTTAACCCACATCCCCACCTACTTGTGGCACTGTCGACATTCTAAGATAGTTCACTTTGACCTACTCTTTTTTTCTGGCTTCTGAGTTTAACCATTTTTCTAGGCAGCAGTCGGGAAGGTGGGTCTAAGAAAATAAAGAGGTAAGAAAGTAATTTATACGGTCTTCTTTGGCTGCCAACCATTGATGAGCTTTCTAGCAGGCGCAGCTCTCAAAACAAATCTACGCCTCCTCTTTCCTTGTTTTTCCTGGTGCTGGCAGGAAATCTCACTCATTCATTTGCCCACACACCCCTCTCACCTGATACCAATTCTAGGTGTCTCCAGCCGGAAAGCCCTGTGTGCATCAGAGAACTTCTGGCTGAAGGTATTGTAGAAAGCCATAGAAATGTTTTCATCTCATTGCCGTTATTTCTATTTCCTGAATAAAACCCTACTAATGAACCACCTTTTGCAAAGAAATCTTATGTATGTCATACAATATTTAATACAGTTCTGCCCTTCCAAAATCCGTCAGAGCAGCCCGGTCAATAATAGCTTTCTAAATTATTCATTGGATTTTTGTGATTTTCCAATGCATCCTCAAAAAGTTCTCAACTAAATCAAGTTAACCAAAACACACAAAGGAATAAGTCCCTTAAAATAGTGTTTTGAGGGGCACCTGGGTGGCTCAGTGGGTTAAAGCCTCTGCCTTCGGCTCAGGTCATGATTCCAGGGTCCTGGGATCGAGCCCCACAACGGGCTCTCTGCTCAGCAGGGAGCCTGCTTCCCCCCAACCTTCTCTTTCTGCCTGCCTCTCTGCCTACTTGTGATCTCTGTCAAATTAAAAAAAAAAAAATAGTGTTTTGAGAGGGGATGCAGAAGAGTGTTGGGAAAGCATTTAGAGTTCTGAGGAGTGTTTCTTCTCTTCCAAGAGCTTCATTAAAGCACCGTGATAACATTAGCCACATCAATGGTACATTTTAACCAGTAAATTAGAAATCAGCATTAAAAACTCAAATCTGATCATCAGGGTTGGCCTCCCATAAGAGGAAGAAAGAGGTGTCAGGTAGTACTACATCTTGTGATTTAGTACCTCCAATTTTTACACCTTTCCCTGAAAAGGCTGGATTTTTTACTGTAAGGAAAGTAGTTTATACAAAAAATATTAAATCTCTTTGAGCTACATGACAACCCTTGGTGCCTCCTACACTTCAGTAAGGTGGTATACTCACTGGACTAGAAAAAAATGTTTTCTTGCTTCCTTGTAAATTTCCACACCAACCTATGATAACTGGGCATAAATAAAATTAGAAACAGTTAGATACACTGAAAAATTACCCTCCTAGGCTTCCTACATCACCTGTTTCAGTAATTATCTCAAGGGAATGTTAGAAAACAAGAAGGATTGGAATGGGAGAAAAGGAGACATTCTTTCAGTGTCCCATCCTTAACAAAGTATCATTTCTGTCTTAAGATGTTGAAGCCCCTGATCAGTTTGATAAGTGAAAGACAAGATTCTTGTAGAGGTGCTTCTCCTGAAATTCTCAGGCTTCAACAGTAAAGAATTTTAAGCTTAATTCTAGCTTAAATGATGAGAAATCACCAGATGTTCAGATCATACTCAAGTATAAGACCCCATAATCTCAGTTTTTGGTTTTTATTTATTTACTTTTAACTTTAGCCCAGAAGGCTTCACTAGTGAATTCTTTCATTTAAAGAGGAATTAATGCCAATCCTCAAAAAATCTTGTTCAAAAAAGAGAAAAGACATTTCCAAGCTAATTTTATAAGGCCAGCATTACCCTACTACCAAAAGCAGACAAGGACAATACAAGAAAATTACAAGCCAATATTCCTGATGATATAATGTTAATATATATATATATATATATATATATATATATTATATATAGCATATATATTATATAGCACAATATGTTAAAAAGGTCATGATTTGTTCTAGAAATGCAAGGATGGTTTAATATCTGCAAATTAATCAATGGGATAACACAGCATCAAAATTAAGGCTAATAATCATCTCAATGGATGCAGAAAAAGCATTTGATAAGATTCAACATTGACTTATGATTAAAAACTAAAAAAAGTGGGTAGTAAGGAAAGGTACCTCAACAAAATAAAGGCCATATATGACAAACCCATAACCAACATCATACTGAAGAGTCAAAAGCTGAAAACTTCTCCGTTAAGATCAAGAGCAAGACAAGGATGCACACTCTTGCTACTTTTATTCAACACAGTACTGAAAGTCCTAACCAGGAGAATTAGGCAAGAAAAAGAAATAAAAGGCATCCAGATCAGAAAGGAAGAAGTGGAATTATTACTACTTGCAGATGACATGATATTCTACATAGAAAACCCGCAAAATTTCACCAAAAAACTATCAGAATAAACAGATTCAATAGAATTGCAGGATACAAAATTAAAACATAAAATCAGTTAAATTTCTATACACTGATAATGAACTATCAGAAATTAAAATACATTTATAATTGCATCAAAAAGAATATGAAGAGGGTCCCTAGGTGGCTCAGTTAGTTAATTGTCTGCCTTCGGCTAATCATGATCTCAGGGTCCTGGGATTGAGTCCCACTTCGGGCTCTCTGCTCAGTGGGGAGCCTGCTTCTCCCTCTGCTTATACTCTACCTCTCTGAGTCAAATAAATAAAATATTAAAAAAAAAAAAGAAAATGAATAAATTTCACCGAGGAAGTAAAAGACCTTAACACTGAAAACTATTAAGACATTGATGAAAGGAACTGAAGACAACAAAATAAAAGTTACATGTTACTCGATGGATTAGAAGAATATTGATAAAATGTCCATACTACCAAAGCGATCTATAGATCCAATGCAATCCCTATCAATATTCCAGTAGCATCTTTCACAGAAATAAAATAATCCTAAAATTTATACAGAAGCACAAAAGACCTTGAATAGCTAAAGCAATCCTGAGAAATTAGAACAAAAGTGGAAGTACCATGCTCCCTGACTTCAAACTACATTATAAAGCTATAGTAATCAGAACAGAAATTGCAGAAATAAACTCATACATATGTGACCAATTAATTTATGACTAAAAACCAAGAATATACAATGGGGAAAGGATAGTGTCTTCAATAAATGGTGCTGGGAAAAGCGGACAGCCGCATGCAAATGGTTGAAATTCGACCTCTATCTTCTACCATACACAAAAACCAACTCAAAATAAACTGAAGACTTGCATGTAAGACATAAAATCAAACTTCTAGAAGAAAACTTAGGTGGTAAGCATCTTTATTTTAAAGATATATATTTATTTGTTATTTATTTATGAGAGAGAGAGTGAGAGAGAGAGAGAGTGTGTGTGTGTGCAGGAGCTAGAGGGGGAGCAGGGGAAGAGGGACAAGCAGACTCCATGATAAGCGTGGAGCCTGACGCGGGCTCGATGTCTCAACTCAGATTACAACCTGAGCCAAGCTGAAAAGGTAGATGCCTAACCATCTGAGCCACCCAGGTGCCCAGGTACTAAGCTTCCTGTCCTCTGTCTTGGTAATGATTTTCTCAAACCAAAAGCAAAAAGATAGAATTAAAAAAAATAAGAGGAACTACAGCAAACTAAAACACTTCTGCACAGCAAAGAAACCATGAACAAAATGAAAAGACAACCTACTGAATGGGAGAAAATATTTGCAAATCATGTATCTGAGATGGAATTCAATATCCAATATATATAAAAATCTCAGACAACTCAAAACCAACCCCCCCTCCCCAAATAACCCAATTAATGACATGGGCAGAGGACCTGGGTAGACAATTTTCCAAAGATGACATACAGATAGTCAACAGGTTCATGATAAGGTGCCCAACATCACTAATCATCCAGGAAATGCAAATCAAAACCACAAGGAGATAGTACTTCACACCTGTTAGAACAGCTATTATCAAAAAGGCAAGAGATAACATGTGTTTGTGAGGTTGTAGAGGATGCACTGTTGGTGAGAATGTAAACTGGTGCAGCCACTGCAGAAAGCAATTTGGAGGTTCCTCAAAAACTTACACTAGAACTACCATATGATCCAGCTATTCTACTTCCAGATACGTACCCAAAGGCAACAAATATGCTAATTTGAAAAGATATCTGTACTCCCATGTTCACCACGGTATTATCTATAATAAACAAGACATGGAAGCAACCTAAGCATGGAATAAAGAAAATGATGTGTATACAATGGACTACTACTCAGCCTTTAAAAAAAAGAAGAAAATCTTGCCAGGTGCAACAAAACAGATGGACCTTTAGGGCATTACGCTAATTGAAATAAGTCAGTAAAATACTGTATGATCTCACTTAAATGTGGCATCTTAAAAAAAAAAAACTACTCATAGGTACAAAGAACAGAGTGATGTTACAAAAAGCGTGGGCAAAATGAGTAAAGGTGGTCAAAAAGCACAAATTTACAGCTTAAAAAAAAGTCATGGAGATGTAATGTACATCATGGTGACTATAGTTAATGATACTATATTGTGTAATTGAAAATTGCTAAAAGTAATTCTTAAAAGCGATCACAAGGGAAAAAATGTGTAACTACATGTGGCAATGGATATTACCTAGATCTCCTGTGCTGATCATTTCACATGTATACATAGTGACTCATGGTACACCTGAAAGTAATATACGTTGATTATATCTCAATTTTAAAAAACTCAGTGAGAAACCTAACACAATATTCTACAGAATCACATTAAACTCTTGACATTTTTATTAAAATATTTTCTCTAAACTACAAGTCCTTATTATTCATGTTTAAAAAATCAAGTCACAGGAAAAACTGACTTAATTTGGTCTGATTGTGTGAATGCTAGAAAAGAATAAGAAATCAAATAATCTTAGAATTGAATGGATCTGAGAAGTTTTCCTGCTCATCCTCCTCTCAAAGAGCAGAGAGAAAAATCCCTGAATAAATTTAAATAAAGTTTTGGTTCCATGTGGCCATTTTATTTTGCCCTAAAATAGGGACACCTGGGAGGCTCAGTCCGTTAAGTGTCCGTCTTTGGCTCAGGTCACCATCCCAGAGTCCTGGGATCAACTCCCACCATCAGACTCCTTACTCAGTGGAGAGTCTGCTTCTCTCCCTCCCTCTGCCTACTACTCCCCCTGCTTGTGCTTGCTGTCAAATAAATAAAAATCTTTAAAAAAAAAAAAAGGTTAAAAAATGGATATAGGAAACTAGATAACATAGATTGGAGATGTTTTGTTTTTGTTGCTTATTCAGCAACATAGAAGATTTGTTTATCCAAGATATTTGGGTAAGGATTACAAAAATCTTCAAAGTATACATCTTAATATCTAAACCCACAAAGACAATTTTCATAAAGGAAATTAAGGGAGAGAAAGTAAGATCTTTCTTGGAGCAGAGCTTTTTTAAACCTGAGATAGTTCCCCACATTGTTAATTACCTAGTATTCACAGGCTAAGTGTCATTTGATATACAATCGGCTTATTCACTCTAAAGCAACACAAGAGATGGGAGATAAATGTAGGGAAAGAAGGAAATACTTCATGGTTCTGTATGATGAACAATAGGCTTACCTAGAAATTCCAGATTATTCAGAAGTAACAGGAAGGCCTTCTCCTACTGTAAGTCAAAGACATGAACATTTCCCTCAGGGAGCTAACCATACAAAGCTAATGGGCAATATGTGGGGCTTATTATACAGTTCAACCTGATGGCTGAGGCAGACAAAGGGGAGGAGGTGAGGAAGAGATCTCTTTGGCTTGAAAGAGGGAATTTCAGAAAGGTTTCCCCAAGACAGCATTTCCTACATGAGTGTTTCTCATCTATTGGAGACATGTCCTTTGCTACTTCCTTTGGATCAAGCCAGAATGACTCTCTAGCAGGAGAAGGGGAAGGGACATATAGCCATGGTTCTTTTTTTTTTTTTTTTAAAGATTTTATTTATTTATTTGACAGAGAGAGATCACAAGTAGGCAGAGAGGCAGGCAGAGAGAGAGGAGGAAGCAGGCTCCCTGCTGAGCAGAGAGCCCGATGCGGGACTCGATCCCAGGACCCTGAGATCATGACCTGAGCCGAAGGCAGCGGCTTAACCCACTGAGCCACCCAGGCGCCCCATAGCCATGGTTCTTAATGTCAGACTCCAGTTTCATGTTGTAGATTAGTGAATCTAGACCCTTCGCCTTCCACCTCTGCCTTTCATTGTGATGTCAGTGAGTGCTGACCCATCCTATTTGGAGCTGTGAAAGGAGCTTTGCACAGATGGCTAAGTGTTCATTCCAGAGAGCCATGAATAAACTTTCAGCGACCCATTGCCATGCTGTATCCAGTTTCAGAAAATAAAATCAAATATTTTTAAGTCATTATCCCAAAATAATTTTAAAAAAGAAAGGATACAAGTCATAAATATACACTGAAGAAAACACTCAAACACACAAAATTGTAGTTATGTGCAGAGTTCTCCAAAGCTAACTACTAATCATCACAGTTGAATCTTTTTAAAGCCTTTATCAGAAATATTTTTTGACATCAGCTCTGTAAAAGGGGATTGGGGCTAAATTTGAGAAGGAGTAGAATATTAAATTTTGATACTACTGTAGTTTTATAATGAATACCTACTGACTCATATAACCATATACTTAACACAGTTCAGAAATTCACGGCATATTCTCCTCTGCACCCTTGTATCCATCAGAGGCACTATCTAGCCAGTAACTGTGGAACACAGCAAATAACTGTTGAACATGATTGAATTAAAAACAAAAAATATGATGCTTGAGAATCCCAGGACTTTGTTTCTAATCCTGGTTCTGCCACCCATCAGCTGCTAATTTACTCAGCTTCTAGGAGTCTCATTTTTATCCTTGTTAATTGTTGATGATAAGCAAACAATAGAGGGTTATTGGGAGGACTAAATGGAATTAGGTACATGTAAAAGCATTTAATTAACTGTGCAATTCTTGCATAGTTTTTGTACCTTTAGCTGCCTTTAGTACAAAAATTGCTCCCTTCCAACTAACAGGGGGCACCCCTAAGAGGGGGCAAGGTGCCACCTCCAGGAGCAACATTTTTAATGACTAAAACCATGGAACAGCCTGCCTGTAGCCTGCTATCTTTTGAACTCAGGAACAAAAGCCCATCCTCACTTCTAAGGTTAGATCCAACATCTTCTCAAATCTTGAAGCAAGGCTGAAGCACATTAGGGTCCACATCCTCACAAGATGTCTACAATGCCACATTTTCAAAACAAAAACAAAAAAACTAAAAACAAAACAAAACAAAATTCCAACTAAGTAATTTCAAAGGTCTGAAATCATAGTATTCCCAAGTGATAATTCAGCTCCTATTCCTTTATTATCCTCTTTTGCTTTAACTGTCAAGAAGCTCAGAACAAAGTTTTATGCCTGATTTTAAAAAAGAATGCTTAGCCAAAGCTTTTTAACTTTTCCCCTGACTCACTCTTCCTCCCTCTTTCATAAGAATGCTACTGGATTTGCAGCTTTCATTATAGGATCAGAGAGATGGGGAGGCAGGTTATAAACAATGAAGGAATATATCAACGCACTTTCTTTAAACATAAAAAATAACATTGTATCTCAAGGTAGTAGAACTTCAGACCAAACAGTCAGAAAGCCCTTTGCAGACTGCAGACAACAACGGGTTACTTTGTTGAGCATTTACTTCTGAATTGCATCCTACTGTGATCCCCCTCTTGACTTCTTTGCAAGCAGAACTTTTCTTGTCTCTCTAGTTTCAGATTTCACCAGAAATTCAGCAGCTGACTCAGGACTACAAGTGGCCCCATCTGCCAACCGAGAAGGATGAGTTATTTTGGACATAAAATGATGCTGTGAAGAACCAGAATTTCCCAAGGCCTTTCCAGAAAATGGATAGAGACCACAATTCCTCCTACCAGATTTTTACATTCCTCAAAGCCACAGGATAAGCAAGAACATTTATCTTGAGAAGCCTCATTAACAGAAACAGCTTAGGCAATTCTTGATCTTCCTTACAGAGACTTTTAAGTGACTTACAGAAACTGGGAATTCAATAGAGTTGTTGAATAAATAAAATACTATCAAGATCAACAGCAGCAAATAAGATTCACCCATGCTTCACATTTCAGGAGTCTCTTCTGATGACTCCACGACCATATGAAAAGAGAGGGAAGCTTTAAGATGCAGAAATTCTACCCACCAACCACGTCAAGCCAGAGAACAGGCAAAAGGGTTGGTTTCTGTAAATGACTTGTATAGATTAAGTAATTCCCTATTCACATCTTAATTGAGACCTACACTAGGCAAGATATCAACAGGATATGGTAATGAGATAAATAAGAGGAAGTGAATGCAAAAACATCCTTGTGACAACAGATTGTCCCCCCCTTGTGTGTCTCATCTCTCCAACAGAGATGAGAGACCATGACCCAGCCTGGCATGCAAGGCAGGGTTTCACAGGAAAAGGATCCTTCTACAGGCTTGTAAGTCAAGGACAAGTTCTTTATATGAGGCTCAATCACAGAGGGAAAGAGCAGGCATGAAGCTGTTCACATGAACATGTCTGGTCTATATGGGCTTGTTGGCTTAGACAGGCTGAGGAAAAGGGGTGAGACAGCAGATAAAGCTAGTAACCTAGACTGTAAAGGCCTTTGCATAGACTGCCAGATAGCTGAACTTTGTTTTGATTAAGTAAAAATCCAAAGTAGTTCAAGCAAAGGAGTTCCATAATGCAGTTTAAAAAAAAAAAATAATAAGTCTGCAGGCTGAGTTACAGGAGTCCACATTCATAATGCCTGGGCATGCCCTATGTACCAGGCAAGGTACCAAGGGTTCACCATGCATTGTGTTACAACAGGCCGGTCAAGGAGGCACTGTTTTATGGCTATGGAAACATGATTTAGTGAGATGAAATGACTTGTCAGAGATGTCCTGGCTGGTAGGGGCAAGCGGAGACTCAGAACAGGGCCTGATTCTGATGTGTGTGCTCTTAAAACTAGAAGGAAAGGAGATCACAGTCACTGTCCCAGTCCAGCCCAGAGACAAGGGCAAGGAAAGTGGGACTTGTTGAGTGAGCCACAATGAGACAGCCAGGAACTGCAGTTTGTCAGTAAATGGATCTTGAATGCATTCAATGGTATTACAGTGACAAGGATTCTCTTACTTTAAAAAACTGGAAAGAATGCTCCAACTATAAGCCTTAACTTAGAAATGCAAGTCTACAATCAAACGTCATTTTCTATGGCAAACACAGAAATTCTTCCTTCAAGAAGCCTCCTGAACAAATGGTCTTCTAAGTTTGGTATTATGCACTAGAAGAACACCTTTGCATTTCCCAAAAGTAGCATGCATAAAACCACAACATAATTCTACTACATACCCACTAGGATGGCTATAATAATAAAACAAGAACAACAAAAGGAAAATAAGGGCTGGCAAGAATGGGAAGAAATTAGAATGCCTATATACTCATGAGAATATACAGCCACTACGTGAAACATTTGGTCGTTCCTCAAAATGTTAAAAATGGATTATTATCATGTGACCCAGCAATTCCACTTCTGGGTATATACTCAGAAGAACTGAGAGCAGAGATTCAAACAAATGCTTGTAGGCCAATGTTCACTTCGGCATTATTCACGATAGCCAAAAAGGTAGTAACAACCCAAGTATCTGTCAACAGATGAATGGATGAACATAAGGTAGTACATGCATACCATGGAATACTGCTCAGTTATGAGAAGGGATCAAGTTCAGAAACATGCTGCAACACAAATGAACCTTGGAAGAATTCTGCTGAGTGAAACCAGCCAGAGGCAAGGGTGCCTGGGTGGCTCAGTCCATTAAGCATCTGCCTTCACAGCTGAGGTCATGATCCTGGGGTCCTGGAATCGAACCCTACGTTGGGCTCCCTGCTCAGCGGGGAGTCTGCTTCCCCCTCTCCCTCTGCTGCTGCTCCCCATCCCCGCCCCTCCCCGTTGCTTGTGCTCTTTTCCGTGCTCTCAAATAAAATTTTTTTTAAAAAGAAATTAGCTATACACAAAAGGAAAAAACTGTTAGATTCCACTTATGTGAAATAGTTAGAAGGGGCAAAATCATAGACACAGGAAATAATTTACCAGAGGATGGGGAAGAGGGTAAAGTTTTTGCTTAATGGGCTCATAGATAGAGAATAGAATCACTCTTTGGGATAATGAAAAGTTTTCTGAAAATAGTGGGAATGGTTATGCGACATTGTAAAGGCATTTAATGCCATGGAATTGCACTTAAGGATAGTTAAAATGGTAAATTCTATGATATATATATATAGGTAATAAATATATATATATTTTATAATACATATTATAAATATGAATGTATGTATATTATATATATTTATGTGTGTGTATATATATTTATATATTTATTTATATTATACATACATGTTACACATATAAAACCACAAACAATTTACCCCCAAAAGGCTGGGGGCGGGGGGAGGGCGGCGATGTGCAGAGTTATCTTAACTATTGCCAGAGGGAATAAATGCAAACTTCCTTATTATAGATGTAGGTCAAACTGAACTCCCATCCTGGTCAGAATGACAATATATACAAATGAATCTAGAACCAGAGGCCTTCAAACTGTGCTATTCAAAATAATTCAGGGGCTTCCTACCACCTACAGGCTAGTATTTGAATTATTTCACAGAGGATGCAAGGTCTTTCCCAATCTGGTTCCTACTACCTATCCAAGTCTAAGCTCATAGCCTACCTCTCGTTGCTTTCTACCACTTTTATTCTGCAGCTCCATGGCATTCCAAGCTCTCTCTTCCTTTGTTTTCCCATGCTGCTCCATGTGCCTACAAGGGCTCACTCCCCCAACCCACCTTTCATCATCTAGCAAAGGTCTCATCAGTCTCAACAAAGTTCTGTTCCATGAAGCCTCTCTCAGACTTCTGAGGCTCCTTTACCTATGGTCCATTAACTATTGATCCCTCTGCAATGGCAGTTACAATATTCCAATTGCTTATTTGCATGTCTATATTCTAGACTATTATTCTGTTGAACACAGAAATAGGTCATTTCATTGCTCTCTACAGGAAGCTTAACACCATAAATGGTGTGGTTTTTTTTTTTTCCCCCATCAATGGTGTTTTAATAAATGGGCAAGACAGTGAGCCCAGCACTTAGCTGGGGAGTAGACTTGATCTCCCAAACTTTAAGGAGCAGTCGACCAATGGTACTTCTCCAATGTCCTTCAACGGACTCCAAGTTTCAGTATGAATACCATGTATTATGTAAAACAGAACAGAGCCAGAAAAGCTGAAAAGGACTACCCACACCCGTGGGACAGAAATCCACACCATTTGGAACCTGAGGAAATTTTCTGAGAAGTTAACTGAAAATCAATTTATTGAAAATGTGCTTCATGTGAAATTTGTCTATTATAAAGATGCACTCAAGTTGTATTACAACAAAGAGAAACAAAATCTAAAGGTAAAGAAAAATGTTAGTAATTATCTAACACCACTAACCTCAAGTGGGTAATTTGATTACTTTTGTCGCAAAACATTTAGGAGAGGACCTCCCACATTTTATTTGACTAAATAACTCCTTTAAAATCCACCAAATTGGGGCTCCTCTGTGGCTCAGTGTTAAGCGCTTACCTTCGCTCAGGTCATGATCTCAGGGTCCTGGGATGGAGCCCCACATCGGGCTCCCTGCTCAGCAGAGGGCCTGCTTCCCCCTCTTCCTCCTGCTCTGCCTACTTGTGCTCTCTGTCAAATAATTAAGTCAAATCTTTAAAAAATGAACAAATAAATAAAACCCACCAAATTATTTGTTCTACTTCTGAATACATATGATAATTGGGTTCTCTATAGTACTCTACCTAACCAGTGGATATGATATAAATGTAGGGTCTTCCAGTCACTAGAAAGATTGGTTTCTAAAGAAAAAAAAAAATGTTTGCAAACTAATACTATTAAACTCCCCTGAGTTTAATCAGCATGAGTATGTCCTCAGCATTCCAACATTAGGAATAGTACTGTCCTGGGGCTCCTGGGTGGCTCAGTGGGTTAAGCCTCTCTCTTCGGCTCAGGTCATGATCCCAGGGTCCTGGGATTGAGCCCTATATCAGGCTCTCTGCCTATTTGTGATCGCTGTCAAAAAAAAAAAAAAAAAAAAGAAGGAATAGTACGGTCCAGACTTACCTCCTTGTGGCTAGAATGGGGGTTATATGAAGACAGACCTCTTCCCAGGCACCTCCTTCCTTCTACCCCATCCAAGGAACGGTCTGGTTGTTGTACTCCCTAGATTTCCCCTTTCATCATTTAGCTCATTCCAGGCCTATCCAATTTTTATTACCTACAATCCCCATTTCTATCACTATTTCTTTGGGAAAACTCATTCCACTTCCCTAACAGCTAGCTTTAAAGTGAACTTCTGACCACTTGTAAATCAGAGCTTACTTAGAACCCGTGATCTGATCAATCAGGAATCCCCACGGAGGATGTATTTGCTGACTTTCTGCCCCTGCCTCCTCTCACCCTGTGCTACTCTGGTCCTCTTAACAAGACTCTACTCTTCCCAGCATGCTGGGTCCACCACCCGACAGAGAATTCGACACGAATATCAAAATCTTGCCCTTCTGTCTTATTACCAATAAGCTACGATGGAGCCTAAGCCATTGCTTTATTAAGGCAGCCTCAGCCTCTGACCATGCTTGGACATGACTGGCCTTCTTGGTCTTCTCTCCTGGAGGCACCACCGAACGCCTCAGCAGCTCCCTTGCTGGTCTTTGGAGCATTCCAGAAAGGAACAAGCTGGACTCGGCCATGACTGAGTCCCCAGTGGCCCAGCTGGGAAGTTGACCTAAAGGTCATTTCACATTGCATCAGAACCTCAAAGAGGCTTTTCATGTGCTCCTTTCAGAAGGACGTGGCTTGGCTGGTCCTAAGGCTCACATCTGCCCTTCAGCAAGTCCCATTTGTAATTCCTCAGATGCTCCACATCTTTCACACCCGAAGGCTGGACCCTTCAAAAAGGCAAGACGGTGAGGTCTCCAGCAGGACTCAAGCCAGAGGTTTCAACTCTGGCTCCCTGACTTACTCCCACATACCAAAGTGGGATCGCTGTTCATTCCTCTGAGCCTGGGTCCCCAGTTTTCATACCTGCATATAAATCCTTTGTGTTTTAAAAAGTTCGCCAAAAAAACACAAAAACCAAAATGTAACAGTACTACTAAGAAGCAATTCTTACAAACATCAGGGCCAGAAATTCATTTTTACTAGTTACTAAGACTGACTCACAGGCCTGGCCCTCCCATACCCTTGCTCTTCCTACTGGGTGGACTGGATTCTCCCTGCGTCCTTTCCATGTTAACTTAACCCCGTTAGATCTCTGCGGAGCTCTGGAGAACTGGAAAAACAAAACAAAACAAAACCAGAAACAACCAGGAGTGTTCCTCTCAGCAGGGTCCCAGAGGGACTGAAAGCCAAGGTCAGGCCCCCAAAAGCAGTGATGGGGGGTGGGAGGGGGAATGACCGCCTTGACTTAAAAGATTTTAAATTGTCATTCTTGCCAGAATAGGTTCTGTTTATTCTGTGGTTAAATTAAAAAATAGGAAAGGTAACACGATTCTCTCAGGATTGACACAAATAATGATAAGTCAAAGCCTCGCGCATATGCCTCTAAGTCCTTTTGCATTGTGGCTGCTTTGGGCTTCTCCTACCAAGGAAAACACTTTTCACAATCTCCTCGTTTCAAAATGAGAGGTCCTCCTCATGTTAGTCTGTTATTCTTAATTTACTGAATTGTAAGCATAATCTTCTAGGAAACAGCAATTCTGTGAAGCAGAGAGGTTCAGCCTGATCACGGAGGCCTCAGAAACAAGCAGGAGAAAGTCGACACCAATTTATACCACCACCCACCCCCAGAGCCCTAGCCCTCCTGTAATTAAAGTGTCAGATTTATTGACGCTTTTTTTTTTAAAAATAGGACAGCTTTATTGAGATTTAATTCACATGCCGTACAAGTCACCCTTTCAAAGTGGACAGTTTAGCAGTTTTCAGTATGTTCACAAAAACTGCAACTTTGACTACCGTCTACTTTTAAAACCATTTCATCAGCTCAAAGGAAAGAAATGTCATACCTATTAGCAGCCACTTCTCCCCAGCCCCTGGCACCCACTAACCTATGTCCCATCTCTGGGCATGTGCCCATTCTGGCCATTTCATAGAAGTGGAATCCTACAGTATTTGTCCTTTTGTGTCTGGTTCTGATGCTGCTTCTCCCTCTCTCCTTCCCTTGTCTTGTGCACACCTTAGGGATCTCCCCTAGGTCCTCCATTCGGTCCGCTCTCCGCTGGGTGCCTGGGGAACCTCATCCCCTCAGTCCAAAGGCTTGGAATCCTCAGACCTTGATCTCCAGCCTAGATCTCTGCACTGGACTTTTGGACTTCACATCTATAGGCTCCCTGGCATCTCTCTGAATTTCCTATAGAGAATTTAAAGCTAAAAGTGTCATCTCCTGTCATCCCTCAAAGCCGCCTCCTCCAGAGTTGTTCTCACACGTCCCCAGCTCTCAGGACCAGAAACACAGACCTCATCCTAGGAGCCTCCCTCCTTTGCCTTTTTCTCCACATCCAATAATGGCCAAACCCTGCTAATGTTTGCCCAAACCATTCCGGTTTACTTCTACCCTCAGTGCCATTCTCCTCGTCCAGGCCTTGAGTGTTAACCTGGAGCATGAACTAGCTCCAAGTTGGTCTCCCTGCCCTTAGTCCTGGCTCCTTTCAACCTGGTGTTAGACCCACAGAGACTGGCTGAGAAGAGCTCTGCTCAGTCACACTCCCGGGTGTGGGCCCTTCGGGGAGCCTGACACAGCCTGGCCCTACCCAGATTCTTGCCGCACCCCAGTCTCTCCAGGAACCGTGCTCGCTCAGACATCAGCTTTCACGTGTGTCTCCTCCAGTTCGCTAGGATCTTGCTTACAACCAGGCCTTTGTTCTGCACAGAATAAACAACCCCTGAGTGCCTCTTCTCCACCTCCCCAAATCATTTGCCCTTTTTGCCCTCTACTAACCCATCAGGGTGAGTCACCTGGTCATCTTTTCAAGGCAATTCTCCCTAACCAAGCCCTACGCCTGAGAGAAGGTTAGCGGCTCTTCTTTTTTTGTTCCCATAACATCTCATACTGCTGTGATCACAGCACTTTTCATGTAACTCGAATCTTCTGTTTACTTTCTTCTGTCTCTCACTGGACTGTGAGCTCTGATGGCAGGTGCTATTCTGTCATTCACCATGATAGGGTGAGAGGTATTGTCCATGACATTCAACTGATACCCTCAATCTCCAGCACACCTCCTGGCACAATAAGGGTGCTTCGAAATACTCTAGAATGACAGCTTGCCATTTGCAACATACAGGCCATTGGCATGGTGGGATTCTGTTTTACCAATAGTGGACACTGACCCAGAATATTTTTGTTTTTTAATTTCTTCTGTCTGGACACACCTCATCATGGGGCCTGACCAGAAGCAAAGAGATTCCCTTCTTATAAGGTAGGCAAATACTAGGCAGACATCAGTTTAATTTTTAAATTTAATCTTTTTCTTTCTGAACAGAAGGACGGGAACACGCTGTACACATTTAGAGTCCTGATCCCAGCACGCCACCCGTCCCTGACCTCCTTTGTTGAAATGTCTTTGTGTTTTAACTTCCTTACGAGCAAAGTGAGGATGACAAAGCCTACCTTATCCTATGTTGCAAGAACAAATAAGAGATGTGAAGGTACCATGACTCTAAAAAGAACGACCTACAAGAAATCTGCCTTGCTCTTCTATGTCAATAGAAAAATATCATCCCAAAGTAAACACCAATACAAGTACAAGCAGAATGAATTAAGCTCTGCAGGGACATATACACAGGGCCCTGAGCTCGAGACACCCAGATCACCTGCTGAACACCCATCCCCTTAACTCTGGTTCTTCTATCTCTTGGTTTCTCAGATGCAGGCAAGGAGGAAACCCATTACATTTTCTTATTCCAGCCTTGACAGATGAACAACACATCCATTTCTCCTCTTCCATCCTCCATGCTACTCAAATTCTTGAAAACAGGGCAGGAATCCCCAAAGGAGAAAGTGTGATTAGGGTAATACATTAAGGATTGCTGCGGAAAGTCACCTATTGTCTGATAAATTCCTAATTATAGGTTGCTTCTCCATTCTCTTAGAGGCACCATAACAGTCTTTTAGTTTTAATTTTGCTGGTGGAGAGGAAGACTTTCAATCATTTAGGAGGCCAGCTGTGTTGTACTTCAGCTGCGAAATACGAAGGTTCTCAAGTGTGCTTGGCATATATTCTGAGCGAAAACATCGCTGCTTATGCAGGCAAAATGTCCTTGTGTTGCAGATGCCTCATAATGACATGGGGACTTACTACATCTGTAGTCCGCCGACACCAGCTTCTTCACCGATGGGCACACACTGAATCGCTTATTCCTTGTTTCACATCTTGTTGACTGAATGGGCACCAACTCAACTTAGATCCATACCACCCCAGAATTCTAAAATTAAAAGGAGGCTTAGCAATTACCCATTCTCATGCCTAAGTTTTAGAGATCGAGAAAATCAAGCCTGCCAGTTTATTTTCACGTGATCATGTTGTCAGGGAAAGGTACTATTTCCATTAAGTTTGATAGAGTCCTTCACCATCAAGATAGTTTAATTTCCTTACATATTTTCAAACCAAAGTCCGAAGGAAAGCACATCTATTTTTAAAAATGGGGAGTACAGGACCTCAATGTTTATAATGACAGGTAGTGGATTCCAACATCCAGCTGATTGCTTCGTGGCACAGAGCCTACCTCCAGTGGACAATACCAACTTTCCTGCTTGACATGGCTTCCCCACCCAGGCTAAGAAATTTGCTGGCCAGCAGGCACAGGATTGACACATCTGAGATCCCTGTTGCAAGATGAAGAATTTAAAGTCTGCTGGGCCTCTGTTACAAAAAAAGATTAGAAAAGAAAATATGGGCGACCTCAGTTTTTCCACAATGGCTTTTTCAAATTTGACTTCTTTCCTTTACCCTATTGTGGGGTCCGCCCCATGTCTCCTCAGGAACCTGCTCCCACTAATCATCCCCTTGCTCCTATCTCTCTTCTTGTTCTCTATTTGGTCCTACCCTCCTGCCTACCGTCAGCTTGAGCTTCCCTCACAGCGAACCACACACAGCAGAATGGCTATGCCCCATCCCCATGTCCTCCCACCAGAAAGGCTACTCAGCTTTCTGTCTTTTCCTGGGCTTGCAAGCCACTGGAAATAAACTGTCATCTATCCTTGTAGCTGCTGCTTCTTTACCTCCGAATTCAGAGCTTTCTGGCTTCTGTCTTCACTGTGCAAACAGATTGCCCTGATTCCGCCAAGCAACTCAAGTTCCGAAGTCTGTTTTCTATACTGTTCAGACACTTGGTGAATGTGGCACCTTATCTTATCCCTACCCGCAGTGTTTGAAGTTAAGGCCCTTGTGTCTTTGACGATGGCCTTAGGCCTGATTTTCCTGGAGGCTTTGGTCTGTTTCCTGGCAAATTATAATGCTTCCAGAGCTAGTTGTTTTAAAACACAAATCTGACATCACCTTTTGGTTCAAAAACCTTCCATGAAGTATCCGTCTAGGCTGGCTTCCATGGGCCATATCCTGTAGGATAAAGTTCAGTTTCCCCAACTACCTTTCCAGGACTGTCTTTTTGTACTTGCTCCCACCTCTGGCCACACTCAACTATCGCTGGAACCCACTCTGTCCAGCTCTTTCATGTCTTGCTGCCTTCCTTTATGCTTTTCTCGGTACCTGGAATATGCTCTTCCCATTTTCTCCACAAGCTCTATTTTTACTTTTCCTTCAAGGTCTAGTTCAGAAGTCTTCCCCACCCTCTGGCTTGAGGGGCTCATTCCCGCTCTTGCATCTTCTGTACTCCTACAGCATCTGTACTCTCCTCTATTACAGCACTGAACATACTGCACTGTGAGGATTTTTTTTAATAGGAGACTATCTCATCTATCAAATAGCATGGCTCCTCCACTAGGAATTAACAGTTCTCTACTCCAGTTTCAAAGTTCTTTCATGTCCTTTTGGAAATCACACTTGCTATAACATCTCTTTCTAATGCTCATCCTTGGAGAAGGTGACTAAAATATGATGAACTCTTGCCCAAGACATCCATCTTTTGAGAATCCTCTACATCGGCAAGTAGAGGTTTTGGGTAATATAAATGTGTTTTAACCAAGTTTCCTGGGAAATGCAAGCTACCTCATTTTTCTTAAAGGGCATCCCAAGACCCCTCCTAGAAGCACAAATGCCAGAATTCAAGATGTTGAAAGAATGCCTCATTTTTTTTTTTATTTGGAAGAGTCATCCTATATACCAAAAAAAATACCAGCACTGGTATTGAAATATCATCAAGATGATACACTCGTCTTTCAGGCCCAGAGATGGGCAAACCATTCCTATCCTCAAAGGAAAACAGTGATTAAAAAAGATGGAGCAACCCACCTATAGAATCTTCTTTTCTTGAACAGAACCCGATTCTCCTGATCAAGACAACCCCAGCTGCCTTCCTCCAGGAAGACTGGCTTTCCTCCTCTTTTCCCTGACACAAACGCATACAAACTTGGTTTTCTCCATTTAACAAGCAAATCTGTTTGCAAACAGGAAGCTGCCAAAGTGGGAGGGTGTGAAACAGGCAAGGCGGAGGACAGTTCTGGAAATGCATCTGTGGAGTGGGAGCTTGATTTAGCCACACTGCTCAGCTTCAGAGATACTACCAAAGCCATGCATCCCCAGTAGTGCAGGAAAAACCTCGAGCCCCATCCCCTTGAGCCCTGGTGACAAACGCTAGGCCCTGAAGGCTTTCCTCTCCTTTCCCCAAAGGGTGACCTCTGCCAACGAACATGGGCACGTGGTTGGGGTGGCTGCAAAGTGATTCCACTGGTGATGACCAAGTAATCTGATGACAACTCACATACCACCACCTGCTGCCTCTCCCAAAGCCTTAAAGAGATCCAGGGGTTCCACAGTCAGCTTTGTTCCTTTGGAAGAGTGGCATCAAAGACCAGATCCAACCCAACTTGGGAACATACCTCTGGCACTTGGAAGAGGTCACCAGCAAGTCAGTGCCCAGAACAGCCTCGTGGCCTTCCCAACCTCAGCCAAAAAGGCTGTGAGATGGAAAAGCTACATTCCGTCCCCAGAAACTACCAACTCGATCAGCCCATAACTGTCTGAAAGGGAAGGGCATTTGTTTCATGTCAATGATCATATTTAAATCCATTTGCCTAACTGACTATTCTAAGTAACTCAGAAACTAATCACCACGGAGCCCAGTGAATGGCAACAGCAGGTGTAGCTGACACACAGGAAGCATAAATTTGATATTACAGTCACAGTAATAGGAGATTTCTTGACAGACAACTGTGACAAATTCTTTCTTGGGGGTTCATTTGGCCCTCAGAGGTCTTTGTGGAGCTGATTACTACAGAAAACAGGCAAAAGATAGGCCAGACCAGACATCTGCAAAACCTCTGATAGTTTTCTCCCTAATTCTCAATGCTTATTGCCAAGGCAATGGAAAAACCCTCGCCAAACCACCGAAGGGATGAGACCTGCACAGAACAAGATCTTCTAATGAAGACACAGCTGCTCAGAGAACGCAATCCCACGGATGCCCTCATGACTTCATGTATGTGGGCAGTAAGGGAAACAAACTCAAGGTAAAGTCGATGGGATTCGGATTTTGACAGCTGTGCCCAATCAGTACATAACTAGAAAAGAATCACTTTAAAGACAGAGCAGCCCAGGGAATCCCCCTGCTTGTATCATCCTTTCCAAACCCGTCTTTTCTTTTTTACCTTATTTCTTCTCATGTTCCCATGTGGTCACATCAGCTTCTCTATGTACATTTCAATGGAATATACACATTTGTTTGCTTGGATCCTTACAATGACAGACATCTGCTTTCATAATTCTTAAAGGCAGGAAGCACATTTGCCTCCATCACTTATACCTCAAAGATGCCATGGTGATGGCTAAGCATTGTGTAGACACAACAATACATTAAGCTTAGTTTGCTTCTCTCCTAACTTTGCTCAGGGGCTCAGCTGGACAACTCCAGCCCCTGAGAAGCAGACTTTCTAACAGCCTGAGCAGGAAAAACAAGGTCTGGCAGGGGGTGGGGTGGGGTACTGAGAAGTGAGACACCCGCAGGAAGCCAGCCGGTAAGCCAGGGACAGACAGTGGCCATGTCATCCCGCCAGGCCCTCTACCCACTGCCATGCTGTGCGGCACCCACACCCCTCCTCTCCCTCCCAGGCTAAAGGATTCACAGAGGAGAACTTCTGAGAGATATCTGCATCTCAATTCCAACCATCTCTGACCCTTAGATGAAAAAAGGCAGCCGAACGCAGACCACTCATTGCTTTTTGAGTGGCTGGCTTTCTTCACCTGACACGCATTTCCCTTCGAACCTGAGGGATGGCTGGTCTGGAGCCTGAATAATGAGGATGAACTTTAGTGACAAGAAGTTTGCCTCAACTTGTAACAGATCATTTCCAACATTCTGACAATGTAGGGAATAATGAATTTCCACTCTGCAGGGCACCTGCCTGTTCATTTCAATTCATCTCAGAGGATTCCAAACCTGGGAGCATCGATTTTACTGTATATGCTGCCAAAGTGAGCACAAAGCCAGGGAGCATTGAGCCTCTCAAGTCACATGTTCTGAAGAAGCAAAGCATCATGTCCAGGTAAAGGCCCACGAGGAGTCATGATGCCACTGAGTCTGAGAAGCGAGCAGGTCAGGCCCAAATATCTGCGTCATCAGTGACACGATGAGCATTCCCCAGGTGACTGCGTTATATGAGCCTGTCCCTCTTGTATCATTTATCACTGTACATGGAGCCCCAGATCGTGTTTACGCAGGGGGATATAGAATTCTCCCATGTTCAAAGTCAAATGATGGAAATTAAAAAACCACAAGGAAAGAGAATCTCTTAACTTGACCTCACCATTTTGGGGGTTTATACCTACTTTGGACTGTCTCAACTAGCAGGGAAATGATCAGAATCCCAGGATCACTGGCACCTGCTTCTTTCAGCAATCTCTCAGGTTGTAACCCTCCAATCCAAGCTTTTTCAATCAATAAGATAAATTCTTAACTCCCTCCCAGATGTGGGTCTTAATTTAGCGCTTCTTCAGTCATAGCTAAAATTCCAGGAGGGAGAAACTCCTACGGTACTCTCATTTGTCCACTCACCTCTGGTCCAGATGACATAAAAGGATGAGATTCACCCTTTCACATGAAACAGAAACAGAAAAAAAAAAAAAATAGTACAGGGGCGCCTGGGTGGCTCAGTGGGTTAAAGCCTCTGCCTTCTGCTCAGGTCATGATCTCAGGGTCCTGGGATCAAGCCCCGCATTGGGTTCTCTGCTTCACGGGGGGCCTGCTTCCTCCTCTCTCTCTGCCTGCTTTACTGCCTACTTGTGATCTCTATCAAATAAATAAAATCTTTAAAAAAAAATAGTACAAACTATTGTGTATGGATCAAAGGTTTTCAAGACATAGGATATCAGTTAATGAAGGAAGCTGAGTCACACAGCCGGCCTGGCTTTCTGCCTACAGCATGGGGCAGGAAACCAGGGAAGCCTGAGTACAGGAGACAGAGCTGGGAATCTGGGGAAACCAAGGCAGCAGTGTTCACAGGACAGAGTGCCAGGGAGGAGAGGGATGCACGAGGAGGGGATGCTGCCCAGTGTTCTGACCAGGAAGGCCTGTCCCATGTTTCTAAGCAGAATGCAGTTACCTGAGTCACTAGCAATTCTCTCCTAATCAGTGTTAGGAGACAGAAAGGCCATTGGTTAGTAATCAAGAAGTGAGTCACAAGTGCATTATAAAAATGATTTTGGGAAAGCTGAGTGGCTCAATTGTTTAAGTGTCTGCCTTCGGCTCAGGTCAGAATCCTGGGGTCCTGGGATCAAGCCCCCTACCGGGCTCCCTAATCAGTGGGGAGCCTGCTTCTTCCCCTTTCTCTGCTCCTCCCTTCCCAACCTGTGTTTGGTGCGAGCACGCACTCTCTCTCAAATAAATAAAATCTCTAAAAAAAAAAAAAAACAACAACAAACTGTTTAAAGGTGATGCTTAGGGCTTTTTTTTTTTTTTTTTTTTTCCTTTAACTCCCATCTGAATATACATGTGGGGAGTGAATTTTTGTCACATTGGTGAGGAGAAGTCCAGGCATAGATAACTCTGAGTAGATGATTATACATACACATTAAGGATCCATTTTCCAGTCTACAGAAGCAGGAACTGAGGCTCATACCTGAGATACTGAAGTTCATGTTCTACCCAGAGGGCTTGCCAGCTAAAATACAGGATGGTGTTGAGCATCTGGGATATACTTAGAAGTTCCTGAGGAGCGAAGGTCTTTCTCTAGAAGTTAAGCTCCTCTTCTCACTGGACTCCACCATCTCTATTGTACTCACAGTCTCCCGCTGCCGCGGACAAAGGTTTCTTTAGCCAAAATGAAGTTATGGGAGTCCTACCTGACTCCATCAAATGACCCGACATCAAGGTTACTCAACACAGATCTTGGCACCAGATGAAATGTATGTCAGCTCTTTGGTGTCTTCCCAGCTCCTTCAGGGTACAAGCCAAGGTCCCCACGGTGGCCTCTGAGGCCCACGACCATATCTGCGGTTCCTCTGTCACACCCCGCACACACTTTCTGTTCTTCTGCCTCGAATTCTCTTGCAGGCATTTCTAAGGCTCACTCCCTTTTTTCTTCCAGTGAGCTGCCTTCTTTACCACATACGTCACCTATTCTCATTACTCTGTTCCAATTCTCTTTTGACATCTATATATTTACTGGCTTAATTATTTATTATCACTCCCCCTCCTGTCCTAAAATAAATATACAACAGGGCAAGAACTTTGCTTTTTTTCATGGATATAATCTCAGAACCTAGACTCAAACCGGGCATTTATTTGCAAGTCAGTCAACCTCTTGAAGGCATCAATGGTTGTTCTCCAACTGGAGTGCTCTCACCCGACAGCGAGCTTTCAGCTACGTCCAAACTCATTCTTCAGAACTCAGAGCCAGAGACTGTAGCCTAAAGCAGAGAAGGTGGCTACCTCCCCTACATTATTTGAGGATGTGAGGGTCAGGGCTGCTTGACCCCCACATAGAGAACCATTGTCCACTATTTCATGGTGATTTTTTTAATTCCTCTTAATTAACTCTTAAAACCTTATCTTTGGGGAAAAAAAATCTCCAGTGTCCATATTCTTGGGGGGGCAATTAAATCTCATTTGCTCAACACTTTCACTGTCAGGCTGATATGAATAGTTCACATAGAGATTTTATGGAAGTTAGGGGAGGCCAGAGGTAAGGAAAACAGTTGGAGGATTCCTGAGAGGGAGCTGGAACATCCAAAGTTCCCACTGTCTGGCCAAGGGGAGCTAACTTGTCTGTCACCAATGGATCCACTCTTTGAAGTTCATTCCTCCCCTACTACCTACCCAATCAGAAAAGGTAGGAATAAGAAAGCATTTCTTTGGCATCCAATGGGATTACTATTTCCAGGTATCTATTACAAAGCACAGAACATGCTCTGAGTCACTGACATTCTTTCCATTCCAACATCCTACCATCATTGGACCGCCTTTCCAGTCACAGAGGTGAGCAGGCAAATCAGGCTTGATTGCCAGAGTAACACATCCTCCTAGCTCAAGGGTGGATGGGCACTTGGCCTAAGCAAGGCCAATAGGAATTGGTATTCAGAATGTAAATACTAGAGAAGTGAGAGAGACCTTCTTTTCCCTAGGATATATAGGGGTAAGAAGGTTATGGGCCTAGAGTCGATTGTGGGCCTCTTTGCTGCGCAGGAAAGAACCTGCCTAGCTATGCAGCAGAGGACAGCAGAGCCAACCACAGGAGGCAGAGCCCTGATAACATCAGCTAAACCCTCAGATCAGCTGGAACCGAAGCCAATTCCATCAACTGGACTACTTGGTTCCACTACCAAATAAGTATCCCTCTTTGCAAGTTTCTTTGAGCTGGGATTCTGGCACTTGCAACTGAGGGAACATTGTTAATATCCATCATTACGACCTCCAGGCCTTATGCACTTGTCAGTACCAGAGAAGTGTCAGTCTGTTAAAGGAGCTGACCACTATGCTTTCTACCAGAGCACTTATCTATTTGATATTTGATATATACAGGCTAAAATATACCTGCACGACAGACTGATTTCATGTTTCTCCAGATTGGTTCCACCCTATTGATTTCTACAATGAAAACCAAGATAAACCTCCCATGGTCCCAGAATCTTCTCTTTGGTTTACAAACTTAGCCAAATAACTCAGCAAAAAGGCCTAGGGACATCCCTAGAGAGTAGACACAAGACAGTTTATAAGGTTACATCTTACCCAGTTAAACGGAGGCACATACTTAGTGTGTCAGAGCGGTTTAGAGCCTCTGCCTCCGATGCCAGGATTGTGGTCTTAAAGAATGAAAACCAGGGGTGCATGGGTGGCTCAGTGGGTTAAATCCTCTGTCTTTGGCTCAAGTCATGATCCCAGACTCTTGGGATCAAGTCTCCGAGTCAGGCTCTCTGCTCAGTATGGGGCCTGCTTCCTCCTCTCTCTCTGCCTACTTGTGATCTCTGTCAAATAAATAAATAAATAAAAAGAATGAAAACCAGCATTGGCTGCTTACTCAGCTTGCTAAGCTACCTCTGAGCCTAAAAATACCCACCCCCAAGACAAGCAGAGTTGTTGTTTTTTTGTTTTTTGTTTTTGTTTTTTTGGTAAAACATGCAAAAGAAAAACTACCTTTGATTCAGAGAACATTATGTTATGTATTTACAATATATCCATAAACATGGTCTCACTGGGGCTTTTAAAGCAACCTGGAAGTATTAATGTTCTTATCTTCCAGATGAGACAACTGAGGCCTGTGGAAAGGTTGCCACTTGCCCAAAATCAAAGAGCTGTAGTGGCAAACCCAGGACTTAAACTCAGGTCACTTGACTTAAAGATTCATGCTCTTTTCATTCTGCTTCCAAGTCTTCCCAGGATAGAGCTCCTAGGTTACTTAATGTCTATTATCAAGAAACCCCAAAACCAAACCAAACCAAAACAAAATCAACCCCACAGGAAACTAGATTTAAAACAAAGATTCTATAGTACAGATGAAATGTATACACTCCATCTGTGAAGAGCAAAAATTAGTCTATGGCTTTCAAAAATCACTCTAGTCTCAGTCCTGTTTATACATTTACTATGAATTTATAATAAACTTTTAATTATTTTCCATTTGTGTTAAGATTTTTGATATAGTACCTAATGCTTTTTGTTTTTCTGATAATTTGACTTGTACACTTTTAACAGTGATTCAAGCCTAGTAGTTTCTAATTTTGGCAGTTAAAAGTAACAAGCTGTAGGAAGTTGTCATTCTTCTTTAAAATCATAAACAGGTTTCCATTTTCTTGTTATGCTGATTGTGCTAACAGACGATTTCCATGACAGTAGTTGTGCTATGAACAACCAGCTGGCTAAAGGGAATGATGTAGCCCAAGGAACCTGAGCTTTGAGATCAGATACACTCATAGCTTCAGATCACAGCCGCCCCCATCTGTGTGACCTTGGTCAAGTTTCTTAGCAGCTCTAAGGCCCATTTCTTTAATTGGTTAAGAAAGGAATAATATTTATCATTTAGAACTGTTGTGAAGATTAAATGAGCACATGAACATGGAAATGTTTAGTAAGCAAGTTCCTTCCCTTTAAAGATCACCAATAGGTTTCATCATTTATAGTCAACAGAGTACACAAAGAACAGCGCAAGCAATATTCTGATTTTACATCTTGTCATCATTTTTACTAATAAAAGGCGGCACTCCAGATGCACGCTAACCGTTATTTTACAACCACATCACCCCTAAAAAGGAAAGGCAAAAACACTCATGAAAAAAAACAGGAACATGTGGTCTGCTATTATAAGGGAGAAATAGCCATACAAAACAACTGTTTATCTCTGAGTTGACAAGATATCCCATATGCTTTTTGGCAATTGCTTTTATTTTTTACAACTCCTCTAAAATTATGGCTAAGAGTCTTTCTTCTGGCTTTAAGTTTGGAAACCATCCAAGATTTATTTAAAGAAAAAAGTTAATCAAATCCAACAAAAGTTTAAGATATTTTGAAGAAATTAGAGAAAACAACACACTTGATTACGCACAGATAGTGTCCACTTAACTACAAGTTCAGCGTTATGTCATGGATGCACAGAAATATTTGAATCTAATGATCAACTAGGAAGCTGATGGGACACAAAATTGTAACTTTACTTCCCCAAGAAAAAGATTTATTTTATAGTTTCTAAAAGCACACTACTTTAGATCAACGCATCATACAGTGTTCATTGTTCAGAGTTCTGTTGTTACAGAATTATTATTCTACAGTGAAACTTATAATGTGACCTAGAAGAATCTTCAGAGATTTCTTCAAGCCTGTCAACACTGAAAGACTCAGATCTTGACTTTTTATGAATATGTATATACACATATATGCATATACTAATGATGTTTATATTTAACATGTATCAGACATATACATTTACTGGATAAAACGTACTGTTGACACTTACAAAGCATTAATTCATCTCTGATTGTTCAAACCATCTGACACTCACCAATAGTTTAAAAAAAAAAAGAAAAAGAAAAAAACCCAACAAAACAAAGTCAGCATTTCCCAGTGTAGTCTTCAGAGTTAGCTTCATGGCTATAATCATATATCCTAGAATCTAGATTTGCTTATTTTCACAAACCCAAATATTTTATTAAGATACTAGCTCCAAGTTTAAAAAAACAGGAAAGCATTACCGCATATCCATTCAATTGGCTACCTACGCGGTTATGAAATAAATAACAACATCACTAGTTAAGACATGCTAAAAAGCTCTTGCATCGGTTATGGGTTTCAAACCTCTTTATAGAGTCCCGGTGAAGAAACGGAGTCTTTAAGATTCCTCATGTCCCAAAGAGCCGTCCTGGCTTGCCTCTTATTTCTATACAACTCAAGACGGACACAAATCTAAAATCAAACACTGGGGTAAAAGGCCATTAAGTAGTTCTGCCTCTTGTCATTGCTGGTGGACTTGGTCACTCGTGGTGTGGGGGCGGCGGCGGCGGCCAGCACTGCCCACCCAGATCCATGCGCATCTGTGCAGCTGACACATGGTCAGCCTAATTAGTCTCAGCCCTATGGGGCATAGGATTTCATAGCAACAACCGCACCGAGTCTTACCAGGACATGACAAAACACAAACTTGATAGATGAGCAGCGAGTCTCCGGAGTCCTTGAGTAGTGAGTAGTCCCTAGGGGGCCCCTTTCCTAAGGACAGTCCCGACTGGCCGCTCCGCCCGTGCACAGGGTTTATACCAAATAGATCGTCTTCAAAGCTTCAAATCTAGCAAAGCTGTTTAACATGTGAAGTTCAGCCTAGTATTAACAAAAACAGCAGCCTGTCTGTATTTCCAACATAAATCAGGCACTAAAGTAGAGATCTGGATTAAGCCAATGAATAAAGGATATTTACCTAAGGCAGGCTATAAAGCTACGTGACAAGTATGACAAACACCACCGGGCGGGTTAACACTTTCCAGAGAGTTGATGCAACCGGCTTATGAACGCCGCCCATGTACCTTCAATATTTTGGAAATGAAAATCAAATTAGGAACTAAATTCCATTTTCATTTACTAATCATACCATTTCCATGGGGCTATTCATTGCCCTTACTCATCTATAAAATGCAAACGTAAAGTCTGTGTTCCATTAGGATGACACTTGTGAACCAATCAACCACAAAGTATGAATTTATTAGTATCTTCTAATTTCTTTCCTGATATTCTGTATACAAGTATCTGCAACCAGGAAAATTTTCTTGAAAAACATTAAAACTAATTTTTTTTTCTAAAGATTTATTTGACAGACAGCAAGAAAGGGAACACAAGCAGGGGAAGCAGGAGAGGGTAAGCAGGCTTCCCATTGAGCAGGGAGTCCGATGTGGGGCTTGATCCCAGGATCCTGGAATCATGACTGGCATCAAAGGCAGACACTTAATGACTGAACCACCCAGATGTCCTAAAATTCATTTCTATTCCCTTTCCCTGAAATTAGCGTCTCCCTAAATATCTCAGCCATTTCTGTAGAATACTTTTGTAGACATTTTGCTTCTCCATCCACTACTTTATAATAATCATGGGGAAGATTTTGATCTTTATCAGGATATACTTGGGCCTTGAGTTCCATTTTAAAAGGACATTGTTAAAATTAATATTCATTTAGAAAATTTGGGAAACAAAGGATAGAAAAAAAATCACCATATTCCCCCACCCCGAGATAATCATTATTATCATTCTGGTATATATCCTTTAAATTATTTAGACAGATTTGAGAAAGAGGAAGAGAGATCACAATAATTAACTATAAGATACTATCAAATATAAGATCTACTATCCATATAAATTGTCAGCATGAGACACAAATTGTAAAATGTACCCTCATGTCAAAAATGTTAACAATGGGGAGGAGTCAAGATGGCGGAGAAGTAGCAGGCTGAGACTACCTCAGCTAGCAGGAGATCAGCTAGAGAGCTTATCTAAAGATTGCAAACACCTGCAAATCCATCGGCAGATCGAAGAGAAGAAGAACAGCAATTCTAGAAACAGAAAAACAACCACTTTCTGAAAGGTAGGACTGGCGGAGAAGTGAATCCAAAGCGACGGGAAGATAGACCGCGGGGGGAGGGGCCGGCTCCCGGCAAGCGGCGGAGCAGCGGAGCACAAAATCAGGACTTTTAAAAGTCTGCTCTGCTGAGGGACATCGCTCCCGAGGCTGAACCGGGGGGAAGCCCACACGGGGTCGGCGTGACCTCAGGTCCCGTGGGGTCACGGAGGGATCGGGGGGTGTCTGAGTGTCGCGGAGCTTACGGATGTTGGAACGGGAGGGCCGGCTGCAGAGACGGAGCCGACGGTAAGCTCGCAGCTCGGAGTTGCCTTGAACCGGTCGCAGGCTCGGTGAGCTCCCAGCGCGGCCGGATGTTGGGCAGACGCGAATTACTGGGAGCTGTTCGCTGAGGGCGCGCAGGGGAGCGGGGCCCCGGGCTCTCGGCTCCTCCGGGCCGGAGACCAGGAGGCCGCCATTTGTGTTCCCGTCCTCCGGAACTCTACGGAAAGCGCTCAGGGAACAAAAGCTCCTGAAAGCAAAGCCAAGCAGATCACTCAGCCCGGCCCCTGGTAAGGGCGGTGTAATTCCGCCTGGGGCAAAGACACTTGAGAATCACTACAACAGGCCCCTCCCCCAGAAGATCAACAAGAAATCCAGGCAAGACCAAGTTCAACTACCAAGGAGTGCAGTTTCAATAGCAAGGAGAGAGCAGCAGAATTCCAGAGGAGGAGAAAACAAACCACAGAACTCATGGCTTTCTGCCTGTGATTTTTTAGTCTTACAGTTAATTTAATTTTTTTCTTTTTCATTTTTTTTTCACTTCTTCTGCTAAATATTTTTATAACTTTTACCCTTTTCTTTTTTAACGTTTTTTAACTAGATTATCTAATATATATATTTTTTTTCTTTTTTATACTTTTCTTTATTCATTTTCTTTTTTTTAATTCTTTTTTTTCTTTCTTTCTTTTTGAACCTCTTTTTATCCCCAAATCAGAAGAGATCCTAATCTCTTCAATCTTTTTTTTTCTTAATTCTTTTTTAAATTCTTGATTGAATTTTTAATTCAATCTCTTTTTTTTAATTCTTTTTTTATTTTTTTTCTTTCTTTCTTTTTGAACCTCTTTTTATCCCCAAATCAGAAGAGATCCCAATCAGAAGAGATTGGGAGATCCCAATCAAAGGAGATCCCAATCAGAGGAGATCCCTCACCCAATTGTGAGGGAGGAGAAATCCCCCCTCACGATTTGGGATCTCTTCTGATTTGGTTAAAGCATATTTTCCTGGGATTGTTGCCACCCTTTTAGTATTTTACTTGCTCCTTCATATACTCTTAGCTGGACAAAATGACAAGGCGGAAAAATTCACAACAAAAAAAAGAACAAAAGGCAGTACCAAAGGCTAGGGACCTAATCAATACAGACATTGGTAATATGTCAGATCTAGAGTTCAAAATGACAGTTCTCAAGGTTATAGCCGGGCTTGAAAAAGGCATGGAAGATATTAGAGAAACCCTCTCCAGAGATATAAAAAGCCCTTTCTGGAGAAATAAAAGAACTAAAATCCAACCAAGTTGAAATCAAAAAAGCTATTAATGAAGTTCAATCAAAAATGGAGGCTCTCACTGCTAGGATAAATGAGGCAGAAGAAAGAATTAGCGATATAGAAGACCAAATGACAGAGAATAAAGAAGCTGAGCAAAAGAGGGACAAACAGCTACTGGACCATGAGGAGAGAATTCGAGAGATAAGTGACACCATCAGACGAAACAACATTAGAATAATTGGGATTCCAGAAGAAGAAGAAAGAGAGAGGGGAGCAGAAGGTATACTGGAGAGAATTATTGGGGAGAGTTTCCCCAATATGGCAAAGGGAACGAGCATCAAAATTCAGGAGGTTCAGAGAACGCCCCTCAAAATCAATAAGAATAGGCCCACACCCCGTCACCTAATAGTAAAATTTACAAGCCTTAGTGACGAGGAGAAAATCCTGAAAGCAGCCCGGGAAAAGAAGTCTGTAACATACAATGGTAAAAGTATTAGATTGGCAGCTGACTTATCCACAGAGACCTGGCAGGCCAGAAAGAGCTGGCATGACATTTTCAGAGCACTAAATGAGAAAAACATGCAGCCAAGAATACTATATCCAGCTAGGCTATCATTGAAAATAGAAGGAGAGATTAAAAGCTTCCAGGACAAACAAAAACTGAAAGAATTTGCAAACACCAAACCAGCTCTACAGGAAATACTGAAAGGGGTCCTCTAAGCAAAGAGAGAGCCTACAAGTGGTAGATCAGAAAGGAACAGAGACAATATACAGTAACAGTCACCTTACAGGCAATACAATGGCACTAAAATCATATCTCTCAATAGTTACCCTGAATGTTAATGGGCTAAATGCCCCAATCAAAAGACACAGGGTATCAGAATGGATAAAAAAACAAAACCCATCTATATGTTGCCTCCAAGAAACCCATTTTAAACCCGAAGACACCTCCAGACTTAAAGTGAGGGGGTGGAAAAGAATTTACCATGCTAATGGACATCAGAAAAAAGCAGGAGTGGCAATCCTTATATCAGATCACTTAGATTTTAAGCCAAAGACTATAATAAGAGATGAGGAAGGACACTATATCATACTCAAAGGGTCTGTCCAACAAGAAGATCTAACAATTTTAAATATCTATGCCCCCAATGTGGGAGCAGCCAACTATATAAACCAATTAATAACAAAATCAAAGAAACACATCAACAATAATACAATAATAGTAGGGGACTTTAACACTCCCCTCACTGAAATGGACAGATCATCCAAGCAAAAGATCAACAGGGAAATAAAGGCCTTAAATGATACACTGGATGAGATGGACATCACAGATATATTCAGAACATTTCATCCCAAAGCAACAGAATACACATTCTTCTCTAGTGCACATGGAACATTCTCCAGAATAGATCACATCCTCGGTCCTAAATCAGGACTCAACCAGTATCAAAAGATTGGGATCATTCCCTGCATATTTTCAGACCACAATGCTCTGAAGCTAGAACTCAACCACAAGAGGAAGTCTGGAAAGAACACAAATACATGGAGATTAAACAGCATCCTTCTAAAGAATGAATGGGTCAACCGGGAAATTAAAGAAGAATTGAAAAAAATCATGGAAACAAATGATAATGAAAATACAACAGTTCAAAATCTGTGGGACACAACAAAGGCAGTCCTGAGAGGAAAATATATAGCGGTACAAGCTTTTCTCAAGAAACAAGAAAGGTCTCAGGTACACAACCTAACCCTACACCTAAAGGAGCTGGAGAAAGAACAAGAAAGAAACCCCAAGCCCAGCAGGAGAAGAGAAATCATAAAGATCAGAGCAGAAATCAATGAAATAGAAACCAAAAAAACAATAGAACAAATCAACCAAACTAGGAGCTGGTTCTTTGAAAGAATTAATAAAATTGATAAACCCTTGGCCAGACTTATCAAAAAGAAAAGAGAAAGGACCCAAATAAATAAAATCATGAATGAAAGAGGAGAGACCACAACTAACACCAAAGAAATACAAACTATTATAAGAACATACTATGAGCAACTCTACGCCAACAAATTTGACAATCTGGAAGAAATGGATGCATTCCTAGAAACATATAAACTACCAAAATTGAACCAGGAAGAAATAGAAAGCCTGAACAGACCCATAACCAGTAAGGAGATTGAAACAGTCATTAAAAATCTCCAAACAAACAAAAGCCCAGGGCCAGATGGCTTCCCGGGGGAATTCTACCAAACATTTAAAGAAGAACTAATTCCTATTCTCCTGAAACTGTTCCAAAAAATAGAAATGGAAGGAAAACTCCCAAACTCATTTTATGAGGCCAGCATCACCTTGATCCCAAAACCAGACAAGGATCCCATCAAAAAAGAGAGCTATAGACCAATATCCTTGATGAACACAGATGCGAAAATTCTCACCAAAGTACTAGCCAATAGGATTCAACAGTACATTAAAAGGATTATTCACCACGACCAAGTGGGATTTATCCCAGGGCTGCAAGGTTGGTTCAACATCCGCAAATCAGTCAATGTGATACAACACATCAATAAAAGAAAGAACAAGAACCATATGATACTCTCAATAGATGCTGAAAAAGCATTTGACAAAGTACAGCATCCCTTCCTGATCAAAACCTTTCAAAGTGTAGGGATAGAGGGCACATACCTCAATATCATCAAAGCCATCTATGAAAAACCAACTGCAAATATCATTCTCAATGGAGAAAAACTGAAAGCTTTTCCACTAATGTCAGGAACACGGCAGGGATGTCCATTATCACCACTGCTATTCAACATAGTACTAGAAGTCCTAGCCTCAGCAATCAGACAACAAAAGGAAATTAAAGGCATCCAAATCGGCAAAGAAGAAGTCAAATTATCATTCTTCGCAGATGATATGATACTCTATGTGGAAAACCCAAAAGACTCCACTCCAAAACTGCTAAAACTTATACAGGAATTCAGTAAAGTGTCAGGATATAAGATCAATGCACAGAAATCAGTTGCATTTCTCTACACCAACAACAAGACAGAAGAAAGAGAAATTAAGGAGTCAATCCCATTTACAATTGCACCCCAAACCATAAGATACCTAGGAATAAACCTAACCAAAGAGGCTAAGAATCTATACTCAGAAAACTATAAAGTACTCATGAAAGAAATTGAGGAAGACACAAAGAAATGGAAAAATGTTCCATGCTCCTGGATTGGAAGAATAAATATTGTGAAAATGTCTATGCTACCTAAAGCAATCTACACATTTAATGCAATTCCTATCAAAGTACCATCCATCTTTTTCAAAGAAATGGAACAAATAATTTTAAAATTTATATGGAACCAGAAAAGACCTCGAATAGCCAAAGGGATATTGAAAAAGAAAGCCAAAGTTGGTGGCATCACAATTCCAGACTTCAAGCTTTATTACAAAGCTGTCATCAAGACAGCATGGTACTGGCACAAAAACAGACACATAGACCAATGGAACAGAATAGAGAGCCCAGAAATAGACCCTCAACTCTATGGTCAACTAATCTTCGACAAAGTAGGAAAGAATGTCCAATGGAAAAAAGACAGCCTCTTCAATAAATGGTGTTGGGAAAATTGGACAGCCACGTGCAGAAAAATGAAATTGGACCATTTCCTTACACCACACACAAAAATAGATTCAAAATGGATTAAGGACCTCAGTGTGAGAAAGGAATCCATCAAAATCCTTGAGGAGAACACAGGCAGCAACCTCTTCGACCTCAGCCGCAGCAACATCTTCCTAGGAACATCGCCAAAGGCAAGGGAAGCAAGGGCAAAAATGAACTTTTGGGATTTCATCAAAATCAAAAGCTTTTGCACAGCAAAGGAAACAGTTAACAAAACCAAAAGACAGCTGACAGAATGGGAGAAGATATTTGCAAACGACATATCAGATAAAGGACTAGTGTCCAAAATCTATAAAGAACTTAACAAACTCAACACCCAAAGAACAAATAATCCAATCAAGAAATGGGCAGAGGACATGAACAGACGTTTCTGCAAAGAAGACATCCAGATGGCCAACAGACACATGAAAAAGTGCTCCATATCACTCGGCATCAGGGAAATACAAATCAAAACCACAATGAGATATCACCTCACACCAGTCAGAATGGCTAAAATCAACAAGTCAGGAAATGACAGATGCTGGCGAGGATGCGGAGAAAGGGGAACCCTCCTACACTGTTGGTGGGAATGCAAGCTGGTGCAACCCCTCTGGAAAACAGCATGGAGGTTCCTCAAAATGTTGAAAATAGAACTGCCCTATGACCCAGCAATTGCACTACTGGGAATTTACCCTAAAGATACAAACGTAGTGATCCAAAGGGGCACGTGCACCCGAATGTTTATTGCAGCAATGTCCACAATAGCCAAACTATGGAAAGAACCTAGATGTCCATCAACAGATGAATGGATCAAGAAGATGTGGTATATATACACAATGGAATACTATGCAGCCATCAAAAGAAACGAAATCTTGCCATTTGCGACAACATGGATGGAACTAGAGCGTATCATGCTTAGCGAAATAAGTCAAGCGGAGAAAGACAACTATCATATGATCTCCCTGATATGAGGGAGTGGTGATGCAACATGGGGGCCTAAGTGGGTAGGAGAAGAATCCATGAAACAAGATGGGATAGGGAGGGAGACAAACCATAAGTGACTCTTAATCTCATGAAACAAACTGTGGGTTGCTGGGGGGAGGGGGGTTGGGAGAAGGGGGGTAGGGTTATGGACATTGGGGAGGGTATGTGCTTTGGGGTAAATTGGAAGGGGAGATGAACCATGAGAGACTATGGACTCTGAAAAACAATCTGAGGGGTTTGAAGTGGTGGGGGGGTGGGAGGTTGGGGTACCAGGTGGTGGGTATTATAGAGGGCACAGCTTGCATGGAGCACTGGGTGTGGTGAAAAAATAATGAATACTGTTTTTCTGAAAATAAATAAATTGGAAAAAAAAATGTTAACAATGGAAAAGAATTTGTCTTAAAAGAAATAGGACATTGGATGCCTGGGTGGCTCAGTGTGTTAAAGCCTCTGTCTTCGGCTCAGCTCATGATCTCAGGGTCCTGGGATCGAGCCCCGCATCGGGCTCTCTTCTCGGCAGTGAGCCTGCTTCCTCCTCTCTCCCTCTCTGCCTGCTTGTAATCTCTGTCAAATAAATAAAACCTTAAAAAAAAAAAGAAAGAAAAGAAATAGGACAATCTTATTTACCAGTGGCATCATACTAACTCTTCTGTAATTTAGTTATAATATTTATTGTAATTTTATTGTCCTTAATTTTCTGAGTTGAATATTGTGAACAATTTTTCATGTAAAAAAATTATGCTACATGTCCAAAATTCTAGAATTTCCAGGATTTCTACAGCATCATTTTAGTGGCTATACAACATTCAGCTGGTTGATGGACAGAGCAGAATATAATCTTTGAAAGGACTGTTGCAGGATCTTTATCAGATGGCTTAAATTCATGCAATATATTTAGTGTACTTGTAAAGTCAGACACCTGAGACAACCAGAAAGTTACACTCATCCTAACCAAGAATATCATTGCAAAGATAATTCTCTGAATGAACTTTAGAAGTTTAAAGTCCTCTTTAGAGTGTACTTTCCAAAGTGTCCATCAATAGATAAATGAAGTTATATATATGTATATAACATATATAAACATATATACACACATATATATATGTGAGTGTTATACACGCACAAAAATATTTAACCACAAAAAAGAATGAAAACTTGTCATTTGCAACATGATGGATCTTTGAGGGCACTGAGCTAAGAAAACAGAAAAACAAAACAAATCCAGTATAATCTCTCTTATCTGAGCAAACAAACAAAAAAATAGAGAATAGATTGGTATTTGCTAGAGATATGGATGGGTCAGGGGTGAACAGCTGCCCCAACAAGGTAGAACTAGATTTAAAACCTCGTAATAGCTCAGCAACAGACTTGCTAACTGAGATTGTCTAGGGACACACATCTCACACAGTGCAGATAAGAGCATTAATTCATATCTGGCCCAGCGTTGTTAATACGTCTAACGTGTCCTGGTAGCCAGAAAATCTCTCTTAAAGAACCAACAGTTTTTTCAGGGTGACCCGATGATGGTGAGTTTTGAAGGCATGCTGCTGGCCTTGCAAATCATTTATGTAAAATGTCCCTGCCCAGTCTGCCTGCGTTCTAGGAGACTATGATTGACCCAACAGCAGCTCAGAGATCAGAAGGAAGGAAAGGGTAGTAAAAATTCAGCAAGTAAGGTTCATAGAGTATTTTCTCCTTAGGGTCAAAGCTTTAATAGGCTGAATTAGGAGCTGAGGGGAAGAAGGGAAAGTGTGGTAACTTAACAGTACAACTCCTTGGTGGAGGCTAATTCAGGCAGCTTACTATGAAAGCCATTTCCCTTTAAGATTAAGAAAATCAAGCATCCTTACCGGAGCACCTTACAAAATTGTCCCAATCCCTTACCTTGTTGTGTCCAGCTCCCCAGGAAGGAAGGCAATCTCCATGAAGGAAGCTCAGACTGGGGATAGAACTCAGCCCTCCACAGCTGTCACAGACCCCCAGAATTCACTCAGAGGCTTGCCTGCTTTTCCCAGCACCTGAACACAAGGGTGTCAGGTCCAATCAATTACCTTTATCCCTGGGGATGAGTTTCAGAGGAAAAGATGCAAAAGGGCAAGCCATAGGGTGTGTGGAAGGAAGGATTCTACCTCTTTGCCTCGGTGGGAGGTAGGGTTGCTCATGCAATATACTACACAAATCAGGACACTTTTTCTTTCTTCTTTTTTTAAAATAATTTATTTGAGAGAGAGAGAAACCATGCATGTACACACAAGAAGGGGCAAAAGCAGACTCTGCTGAGCAGGGAGCCCAAGGCAGGGCTCGATCCCAGGACCTCAAGATCATGACCTGAACTGCCAAAGGCAGATGCTTAACCCACTGAGCCATGCTGAGCCCCATATGAGATCATTTTCAAGAGTGAAGAGATGAACTATGAATAATTACAAGACAGTAACACAAATCAGATGGGTCCCAGTTTACATATGGTTATCTTAAGTGTTGGGATCTGCATTAATGTCTTGGCATTTCACAGATACAACTCTTGAGTGGAAGAATTCAGACACAAAAGAATATGGACCCAGTTCCATTTGAATAAAATTCAGAAACATGCAAAACTTATCCACAGTGTAGGTTAGAGTTTTCCTTAGGGGATGGCCTAAGAAGGGAAGGGAAGAGGAGGGAAATCAGGGAGACTTTGGGCATTCTAATATTCAGTTTCTCGACCTGGGTGGTATTTGGACTTCAGGATTTCACTGAGCTATACTGTTACTATATGAGCATGTCTCTGTCATACTTCAATTCTAGAAGTTTATATAAAAAGGAAGCCTCATGATTGGATTATGTATGCAGACACATCCTTATACATATCTCTATAGCGACAGCTGTAACCAACGGTAACCACAGATGCAGATTTCTCTCAGGTTTTCTTTAGGATCTGCTGCTAGGTCACTTCTCTCCTTGCCTATGGGGTTGGGAAGAGACAGATAAAGCAAACTGTGGCCCACAAGCAATTCAGGGTACCTACCTTTTGAACACAGGGAAAGAGAGCTTCATTCTGGATCAACTCATTTTTTAAATTGTAATGATGAAATTCTTAACAGCGCTGTACACACTGTCCTTAGACTGACTAACAAGCAAATATGAATGGGGTCACGTAAGTCTCGCCACAGTGTGACTCTTTCTCAGGTAAAGAAAGGGGCTCCAGGTGTAACAGGTTGGTTTTAAGTCGGGGCTCTATACCATGAGGTCTCATGATTCTGGATTTATACCTAATGCTGCGGTTGGGGAACCTCAACCTTCTACCTAGAGAACTAAGTGAAGTCAGCTCCATCTGAGAGGTCTATTCTTAGCATGCTGTGGGCAGGTGACAGTCCTCATGGACACAGGTCACCAGAGATACCCATACCATCATGTGTGAATGAACCCCCCTCTCAAGGCTGGGTCTCACTGTCCTTGGACTGAGGCATGCAAGTCAAGCCTGTACCATCCCCCACACTTTCAGCCTGTGGTCCCTGCCCCACAATGCTCTGTGGTTCCTGCAGCTTCCCAGGGCTCCTAGGAGAGGAAGAAGCAGACTCCCTACGGAGTCTGACGTGGGTCTCCATCCCAGAACCCTGGGATCATGACCTGAGCCAAAGGCAGATGCCTAAATGAGCCACCGAGGTGCCCACACAACTTAAGTTCTTGAGAGTAAAGCTGTAACAGAATTACAAGCTCCTCTCTCTGCCATTACACCAAAGTACAGTAGTATACTTGATATCCACACTATGCATGAATAACAGTTTCTAATAGAAAAAAACCTATCAACTTTGCTTTGGCCACTATTAGATGATCTATACATCTCTAAAGACTTAAAAAGGTACTTCCTCAATAGTTTCTGTGCACACTTTATTTGTCTCAAATTTAAAGCTATTTTTTGAGGTATGTTCTTCTAAACCTACTTTGTTGAAAGTTTTTTTTTTGATGAATGGATATTATACTTTGTCAATTGTTTTCTCTGCTTCTATTGAAATGATCATATGGTTCTTTTCCTTTCTCTTATTGATGTGATGTAACACGTTGACTGATTTGCCAGTACTGAACCACCCTTGCCTCTGTGGAATAAATGCACCGGATCATGGTGAATGATTACAATGTATTATTGGATTCAGTCTGCTAATAATTTTGAGGATTTTTTACATTTATGTTCATCAGAGATACTGACCTGCAGTTCTGTTTCTCTTGTATCTTTATCTGGTCTTGGTATCAGGGAAATGTGGGCTTCGTAGAATGAATTTGGAAGCTTTCCTTCCTCTTTTTTTGGGAGGGGGGATGGTTTGAGAAAAGGTATTAACTCTTCTTTAAAGGTTTGGTAGACTTTACCTGTGAAGCCATCTGGTCTTGAAATTTACTTGTTGAAATTTTTTGATTACTGATTCAATTTCTTTGCTACTTAAAGTTACTTCATTCAGTCTTATCTTTTAGAGGCTCATTCTTTTAAAAGCCTTAAGTTGAATATTTTATCTTGAAGGGACACTAGAGAATGAACTGGAATAATTATATAGATACCATATTTGATATGCCAGGCAGGCTCTTTATATATCACTAAAGTCAAATATATTATGTTCCCTTCCCTGGACAGAGAAGCTCCAATTTCTCTTGCCCTATTATTCCTCACCCTATTATAGTAGTATTAATAAAATATATCAGGCTTAGTTTCTTGACCAAGGAAATAAAGAGGTTGGTTTGTGTTTTTGGCCACATAAGCATTACTCTTCTGGGTTTCAGAGTCTATAAAAGGGGACTAAAGGAGGAAGATGCCTCTTTAACTGTTATTTCCTGTGAAATGAGTTATCTATTGTTGAAAGGCAAAAACCTCCCTAGGACTCTAGATCAGGTCATCTGTGATCTCACTGATAACACTGAGACACCATATTGGGGCTAGATCCCACATACATGCTCATGTATGGAACTGGGGGGCAGGGATGGGCAGAGGTGGGGGTTGGGGACTAGAAATAGCCAAAGGTATTGAGAGAAGTGACTTCTGACAGATCAGAAATGGCAGCCCAGACCCTATGCGACACGCCAAAATTTACATCTGTCTCAGCGTTTTAAAAATCTGAGTTTGTGGTCAACAAATATCAAATCACAAGATTTCATATAATATTCTGTATTTACAGTCTCTCTTGAAATGCTTTGGTCTTGAGTGCCTTTCAGCAACAACGGTTTGGAGCAGAGTAGCAGGGGTTCCCCACAAGTGGGGCACCTGTCCTCCAGTTTACTATGGTTCCCAGCACACCCAGTATCTCTTACACTGGACTTTGTCCCTCCTGTGTCATCCTGGCTGCATGACCTCTGACCTCGAGGAAGAAGAGTTGAGGGGTTGAGTTGCAGAGCTTGTGATCAAGTCCCACCACTATACTGAAGGGCAGGTGAAATGGCTCTCAGGTTTACAGAAGGCGGAGGAAGGTCCCAGAGGTGAAAAGCACACCTGTCCCCCATGGAGCAGGAATCGAACATGCCACTCAAGGTGCCAGCCACAGAAACAGAAGGAGCTGGACAGTGCTCTACTCCCCAGCCATCTGGCTGACTCTTTTCTGACTTTTAATCTGACTGAGGGCAATCCCAAAAAGGGCCCGTGCAGGGCACTCTGAGGTATGTGTGCTGCTCTAGGCCAGAGTAAGTCCAGTTTTCAGAATTACTCAGGTAATTCTGAAAATTAGGTCACAAAGGACTTGGAGAGCACTTTAGACCACCCCGGCATCCCCTCCAGGTCCGTGGAAAGTCACACATTCTCAGTGTTTGCGTCCCTGCAGGACAACACAAGGGGACAGAGATCCGTTTCATTCCCTCAGGCCAGACATCCACAGGGGACAGGCCCAGTGGGACAGTTAAGAACTCAATTTCAAAGGCCAGCGGGCCTCCAAGATAAACCACCCAGCTAACCAGAGGAGATGCAGCAGGCAGGACCCTTGGAGTGAACCACATCCACGCTGGGCACTGCCCAGAGTTGCCAGATTGGATTTCTAGGATCTCTGACCAACACAGGCTCCAGCTCAGAGGAAGGATTTAGCAGAGCTCTTGCCTATGTCACTGGCAGCCCGTCAGCCACTGAGCCTGGCCTGGATTCTAGTGCCAGCTCAAATGTCCTGCCCATCTCTCTGGGTTTGCCTGTCAGTCACCAAGAGCCTGGCCCGACATTCAGAAATGGCCACAGTCGAACTACCCCGGTGCATTGCATTATACAGTGTTGCTGGAGATAAAAATGGAAGTCATCCATGGCGCTTTTAAGATTCTCTTTTAAAGAAACTATCACAAACCTACACCTGAGAAAGAAGTAAAAATATCTCTGCAGAACTTCCTTCCCGTAATCCCTCCACTGCTTGAGATATCCACTCCAGCCTGATCCTCGTGCCTCAGGGGTAGGAAAGATCACACCTTGATGTGGGCACCACTATGAAGGTAAAAGCTAGTTTCTCATAATCAGAATTTACAAGCCAGCTGCCTTATGCATTTGAGAAAAATTTCTTGTTTCTTTCCTCTAAAAAGTACCTTGATACCACAATCCTTGGAGTACACACATTTTCTAGTCCAGTGGTTCTCAAACTCTGGGGAGCTTGCAAAATCTCAATGCCAAAGTGCACCCTGTACCAGACAATTTTTACCAGACCTTCTGAGACCCAGACAACAGAATTTTTAAAAATTCTGCATGACTAGTGGCTTACTATACACCAGTCTGAGTCTCCCTCCCTTTCAAATTCAAAATTTGTTTCCATTAATCTTTCAGAATTGGCTTTCAAAACCAATTTCCCGCCCTCTTGTTTTTGCCCTAACTGGGGGCTACATTATTTGGAAATTAGCTTGACTTGCAAAACAAAACAAAACAACAACAACAACAACAACATCCCAGCATCGGCACATCTTTGGTTGGTGGAAGCCCCAGAGATTCAAAGATGAGCTTTTCTATACAGCATCATTTCAGAATCAAATTAGTTTGTGGCATCTGCCAAGGATCTCATGCAATGAAGAAAAGAATTCTTCCACTGAAATCACATTCACTTCACAGGATAACACCCCAAAGAGACACTACGGAGAAAATCAGCTCAGCAGCCAAAGTGACAACATGTGACTCAACACGATGGAAAAAAAACCAAAATATCTCCCATTCCCCACCAGGCCCCCAGGCCTAAAAACAAAAGATCTGTAATCTGGGCCTCCTAAACTGCGTGACAATTTGGAAGGTAAAATAAAAGGTTTTCTTCTTTCTCTCACCACCGGACCCAGATATCCACAGGGTCTGACATGCTGATGCCCCCATGTCTTTTCTGGGCTCTGTGGAAAAATCGTAAGCAATGTTGACCACAGCGAAACATCTGTGCATCCTGTAATTCCTTCATCCTTGCCCACCATCTTGGCCCGTCGGTAGGTGGCCGCCATGCTCACACTAATGCCGACTCTGCTCTGGGAAGGAGATGCTGATGCGCGGTATTAAACGTGTGGCCTTTCATAGTCCCCAATGTGGAAAATGAGGATAAAAACACTTCACTTAGTTTCCCAAGTCACAGGCAAGTGGAGGGGTACCCTGTGCCCTAGGAAGGAGCACAAAGGCACAGCTTACGGAACCAGATTAGAGTCTGCCCCTGCCATTTAGGAGCTGGCTGATCTTGGGGAAACTGCTTTGTTTCTTTGGGTCTCAGTTTCCCCTTCTGAAAAGGACACTGCCACCACGGTCATCTGGGAGATACTACAGTGAACACCCAGCGTTATGTCCAGCCCACAGTCCTGGCCCGGTAGCTGCTTGTTCTCCCGCCTGGGACAGACCAGGAAACACAACAGGAAAAGCCATGTGGTGTGAGGTCCAAGGATCCAAGAGTGGGACTTTGCCTGGTTTGGAATTCAAGCTTATCATCCTGCACCAGTGTCCAACAGAGGTCCTGAGAAGGACCAAACTGAAAATGTAGGATTCCTAAATGACGTAATGGGGAATTCCTAATTCTGAGTCCTACCGACCAGTCACTCTGTTGTTCAATATCTCATCCTGTCCCTCAGTGGGTTTGAATAGGCGCCTTATTATGTTCCCAGCATATGTAACCGCTTCCCTCCCTATAAGCAACAAACCTCTCCTAGTGATTCTGTGTTTTAATATGTGCTTCCTTCTTCCCAAAGATGGGTTTAAGAATGCTGCCATTTGGACGTGTGTTACGCAGGCTTTCATCCTGGTTCCCATGGTCTTTAGAGCAATGTTGCCACAGAAAATGAAACTACCCACACCAGGTCAGTGGGTATGGAAAAAGTTCTTGCCATGTTACGCTGCTGAAAACAAGTAATGATGACACAATATTCCAGTTTTCTTTCATTTCTAGAGTGTTTCAGTTTCTGGTTTAAGTCAAGTTGGCTATTAGAGTCCACCTGTTACTATCCAGCTAGCAGAATCACTTCTTGAAAACACCTAAGCAATGACAAAACCACACCCTCCAAGACCAATTGCGTCAACATCCCCCTCTCGAAGGAGCTGACTCCCGGTGACAGAGGTGAGAGGTGGTACCAGCCACTCACACAGCCCTTCCAGAAACCTGTTTCCAGTTTACAGCTCCAGGCATCAGGAGTTTTCCTACTACCACATCTATGTACCATGCAATTCACGGCTCTTGCACAGTACTAAAACATGCTTGAGTAAGAAGAGCTGCATAAATGTGCATTTATTTTTTTCCTCTTATTTGCAACATATGACTTGAGTATAAATTCTCATTGCTTCCCTTTCATCCAGTGGGGTTTCTGACAATAGCAGACGCTGCTGGTGGCCCACTCATAGCCTCGCAACAACATTCCAGTAGAAGCTGAGGTCTTGCTACAGCAAACATTTTCTACTCTTTGCCTAAGAAGCACCTCTAGCCAGAGGACCCCGCTAGGACCTTAAGTAGAAAAAACTGGAAGAGTCAGGGAGTAGCCTTCAAACAAGACAAGGGAATTTAGTGAATAAATATCCAATTCCTCACCTCTCAGAACAACTCCTGAGTCCTACCCAAGGCCCTAAGAAGGATGGAGTCCCAGGCGCCCACAGGGGCAACCTACTATTCGCCCTTCCTGGATTAACTTCCTTGACATCTCTGGTTTCCCCTCCCTGCTACCGACACTTTTGGGGATCACCTTCCAAAGAAAGGACTTGCACTCCAACCTTATCTCAAGATAGGCTCATGGGTCAGTCCACCCTAAGACAATGACACATGCAGGGAGACCAAAAATGTTCCCTATAGCAACCGGATGGAGTGTCTTCATTCCTTTATTCAATAGGAAGGTGGTTTTGGCTTTGCTTTTGGTTTGTTTGAGCCTGGCCCCAAGCTAGGTTCTAGAGCTTCAACAATTAACAGGGAAGACACTATCCTTTTCTCATTAAATTTACTGTCTAACAGAGGAGACAGACACCAAACAAGCTAGATTTTAATTGAGGGAAGCTATGAGGACAAAGTACAGAACACAGCCAGAGCGTAGAATGAGACCTATCTATGTCTGCAAGAAGAGCTCCCTTAGGAAGCAGCTTTTAGCCAAAGGCTAGAGTGTGGGTAGGAGCAAAGCAAGGTAAAGAGTGGGTGGAACAGTGTCCCAGGCAGAGGCCAGGACACTTATAAAAAGCCTTGAGGTTTAAAGAAATAGCTCTGCGGAGAGAAAACAGATGTGGCTGCAGCAAAATCCAGAGGCCTCATACCCTCTTCCAACCCCTTGTAACTCCACCGAATGGACCAAGGACCCCAAGGAATGGAAAGGACCATTTAATTTCACTTGGGAGTTAAAGTTTTTCTTTTAACTCCACACACTATTACTTAACTCCTCTAACAAATGACAAATTCTACCTGCTTGGTGCAGCCCTCAGAAATTTGGTTACTTTTTTTTCTTCTAAGATTTTGTCAGAAAGGGTGTGTGCACACACATGCAAGCCGGCAGAGAGAAAAACAGGCTCTCCCCTGGGCAAGGACTGGAGGCAGGATTCGATCCCAGGACCCTGGGATCATGACCTGAGCCGAAGGTAGATGTTCACCTAACTGAGCTACACAGGCATCCCCAAAATTTGGTTACTTTTAAACTGCACCTATAACTAGGAAATCTCCACACTGTTCATAAGTCAAAGTAGTTGGCTACACAAGAAGTGAACTCTTGGTGGAGGTGTAATTGGTTCAGAAGAGTTCACGTCTAGAACTTTCTTAGAGGAGCTCGGTGTGAGAACGGCTCAGAAATTTTTCATCTTGTGGTGGGGAAGAGACACAGGTGGTTAAGGAGGGTTGAGAGAAAAGGGGCATGATTAATCTATTTCCTACTGTTTCGTGGGTCCCAAACCCTCCCCAACCCCTCGCCACTAATACTGGGAGACTCACTAGAAGGATGTGTGGGACTCTGAGTAAAACATACAGTTGTACTCTGGTCCAGGATTTAATCTAGCCACATAGTAAAAATACACAATTGGATCATAAAGGAAAAAGATGCAGGCAGAAAAATCAATGCCAGGCTTCTTCACCCTCTCCCTCTTCTGAGGGGATACACACAAGCATGCTCCTTTCTCCAACAACGAACAATGTAACGAGTAACTTTGCTTCCCAGGGACCCCAATAGGGATTCAGGACCCAAGGGTTTTACAGGAGTAGGTCACACGGGCACCCTCTTCTAGTGTCTACCACTATTCTACATTCCCAGAAGCAAGCATGTGCTCGGTACAATCATACTGTCTAGGCAAACAACTTAGGACCACCCTTATCTCTCAGAGAATGGAATAAGTCCAAATTCCAAATGCCATCCATGGGCCAGGCTTGCAATTCTTCTAAAGAAGTCTGAAGGTCTGTTATTTCATTCTTTTCTCAATACCTACCACCCCCACTGGAAATGAGAAGTTGTGAAGATGAACAGACTAAATTTTATTTTCACTATCATAAGATCAACAGATAAAGATAAGCAACTTAGTAGGGAGTTTTACGGGAATTCTCTTCTGCAGAACCTTGGTCCCTTGAATGGTTCGAGAACTCAGTGTTGAGCAGCTCAGATAAACCTAGGGCACCCCCCAATTATGCAGGTACTGAAGCCAGTCCTGGCCCAGCCAGAAAACAAGTCCACCAAAAAACTTCTTTTCTGAGAGTCCAACAGACAATACAAAGAGGCTATATTTAATGATGGTTTTCTTTGGAAAAGCACATTAGAAACCGAGATTACATCTTTGGTCTCCTAACAGTGAGCTTCTGCTTGGAATAAAAGTACAGATTTCCAGCAAAAAAGCCAATTCATCCAGTGACATAAAATCCATTTACCACAAACAAACTGTGTTTTCAGCAATTTACATATCTGAAATGAGAGAAATTGGAAACTGATCAGCAAACCCTAAATAAAGGGCCCGCTTCATTGTAACTCTTTTATAGCCAAAGTGACCTTTCTCAGTGCCACGGCAGCATATTTATAGGATGCTGTTTTCTCTTGTAATTCACTGTCACATTACATTTTCATAAATATTCCTGAAAGGTAAAATAGCTGCATAAAATGATAACCTATAAATACCAAACCATATCCTTGAAAAAGCAATGTAAATACACTAAATAAAATTTTACAGAGAATCATTCAGTTTCACACAAAACACCTATTTTACCTGCATATCACCTTCTAGACTGTATATTTTATGAAATTATAATCATATTGCATATCTATTTTAATGGGTTTCCAAAAAATGACAAGTATTTTCCATGTTTCTTTATAGATGTCATTATTTCATTCAATTATTTGCTATTCTAGGATAGCTTTAATATTTCTTCTAAAAATTATTAAAATTTTTATTTTTTAAAGATTTTATTTCCTTATTTGAGAGACAGAATGAACAAGGGAGCATAAGCAGGAGGAGGGACAGAGGAAGTAGTGACTCCCTACTGAGCAGAAAGCCCAATAGAGAGGAGAAGGGAATTTGGGTAAATTGGAAGGGGAGGTGAACCATGAGAGACTATGGACTCTGAAAAACAATCTGAGGGGTTTGAAGTGGGGGGGGGTGGGAGGTTGGTTATAGAGGGCACGGCTTGCATGGAGCACTGGGTGTGGTGAAAAAATAATGAATAATGTTTTTCTGAAAATAAATAAATTGGGAAAAAAAAAAAAAGAAAGCCCAATGTGGGGTTCCATCCCAGGACCCTGAGATCATTACCTAAGCCGAAGGCAGATGCTTAAACTGAGCCACCCAGGCACCCCTAAGAATTATTAATTTTAAACATGGTCTATGCACATTGTTTAAAATCAAATAGTCAAGCAATTACAACGAAATGTTACAGCCCCCATCCTACCATATCGCAGCTATTTTTATTCCCCAGTACCACCCACTTTTATTTAAATGTTCCTGTTTTAAATTTTTCCACTAATTATCTCCATTTCACTAAATAACACATATTGTTCTCATTTTATTTTGGATATTGCCTATTTAGATTGAAAACAAATATTTTATTCACCTATTTGAGAGCGAGCAAAAGTCGGGGGGAGGGGTGTTGACCGGCAGAGGGAGGGATAGCGAGAGAGGGACAAGAAGAGCAGGGAGCCCAATGTGGGACTTGATCCCAGAACCCTGGGATCATGACCTGAGCTGAAGGCAGATCTTCCCAACTGAGCCACCCAGGCGCCCCAAGTATTTTAAAGCCTTGATTCTTTTCTCTAAATAGATACCTTACTTGTCTCTCCATTTCTTGTCCATCTACTAGAGATAATACTTGCTTAATTTCCTACTCTGAGAGGAGGAATAGTCCCTTTATCCTCCCCTTCACTTCTCCCCAACTTCTGATTCTGAACTTCTGCTCAGACCTTTTACATGAGGTTCTGTACCCAGGACTGTCCTCTATGCTTTCTCTATCATTTAATTCTAAAAGTTAAAACCAATAAATGTAGGTAATGATGCCTCCATAAATATTGCTCACTCTTACAGCCAAATGATACAGTGTGATTACATTTCTGTTCTGTATGGCTATTTTTCTAGTTGCCTTTGTTTTCTCTCTTGCAGTGTTTTCCTAGGTCACATTCTCTTATTGTCTAAAGAATCTAAAGGAGTGATGTGTCTGTGGAATTTCTTTCCCTGAACCGTCCCTACTCGGATACCTCCTTCCGAAAGCAGTATTTTCTCCTGCTCCACTAATGACTAATTGCTACCAGTCAGTACAGCCTAGCGGTAGTCCTGAAAGTCTTCTGTAGTACACTCTTGGGTTGAAATTATTTCCAAGACTCTACATTTTCCTTCCTCTTAGAACATATCTGAAAAGATCTGCATTCTACATTTATACTTGCCTGATAGTTTTTCTGAGCAGAGAAATCTAAATTGAAAGTAATTTGTACTCAAAACCTTGAGATTTTACTCAAAGCACTACATCCCTTGTTGCTAGGATCCCTGTTCCGTTGTGGGCGGCCAGCTCTGTTTGTTGTTTTCTTTCTTAAGAGGCCCATAAAAACTTCCCTCTGTTTCAGGTATTCAAAATTCTCAGAAACCATGGATTTTCTCCACAGATCATGTTTTATTCATTTGTGCTGGACATCTGGTGACTCCTTTTATTCAGGCCCCCAATTTTAGGAAATTTTCTTAAAATATTTGATCATTTTCTCCTCTTTTCTCTGTTCTAATTCTCCCGGACTTATCCTTAAGGACTTATCTTTCTCTCCTATTTTCCATCACTGTATTGGTTTATTCAGCTTCATAAGAAATCACCTTAACATGATCTTTAATGCTTTCAGTATTTTTTCCTTAATTCAAGTTATTTTAAATGTTTTGTGGTTTTGTTTCTGGAGCATCTTTTTTTATGGATATGGTATCCATTGACATGGTTCTGAGAATAATTAGAAACAAACAAAAAACACACCTGCTCTCTTGTTCTTTGACTTATTCTCTCTCTCTCTCTCTCTCTCTCTCTTTTTTTTTTTTTTGTATGGACATTTCCCCCTGTCTCTTCATTTTCTTCCCCCAGACTTTCTTCAAGTATCTGGCTATTCTTGCTTACCCATGTAAGAATTAAGCAATAAAAAGCTCAGTCACTGCGTATCTTTCAGGATGGTTACTACCAACAGACAAATAGAAAATGACAAATATTGGCAAAAATATGGAGACACTGAAATGTTTGTGAATTATTGGTGGGAATGTAAAAAGGTGCAGCTGCCATGAAAAATGGCTTATGAGTCCTCAAAAACAAGACTTATCTTATGGTCTGACTATTCCACTTCTGAATATGTACCCCAAAGAACCACAAGGAGGGTCTGGAAGAGTTGTCTGTACTTGCATGTTCACAGCACAATAGACAAAAGGTAGAAGAAACCTAAGTGTCCATCACTGGATGAATGGATAAACAAAATGTGGTGTGTGTATTGCATATATTGTATATGTGTATTATATTTATTGTATATATTATATGTATATATAGGATATATGTATATATATGTATAGACAATAGATTATTCAGTCTTCAAGGAAAATTGACACATGCTACAACATTAATGAATCTTGATGCAATACACAAGTGAAATAAGCCAGTCCCAAAAACATACACTGTAGGATTCCACTATATAAGGTAAGTAGAAAAGTCAAATTCATAGAAACAAAGTTGAATGTTGGCTCCCAGAGGCTGAAGGGAGGAGGAAAGGAGGATTGTTGTTTAATGGGCAGAGGGTTTCAGTTGTGCCTGATGGAAACTTTCTGGATATGGTTGCACAACTCCGGGAATATGCCTAATTATATTGAAATATACTTTTTAAAATGGTTATGAGCATTTGAAAAACAAACACAGGGGAACTGCAGCAGAAGCACAGGGATCCCACCTAGCCCCTCGCCTTTCCAGTAATTAGCATCTCAGCCCATGCTGGTAGGACCCTAGTTGGACCATGGCATGACAATATTATCCATTTGGCATATGACATATTAGTATCGTGCATTCATAGAAACCTTTCTCTCCAAGAGAATGGGATTCCTGACACTTTACAAGGTGTTCTGTAGTTGGAAATGGTTCTAATTATGAGATAAGGGAGCCATCAAGGAATGAAAGTCCAAGAAGTTACAGTAACTGCTCAAAACGTAAGTGTTCAGATTCTTCATTCATACCTTCTTCTATAAAGATACAGAGCACCAAAACGGGGGGGGGGGAGGTGCTGGTATAGCAAGTTTCAGTCTGTATGAATAAAATGAAATGCTATCAATTTAGAAAAATTAACATAGAAGGTAAAAAGAATCTTCTAAGGATTTTAGTCTTAAATCCATAAATTCTCTTTTCCTGGAGAAAAGGTTTTGTTTTACAAAAGTAGATAATCATAGAGATGAGAAAACATGGAGTTATTTGGTGTCACTTTTTTTTTTTTTAATTAGAGGTGGGGAGGGGTGTGGGAGAGGGAGAGAATCATAAGCAGGCTCCAGGCCCAGCATGGAGCCCAATGCGGGGCTCAATCTCACAACCCCTGAGATCATGACCTGAGCCAAAACCAAGAGCTGGTTGCTTAACCAACTGAGCCACTCAGGTGCCCCATCATCACATTTCTTGACAATTCTTGATCTAAAGGCAAGTTATTCCTTTTGTTTTTGAATGTAGGAAGAAAGGTCGGCATTTTTTTACCTTCAAGATCTCCTTACTGAACACACAAAAGTAGTAGTAGGGCAGCTACAAAATGACTTGGATCCTAATATTCAATATTCACCTAAAAATAATCAGCCAAGCTTACGTATGGTGGCATTTACAGGGATTAAAAAAGAATGTTTCCATTGTCACTACTATTAGCAAAGGGAACATAATCCTTCATCTTCTACAAGGTAACAACAACAACAAAAAATACTACCATTGAACACAAAGGAATAGCGACACCTGGCTCGAAGTCAAGTCTGCCAAGAGGCCCAGAAGTAATCAATAAATGCTTATTAACTAATCATGTAGTATCCCACTTCTGTGAGTAAAATGGCAAGTGTTATACAGATCCAGAAAATAAACAACCTTTAATACAGAGGAAAAGGAAGGAAAATAAGGGAATAGCTGAGCAACTAGTTTTATACAGATTTCCCAGGAAACAGTGTTGCTTTCTCCTTTCTATCCCTGTGGAGACCATCTAAGGATGGAGAAGAAAAACCATCAAGGCTAATGTATTGCAGTCACATTTTACTATTCCTTCTGTAGTTCCCCTTATCCTTTAAATGCTTACTGGAAATTTAAACACACACTACCCCCAGCCAACCCCCAGAAAATCATTAGTGAAAATGACAAATGCAAAGTTCTTAATTTGTGTCCAGAAAACTGAATTTACAATCAGATGATCAAAGAAATTATTCACATATTTAAGGCCAAACCCATCCTGATACCCATGGCCTGCATTATTTAGTATAATGATGGCCCTTTCCCTCACTTTATCCTTTCAAGTGTCTAGGAAGGCAAGTGATCTGGGTTGGTGGGCTCTCTGAAGGTTTAAAAAAGGAATATGAGCAGCCAAGCCATCATTCTTTAGTTTGGATCTAAAAATTGTACCTCACACTCTTACAAAGTCAAGATTGTCAAGGGAGACCCAGACTTAAGACCTAGGACATGGAACTTCTCCATCAAACAGGGTCACAGTGCAAAAGTGGCTTTGGTTTTCTGCTCATGCAGTTACGTATCTAGAGGCTTACGTAGATACATATATTTTGAAAGGCAAGACTTAGACACGGTAGACTCCAGGAAAATGCTGCCTGTTAACCCAAGTGATTGGGTGTGAATTCCAGTGGGAAATCTTTAGAAGACACCAGCAAGGACCAGCAGTCCTCCTGGTCAAAGGACACTAGCTGCCTAACAGAGGTACCTAGAATGGGATCTATCCCAATTGTGACCAATCTTGAAATGCATCCATTGGGGGGCGAGGGATCCTCTTGCTAAATCTCCCCTTTAGTGGCAGTTAACACCAGATAACCATTCCTATAGTACACATCTGGCAGCCTGCCTCCTCCTCCCTGCTCTTCATATCCATGTCCTAGAGTCTCTGACATGCTCATTTCACTTTTCCCCCTCACTTGATCTGACCCCATTCCTGCATCTCTGTCACTTCTCCCTGGGATTCCTGCAATATTTAACAAACCACACTTGATCTCCCTTCCTCCATCAGGTCTTTCTTCCATGTCCTTTTCCCACTATGGTCCTGGTCCTATGATATTTTTTGCTATGTGATACACCTCCTTACTGAAAACCTTGGGGTTGGGGGTGCAAGTGCTTCTAGGCTTAAAGATCTGCTCATGGGGCATCTGCATGTCTCAGTCAGTTAAGCGACTGCCTTCAGCTCAGGTCATGATCCCAGGGTCCTGGGAGTGAGCCCCATACTGGGATCCTTGCTTATTGGGGAACCTGCTTCTCCCTCTACTTACCATACCCCCTGCTTGTGCACTCTCTGCCAAATAAATACAATCTTTTTAAAACAGTAAAAAAAATAAAGATCTGTTCATGTTCTCATTAAGATTTTTTAAGTCGAGGTAATACAGATGCAAGTCGAAATTTTTAAACATTACCAAAAGATATACAATGAAGTGTCAGAATTTTACTCAACCTAGACCCTGAGACTTCCTACTATTAATAGTCTATGTATCATAAGATTTTTCCATGGGTGCATATATATATACACACCGAGATGTATAATTTTACATTTTTTAACTTATGTTGAAGGTTAGATCCTGTAAACATATATAGACCTTCTCTATTCTTTCGCATGGTATTCAGTTGAAAATTTAAACCATAATTTATTTAATTAGTACCTTTCCATAAGATTTATGTCGTATTTTAGTCTTCTACTCTCAAAACGGCAATGAGTGCAAAAGCAAGTTCAAACACTTGAGCAGACAAGTCCCTTAGGAACCAGCTGCTGCCGCCATACTTTGCTTCATCTCCTCCACTTCCCCATACTTCCTCTTCCTTCTGGCCATACCAAGCTACTTGCAGTTTCCAAAGAAACACTATCCTGCTAGGTTAATCTGCCTGCAACATCCCCCCTGCTCTTCTTTGCCTGGCCAACTTCCACCAATCCTTCAAAGGTACTCAAACTTTATTCTAATTATGCTGCCCCTCCTTCCCCTTCTGAACTCATGTTGATTCCTGTGCTATGTTGTGCTCCAAGCATTCTGGAAATAATCGTTACACCTACCACAGCCCCAGCACTCCAGACAGGAGATGGATGAAGCCAGACCTATAACAAAGGGAAATTAATAGAGATGTGAAAAAAAGAGAAGGACTCTAAGGGCTTGAGTGAAAATCAAGGAGGACAGGCCATGGCACGGTCATGCTCGCCACCAACCAACAGAGCTCCTGCAGGACAGAAAGTGCTAAAGTGGGCGAACAGTAGAGTGTGCTCACGGGAGACAAACATCAATACACAGCAGCCCAGGTCAAGTGAGCCATGAACACTGCAGACATGCCAGGAGGCCAAGGAACAAGAGGCTGTCAAGAATGATTTCGAGGACTAGGAGGATCGCATTGAGCCTTGAAGGAGGAAGGACACTGAAAGGGCGTCAGAGTAAAAAATATGCTCAGCTAACATCTGGAGGACTATTAGGCTGGGGTAGCTGAGGTTTGGCGAGGAATGGACAGATGGGGGAAAGAGCGCTGGGCTGAGATTTTGGCGACAGGTGGTCTAGGCCTGGCTCCTTCATAAATTAACCCAATCGATATTTATTGAATCTCTGGCTGTTCTAGGCACTGGTGACAGAGCAGTAAACAAAACAAAAATCTGACTTTGTGGAGCTTCTATTCCAGGGGCACTAAGGGTGCTAAGTGCCTATGTAACACTGAGGAAATCACTTCCCTCCTGCACACCTGCCTCCTATATCCATAACACTGGGACTTTGGGTATTTCTTGGATTACTTTGCTCTCCAATATTTTATGATTCATAGGAAAAGCTTGGAAATGTTGGAGCCACAGGATAGTGAGCTGAGGAAGGTGGCCTCCATCTGGACAGTAGGGAACCTTTGTTGATCTGTCTACAGGGAACACTTTCAAGGTTGACGAGGTGTAGGAAGATTGGTCTGATCAACTGAAGGCTGAAGAAAGCTTGAGGCTGGAAACGGTTTAGGAGATAACTGATCCTTGCAAAGTGATGAGGCTCAAACATAAACCCTAAGATTCCAAATCATAGGGAATAGCACAGATTTGATAAACCACAAATAAGCCACTTCTTCCTAAAATATCGTCTCTAGTAAGTAGCTGGCTATAAAATTCTTATTGGCATGGTGCAAAGATCAGCAGAACTGGAGAGAGATTTAGGCTCAAGGTGATTTGGGATCTCTGTAAGACTGGGCTTCTGGGCTTAAGTGTACATGTACTTTGTCCAAAGGAATGTTGTGTTTGCCAGAATACCATTCAACCATACCAGCTGTGAACCACTATGTGGGGTATGGCTTGACAATGCATACAAGTGTGGTTGGCCCACTGTCCAAGATGAATGAAGCACAGGTAACATGAGTTTTCTCCCCAGCATTCTGATAGTACACACAACATGTGGAATTTTCTATTTTTAGACCTCTCCCTCGAAAATGCTAGAGTGCTTATCACCCTCATAGTTAATTACTCAGCCTTCTCCAGTTCAGCCTTCCCATGGCTAAAATAACTCTAGAAGTCACTCAAAGATAAATGTTCTTTGCCAGAAGATGCCTTAAAAAATAGAACGGTGTGAGGATTCCCCTGGAACAAGTGATAGATACTCATTTAAGTAACCCCAGCTCAAGTTCTACCTTTTGCCTCCAAGAGCATACTCTCAGGCCAGTCCTCCCGCCAAGCCTGGGGTGCTGGGAGCACCTTATATAAGGTCTTTGGGGGCAAAAGTCACCAATGTGGAAATTGGAACAGAATTCAATGACTCCCATCTTAGTCTCAGTCTTCTTGACTTATAAATTCCATTAGGTGAATAACAAACTGAAGAGTGATGAAGGCTAGGATAGTGGGAAAGTTCAAGTCAAAGTCAAGTGGACTTCGCTAAACAAATAAAGACAAAAGTCTGTTCTTTAAAAAACAAAACAAAACGAAACCCAATTTCAGCATCCATTCAGACCAATACCACATCATGGCCCTTCAGTGCTATTCCTTCTAGACTGTAGTAAGGAACAGACACATGAATGGGCATCAACAGTCAAGTGTCACCTCCATTTTTGTTTCAGAATATTATATAAGCAATCTTTCAAATTCTTGGAAACCACAGTGTTTTAGAAGGACATGGGCAGGAATTTCAGCTTGATGTGATTACCAAGGAGCAGTAGAAATGCTTGTTCTCATTCTTTTCCTGACCAGAAGACTACCAGAATGTGCTGTCTTTGACTATCTCAATCTTATATGGGTGTGGAGAGATGGACACTCGGGGGGGTACTTTTATTCAGTCAGTTAGAAGAAAAAGGGAACCTTTATAGTCACCAGGACAAGACTTTCACTTGGACTAAATGTAATAAGAAAATATTTTCAATCTACTTTCTTTTCTAGTACTAACCTCTGACAGGCCAAACACTTGGTTACACACCTTTCTAGTTTATTCTATTAGGAAACACTAGGTCATCTTTCATTTGCTTCTCATTTACACAGTGGGTTTCCTCAGCTGTCCCCACAACCCAGTGATCACCAACCACATTAGCCTCTGTCAAAGAGGAAGAGAAAGGCTGTAAATACCTACAATCCAAGATGTTTGAGGCTAGAAATCCTTTAAAAATTCTGTGTATGGGGACGCCTGGGTGGCTCAGTTGGTTGGACGACTGCCTTCGGCTCAGGGCGTGATCCTGGAGTCCCGGGATCGAGTCCCGCATCAGGCTCCCAGCTCCATGGGGAGTCTGCTTTGCTCTCTGACCTTCTCCTCGCTCGTGCTCTCTCTCACTGTCTCTCTCTCTCAAATAAATAAATAAAATCTTAAAAAAAAAAAAAAATTCTGTGTATGGCCTCTGACTACTTGACATTTCTCCCAGGAAACAACACTTATAATATAAAGCAGTGTGTTGGAGATGGGCTGAGGGTGCACAGAGCTGTTTCAGTGCCGATGTTCTGGCCCTTCCAAGAGTTCCCAGGATCTGTGGAACAGAGTACTGAATACAGCAGGAAGAAGCTGAGCTAGACTGGGTGCCCCAAATCTAAATCCTTCCAAGGACTACCTACAGGCCCCTATGAATGTCCATGAGAACAGCCACAATTTACTAAATGTGTATTCTATGACAAGCACTACAATAAGCTATATCCACACTATACACTCTGTTACCTATATACTTATTCTTCAAATTCTCATGGCAACCCCTTGAGTATTCTGTCCTTCGTATTTCACAGATAAAAAACCCGAGGTGTCAGGTAATGAATGTATGGGACCTGCTCAAGGTCATTCATGTGGTCAGGGTCAGGGATGGGCTTGAACCTAGGGGAATTTAGCTAGACAGCATGCATTTAACTCTGCTATAAAGCCTCCCACAGCGAGAGTTATCAGATTCTACCTTGACCCTGGTCCCACATCACCACCCAGGCTCACCTGTGGCAGAAACAAGGTCTATGTTGACCAAACACTACATTTCCCAGCATTCCTTGCTGTTAGGTTGGGTCACATGACAAGGTGTGGCCCTGATGTGAGTGCATCCAGGCTACATACTTAAGTGTCTTGTGTAGTCCTTCCAGGTTCCTCTTCCCCATCCATGGAGCCTTGGAAGGTATAAGTTCCAGACAGCATAGTAGTTAAGACAGAAGGAGCTCAGGTGTCCCCATCACTGTTTAGAGAGAAGCTTCGCAGAAGCTCCACTCACCTCACACCAGGTGGTGACACGAGGAAGAAATAAACTTCGTTGGTTTTGAACTGTGGTGTAGCCTAGCCAATTCTGAGCACATACCTTGCAATTTACTTCAGGTTTTAATCACTGGGGCCCTTATTATCTACATCTGCCTAAATGAACCTGCACGTTCAAATGCTCCCTTCCTTGCCTCCCCAGGCTACCAAATTACCTTCTTGATCCGAAAGGGTAATGCTGTTTCTGCCAGATTTCTTTCAAAACACTGCCTCATGTAAGGATAAATAGATCAATGAAACAGAATAGAGAGTCCAAAAATAGACCCACACATACGTGGTCAATTGATTTTCAACAAAGGCACCAAGACATTCAATAGGGGAAGGAAAGTCTTTTCAACAAATGCTGCTAGAACTGCTTATATGGTAAAAAAAAAAAAAAAAAAAAAAGAACTTCAAGTCCTAACTCACTCTATATACAAAAATAAATCTGAGGTGAATCATAGACATAAATATAAAAGAACCACAAAACTGCTAGGAGACAACAGGACATTGGAGTAGGAGAGAATTTATTAACTAGGGCTAGCGAATGCTGTGGTTTACCGCCCAGGTTCCCTGCGTCAGACCAAGACCTTCATTCCCCTCAGCCCCACAGCTGAGGCTCTCCCCAAATGTCTCCCTCAGTGAAAAAGATCTGCCTCACAGTTACATTCTGTCCCTAGAGGCAACCGTTATCCAATGACTAGGGATATGAGGACCTGCGCCTTTGCCACCATTTGGGACACCTGTGAAGGGCTATCCCATGAGAAATGAAATACATGTGCACAAAAAGGCTTATTCACAAATGTCTGTAGTGGACATATTCTTGACAGCCCCAAAACGGAAACCCAAAGGTCCATCAGAGGAGAATGAACAAATTGGGAGATAATCACACAAAGATTAGCACTCAGCAATTAAAAGCAACAAACTACTGACCTATCCCATGCCACAGGTGATCTTAAAACCATTAGATTGCGCCAAAGGAACCAGACACGTGAAAGGACATATGGTAGGATTTCATTTGTATAAAATACAGGATCTGGTAAAACTCTGGTGCTAGAAATTAGAAAGTTGTTTTCTCTGGGGTGGGGAGGCAGAAGCTTCCCAAAAAGTAACAAAAAATGAATTTCTGGGTTGACATTGATGTTTTAGATCCTAATTGGAATGGTTGTTCCATCAATTATCAAAATTCATCAAACTATACACCAAAGCTCTGTACTTCTCATGTTATGAAGATTGTATCTCAGTGAAAAATCATGTTTGTCTGGCATCAGCTTGTTCTCTCACCCCAACACACATGCAAGGCTCTCTATCACGGTCAATCTCGATGCAGCGGATTTAAAGAGTGGTTCTTCATACAACTCGCATGTTCAAATCTCCAGCCCTGAAATTCCTCTATCTGGCTTCCCCGAACCTCGGCCCCGCTCCCTTCTTTCTTTCCTACATGTTATCTGGCTGAATTTTCCTCCATTTTGGAGTTTTAAGGTTGAGAGCTTCCTTCCTCCTAGGCTCTCCATCTCACTATTTTGCCAGCCAAGAGATCAACCTCTCTTCCATCCGCAGACCATGGAGGACTTCGTAGCCTGAATGACTGCAATAACAATTGCCCTTTTCTTGGGTGCTTTGGAGGTCTAGCAGGGTTCTAAATGCTTTGTTTGCTGTCTTTCTTTGGGATGCTACAACTGAATACCATCAACTAGGTGGCTAATATACAGGAGAAATCTATTTCTTACAGTTCTCGAGGCTGGGAAGTCCAAGGTCAAGGTGCTGAGAGATTTGGTGTCTGGTGAGAGCCCACTGCCTGATTCACAGACAGCCTTCTCCCTCGAACTTCACAGGGTGGGAGGAGAGCAGAAGTACGTTGGGATCTCTTTTATAAGAGCACCAATCCCATTGGTGATCACCCCCACCCTTCCGACCTAATCACCTCCCAAAGGCTCCGCCTCCTAATCAACATTGAAAGTACGAACATCTGAATTAGAGCAAACATTTATATTCAGTCTATAGCATGTACATCATCTCATTTAAAAGCAGAACGACCCCTTAACGAATATCCAACTTTTGTAGCAACATGGACGGGACTGGAAGAGATTATGCTGAGTGAAATCAGTCAAGCAGAGAGAGTCAATTATCATATGGTTTCACTCATTTGTGGAGCATAACCAATAGCATGGAGGACAAGGGGCGTTAGAGAGTAGTAGGGAATTTGGGTAAATTGGAAGGGGAGGTGAACCATGAGAGACTATGGACTCTGAAAAACAGTCTGAGGGGTTTGAAGTGGCGGGGGGGTGGGAGGTTGGGGTACCAGGTGGTGGGTATTATAGAGGGCACAGCTTGCATGGAGCACTGGGTGTGGTGAAAAAATAATGAATACTGTTTTTCTGAAAATAAATAAATTGGGAAAAAAAAAAATAAATAAAAGACTAGTGAGTTCCTACTAAAAAAAAAAAAAAAAAAAAAAAAAGAACGACCCCTTAAAAGTAGGTATTATCCACATTTTACAGATGAGGAAACAGACAGAAATTTTGTGACTCATCCATATTCGTAGAGCCAATAAGTGAAAAACCTAAATCAAACCCGACTCTGATTCCAAAGGCTGGATCCTCTCCAAGAGGCACTATTTGCTTTTAACACATATTTAATCAAATATTTCTTCCTTGAACAAAAAGATAGCTGTACTTTCAATAATGTGATAATTATAATAAATATTTGAGATACTTTTTAAAAATAAACAGCAGCAATTTTTTTTTTTTTTGGTTTAGAAATAAGTTAACACCAAGTTGCAAGCTTTGATTTAGGCTGGGTAAAGCCCACCTCAGGTCTTGGCCATGGAACAGCAGACTGCAGCTGCTGAATGTTCTGGAGGGCTCTGGGAGACTTCCAAAATGCCCCCAAACACATGCTATCACAATCACATTTCTCTTCATTGACTCTTTAGTGCAATATACTTCACTTGCTCTCAATTACAACATTATAATTTCATTACCATTCAGAGCACGGATTTGCTGTTGATTTTTTTAAAATCCCAATGAGATTCAATTCAGGCCACCAGATACAACTTTAAACCATCTCAAAGAGGCATGTTTGATCTGGTGTGTTGAGAAATCTTCCTTGATGCCATTACATATGGATGCTTTCCACTTCTCTTTATTAGGGGCTGCTCTAAGCAACGAAGACAGATGGCATTGACCATGACTCACAAAGGATGGGATATAGCTCTGTGTGTGTGATATAACATATATAGGATATATATGATATATATAAATATGGGGAGAGGGAGATGCTATGGAATCGAGTGGCTAAGTGAGGGATGAGCTTAGATCTAGATACATTTCTGCTGGTCAAGTGGCCACAGCTGATACTCAATTATTCAGAATTATTCAATTCTCCACTTTTAATTTCTTTTTGTTGTTGTTGTTACTTATCTTTTCCGCTCTTGCTACCTATCTTTTCAACATTTCACTACTGATCAGCAGCTTCACTGGAGATTTAACAGAGAAAATACAAAGATAACGAATTAAACCAGCCAATTTTGTTCTCTGACAGAATCTCTGATTCAAGGCATTGTGAGGAGGGTTGTGTGAACCGTCAATTTAAAATGAGATTTTTTTCTTTAATTATATGTAAATTTTAATTAACCTTTATAGTGTCTGGTCTCTGTCTTTTCCTACCTCGACATATTTTAAAAAAGGTATTAACTTTTCTATCTGCCGCGTACTTTTACAAAATACCATAAATATTGGCAGCTGTTGGCAAAAAGGCCTGTGTTAAGTCTTAATCCCTTGGTACTGGGAGTCAGAAACAGACACCATGTAGGACCCAATCCCTTGCTGTTTGCTCAATCCCCCTGAGATGCAGATTGTATTTTAAAGGTTGTAATGTCAGAACTTGTGGCTATTTTTAAAGGATATGTTGTTTTCAGCCCCACAAACCATTTAATCTGCTTATGAATGAAGCCATTAGGGCACCTCAGGACGTCCTCTGCTCCGGGAGTGAGGGCCCGCAGCAGAAGGTAGTGCCCCCACAGCTCACAGGGCTGGGCCGCACTGTCCTAGAGAACACAGCCCCCTCTCTCGGTCTCTGTGCCAATCCCGAAGCCAACCACACCTTCACGAAGCCAAGAGACAAATGAGACAGGGCCCTGCCTTTTTCTCACCCACATTCGTTCACTGCTTCTGACAGCCCTCCATTTCATCATTTTGGACCTACTCAAGGGCATGAAATTTAATTGTAGTGGGTCTGCGGCAGAACTAAGCATCATGATACCTTTTACTAAGATTCTGTGTAACATAAAACATGTAAGAATATAAAAAGCAAGTCGGCTCCTGGAAATTTATTCTGGACAAAACAAAATACAACACAGAGCAGCTGTTGCATCTGTATCTGACAAATGCCCAGAAACACATATGGAGACTCCGCTCCACGGTGTATCACTGACTGTTATTTTTCCTTATTTTTTTTTTTTTTTAAAAAAGGTCATTTTGTACACCAGACCCTTTGCTTTATTTCAGCTGGCTTTCACAGCAACCTTACGAAATACATATTAAGTCCATTTTACAGACACAGAAATAAGTTTCAAAGAGATTAAATCACTTGCTGAAAGTCTGTCATATGCTAGGTGAGCCGGGAATAAACACATCCCATGGTCTGGACCTTCTTTGGCATTTCCACCGAGACTGTAGAAAGTGAAACAAGCAGGGATCTAAGAACACCACATGGCAATGTGTTCCTATGGCAGAAGTGGAGGAACAGGACTCTGTCAACCAGCCACCTGCAGATGCCGACTGGTGAATTCAAAAGACGAGAGGAAGGAGAGGACCCACGTGATCCGCGTAAATCCACCATCCCTGGGAAACTGCACGTGCGTGGGGCATTCAGCCAATTCGATGGTAGGAGAATGGCACACAGACACCTGAGAAGTATGAGGTAAGGTCTGCTATTGACAGTTCTGTTCCCCCAATCCCATGTTGAAGCCCTGACCCCTGTGCGATGGTCTTAGGTTGCAGGTCATTGGTGGGGTTGTGAGGATAGGGCTCTCATGATGGGATCTGTGCCCCCAGAGCAGAGAATCAAGGACTCTCTCTCTTTCTCCCTTGTCGCCCCGTCCCCTGCCTGTCATGAGAGGACACAGCCAGAAGATGGCTGTCTGCAAGCCAGGAAGAGGGCTCTCACTAGGAACCAACCACGCTGGCATCCTGATCTCAAACTTCTACACTCCAGAACTGGAAGAGGAAAAAAAAAAATATGTCCATTTTTAAAGTCATCAAGTTCATGACACTTTGTTATGACAGCCCAAGCAGACCAAGGCAGTGTCCCTCCTGCAGGCGAGGTGCCAACATAAACCCAGAGACGGTGACTAAGGCACGGGTGGCTAAGGTGCTAAGCTAAAATTCTTAGGGTTTGGAGAAGACTGGAAGATTCAGGAGGGCCAACGAGGAGGTGAAACTTGAGCAGAGCTCTAAGTCTTGAGTAGAGACAAAAAGCAGAGGGCCTTGCTGGTGGGAGGTGAGCGCAGGCCACGTGATGAAGAGAAGAGAGAGAAAGGGTGCGTCTGGGGTACAGCCTGGGTCTGTCAGTGTCGGGGGAGAAGCAGCAGACACACTGAAAGGTAGGGGAGGCCCTTTAAGCTGTTAACGTGCTGTAAAGGAAGAGCAATAGGACCACTTCCCTGCACCGTCATGAGAACAGAACGGACCGACTCACGTGGAGCCGTGAACACAGCATCTGGCACCTGGTGTGCGTCAGCAAGTGTCAGCTGTCCTGGGCAGAGCAGGTTCGGGAAGGCCAACGCCCAGCCCTCTAGGGTGAGTTTGCTTCGACTGCAGCCTTCTGGGCGTCTGCTTCTTGGCAGAAATGCCCAATCAACAAACTGCTGCGCGGTAGGGCTGCAGAGAACCAGCCATCACGCTGGCTCAGCTCACGAGCCCTCTACGAGTTCCCCCCGTCACTGCGGGCCACAGGCTTGCTGGCAACCATCTAGAACCCCGGGGAACTGCTAGTCACAGCCGGAGGCGTCAGGAGTTGCCGTGAGTCCGGCTCTGGGCTGCCCCAGTGGGAGAATCAGTGACTGCTTCCCAGAACAAAGACAGGCATCCTTCTGCTAGGTATCAGCACCCAGCTCTCCATGTCCCTGGTGTCTTGTCTGCCGAGAGGCAGCCGACCCCGAGGAGCAGAAGGAGCTCTGGACTGTAGGCTGAGGCCCTGCAGGGCCATTTCCAGCGGAGCAAGCTCCCGGCCTTGGCCCTTTGAACTCCCTGCCTGTGCCCCCATTCATCAAACTGCTTAGTATACCCTTACCCACCACCCCCGGCCCCGAGAAGAGCTGCTACAGGATCACACACGAGGTGAGATGTGTGATTGTTTGGGCTAAAATGAGTTACAAAATAATATTAAATAAAAGATAATTGTCCATCCCAGATCCGTGTATTTATTGATTAAATATCAAAAAATAAATATTTATTGATCAAACATTCACCCTTCCATGCATCAGGAACTATCTTTGGAGCCAAGGATGGAAGAGGACACAAAACAGAACAGAATCCCTGCCCCGCAGCACCTGTATTCTTGGGCCTCTATCTCCCGAGGATGTGGATGGTAGAGACAGCATGTGGCAAAGCACCCTGTCCCTAGCGACTACTCTTGTTAGCAGTTATCTCCATTTCCAGGGTCAGATGTCTGCTCCCCTGCCTTTCCAAAGTTGCCTTAAACCTGGACTTCGCCTGGGTTCCAGATTTCCTCCTCGTCCCTCTGGAAGCTTTATTTGATTCTCTCTCTATCCTGGCTCCCAGCCTTGCTTGTCTTGCACCAAAGCTGCCAACATCTTGGCACGACAACTCCCATAAAATGCCCAGCTGGAAAATGGAAAACTAGGCACAGAGAACGACTCCGAAAAGTTTATTTTGCACACAGGCCATCAAAGTGATTACCTATGTGAAAGAGGAGTGCCCTGGCCAAGAACGGAGAGAACTCTTGATGGCCAGCTGTGCCCTGTCTGCTGCCCTTCTCAGCACATCTGGCACCACGGGTCTGGACTTCAGAGTTCGGGGCCAAGGACAGCACCAAGGGAATGATCGCTGTTGGTTTTCTGACATCCTGATTGCAGGCCTCAGAATAGCTCGTCAGGAACAGGGTGAGAGGTGGAGGTGGAGGGACCAGTGGGAAGCCGCGTCAGAGGGTGCGGGGTGAAGGGTTCTACCTACTCAAATCTGCTCAGATGGAAACAATAGCCATTTTTGGAAAGTGTCTCAGTGCATGGTTTTTATAGCAGCAGGTAGAAGGAAAAGGCTTTAGCTCCTAAGACACACTTCCAAGTCAAACCAATTTGGTTGCCATGGTACCAAGGCTCCTACATGGGGGAAAAAAGATACATTTTTCAAGCACTGTTTGAAATATTCAAATAAATGGCAGTGGGATGGCTGAAAGAGCCATGAGGCCCCCTCCACTCAAGGGAACAAGCACAGACGGATGGGCCTGTCTACGGGCTGCACCGGACGCTGGGTGCAGGAGGGATGCTGGCAGGAAGACAATGCTGTCCGTGCTCTAAGCCTTACGGCCCAATGGGTTTATAATCAAGTTTGGCATAGAAACACTTCACAAGAGAGTTATGGAAGGAAAGGTACAAACATCTATACATTTATTCACTCATTTATTCAAAAAATACTTGAGTCCAAGCTCTCTCATAGGTGTAGGGCATCCAGTGATAAGAAGAAGAAACAGGATGCCTTCCTTTACAGACTACGGCAGAGAGAGACCTGAGCAACAGATGATAGATTAGAGATAAACGATGATGATGAAAGATCAACAGATAATCAAAAGATGACCAATGGATAGATGGATGAATGGATGATAGATAGAAAAATAAGTAGACAGACTGAGGATTACAAAGCAGTGTTTGTCATGAAGGTAACAGATAGGATTCTTTGATAAAAGTGCTTCTTGAGCAACAGGTAGGAAAGGCATTCTAGCTGGAAGGAGAAGGGTAGGCTTCGTGGGGGAGGTAGCATGGGAGCTCAGCCATGGATGACGGGTTGATGTTAACAAATGGGGAGAGAATCAAGGACATTCAAGGATAGGAAACTGAGCACCGGCCCAAGGGTAGAAGGTGCCAGTAGGACTTCCGGAGGGGCAGAGCGGCTGGGTTCAGCTACAGCACAAGGAGCATGCTAGAAGGAGGAAGCCATCAAGGTCAAAGCTGGGACAGCCGAGCACAGTGATTAGGACCTGGTTCTGCACCCAGCCTGCCTGGTTTGGACCCAGCCTTTGGCAAATGACTTAACTTTTTCATTGATTCTGTTTCCTTCTGTGCAAACTGGGGATTCGAGAGTTATTTTAAGGATTAAATGATTTTACAATTTCAATGTGTAAAGTAGTAGCGGCACCGAGCAAGGCGTGTGAAGACTCAGCAGAAAGGGGCTGCTCTGGGGAGGGCCCAGTTCACAGTGCTGGCGGAAAGCAAACGTTCACTCAGGCCCCCTGGCAAAAAAACAAACAAACAAACAAACAAAAAAAAAAAACCTTGGGGAAATGTCCCTGGTATGACTAAAAGACCCTATTATTTGGAGGTGGATGGAGGAAGGTTAAGACTTTCAGGGCCAGGGCGCCTGGGTGCTCAGTGGGTTAAGTCTCTGCCTTCCGCTCCAGGTCCTGGGATCGAGCCCTGCATCAGGCTCTCTGCTCAGTGGAGAGCCTGCTTCCTCCCCTCTCTCTGCCTGCCTTTCTGCCTACTTGTGATCTCTCTGTCAAATAAATACATAAAATCTTTAAAAAAAAAAAAAAAAAGACTTTCAGGACATTAAACCTTCTGTTCTCAACCTTGCTGCCAGTTGGGACCTTGATGCCTATGTTCCGGATCTCCAGGCACTAGACCCACCACCGGACACAGCCTTCCTGCAGCTGCTCTCAGTGTGGAAGGAGCCGAGCCACTGCCATGGGAGGAATGTCATACATTCTGTGCACTGGCACCAGAAACGCATTGCATTTCTCCACGGAGTGACATGCGTCCCTGGGATGGGGCAGCCATGTTAGAACACACGTGATCTCTGACCAGACCACCACTAACAGGGGACCAGGAAGCACATCTATCCGTCTCACCACTTTCGCAGTCATAGCTAGATGGCCTCAGAAAGGCCCCGACGGCAGCCGTGGGCTGCACCGACCAGCATGGGGACCACCCGGAGCAAAAGCCTGCTCCCTCTGAGCCACAGGGCCTGGGGACGCTAGAAGGAGGTGGGTTTGGCTACAATGGAAGGAGCAGCGTGGGAAAAAGAGAGACAGGAAGAGGTTGCCACAGAGAGACCAGACTCCCATTCTCGAGCTGCAAAACCAGACTGTGACCCAGAATCTAAACCAACTTATATATTTGGATGAGCTGAGGTAATTCCGACGCAGTGGGAGTTTGTTCCTCAGGCTGAATCCTCACATCTTTTTGTGATTTACCTTTGTGAATTGGGGGCGAGGCCGGATCTCCAAAGCGGAATGATGAGGCAGCGTGAGCAATGTTAAGGGGTTTTTTCAACTTACTGGCAGAATAACAAAATATGAATATGACTAGAGTTCAGTTTAAGGATTAAATGACTTCATACAATTCACGCGTGTAAAGTAATTTCTGGCACGGAGCAATGCATCTTTCCGCTTCCCGTCTACACTGGCAACATTGCCCGGATACATTTATTGTGGAAAACATGTCCTATAAACAAAGTGAAGGAAAGCTTCTGAGGTAGAGGATCATTCACTTCAGAGAAGACACACAACTGTGTAGGAGCCAGTCATCTCTGACAGCCTCGATTTTCCCATCTGCAAAATGGTGAGGCTGAACTGGGAGATCCCCAGGTGCCTTTGCAACACACAGAGTCTAGGAACTAGGAGAACGTGTTGTCCTCAGATCCACCAACAGCATCACTCAGTGTAATTTCAGGGATACCAAAGCAGTCAGAAATTAGTAATATTGCACTTGCATCTAAGAAAAGGGCTTTGTTTTGTTTTGTTTGAAAATCACCGTATAGGAAGACATTGGTTGACTTAAGAGCAAATCCCTTTACCAACGACCTTAGTACCAAGCCGGTAATTGTGCTCATTAGAGATGGTTCCCATGCAGCCAAAGCTTGGGTAGGATTCTAGGGCCTCACTCTCTCTTTCTTCTCGCCACAGGGTTATCTTGCGTTCATGTTCTTGGGACTGGGAGAGCTGTGTTTGTCACAGAATGCCCTGTTGTTCAGATTTTTTTTAGTAATTCAAACAGAATTCCCCACCATTTAAATTAAATCAACTGAGGTAATACCAACAAAATGGTGGCATAGGCACTTCGAAAGCCTTTCCCATCCCTGTAACACTAATCTGAATAATTATCCGTGCACAAAAATACTTTCACAAGATTTAAGGATTCCAGGTGAGGAATTATGGCACTTTGATGAAGCACAGAAAGAAGAAAGAGCACACTGAAGAAGGTAGAAAACACAGACTTACGTTATACCCAACACCCCTCCTCCAAGCCTGGGAAGCCCAGCTCTGAGAGGGATACCCTCTTTGTAAAAGGAGAGTGAAGTTAGTGCCTGTGTTCACTGCAGACCCCAGCACTGGCCCATCCCACTGACAGGCTGACTCCAGAGACCCCAAGTGGCTCCCAGTGTGTCCCTTTGAACACAGGCCCCCACGCATCCCAGCACTGGCCTGATGTCATGGGCGACTCCTGTGGCTCCAGGTCCTCGATCAGCTCTTGCGAACCCGGGTTCCAAGTAGGCATCCATGAGTGCAGGCACCCAGATAAGCCCAGCACCAGACTGACCACCGTGGCCCAAGGCCCCTGCCAAATTAGTCCCCACAGAACTAGACTACAACCGGATCCCACGGACACAGTCTCCCCATCTACTGTAGCACGAGGCCAGCCCCACAGACCCAAACTCCAGGGTAACAGTCCGTGGGAGAAAGGACAGTCTCTCTAATAAACTGGTGCTGGGAACACTGCATATCCACATGCAAAAGAATGAAATTGGGCCCCTATCTTACTTACACCACTAATAATAATTAACTTGAAATGAATTAAATATTTAAATATAAGGCTCTAACCTGTAAAACTACTAGAGGAAAACATAGGGAAAAGTTTCCTTGATGTTGGCCTTGGCAATGATTTTTGGTTATGACACCAAATTGCAAGCAACAAAAGCAAAACTCTACACGTGGAACTGTACCAAATAAAAAGCTTGTAAAAATGTAAAAATACAGCAAAAGAAACAATTGACAAAAGGGAAACCTATGAACTGGGGAAAATATTCACAAAGCATCTATCTGATAGAAGTTAATATCCAAAATACAAAAGCAATTCAATAGCAAAGTAATAATAATAATAATAATAATAATAATAACAACAACATGATTAGAAGTGGGTGGAGGATCTGAATAGACATTCTTCCAAAGACAAACACATGACCAACAGGAACATGAAAAGGTACCAGGTATCATTAATCATCAGGGAAATGCAAATCAAAACCACAATGAGGAATCACCTCACACCCGTCAGGTTTTGGCTATTATGAAAGACAAGAAAGAACAGGTGTTGGCGAGGTTCTGGAGAAAAAGGGACCCTCTTGCACTGCCGACAGGAACACAAACTGGTGGAGCCACTGTGGAAAACAGTATGGAGGTTCCCCAAAAAGGAACACCTGGGGCGCCTGTGTGGCTCTGTCAGTTCAGTGTCTGACTCTTGGTTTTGGCTCAGGTCATGGTCTTAGGGTGGTGAGGCCAAGTCCTGCATCAGACTCCACGCTCAGCAAGGAATCTGCTTGAGATTCTCTCTCTCTCCCTCTCCCTCTGCCCCCCAACCCCAATCAGGCTCTCTCTCTCTCTCAAATAAATAAATAAATAAATAAATCTTAAATAAAAAAAGTCAAAGATAGAACTACCCTACAATCCAGTAATCACACTATGGGGTACTTACACCCAACAAAAAAAAACACTAATCCAAAGGGATACACGCAGCCCTATGTTGATTGCAGCATTATTTACAACAGCCAAACTATGGAAGCAGCCCAAGTTGTCCATTGATAGAAAATGGGTAAAGAAGTGGTTATGTGTATGTGTATATATATATGTACACATACACATACACATGATGGAATACTATTCAGCCATAGAAAAGAATGAAATTTTCCATTTGCAATGACATGGATGGAGTTAGAGAGTATAATGCTAATAAGCAAAATAAATCAGAGAATGACAGATACTATAAGATCTCACTCATATGGGGAACTCAAGAAATAAAACAAACGAACAAAGGGGAAAAAAAGAAACCAAGAAACCAAGAAATGGATTCTTAACAATAGAGAACAAGCTGATGGTTACTAGACGGGAGGTGGGTGCGGGGATGGGGGAAATAGGTGACGGGGATTAAGGAGTGCCCTTGTCATGATGAGCACCAGGTGATGTATGGAAGGGTTGAATCATTATATTGCACACCTGAAACTAATATAACTATACTGGAATGAACAAAGGACAAGATAACATATGTTGCAAGGATATGGAAAATAGGGAACACTTGTGGATTGTTTTTCAGGATGTAAACTAAGTCACTACAGAAAAAAGTATGAGATTCCTCATAAAATTAAAACTAGAACTACCTTCTGATCCAGCAATCCCACTTCTGAGTATATATCCAAATATGAAATCCTATCTCAAAGAGGTATCTGCACCCCCATGTTCACCGCAGCATTACTATAGCCAAGATATGGTAACAACCTAAATGTCAATCAATGGACCAGTGGATAAAACAAAATGTGGTGTGTGTGTGTGTGTGTATACAAATGAAATTCACTTATATGTGGAATGTAAAAAAGCTGAACTTACACAAATAGATAGTAAAATAGTGATTACCAGGGGCTAGGAGGTGGGGATAACGGGGAGATACTTGTCAAAAGGTATAAAGCTTTAGCAGTAAGATGACTAGGTTCTGGGGTCTAGTGTGCAGCACATAACTACGGTTAACAACACTGTATTATATACCTGAAAGCTGTCAACAGAGTACATCTGAAATGTTATCACCATACATACAAAGAAATGGTAAGTATGTGAGGAAACGGAGGTGTTTATTAACCCTACTGTGGTGATCATTTTGCAATATACACATATATCAAAATCGTGTTGTACAACTTAAACTTAAAATTTTTTTTTAAATCTTTTAGGTCAAAATAAATAAATTTTTAAGAACAAATTAAATCAGCTCTATCTAAAAGGTCTGAAGGTGACAACACAGTCAGAAGACGATTATCCTAGGGAAAAAAGGCAGGGGCAGGGAGGTACAATGGAAAAAAGGAAGACAATGGGAAAAGGGAGAATTCAAAGGGGATAAAGACAAGGTTTCCATAGTTCTTTCATGGTTATCTATTTTCTTTATACTTTCTGAACTTTTTTCAGAAATGCAATGTGACAGAATTTAACATCTGCTCATAAACTGCACGTTTTCCGACTTGATGATGATCACCACTGGGAGGTATTATAGTCTCTGGTTGCTGAAAATAATTTACTTACAAAAATAACAATCATGTTTGTTACTTATTTCTCACAGTTCCTCAGTCATCTGCAATGTCGTCAGTAGCATTTAAATGAATGAAAGAATAAAATGTTACACTCCCAGTGCTCGAAAGACCTCTCTGGTGTCATCCAGACATTCTTGCATCCCTCTAGAGATGGGTGGCTTATTTCCTCTGATGATACTCTATTCCATCTCAGCTAATAGAAAAAATGCTTCCTTTCTTGGGACTCAAATCCATCTCCTTCATTTTCTGCCAAATGTTCCTGTTGTTCCCCATTTGGACCATGCGTGGCAAGTCTGTCATATCAGAAGATTCTCCCATATTTTTAGTTGTTAATGGCATCTACTGTGTCTCCAGGTTCCAGGCTCCCCTGGATCCAATGGTTTCTTGTAGCTCACAATGTTCAAGCTGTTCAACATCCAGTCATTTTCCTAGGAGAACCCTCCCCCGGTTTATGCCTATGTCAAAGGAGTCCAAGTTCACATTTGCTCTTCATCAGGCACACCACGATGTTGACTTGTATTGAGTTTATTGTCAGTTTAAAACCCTACTACTGCTGCTGGTTCTCTTAAGTCTTTTAAGACTAAAGGCAGGAACCCCCAATAGTGCCTATTGAAATTTATCTTCTTAGATGAGGTCCATTACTCCCAAATGTCAAGGTCTTGTTTTTGTTTTTGTTTTTTTGTTTGTTTTGCCATCCAGTATATTAGCTACTCCTAAAAGTTTCATGACACCTACAAATTGAAAAGTGCACTTTCAAAGACTTTACCTACTTCACTGATCAGACTGTTCTGGATCCATGTCCTTTATTTATGGGCATTAGTTACAAGCACAATTCTGGTTTCACTCATCTTACATCTCCCAGTCCGCTTGCTGACACTTTCCTACGAGACCTTAGTAAATGCCTCAAGAACTGTAGATACATATGGAAAGTACTATCCAAATGTTTAAAAATATTTAAATATTTAAAAATTAAGGAAAATCAACTTCTCTGAGATGACTTATTTTGAGTAAATATAAACTGGCTCCGATTTATCACTAACTTTTTTTTTTTATTTTCACAAACCAGCCTTTTCATCTATGCTAAAGTAAGGTAGGCAACAGATACAGAACTCGGTACCATGGAATCTTTACAATCTACTTCCTTCCTTTTTACACCTGGAACTCTGTATATTTCTTTCCTCAGTCCTAGGCACCTCTCTTGCCCTTCTGTCTTTTAAAAATTCTATAGAAAATCAGTGATTGCACTGCCTGGTTCTGGAGCCCACAAGATGAACCCATCCAGGTTAGAATCCATGAATTCTCAATTCCCTGTTATTAACTAAAGTTCATTCTCCCAATCTTAAGACAAAGATAAGCACTGTGGCCCCAAGGAGGTGGTCTATTGAGACCATCCCTCTTTATTATTCTTTCTTTCCCAGCCTAACTAAATTGGCTTTTAGTGATGCCACTAGTTTTCACCAGGATCAGCTGATCTGAACCCTCAGCCTTCTGGGTGCGGTTCCCACACATGGCTGCTACTTTGTCATACTCTCATTGCTTCCACGTCCTTTGGTCCACAGTGGCTGCCTTCAGCTCAGGTCATGTTCTCTTTGTCTCTGAGTTCTTGAGGAAGCTCCCAGAGCATTCACAGCTCAATTGCAAATGATCTCAATAATGAAAGAAAGAAGAGACAATTCTAAATATTCTTAAAAATATCTTTTCTTCCTTGTTGAGTTCATTTGCAAGTAATTGAAATACTTTTTTTTTAAATTGAGGTATAACTGACAAACAATATTGTATTAGTTCCATGTGTGCAACATTGCAATTCAACATCTGTGTACATTGTAAACTAATCGCCACAGTGAGTCTTCTTACCACCTATCACAGTATAGAGTTAATACAATATTTCTATTTCCCCAAGCTGTGCTTTACATTCCCATGACTTATTTATTTTATAACTGTATGTTTGTACCTTTTGACCCCTTTTCACCCATTTCACCCTCTCCCAAGCTCCTCCCCTCTGGCCAGCACTACTCTGTTCTTTCTATCTATGAGTCTGGGTTTTGTTTTGTGTGTTTGTTTTGTTTCTTAGATTCTGCTTGTAAGTGAAATCACGCAGTATTTGTCTTTCTCTGACTTATTTTACTTAGCACGGCATCTTAAAAGTCCATCCATACTTTTGTAAATGGCAAGATTTCACTCTTTTTTTATGGCTGAAGAGTATTCCATTGCATATGTATACCACAACTTCTTGATCTATTCATATATCAATGGACACAGGTTGTTTCTATATCTGGACTACTACAAATAATATCTCAATGAACATGGGGGTGTAAATGTATTTTTTTAAAAAATATATTTGTTTATTTGGGGGGGGTAGGCTAAAGGGAAAGAGTCTCCTGTAGGCTCCATGCTCAACACAGAGCCTGATGTGGAGCTCAATCTCATGACCCTGAGACCATGACCTGAGCTGAAACCAAAAGGGACACTCAACTGACTACATCACCCAGGCACCCCTATATCTTTTCAAATTAATGTTTTCATTTTCTTCAGAAAAATACACGGAAGTAGGATTCCTGGATCATATGGTAGTTCTAGTTTTAACTTTTTGAGGAAACTCCATACTGTTTTCCATAACGGTTGTACCAACTGACATTCCCATCAAGAGTGTACAAGTGTTCCCTTTTCTTCATATCCTTGCCAGCACTGGTTATTTCTTGTCTTTTGATAATAATCATTCTGACTAGTGTGAGGTGATCTCATTCTGATTTTGATTTGCATTTCCTTGACGATTACTGATAATTAATATCTTTTCATGTGCCTATTGGCCATTTCTGTATCTTCTTTGGAAAAATGTTTATTCAGAGTCTCTGCCCATTTTTTTAATCAGACTGGTTTTTGTTGCTGAATTGCATGAGCTTTTTATGTATTTTGCATATTAATCTTTTATTGGATATATAATTTGCAAATATTTTCTCCCATCCAGTTGGTTGTTTTTTTCATCTTATTGATGGTTTCCTTTATTGTGCAGAAACTTTTTAGTTTCATGTAGTTGCTTTTGTTTTCCTTGCCTTTGGAGTCAGATCAAAAAACATCACTAAGACAAATGTCAAGAAGCTTACCACCCATGTGTTCTTCTAGGATTTTTATTGTTTCAGGGCTGTGATTCAAGTCTTTAATTCATTTTGAGTTAATTTTTTTGTGTATTGTATAAGATAGTAGTCAAGTTTCATTCTTTTGCATGCGGCTGTCCAGTCTTCCTAACACCATTTATTGAAGAAACTGTCCATTTCCTATTGTATATTCTGGCTTTCTTTGTCATAAATTAATTGACCATTTATATGTGAGTTTAATTCTGGGCTCTCTGTTCTGTTCCACTGATCTGTCTGTTTTTATGAAAATACCATGTTGTTTTGATTATTACAGCTTGTAGTACAGGGCACTTTTATAGTATAGCATTATAATTCGAAAGCAGAAAGCAGGATACCTCAAGCTTTGTTCTTTTGAGTTACTTTTTGAGACCTCCCTAACATCTCTGAGCCCTTCTTCATGCTAAAATTGGATGCTATGGTATAGTAACTACTGCTTTTCCTGACCTCTCTGTAGCCTGCCTTGCTCAAGTCTAGGGACCCTCTGCCTAGGCTTCTTCAATTTTGTTCTGATGAACTCTAAGAATAGAATCACTTTCTTCTAGAATGCATTATCGTCTAGCTCATCAATCTGGGTCTTCCTTATTGGACAGAATTCTATCCACCTCATCACTTCTTCTATATCTTAGATATGATTTTTTTAAAGATTTTATTTATTTAACAGAGATCACAAGTAGGCAGAGAGGCAGGCAGAAAGAGAGGTGGAAGCAGGCTCCCTGCTGAACAGAGAGCCTGATGCAGGACTCGATCCCAGGACCCTGGGATCATGACCTGAGTCGAAGGCAGAGGTTTTAACCCCCTGAGCCACCCAGGCGCCCCATTAGATATGACTTTTACAGCAAAGCATGTCAGTGTAGTGTCTGGCATCTGTTTTTCAGATGAATGAGTCTGTCCACACAGGCCCAAATATTTGAAGTCACCCAGTGTTACTCTGTCTCGCATTTCTCCCAGTCCATGTCCATGGTATCACCAGGCGCTAATAAAAACCATGATCTGGTTAAAATGAGGATTTAGAGGAAAGGTACAGATGGGAAACACAGGGATCCTGCAAAGATGTGCTCATGAGTTATGCATGGAAGTTAGTAATTTTGCTTAATCACCTGTTTTCACATAGTCATAGATCCCCTTTGCTCTATATGAAATACTGAGACTAAGGAGAGGGAACAGGTTTATGTTGAAAAGAATCAGTTAGCCACTGAGAGGTATGGTTTAGTCTTGTACTGTCCAATCAAAACGTAACAGGAACCACACATGTAAATTTTCCAGTAGCCATAATAACGAAGGTAGAAAAAGACAGGTGAAATTAATTTCAATGACATTTTACTTAACTCAATAGATCAAAATACTATCATTTCAGCATGTAATTGGTATGAGAAATTACTGTGTGATATTATACATTTTTATAATAATTCTTTGAAATCTGGTGTACTGTTCCCACACACTTCAATTCAGATGCTACATTTTCATCAGAAATATGTGACTTGTATTTAGATTTCATAAAACTTAGAGTTGAAAAAAGATTGTTAGATCCAAGTTGTTCCAAACATACTTTTGAATTTTTCTAATGGCCGGATCCAGTTCTAGGTTTCAAATTTAAATTAGTTAAAGTTAACGAAACTGTAAAATTTCATTCCTTGATTGCACCAGCCATATTTCAAGTGCATACTAGTTACAAGTGGGTCTCAAACTGGACAGCACAGTATAGAGATTCTAAGTGTGATAATGCCTCTTTTAGCAAGAGTTTCTTTAGACTCAACAAGTGATAGTAATTTTTAAGCCAACATCTCATGATTTAGAAAACATAAATTTGACAAAAAGTGATGGATTCAGCAATTCTTTTAAACAATTTCATTTTACCCATCACAGTAATGCCTGCATATTTTGGGGAGAAAAAACAACACAAGTACCTCAAGAGAGTGTACTTGCTTTTATAAAAGAAGCACATAATCCTTAGTACACATGTGGATCTTAAAACCCTCTGTACTAACTCACTCTAGCCACACCCCAGGAGACCTCATGCCACCAGCTAGAATCCACTGGCCAAAGGCTCCCCTGCACCCCGAAAGTGGGCATTAACAATCTGTACTGGTTCAAATGCAAGAGAAAACTCCAGCTTTTATCAACCTTTAGCATGTTCACAACAATTAGTTATTCAGTTAGCCAGCCAACAATCTAACACAGAACCAAGGCATTTTCATTGGAATGCAAGAGGGAGAATAAGAGAGAAATCTGGGAGCAGAGGCCACACAGGCTAACCAAGCTCGTCTGTAACAGACGAAGCCATGAACGAGCACAGCAGTAACCCCATTAGCTGCTCACTTTCTCTCTGCTGCCTCGGGCAGACTGATAAACCCTGCACCCTTGCAATGCTCGTTATATTTTTATTTATCCATTCAACCAGTGCGTATGGAGATGCCACCACACCACATGTGGATCACCATGTTGGGAAAGGGCCCTCGGGACAGGGGGAGGACACAAAGAAGTACTCAGTTCACACCTTGTCCTAAAGCCACTGCCTTTCTTCTCTGATTCCATCACAAGAGAGAAAGCAGAGGCAGCATAAGGGAAGTGAGATCAATAATACAGGAAACACCCTGATATTTCACAGGAAGAAAATATGAATATTGACCAGAAAGGCTGAGGGAATGTTGGGGGAGGGGATGATTTTAGTGTCTGGTCCTGGACATTGAAGGATGGTCATAGTGAATGATATTTTCAGAGAGGACATGAAGTCCAGTGTAAGAAGACACGTGGAAAAACATGGGAGGGAACACTGAGAATCTCAAGTCAATAAAACACCGTATGGCTGAAAGAGAGAACTAAGATTCAACAAGAAGGCTGAGATTGGCCCTGGCTGCCAGGCTGGGAGTTAGGCTCCATGAAGAACACTGGGAGCCATAAAGGCATCTGAACACAGGCTGTAGACATATGTATGCATTTATGCAAATGTACAGGCTTATACTGATGAAATGGTGATGATAATGACAATGAGGGCAACAACAAACATTTATTGAGCAATTATGTGTGCCAGGCCCTGTCGGCGACGCTTCACGAACAATATCTCATTTAATCCCTCCAACAACCCCATGATATAGAGGAGAAGGGAAACACCAAGCTCTTCATTTTGGAACATGGTGAGACAAAAGAGAACAGACAACAGCAGTACCAAACAATAAATCCAATAACACAAGCCAAAGGGAATTCTTACACATTTATAAGAGTTCTAGAGCATTCAGTAGGTACAAAAAATAAAAGGTGACACCCAGCAAGAGGCGGGAGAGATCGGTTATAAGTAACACAGCATGCACCTGTTGGGTTCACCTCCCTTGGAGTACCATGAAGATGATCCCAAGATGGTGAGGCGTGGTATGAAGAAACAGCAGGTGGCTGGGGTGCTCCTCCCTAGACCCAGCATGCCTCAGCCTCCCTCCAGTCAGTCACCTCCCTTCCTGGCTCCCATGGAACACTCTTCACAAGGAAGAGGCTGGTTTAACATTATTCCTTCTCAGCATTTGCATCCTCTGGGAAAGGCTAAAATGCAGATTCCTGGGCTCCTTCCCAGACTGATCAGCTCCAGATCACTGGGGATAGGTTTTAGAAATCTGTGTTTTTAATATACCATAGGGTTATCCCTCACTTACTAGGAACTGGGTACCCCTGGCTCATACACTGGCCAGGCCACTCCTACCTCAGAAGGGAGAAGCACAAAACAAAGGGGTTCCTCAAGTCTGGACAGCTGTTAACTACACAGGGAAGCAAGTCCTTTGCACTCCGTGGTGAACCTGTATTTCACATTTACGGTGCTGCCTGAGGCCTGGGCCCCTGCTTCCTCACAGTTTCTTTTACCTTTCTACATTCCGGCTCCACTCTTCGAAAGGTGCAATGCCAAACATGCCTGCTATTCATTCTTCTTCACCTTCTTCTCTTAGGTCTGGCCTATCGATAACCCAAGTAATTCCCACACTACTAGAATGGGGAGAGCCACACATGGACAGGTAGTTTTATTCCTGTCATGTTTCCACAAAAGCTGCATTGGTGTGTATCTGCTTGTCCCCCTTCCAACTAGGCTGTAGCTTGCTGAGGGATTCTATCCCCTGTACTACTTCCATGTTACCCGTTTTCCAAGCACTGGGTGGAGAGTCCCAGGCGAGGAAGAGAAAGGCTTCTTACCAAACAGGAAAACGCAGATCTAGTGTCTTTTTCTCACCACATACATGGAAGGCAAAGCTACGGCAGCCCAGCCGACAATTTGCAACCAAGTCCAGGAGCAAGGTGGACCCCACGTGTGTACAGGCTAAGAGGCCTCCTGCTAGCGGGGAACGTGCCACGTCCTCCAATTAGAACACATGCTCTGGAGCGTCTGGGTGGCTCAGTGGGTTAAAGCCTCTGCTTTCAGCTCAGGTCATGATCCCAGGGTCCTGGGATCAAGCCCCACATCGGGCTCTCTGCTCAGCAGGGAGCCTGCTCCGCACCCCCCCACCTGCCTGCCTCTCTGCCTACTTGTGATCTCTGTCTGTCAAATAAATAAATAAAATCTTAAAAAAATAAAAAAAAACACGTGCTCTGTAGCTTTTCTCCCAATATAGCCACTGCTGCTCTATGCTCAAAGGGGAAGCTGGGGAAGGAAGCAGGAAGGGGAGTAGAAAGAGAAAGGAATCAAGGAGGATAGTGGGTGTCCAACCCTGGATCAACACCAGTCTACTGTTCTGGCCCTAAGAGCAGAGAGCTGACCACTCTGGGGCATGTATGAGGCTCCTTAGCTGCCATAGGCTATAGAAACCTCCAAGGAAAGACTCAAAACCCAGGCACTCTGGAAATGAACGCCCCATGGGCAAACCGTGAAGGTCATGTGTCTTTTCTAAGGCTCTAATTCCCATTTGTGACATTCATTCAAATATATGTGAAGCCACTCCTAAATGTTAACAAGAGAGAAATGAAAATAGATATCCTCAAAGAGGACTTGTACATCAACGCTCATAACAGCTTTATTCATCACAGTCAATGACTCTAAATGGCCCACACATCCATCAACAGGGGAGTCTGATAACCTCTGGTACCTCCACACGATGCTCTGCTACTCAGTACTAAGAAGGAACAAACTACGGGTACACACAATAAGACAGGGGGATCTATGTTCTATATCACTCACAGCTCTACATCTGTCAAATACACCAAACTGTCCATTTACATAGGTGTGTTTTATTGCATTTAAATAACATCTCAGTGAAGTTTATTTACATTTGGCACTGCCCTGTGCCAGGTACTGTTCTAGGGGCTGACAAAACAAAGTCCCTGCCATCAATGAGCTTACTTTCTAAAGTGAAACAACAATTAATCCATGTGTAAAAATAGATGCACTTCATTGTGATGAACCCCATAAACAAAATAAAGCAGGGTAAAAGGATAGAGAGAGATAGAGATGCTGTTTTTGATACAGGGTCAGAGAAGATCTCTCTGAAGAGACATCTGAACAGAGACTTTAATGAAGTGAAACAAAGAGAGAGAAGGAGAAGAAGGAGGAAAAGAAGAAGAGGGTGGGGAGGACGTCTGGGGAAGAGTATCCCAAGTACCTGAACAGGAAGTGCAAAGGTCCTGAGGCAGAGTGGTGTTGGGATGGTAAGCCAAGTGAGCAAGGTTGAGAGGGGAAGACTGAAGACCTGATCCTGTAGGGGCTTGGAAGACTGTGCCAGGAATTCATAATAAAGTATCTTGGAGAGTGAGTGGAGGTTTTTGTTTGCTGTTGTTATTTTGTCTTCTTTTAGTGAGAAGGAAAATGATTTGATACGATCTGATTTATGTCTTAAAAGCATCAAGCTGGGGGGAACTGTGTAGTGCAGTCGGTTGGGTGTCCGACTCGTAGTTTTGGCTCAAGTCATGATCTCAGGGTCTTGGGATAGAGCTCCGCATCTGGCTCCATGCTCCATGGGGATCTGCCTGGGTTTCTCTCTCTCTCTCTCTCTCTCTCTCTCTGCCTCTTCCCACCTGACCACACTCTCTGTCTGCCTCTCTCTCTCTCTCTCTCTCTCTGAAATAAAGAAATATTTTTAAAAATAAAATTAAATAAACAAACAAAAGCATTGAGCTGGTTGCTCTGTGTGGAAGAGACAGGAGTGGGTAAAGACGCAAGTGGAAGTTAGGAGGCCCTGCAGCACCAAGCAAGAGGGGACAGGGACCTGGACAAGGATGTGGCGGTGGAGGCAGAAGAAGGTGGTCAGGGTAAATTTGGGGAGTAAAGATTTCCTAGGCTCTGCAGAAAAATGGAAAATTACCTTGCAGGTTCTAAATACCTGAAAAAAAAACACCCTGAATATTCTAAGCACCCGAAATAATGCTTAGAATAAATAGTCTTAGAATATTCTCAGGAGGACGCCTGGGTGGCTCAGTCGTTAAGCATCTGCCTCGGGGCTCAGGTCATGATACCAGGGTCCTGGGATCAAGTCCTGCACTGGGCTCCCTGCTCAGCAGGAAGCCTGCTTCTCCCTCTCCTACTCCCCCTGATTAAGTCCCCCCTCTCGCTGTCTCTCTTTCTCTCTCTCAAATAAATAAATAAAATCTTTTTAAAAAATATTCTAAGGAAAATAGAACTGTGCTTAGAATATTCTAAGGCCCTGAGAAGTGCTTAGAAAAGCACCGGGCTCGTAAGGAAGTAGTCAGCCCTGTGAGCTAGGGCTATCATTCCTGTGTGGTAAGAGAACAGTCGTCCTTCCCTGGGAGAAGGAAGTGTTCCATTCTGTTTGGCCAAAGAGCTGTGAGTGGGACTCATCTCCACAAGTTTAATGACTGCTAAGGGGCTGGGGGGCTGTAACAGAAACAAAATTTACCAAAGTGTTAAAACAAGTCCTTTTCCCCCAACAATGCCATTGCCCTTATTTCAACAGTCACAGCAAGGAGACTAAGTAAAGATTCTCATGAATGTTTCTCTGGGGCAGGAATGAAGGACTTCAGCTCTGTCTGGATCCTGGAATGAATCAAGCCAAGTCACCATGTTCCTGTAGGCTTTTTTCACAGGAGCACAACAAAGAGTTTTATTTGTGGAGACAGGACTGAATTTGACGCATTTCAACCTTGTCTAAAGCCCTCTCTTTATGGGTCAGCTAGAGGTGCTGTAAAATTTTAAGGGAGCCAAATAGAGGCAGAGAGAATATGCCAGAGGCGAAACCTTGGCATGTTTCCCTAGACGGAGCTCACAGGAGGGAGTGGTACCCCAACCACTGGTGTGGCCAGCACCAGGGCAATGGCTGTGTAATGCTCTCTCCCACCAGCACCTTCTGGGGGCCTGGTAGTGAGGCCATTGTGGTGAGTCTGGACAAGTCCACGAAGTCGACATTATTATCTGCATTGTACCAAGGAAGAAAGCAGAGCTCAGAGCCGATGTCTAATTTGCCAGTGGTCCCTCAGCCAGGATCTGGACCCAATCTGACTCCACCCTCTTTCCGTTACTTTCATCTGCCGGCATAAAAGGAAGTAATCAGAGGCTAAGAGTCCCCTGATGCTGTTGCTAAGGTAAATGGCAGTAAGGCTGTCTTTTGCCTCTGACAGTTTCAAATAGGGCTTACTGGCTGCACTGGCATAAAAAGATCTTGGACACAGCCCTCTTTCTAGCGAAGCTTCCCATCTGGTCCAACACAAGTTTGCCATTCATGTGAAGCACTTCTCTGAAAGACGGAAAACAGGACTTGGTTCCATGGTGGGAGTGGGGGTGGGGAGAATACTGCATGTTTGTTTTAAAATGGTAATTAAAAGTTAGTGAAAATATATAAGTGAATTCTGCATTTTCTAGCATATTTATAAGATTATTGCTCATTTTAAAGAGCTATTATAAAATAACCCAAACGACAAGAATGCAGCACGTTCAGAAATCTGGATGGGTTAGGGAGAACTAGAGTCTTCCCATCCCCTCTTCCTCTCAAAACAAAACAAAACAAAACAAAAACAAGGCACCTGGGTGGCTCAGTTGGTTAAGCGTCTGCCTTTGGCTCAGGTCATGATCTTAGGGTCCTGAGATCACACCCCACATTGGGCTCTCTGCTCAGCAGGGAGCCTGCTTCCCTCTCTGCCCCTCCCTCTTGCTGTCCAATAAATTTTAAAAATCTTAAAAAAAAACAAACAGAAACAGAAACAGATGAGGTTTACAGATTATTGGTATTTTTAATCATTTATTCACTTAAGTCCAGATCCGACCGCATATTTAAATTTCAAAGATCACCAATTACCATATTTTAACAAAAAAAGTTCTCAGATTTGTTAATAGTAAGCTCCCACAAAAGGCCCTAGTGCTTCTTATATAATGAATACAACAAAAGACTCTTTACATAAACTTAAAACAATAGCTTTCATAAATTATTTTTGCTGAACTGTGACTTAGAACAATCTGTGATTCCAATTATTGTTTTGGAATTAACAGCTTCGGTTCTTTGACAACCTAAGCAAGATGCTTACCAATGTTAATGAATCCATAAGCCCATAAATTTAATATCATATATCTGGTTAGGCAGGCATAGCTTGCTTTCTGTGCTTCACTTTACTGTGCGTTGCAGATTTTTACAAATTGAAGGTCTGTGTCAATTCTGTGTCAAACAAGTCGATCAATACCACTTTCCCAACAGCATCGGCTCACTTTGTGTCTCGGTCACATTTTGGGAACCCTCACAGTATTTCAAAGTTTGTCATTATTATTATATTTATTAACACAATCTGTGATCAGTGCTCTTGATGTTACTACTGTAATTGTTTGGCAACCACAAACCACAACCATATAAGATGGCAAACTTAATGTGTGTGTTCTAACTGTTCTGCTGATTGGCCCTTCCTCTACCTCTCTCCCTCTCTTTGGGCCTCCCTATTCTCTGCAACACAACAATATTGAAATTAGGACAACTGGTAACTCTACAAAGACCTCTAAGTGAAGGGAAAGTCACACACCTCCTTCACTTTATATCCAAAACTAGATTAAGCTGAGTGAGGAAGGCATGTCGAAAGCCAAGACAGGCTGAAAGTTAGGCCTCTTTTGCCAGTTAGCCAAGTTGTGAACGCCAAGAAAAGTCCTTGAAGGAAATTAAAAGTGCTCCTCCAGTGAACTCACAAATGATAAGAAAGCAAATCACTGCTGATGTAAGGAGAGTTTTCGTCTGGATAGAAGACCAAGCCATTCCCTTCAGCCAAAACCTAATCCCTTAACTCTCTTGATTCTGTGAAGGCTAAGGGAGGTGAGGACCACAGAAGAAAAGCTAGAAGCTGGCAGAGGCTGGTTCATGAGGTTTAGGGAAAGAAACCATCTCCGTAACACCAACGTGCAAGGCGAGACAGCAAGTGCTGATGTAGAAGCCAAGGCAAGTTACCCAGAAGAGCTCCCTACAATAATGAGGATGACTACCCGAACCCACAAAAAAACAGTCTTCTACTGGAAGAAGGTGTCATGTAGGACTCTCATAGTTAGACAGTCCTTGCTTCGAAGTTTCAAAGGACAGGCAGATTTTCTTACTAGTGGCTAATGCAGCTGTTGACCTGGAGTTAATGCCAATGTTCATTTACCACTCTGAAAAATCCCGGGACACTTAAAAATTATGCAAAATCCATGTGCTCTGTACATGGAACAACAAAGCCTGGATGATAACACATCTGTTTATAGCATGGTTTACTGAATACTTGAAACCCAGAGTTGAGATGTACTGCTCAGAAACAAAAACTCCGTTCAAAACGTTCCTGCTTGTTGACAATGCACCCGTTCCCCCAAGAGCTCTAACAATGAGATGAATGTCGTTTTCATGCGTGCTGACACAGCATCCTGTCTGTACCCTGGGATTAAGATGTAATTTTAAATTTCAAGTCTTGTTATTTAACAAATACATTTCATAAGGGTATAGCTGCCATAGATAGTGACTGCTCTGATGGATCTGGGCAAAGTGAGTTGAAAACCTTCTGGAAAAGATTCACCATTCTATATCCCATTAGGAACATGCGTGATCCGTGGGAAGAGATCAAAATACCAACATTAACAGCAGTTTGGAAGTAGTTGATTCCAACCCTCGTGAGTGACTTAGAGGGTTCAAGACTTCAATGGAGGAAAGTAACTGGAGATGAGGTGGAAAGAGCAAGACACCTAGAATGAGAAGTGGAGCCTGAAGGTGGGAGTGAATTGCTGTAATCTCATGATAAATCTTGGGTGGATAAAGAGTTGCTTCCCATGGATGAGCAAAGAAGGTGATTTCTTGAGATGGAATCTACCCCTGGTGAAGATGCTGTGAAATCACTGAAATGACAATGAAAGATTTAGAATATTCTATAAACTCAGATGGTAAAGCAGCCGTGGGGTGGGGGAGCAGCAGTGGGTTTGGGAGGATTGAATGCAGTTGTTTTATTTTATTTTGTTTTGTTTTTAAATATTGTATTTATTATTTGACAGAGAGAGAGAGAGATCACAAGTAGATCAGAGTAGGCAGAGATCACAAGTAGATCATAAGTAGGCAGAGAGGCAGGCAGAGAGAGCAGGGGAAGCAGGCTCTCCATTGAGCAGAGAGCCCGACGCAGAGCTTGATCCCAGGACCCCGGGATCATGACTCGAGCTGAAGGCAGAGGTTTTAACCCACTGAACCACCCAGGCACCCCTGAATGCAGTTTTGAAAGAAATTCTACTACGGGTAAAATGCTATCAAATAGCATTTCAATATCAAATATCTGCATGCTACAGAGAAATCCTTCATGAAAGGAAGAGTCAATCAATCCTTCATGAAAGAAAATCCTTCATGAAAGGCAAATTTTATTGTCTAACTTTAAGAAATTGCCACAGCCACCCCAACCTTCAGTAACCACCTCCCGATCCATCTGTAGCCATCGACATCGAAGCGAGACCAGCTACCAGCAAAAAGATTATGACTTGCTGAAGGTTCAGAGGATGGTTAGAAATGTAAGCAAAAAGTATTTTTAATTAAGTTACATACATAGTTATTTTAGACATAATGCTAGTGAATACTTAACAGACTATAGAGTATATATATATATATCTATATACATACTTATATATATTTATATATTATAAATAGTATAAATAGAATATAGTATAAATATAACTTTTATATGCACTGGAAAACCAAAGAAAATCATTTGACTCATTTTATTATAATATTCACCTTATGGCAATATTTGCTTTACAGTGGTGGACTGAAACAGGACCCATATTTCTAAAGTAAGCCTGTTATTCTTTCAAGTGAGTGAAATGAACTGATCTCTTCTTTTCCCTACACGGGCTGGGCAGTAATTTCACCTGATGTTTCCTTCTGCTTCTCACCACTGCCTATAAATAGTTCAGCTATGGCAATTCCAGATCCTTGTGCCTTTTCTGGGTCCTTCATCCTCAGATCTGCTGAGTGTCAGAATGCTTAGAAGGAGGCCCTAACATCCCACCAGTCTAGACAACCACTGGCTAACGGGAAAAAGAAGAAGATAGAATATTCTTATTTGGTCTCATGGATCTAAATATTTGGCTTCCATGGTCTCAACTCCACAACTAACTCATTACACAAACTCACTGCTAATAATGCCTACCATGTATTGGATGTTAACTGTGCCAGCCACTGTCAGAATAAACCATCTACCTATGGGGCAGGAGGGAAGAGGGTAGAAAACTTGAGTAGCCATAATATTAGGCTGCTCTTCCGGGCACCTGGGTGGCTCAGTCAGTTGGGCATCTGTCTTAGACTCAGGTCATGATCCCGAGGATCCTGGAATCGAGTTCTGCATCAGGCTCCCTGCTCAGTGGGAGCCTACACCCCCTCTTTCCCCTGCCTGCTGCTCTGCCAACTTGTGTGCACACACACTCTCTCTCTCTGTCAAATAAATAAATAAAATCTTCAAAAGAAAAAATTAGGCTGCTTCTCAGTAGTCGCTGGGTCAACTTCTTGTATGGTTATTCTGCGCTACAAACTATGGTGAGGAACTTCGTGTCTTTTTTTTTAAATCTCATTTAATCCTCAGGATAAAAATATGATATGTATATGATCATTTCCATTTTACTGAGGAAAAAACCAACATTCAGAATAAGCATCTTAACCTTTCTTTATATATAGTCTTACTTATTGTGATATGTTCCTTTAAAAAAAATTATTTGAGAGAGAGATGGCGGGGGAGGACATGCAGAGGGAGAGAGAGGGGAATCTCCAGAAGACTCCCTGACAAGCACTGAGCCCCATGCAGGCCTCAATCCCACAACCTTGAGATTATGACCTGGACCTAAATTGAGACTCGGACATTTAACTGACTGAGGTGCCCCAATCTTGAGATGTTCTTAACTATCATTTGTCCCTTGCATCTGTGCCACTGCATTTGTCCACAAGGTGAGGTCCACAAAGTCCCGTTCAGATTTCTAAGCCTATCTCCCAAGTGGCGGCCGGTAACCACGGTTGTCAAGTCCCCACGATTCTACCGCCCCCTACTTTTGTTTTTTTCTGTCTTGTTTATAGCAGTCACAATAGTAACTGATATTTTGATAGCACATGAAGAAGCATGTCAGAACACTTCACGGCTCTCCTTGTGATAATACCGTGAAGGAGGGACAGTTATTTTGCTCTAAGAGATATAGGTTTTGGGTTTAGCTAAGGTAATGGAGATTGCCAGAGGTCAGGCATCTCGTAGGAGGCAGAAACGAGACTCGAACACAGGCCTTCTCTCTTCAAATTCCAGGCTCTTCCTGATAAATTATGCTGCTTCACTTGGCTTCATCGAAGCTCATTAAATGCATGACTCAGAAATCTACACTCGTAGCCCTTATCTATTTCCCAGATTCAACTACAAAGCAGCTCTCCCTGCGTAGGGCATCTTCCTCTGAATGTCCTAGCTGAAGGTCTTCTTCTATTGTTTTCTTCACAATGTCTACAACAGGCTCCTGCACGAAGTTGACACGGAGTAACAAGTTTTGAATAAAAGAAGATTTTAAAGTAAAAAGGAGAAAAGGTACAATAACGGAGTGGAGCGATGTCGCGGGAACCAGGCAAGCACAGGTACGGGGAGATAGCGAGCTCTCTTCCTCTGCTCCCAGATGAGTATTGTGGGTGTCCGTGATGTGCCGACCAGGGGAACAGGGGTGGGAGTCAGCCATGTCCTCCAGGCAGCTCGCGTGATAAAGGGCCCACATGGGGCCAGCTGCAGGGACGGGGAGCAGCACCATCCTGAGAGGCCTAGACACTCTGGAGGCTCCAAAACTGGAGTAAAGCTTAGTTCTTAAGATTCCATGAGAACATATGCTGGAAGAGAAGCCTGAACATAAACACATTGCTTTCATTGTCCTGTGGTACCCACAGCAGTAGGAATGTTTACCAGCAATGGGACCCCGCTCGCGTGAAAGTTCTGGACGAAACACCTTAAATTTCCTGAACCTGTTTCCTCATCTATTCAATGGGCATAATAAAATATTCCTCAGAGACCTGGTAGAATGCTGCTAAGTGAGGCCCTGTAGGATGCTAAATAAATATTAGCTATTATTATAATCATGAGCTTTAGTCTTCTTGCCATGAAATGGTTGCAAGTTAGAAACCTTCATAATTGAATATTGGCAATGCAATCTTCCCTAATGCCATGTTTCATTTGGAAGATCTAAGGATGACAAGCCTGCCCAAAGCAGCTAATGACATGATGATGGCTGACAGCGTGTATGGGGAGTGCTGCTGAGAGATGGTTCTGGCACAGACAGGCCAAGAAGTCCAACAACCTGACTTGTAAGTTGCCAAGGAACTTGGGGATCTGGGAAAGGGTATGCTTCGGGATAAGCCTCCATAAACAATTCCCCAGAAGAAAGATCTCCTTATTTTATAGAATATGTGTGAGAGTTCGAGGCGAATCTACTCCCTACCCTTACTCCTGTACCACAATTTCCCCACCATGCACAGAAAGCTGATTGTATCAATTCCAGAGCAGTTTGCAAAGTAGATGAAAGGTCTGGCATTCTTGAATAATAAGAAGTCAAGGGCTGCATTATGAAGTGATACTTGACACTTAGCAGGTTTTTCTTTTTTGTAAAGATGCTCTCATTTATAGGATTTGAAAAGACTCTTGATATTTCCCCACGGGTAGGTTCAGGACTTTATATGTGGCATTCGTCAAAATGTTTGCACTTACTGTGTGCAGTTTGCAGAAAGAAAAGCAAATAGGAGGCAATGCTACAGCAGAAGTGCGGAGGGCAGACCTGATTCCAAAGAAAGAATTAGAACTGAGCTGATAGGAATGCTAACAAATGGGCATCCTTTGCACGGGCTCACTGGGCAGGTGCTGCAGAGGCTGAATTTAATAGCTGCAAGGTCAAATGCATCTCTAAGGCACTCTCCTTAATGACACCTGTATCTGAGAAAACCTGATGTTAAATATTTATCTTAGGTAATGACAATAAGCACTCATTAAATTTTACATTAACAGATTCCTTTTGTTATAGAAATCAAACCACTTACTAGAGTCATCAAAGTGACCCCCACAAGGTCATATCAACCATTCCTTTGACTCTGAAAAGCCTTCAGATGAATGGACAGCCAATCTCCTTCTCAATGACCTTTAAGGGGGGGGTAGTTACAGTTTTCCATTTCCCAAGGCTAGAGCTAGAAAATTATTTATTTTATAGAAGCTAAATCTCCCCTACTGGGAAAGCAATCTCCTCCACATAGACATAAGAATGGGCTGTGTTATTCTTATAGAGGATGCCTTCTTCTGAGGTGCCTGCTCTGGTCCTGCCAGAAAAAACACCCGAGATCGCTACTGGTCCTTCCATTAAGTGGGGCGAAATTGCTCTGTGAGAGTTTTGCACAGAATCACAGCAACACAGAACTTTAGAGCTAAGAAGAACCTTCATGTTATGTGGCTCCAATCCCTGATTTGTTTAAAGAGTGGGTAATCCTCTCAGCCTGACCCATCCTAACACTGGGACAGTCTTGGGCAAACCAGTGCGGTTCATTGTCTTACCCCCAATCAGTTTCAATCTATCAGCATGTCTGCTTAGCTTAACCTCGTAAATGCGCTTCGAATTGATGTCTTCTCTCCAGCCAAACTGCTGCCACGTGGTTCAAGCTATTTTCTAGCTTTGGCCTATCAAGAACTCCCTAGGGCGCCTGGGTGGGTCAGTGGGTTAAGCCACGTCCTTCGGCTCAGGTCATGATCTCAGGGTCCTGGGATCAAGTCCCGCATCAGACTCTCTGCTCAGCAGGGAGCCTGCTTCCTCCTCTCCCTCTCTCTGCCTGCCTGTCTGCCTGCTTGTGATCTCTGTCTGTCAAATAAAAAACAAACAAACAAAAAAACCACCTCCCTAATAATGTTTCTCTGCTTTCATACCTGTCCCCCTAAAATCTCTTCTGTACACACCATCAAGAATAATCTCTTCAGGGGTGCCTAGGTTGGCTCAGTAGGTTAAGCCTCTGCCTTCAGCTCGGGTCATGATCTCAGGATCCTGGGATTGAGCCCCACATCGGAAGGGGAAGCCCTGCTTCCCCTCTCTCTCTGCCTGCCTCTCTGCCTACTTGTGATCTCTCTGTCAATTAAATAAAATTTTTTAAAAAAGAATAATCTCTTCAATAAAGAAATCAAATCACACTGATATCATCCTTAAAATATTTCAGTGGCTTCCTCTGGCAAATGGAATAACATAGATATATTTTACCAAGGCAAAAACCAGACTTGGGTCCTCATTGCTATTTCCCCACAGCCAACTTAGACTGTTCTCACTAAAAAAACCAAACGAAATAAAAAAATACATTCACATACCTTAGGGGAGTAAAAAAGATGAAACAACAACGGATTTGCTGCTCTAAATCTTTTTACTTGATATAACAAATTTCGGAAGAGGATGTTGTATGGTAGGTTCTCCATTTTGGGGAGGCACTTTCAAAATAAGAGCTCTTGTTAGGTCTAGGTAAGATTTCAAAGCTTATAGCAAATATAATATCCTAAAAGAAAAGCAAACAGGTCCATAAATTCATTATACATTAAGTGAGACTTCTGTAATTGCTTATACTTATTTTCTAGAAATGGTCCAGTTACAGCTTTCACAGTGACTCTCTAAATCACCACCAGAAGTGGGAATAGGCTTCTGCTTCAAAAGCTAATTGTAGCAGCCAACTTTGAACTCAGTGAGAGTAATCAAATACTTTGACACTAAAGATTTTGCTTGTGAATAATATCCCACGCACTATTAGCTTAAAGAATATTAGATCCAAAGTAACTGGGCACAGAAAAACACAGTACCCTTACCTTTTTAAAGACACACACACACACAGAAAAACACAGTACCCTTACCTTTTTAAAGACACACACACACACACACACACACAGACACAGAAAAACACAGTACCCTTACCTTTTTAAAGACACACACACACACAGGTAAGAAGTAGAGCCAGACCTAACCCCCAAAGCTCCAAGGTTTTTATGCCCTGACTTCCCTCTGCTTCAGTCTAATTAAGCCAACAAGGGGAGGATCCAAAGTGTGGTACCCGCCCATGAGAATCTAGAGCAACATTTATAAAAGTAGGAAGGGGAAGAAGAAAGCACTGATTATATCTGAACAACTGATCCTGGATACCACCAGAAGGCTTCAACCCTAAAGTGACTCAATGAGAGTAAAGGAAATCGTGATAAAATTAACAACACATGAAAGACACTGTTAGGAGGAAAAAACAAGCCACAGGTTGGGACAGAACATTTGTAAAACACATATCTGGTAAAAAAAAAAAAAAAAAAAAAAAAAAAAACACAAAAAAACAAACAACAACAACAACAACAAAAAAACCTTGTGTCCAAAATATGAAAAGAAATCTTAAAACTCAACAATAAAAAAACAATGCTATTTAGAGACTATGGACTCTGAAAAACAATCTGAGGGATTTGAAGTGGGGGGGGGGGGGGGGGGGGGGGAGGGTTGGGGTACCAGGTGGTGGGTATTATAGAGGGCACAGCTTGCATGGAGCACTGGGTGTGGTGAAAAAATAATGAATACTGTTTTTCTGAAAATAAATAAATTGGGAACAAAAATAAAAATAAAAAAAAAAACAATGCTGTTTAAAATGGATGAAAGATCTGAAGAGTCATCTCGGAAGGTATATAGGTGGCAAAAAGCATATAAAAAGATGCTCGACATCATTTGTCACCAAAAGTTGCAAAATAAACAATAATAAGACATCACCACACACTTGTTAGGATAGCTAAGTCCAGAAAGCGGACACACCAAATGCTGGCAAGGATGCCAAGCCACAGGAACTCTCCTTCATCACTGCTGGGAATGCAAACTGGTACGGCCACTTTGGAAGACAGTTTGGCAGCTTCTTACAAAGTAAACATGGTCTTTCTATACAATCCAGTATTCACACTTTTTGGTATTTACCCAATTGAGTTGAAACTTTGTCTCCACAAACACATGCACATGAGTATTACTTAGAGCTATGTTAGTCATCATTGCCCAACTGGAAGCAACCAAGATGTCCTTTAGTAGGAGAATGGACTGTGACACATCCACTCAATGGAGTATTATTCACTGAAAAGAGAAACAAGCTACCAAGTCACAAAAAGATACGGAGGAATCGTGAGCGCATACTGCCATTCGAGAGAAGCCAGTATGAAAACACGATCTACTGTGCGCTTCTAACTATATCACCTGCTGGAAAAGGCAAAACTATAGACACAGTGAGAAGATCACCTACTGTCAGGGGATTTGGAGGGAGGAGATGAGGGATGAAGCACAGGGCATGTTTAGGGTGGTGAACCTATTCTGTATGGTACAATAATGCTGGCTATAGGACCCTATGAGTCTGTCCAAACCCGATGAAATTCACACCACCAAAAGAGAACTTTAGTATGCACATGTTAAAAAAATCATTTAGGAGATCAGAGATTGACAACAATGACAAGAGAATCTGATTGTGTTACAACCATATGAAACGACCTCACTGAAGAGAGTGAGGAAAAGATGTTAAACGACATAACATGGAAATGAATGAAGTCTGTCAGACTAAAAGCAGAATGAACTACACATAGCACCTGTGCTCCAGATCATTAAGTGGTTTCTCCATACTAAGCTGATTCATTCGCTTCAGGTATGGGTCAACAATTCTCATTCTGCCATATACGACTGGACTGAGGACTGAAGACGTAGCCCAGAGCCATTAAGTCCATGGATGGTGATGATGGAGGCGGGTTTTGCACAGTGGGGGTGACATGTACAGATAAGCAAGGGGAGAGCCTAGGAAGGTCCAAGTGGTAATGCATTTGTAGACACCAAGAAGCACTTATGTTTAACTTAACAACTAACTTAAATTATTAGATTTATATTATTAGATTTATTATATGGATATAATATATAATATAATATAGATTATATTATTAGATTTAAATATTAACATAAACATAGATTATTATATACAGAATATGGGCATATGTACATTTGAAGGTTAGTAAACACACACACACACATATATATATATATATATATATTTTTTTTTTTTTTTTTGCTCTGTCTGTCTGTATAAAGGACCTGAAATGAGCAAAATGCCAGTAGCAACAAGCAAACCAACACCTAGAAATTGGGTTTCTTATACCAATAAATGGCGGATTCTAGGACTAGGGCAGGGAATATACGAGATGAGTTTGGAGCACCTGCTAGTGCCAGGAAATATGGGGGTACAAGGAAAAGAAATGATAGAACCATGTCAAATGGATACAGGAGCCAACCGAAAGAGCTCCCAGTGGCCAAAGCTGGAATTATATGAGCAAGACAATAAAGTGATATTAGATTGTAATTCAAAGCATAAAATGAATATCCAGGAGTCCATACCATATTAAATAAATGAATAAATTAGTAACTGGGGAGAAAAGACAAATCTCTCATGCAGAAGACTGCCAAATAATTTATATAGCTATTCTATGCTCAAGGAGGTAGGATGTAACCCCCCACATACAGTGTAGGCTGTGTGTACTAGCTTCCCTTCAAAGAGAATGGTGTGGAAAGCGGGGTAGAAAACACGCTTACTGTGGAAAGAAACTAATAAACACTCCATCAGCCAGGTAATCAAGGTCAGCACCAAGAGTCATAAATCACATTGGTAGTATGTACCCTTGATATAATGTGATGAAAATGGTACTTCGTCTCTGGGATTTCCCTCCCCAAAACCCAGAACCCCAGCCTCATCATGAGAAAAACTTCAACCGAATTCTAATAGAGCATTCTACAGCATACCTGACAAGTACTCCTCAAAATTGTCAAGGTCATCAAACACAAAGTAAGTCTGAGAAACTGTCACAACCTAGAGGAGGCAAAGGAGACATGACAACCCAATTTAACATGGTATTCTAGACGGAACCCTGGCACAGAGAGAGGACATTAGTTTAAACCCAAGATAATTTGAATACACTATGGAAATTAGTTAATAATAATGTGTCAGTACAGTTCATTAATTGTAACACATGGACCAGACTACCTAAAATGGGAATAAGAGGGAAAGCTGTGATGGGGAGGGAAGTCGTAAGGGAAGCCTGTACTCTGCTCAATTGGTTTTGTAATTCTAAAACTCTTCTAAAAAATAAAGCTTACTGATAAAAAAAAAAAATCAACAACACTAATTTGTGTTCTAATGCATTATTTTTTAGCACCTTTACAAATAAAGCAACAAGATTTTGTTGGCTGCCTCAAGCTCCTTCTGGTGTCCTATAAAGAGAAGGTCACGGGAGAACCTTGCTCACCAGTTTTTCTGATGTCAACAGGATTTCTAATTACAGCAAGGTACCACCCCGAACAGGGCATTATGAAGAATTTTGGACTGTTAAAGCAGGTAGAGATTATAAGTTGATTCCTTTTTTTTTTTAAGATTTTATTTATTTATTTGACAGAGAGAGAGATCACAAGTAGGCAGAGGGGGTGGGGAGCAGACTCCCTGCTGAGCAGAGAGCCCGATGCGAGGCTCAACCCCAGGACCCTGAGATCATGACCTGAGCTGAAGGCAGAAGCTTAACTCACTGAGCTACCCAGGAGCCCCTGTAAATTGATTCTTATATGTGGATATAGATATTTGAAACATTTCCCTCGTTACAGCTGTTTAAATTACCAGGTAAAGCCAAGTACAAACCACCATATTCCCCTGCAAATGGTCTGGGGTCCTTGGTCCTATCGTCCATGGGTTACTGCCATACTTTTGGTGCCAATTTTACATGGAGATTCAAGTAAATAGAAGACCATATTGCCGCTTTGTTTCAATAGCACTGCTTTGAAACCACCGAAGTCAATATACATGAACAACAGAATATCATAATGTTGTCTGTAGAGAAATTGTAATCTCCCTTTCTAAAAAAGATTTTACTTATTTATTTGGAGGGGGTTAGGGACAGAGGGGAGGGAGAGAGAGAATCTGGAGCATGGAGCCCAACATGGGGCTTGATACCAAGACCCCAAGATCATGATCTGAGCCAAAATCTAGAGTTGACATTCAACTAACTGAGCCACATAGATGCCCCTAATCTCCCTTTTTGCAGTACATTTTTATGACTAATTCCCCATCAGCAATGTTTCTCTCACCCCAACATGCACAAACACACACGTACACGCACAGTTTTTTATCTCTCTCATATTCCAAGAATTACCTGTCACCTTTATCTTAAACAGAAAGGTCAACATCATTCAGAAGTTGGTATAATATTATTTTAGAAGTAGAAAATAGTAATGGTTTACTATCATGAAACACCCATTCAATGGAATGCTATATAGCCTTTTTAAAACAAATACACTAACATGGAAAAATATCTAAGTTTTAAAAAATTGCAAAATATCACATAATTTGATTTTTTTTTCATAATTTGATTTTTATTAAGAAATGTCATACATGGGGCGCCTGGGTGGCTCAGTGGGTTAAGCCTCTGCCTTCAGCTCGGGTCATGATCCCAGGATCCTAGGATCGAGCCCCGCATCAGGCTCCATGCTTGGCGGGAGCACCACCCCCTCCCCCTGTCTCTCTTCCTACTTGTGATCTCTGTCAAATAAATAAATAAAATCTTAAAAAAAAAAAAATGTCATATGTTAACATTTTCAGAGTAAACTATGGAGAAATGCACTCTAAATTGCTCTAGAGAGGTGTGGTGTGATAAAGGATTTTTTACTCTCATGTATGAATTTCTGTAATGTTTAAATTTTTATAAACAGCAGGTTAATTTCATAATTTGAACATTTTTTGATATTAAAAAATGTTTGTGTATCTCCTCTTGATTATCATGTGGCCGGATGCAATGAGGTGCTGGCAGTTCAGGGCTGAGCTGTGTCCCCTCTCCCTTAGAGGGCTGCCAGGAACCAGGCTGGGCCCATGCACGACAGAGAATGAATCTGAGACTGTCTCTGTAGCCCCACGGGTGAACTTAGATTACACGTTACCTTCTCCTGTGCTCAATCCGTACCTAACACTGTGTCATGAAAACACACTTTTCCAAGAACCATAGGACTTTGAAGCTGTGAAGAACCTTCAAGGCACCTCACTCAACCGTCTCGTCATAGAAATGCTAGACTAAATCCTCCCTAGCAGTTATGTAGGGCCTGGTTAGACACAGAGAACACACTACCTCACGACAACCATTATATTCCTCAGAGTTTTTGGATATATCCAAAAGAAATTCTAAATGCTGCTTGAAATTATAGAATAGCCATGACATCACACAGTTACTTTATACCGAACTCATAAAAAAGCAATGAACTCAAAACTGAGAAACATGAATCCTGTTTCTGGTTGTGCTGTTTATTAGCAGTGCAAATTTGGAAAATCATTTCACAACTTTGAACTCCTTTTTCCTACCAGCAAAATGTGGGGGGAAATAGGATGGTAGATTGCACCAGTAAAAATCTGAAAATAAGCAAGAGCAGCAAGATTTCTGCCATCCCTTGAGTATTCGTGCCTAAGCCCAGGGCTTTCCTATTTAACTTATTATATAGGACTCCTGTGTTCTGGTCTCCTATTTTATATATTAAGCCACACTTCCTTCCTCCCCACCACTTCAGCTTTCTAGTGGCTGGAGATTTAATAAAGCAATTGAAAGCAGAATGAACTGCAAGTAGATATTTTTTGTCCAACAGAAGCAATCTTTAAAATGTTTATATTGTTATATTCATGAAGAGTTTTCTTCACCCAGAGGTGCCTGGTGGCTCAGCCAGTTAAGCATGTGACTCTTGATTTTGGCTCAGAAACTGATCTCAGGGTCCTGGGATTGTACCAGTACTGCTCTGTACTCAGTAGGGAGCCCGCTGGAGACTCCCCCCCCCACCCCCTCACCCTGCACGCTCTCGCTCTCTCTCAAATAAATAAATCTTTTTTAAAAAGTGTTTTTTCACTTAGAACCACTCTTTAAAGTTAGAGAGGAATAGAAATATTTAAGAAACGTTTTGAAGGCAGTAGGCTTAAGAACCACCCAGAAAAAACACTCTACCTGAGAAAATAAACACTTTTTTTTTTCCCCTATATGAACTGGCTGATTCCAGAACTACTTTTGGGGGAAAAAAAAAGTATTTTGTCTGCTAAGAACTAATATATAACACATGCAAATGAGCTAAAAGCTTTACTGGGAAACACTGGCCTGTGTGGATACAGCTATGGGGGGTCTATTTTCCTAATTTTCCTAATTTTATCCTTAAACTGTCAAGTGGTTAATACAGGGGACTTCATCAAGATCAAAAGCTTCTGCACAGCAAAGCAAACAGTCAACAAAACAAAGAGGCAACCCACAGAATGGGAGAAGATATTTGCAAATGACAGTACAAACAAAAGGTTGATATCTAGGATCTATAAAGAACGTCTCAAACTCAACACATACAAAACAGATAATCATGTCAAAAAATGGGCAGAAGACATGAACAGACACTTCTCCAATGAAGACATACAAATGGCTATCAGACACATGAAAAAATGTTCATCATCACTAGTCATCAGGGAGATTCAAATTAAAACCACATTGAGATACCACCTTACACCAGTTAGAATGGCCAAAATTAGCAAGACAGGAAACAACATGTGTTGGAGAGGATGTGGAGAAAGGGGAACCCTCTTCCACTGTTGGTGAGAATGCAAGTTGGTGCAACCACTTTGGAGAACAGTGTGGAGATTCCTCAAGAAATTAAAAATAGAGCTTCCCTATGACCCTGCAATTGCACTCCTGGGTATTTACCCCAAAGATACAGATGTAGTGAAAAGAAGGGCCATCTGTACCCCAATGTTCATAGCAGCAATGGCCACAGTCACCAAACTGTGAAAAGAACCAAGATGCCCTTCAATGGACAAACGGATAAGGAAGATGTGGTCCATATACACTATGGAGTATAATGCCTCCATCAGAAAGGATGAATACCCAACTTTTGTAGCAACATGGACAGTACTGGAATAGATTATGCTGAGTGAAATAAGTCAAGCAGAGAGAGTCAATAATCATATGGTTTCACTTATTTCTGGAGCATAACAAATACCATGGAGGACATGGGGAGATGGAGAGGAGAAAGGAGTTGAGGGAAATTGGAAGGGGAGGTGAACCATGAGAGACTATGGACTCTGAAAAACAACCTGAGGGTTTTGAAGGGGCGGGGGGGTGGGAGGTTGGGAGAACCAGGTAGTGGGTATTAGGGAGGGCATGTATTGCATGGAGCACTGGGTGTGGTGCAAAAACAATGAATACTGTTACGCTGAAAAGAAATTAAAAAATATATATATATATATATGAATGTTTTCTGGGAAGAAATGACTTTTCGTTACTCAAGTCAATATTACCAAAACACATTTGTTCAACCTTTGGGTGGATTATGGTCCCAGGTACAAGCTGTTTTGTGAAGCCAACAGAGGAGTTTTCTTTTTCAATGTGGGGTCACATGATGGACTGGAGCCTCACCTTCAGGGAGAGCAAAGAGTTTCATTCTCTGGCTCACAGACACGTAACTTCTTATTACTCTGCGGTAATACTGCTTTGCAAACAGCAAAAACAAAAATTGCAGCAAGTGAATGCAGAGTTTCGAATTTAAGCTTGCAACAGCAGTTCAGGGTTTCTCCTCTGGCAGAGAATTTTCTGAATTTTTAAAAATAAGATTGCCAGGAGCGCCTGGGTGGCTCAGGGGGTTAAGTCTCTGCCTTCGGCTCAGATCATTAACCCTGGGTCTTGGGATGGAGCCCCGCATTGGGCTCTCTGCTCAGCAGGGAGCCTGCTTCCCCCTTTCTCTCTGCCTGCCTCTCTGCCTACTTGTGATCTCTCTGTCAAATAAATAAATAAAAATGTTTTAAAAAGAAAAAATAAATAAGATTGCCAGAAGCTGCCCTATTTGGAGACCCTAACCTTTCTCCATTCTACTAATAATTTCTCCAAAGCCAGAGAGATCAAGAATTCCCACTACACAGGTGCCTGGGTAGCTCAGTCGGTTGAGCATCCGACTCTTAATTTCAGCTCAGATCGTGATCTCGGGATATAGGATCGAGCCCTGCGTCAAGTTCCATGCTTAGGGGAGTCTGCTTCTCTCCCTCCACCCCTCTCTTTGTGCTTGCTCTCTCTCTCTGTCTCTCTCTAATAAATAAATAAATCTTTGGGTGCCTTGTGGGAGCTCAGTTGTTAAGGATCTGCCTTCGGCTCAGATTATGATCCCAGAGTCCTGGGACCGACCCCGGGCTGGGCTCCCTGCTCCGTGGGGAGCCTCCTTCTCCCTCTCCCACTCCCTTTGCTTGTGTTCCCACTCTTGCTGTGTCTCCCTCTCTTTCTGTCAAATAAATAAATAAAATCTTTAAAATAAAAAAAAGAAACTTTCCTTCTTCTTCAAGAAAAAATAAATAAATCTTTAAAAAAAAAAAAAAGAATTACTACTACAGAGGAAAAATGCAAATACCCAAGACATCTTCCTGGATCACTAAGTAATCAAGCTCTCTGGAACTGGGCTAGATAATCAGAGACCAAAGCAAAAGCCTACTTCCCTTCCTGGAATGGATCACTTCCCAGTTTATTCTTACCTTACTTCATCTGAAAAATGGAATCAAAACAGTGGGGACTGAGTATAATAATGCATGGCAAATTATTTTGAAAATATCAGGATGTGTAGATAGGAAATAATACTAAAGGAAAAGAAATGTTTTTCCATGGATAGGAACAATCTCTTTCTCTGAGACAGTGAAAAATAGGCAAGCCTGATCACAAATCACTCTGAAGATGGAAAGGGCTAGAAATTCAAAAGATTCAAAACATGGTGAAGTGAGAGCATCTGGAAAGTCAAATGAGGGGTTGAGGGAAGCACAAAATAGTGACAAAACACCCAAAATAAATGCTCTTGTATGATTCAGCAGGAGGTTCCACAAAGGAGACAGTACAAAGAGAAACACAAGGGGGGCAGGGTTTGTTAGACTGTAAAAGAGAAAATGAATAAGAGATAAAGGTTTTTATTTTGCATTTACAGCAAAGGGCAGGTTAGGGAAACTGGGACCTTGGACGGGGGGAGCAAAGAGCCACCCCCATGATTTTAAGGAACTCATAACTTTCAGAGGGCCTGTGGGAACAGATTCTCTTTACTTACACCATGACGATGCTGCAAAATATTGTACTCTTATCAAAAACAGCTCAATATATTAGCTGGTGGCTGCTTTTTGGTGGTGAGAAGATAAAAAAAAAAAAAAATCATGCTCCCTCATTTCAATTTCCCATTTCAATTATCAAAAAGAGCTTTGCTATGGATGTTCATTTCTGTCTCAGTTTACTGGAGCAATTAAAAACAACCCACTCTGTTCAAAGCCTTATATTTACTTCTCCCCCTTTAGGATCCCATGAGATGAGGGACTGTAGCTAGGTAAATTGTCCCAGATGGCATTTTGTCCTCCTATAATATTACCTATGAGGAGGGACCTAGGGGACAGAGTTTGAACACCTTCTGAGCCATGAGTTAATATCAACAAGAAATGCCCATTTCCTTTAGATTTTGAGGTTAAGTCTCAGAATATGGCCATGAAATTTACAGTTGCTATTGCAAGGTGAACCAGAAATCTGAGGCATAAACTCAGGTACCTGGAGCAAATGTTAAAAAAATAAATAAATAAAAATCATGCAGTTCTGAAGAAAGACATCTTTGTTTCTGACTTTGAATTCTGGCAAAGGAAGGTTCTGAAAGAGGAAACTGATACAAATTGGCTTTAACTACAGTCAACAAGATCGCTGGTGATACGGTGTGCATGAAACTAGAGACCTGCTTCCCTTGAAAATGATTTGTTAAACTATTGCACATTATGGAATTTCCACCTGTGAATACGTTTTCAATCTTTAGACAGTGGCTATCACCTCCTCAAACAGATACGTAAAGGCATGGAGGGCTCAGCCATGGAGGGCTGAGATCTCAGTATTAAGATATGAACACTAAATCCCAATTAAGCTGAGAAGAACAAACATGCCGCAACTCTAAAATAGGCAGAAGAATTTCCTTTATGAGTGCAACATTCATTACCTTGTATTTTACTCCCAATTCAGAAAAACTGAGTTTTGAGACCATGCAACAAATTGTTAGCTTTCTAAACCTCAAACTAGAGAAACTTGCAGCCAGAGGGGCCAGGAATCAGCAAAAGCTCCCTTGCAGGACCAGAGGTAGCATATGCCGCCCTTCCTAAATGCTGAAGTAATCCACTCCCGGCAGCTCTGGGGGCAGGACCTCCTGCTCCACTGGAAAGCAAGGATCCTGCCCATCCCTTCCCAAGCTGATTCTCTGACTTCCCCTGCTGAATCATTTATTTATCATGCTAAGGAGGGACGATGCACCTGGACTAGCCAGGTGATTCATTAGACCTAAATTCTGCTTCCAGCCCTGCCACTAATTTGCTGTGTGGCTCTGGGTAGGTCATCCTGGGACCTCAGTTTCCTCCTCTAAAGAAGTATGACTTGGGTCTAGAAATGACTTACAATCTCTTCATGCTCGAGATCCTTTTTTTTTTTTTTTGAAGATTATATTTAAATTCTAGTTAGTTAACATACAGTGTAATATTAGTTTCAGGTGTATAATATAGTGATCCAACACTTCCGTACATCACCCAGTGCTCATCACAAGTGTCCTCCTTCATCCCCATCATCTACTTCACTCATCCCTCCATCCACCTCTTCTCCGGTAACCATTAGTTTGTTCTCTATAGTTAAGAGCTCTAGGGGTGCCTGGGTGGTTCAACTGGTTAAGCACCTGACTCTTGGTTTCAACTCAGGTTGTGATCCCAGGGTCTTGAGATCAAGCCCCTTGTTGGGCTCCGGGCACAGCACAGAGTCTGCTTAGAACGGTCTCTCCCTCTCTCCCTCTGCCCTTCCTCACTGCCCCCCCACCCCGTCTCCCAGCACTCTTGCTCTCACTTTCTCTCTCAAATAAATAAATAAATCTTTTTTTTTTTTTTTTAAAGAGGGCTCTAATGTCTTTTTATTTTTTAAAATCCTTTTTGGATAGAAAGCAGTGACTAGTAAGAGTTTCTGCCCTCCTACAAACTCTGGGTACCTCACTGAGGAAGTAAATTTCATGACTGCAGTCCTTTCTGCATGCTTGGGCTTCTAATATCAGCCTTTCCAATGGGGGTTCCACAAAAGAAGTGAGCTTTAATGACCTATGACATCCCCTCCCTGTGATAAATGAATTCCCTCCTATGCATCTAGATGGTACTGGTTACATACAACCCTTAGAATTGAGCAAACAGCCACTCAGATCACTTTCCGGGTTGTGCGGTTTAGATGAGGAACCCCAGTTGAGAGAGGCTGTAAGGTATCACCTCAGAACTATTAGAGAATGATAACACTAAAAGGGCTGAATAAATCGTGCTTTTCCGTGGTTCTCAAGGTGTGGTCCCCAGACCAGCAGCAGCATCTAGAAACCTGTTTGAATGCCAAGTCTCACTCCACCTGGTCCCCTGAATCAGAAAGTCTGAGGATGGGGCTCAGCATCTGGTTCAAAACCCACTCAGGTGATACTAACACATCCTAGGATTTTCAAACCACTGTTCTAGTCCTTATACCTTCATTTTCAGTAGAGGACTACAGGAGCACAGAAATGTCTCTTACCTAAGCTCATACCCCCAGTGCCTTGATTAGAACTCACGTGTCACAGACTGAAGTATTTCCTCCCTTCAAATTCATATGCTGAGGCCCAAACCCCCAGTGTGACTGTATTTGGAGACAGGGCCTTAAAGAGATAATTAAGTTTAAAGCCATAAGGGTAAGACCCTAATCCAACAGGACTACCATCCTTATAAGAAGAGGAAGAGGTACCAGGAATGTGTGCACATGAAGGGAAGGTCACGTGAGGACACAGCAAGAAGAGGGCCATCTGCAAGCCAGGGAGAGAGGCCTCACAGGAACCAAACCTGTCAACACCCTGATCTTGGACTTCTGGCTTCCAGAACTATGAGAAATAAATGGTTGCTATTTAAGCCACCCAATACATCACATCTTCTGTTTCTCCAGACGGGAATATTTTAATTTAATTAAGTGATTTTGGAATTCTGAAACAAGCCTCCAACACTTAAAGAGAGAATGGAATCTCTAGGATGGCCGTTCTGTCAGCTCAAGCCCCAGGCTATGTATGTGCACAGTCAGATGCAGCCCAGAAGGTAAGTTCTCCATGTAGTGGTCTTGCTGTGGTGATGGGGGAGCTGTGGCCCTTCATAATAAGGTTCAAAAGGGCTGCTAAGTCAGGAGAAGCTAAGGAAGACTAGTAACACAGGGTAAGTGCTGTTTGTCTTTCCAGAAGAACCAGGCGGTAATATTGGGATGGGTCTCTAGGAAGGAGAGTGACCAAATGTCCTTTGACAAGCCAAATCCAGTGAAAAGGGCCTCACATACACCTTAAGCTCAGCCTGTCCTCTTCCTTTCTCTTCTCCATCTGGCCACAAATCCTTCCTCCTCCTGAGGAGCCCCATGGCTCAGGTAATGACACCTTTATCCCTCTGATTATGCTGCCTAGAACCCCTAAGTTCCCCTGTGACTTTCTTTTATTCCCTCATCTTCTATATCCATCAGGGAGAGCCCAGTCCTGTCCATTCTGCCTCTGAGGTAACTTTCATCTTCTGTCTCTTTTCTACCTGGCTGCCACTACTTTCAATGACACCTGTATCATCTCTTAGCTGGACTAAACCTGAAGGCTTGTATCTGGACCTCTGGCCACTGGCTTAACTCTTGGAATGCCCTCTCCAAAACATGGTCATAAATCTTCCCTTCAAAACACCAATCTCAGACAAGGCTCTTCTGGGCTCATCTGCCCTTCCAGTCTGGCCCTTGGACATACCCCAGCACCTCTCCAGGCTGACAAGCAGCATGCCTCTCTAGTCCTGGATCCAGCCTGCTCCTTCAGCCCTTTGGTTCCCGGTGTGCAGAAATCCTAACACCTTCTGGAAAATGCCGTTTGTGTGTGTGTGTGTGTGTGTGTGTGTGAAATGTCATGGATGATAATGACAACCCTCATATTCCCCCTACGAATATAGAAACAGAATGTTATTTTTTAAAAACATTTACTTATTTGAGAGAGAAAGAGAGAGAGAGAGAGAGAGAGCTGGGCAGAGGGGCAGGGAGAGGGAGAGAGAACGGTGAACCAGACTCCCTGCTGAGCGTAGAGCTGGATGACTCAGAGCTCCATCCCGGGACCCTGAGATTACGATCTGAGCTGAAATCAAGAGTCACCCGCTTACCAACTGAGCCACCTAGGTGCCCCAAAACAGAATATTATTACTCTTAGGAAGGAAGCCATCTCCTCCCTCCCCTCCTCCTCCAATCGGCAGAGGTAGCAGCCATCCTTGCTCTGCCGGATTTTCAGTCTCTTGTTTTCCTTCAGAGTTGTACTACCTGCGTATGTACTACCCATAAATAATATATTGTTTAGTTTTGCTTGTTTTTGCGAGAAACCAAATGTTTGTAGTTTTCAAGGACTTGCTTTCTTCACCATTCTCTTCACAACATTTACCCACATTGTTGCAGGTAACTGTAGCTAATTCATTTCACTGTTACCTATAAAGGTACATGAAGATACAGGGCAAACACACTTTTTCTGTTCTATTGTGGATGGGCTATTTCAGGCTGCTCAGTATTATGAACATGCTTGAACACGTGAGTTTCATGCACGAATTTTGAGGTTATATCGAGAGGAACTGCTGCTCCCCAGGGTGTCTGGAAATTTAACTGTACCATGTCAACCGGCAATGCCGGGTTGTTTTCAAAAGTGGCTGTACCAATGGTCAGTCATGATGTATTAACATTTTCCTGTTGATAAATTCAGATATTTTTAAGATGCAGCACCTTTATTCAAAAATTATAATTCTTATAAACTGTATGTCATGAGTTTTTGTTTATGTATCCACTCTGAGAATCCTGACTTTAGCTGGATGGTAAGTCCATTTAGTCTATTATAATTACTGTTACCAATTACCAAGGAAAACTTGGTAATTTTCCTCTCTTAAATAATCTGTGATTGATTTGTATTGGCCTCACATTAACTTGAGAGTGTTTCTTCTCTTGTTACTCTTTTAAAAGACTTTGCAAGATTAGAATATTCAGTTACTTGATTCTTTATAGTTGTTGTAGATTTCGCCTACAAAATTTACCTAAACCCTGGGTTTTTGGAACTCACTTTTTTTTTTTTTAAGATTGATTTATTTATTTTAGAAGGAGAGAGCGAGTGTGAGTGTGGGGAGGGGCAGAAGGAGAAAATGTTCAAGTACACCCCCCACTAAGTGTGGAGCCCAACTTGAGCTTGATCCCAAGACCCATGAGATCATGATCTGAGCCGAAACCAAGAGTCAACGACACTTAACTGACTGAGCCACCCAGATGCCCTGAAACTTTTTTTTTTTAATATACTGACTCATTTCATTTAATAGTTTTCAGAAGTGACCCATTTTCCTTTTTCTTCTTCTTGAATCAGTGTTGCTAATTTATACTGTGAAGAATTTGACGTGGTACCTAAGTTTTCAAAATTATTGGCCCAAAGTGGTTCATAATCTCTTAAATCTCTGCGGGATCAGATTCAAAAATGATATTCCTCATACTGTTTACTCGTGCCTTCTGTTCTTTTGTACGACAGCCTTTCCAGATTTTGAGAAGCCTTGTGAGTTTTTGTACTGTAACACAAACTTTATGTGCATTCTTAAATTCCCTTGAGCAGGTTCTCTCTGGCTCTTGGACAAAGCCCACCTACGCAGCCTCCTTCCACTGTCAAACCCAGAAGACTGCTGAGTGAGCCTGCTGACAGGAAACACGCTGTGCTCTCTGACACTTCACTGAGCTTTTGCTACTCTTTTTATCTCACTCTCTTGGTCTGGGGCTTGTACCTCCCAAATCAAAAAGTATTAGAGAAAAACCTTAGTTTCGACCTAACATTCTGCTTTCTGGAGTACCAGGACTAAAGCAGTCTTTGAAAAAAACAGATTTTGTCTTTGTTTTATAGAATCTTTCTTTTAATTTATTTCTGCTCTTATCTTTATCATGTCCTTCCTCTTCCTTTTGCTAGGTTTATTCTGCCTTCTGGTTTTGTAAGTTCTTAAGTTAGATGATTAGCCATTTATTCCAACCATCCTGTCTCCAACATGGGTCAGTAAGGCAGAGGTCAACAAACCAAGACTGGTGGGCCAAAACTGGCCCACTGACTGTTTTTGTAAATAAAGTTTTATTAGAGCACAGTAATACTCATTCATTTTCATATTGTCCATGGCTGCTTTTGTGCCATGAGAGTAAAGTTGAGTTGTTGCACCAATGTTGTGATGGTAAATAGTGGTATTTTACTATCTGTTCCTTTATAGAAAAAGTTTGCTAACCTACACGTTAAGAATAGAGATTTTTTCTCCAAGTATTGCTTGAGTTATATCACATGAACATTTCTATTGGTATGTTCATAACTCTTCTGAACTTAGTGTTTTCTCATATCTGGTATGATTTCTTTGATCCACAGATTATTTAGAATGCATGGGCCTTAAACTTCCAACCATGAGTTTTTCCCAAGGCCATGTTTTGGTACTTGATTTCTAATCTAAATTTTTCTGTGATGACAGAAAGTAGATTGTAGTAGACAGAGTAGTATGATACTTTCTAAAATTTTTAGAAATTTTTATTCCTAGCCTAGTACAGGATCACCTTTTAAATTTTTAAATGTGTGTTTGAAAATAATATGTATTCTGTAGTTGTTAGATGTAGTATCTCATTACTTGCACCTTTCTAACCTTTCAGATCCTTATTAATTGTTTTATCAATGAATTATTGAGAATTGTGGTAAAGTCTTCCACTAAAGTGTAGATTTATCAATTTCTCCTATAGACTGGTCATTTTTGCTTTATCTTTTCAGATATATATCAATTAAACCTTTAATAACTTCCAGATGAACTAATTTCTCATAGGAAGATGAGCAGTGTCCCAATTCACTTCTGATAATATTTTTGTTTAAACTTTTTCTATGTCTAAAGTGTATCTCTTATAAACTGTATGTCATTGAGTTTTTGTTTATGTATCCACTCTGAGAATCCTGACTTTAGCTGGATGGTAAGTCCATTTAGTCTATTGTAATTATTGTTATATCTGGATTATTTTGAGCCTCTAGTTTTGTATTTCTAATTTTTTCTTCTTTTAGATTGATTGACATTTCCCCCACTACATTTTCTTCTTCTTCTATAGAGATTTTCTTTCCTTTATCTACTAGCTAATTTAGAAATTTTAACTTACATATTTAACTGAAAGTCTAAAATTAATCTTTACCCTCCTATAATAAAAAATGAATTTATATGCTATTATAGCTCAAAATTTTGGATATACATCAATTTTTAACCACAAAACTTAATATTATTGTTTCATGGAGACCTGTTTACCATTTTTATTTGTTTTAATTTCATTTTCATTTTGTTTTTTTTTTCTTTCATTTTGTTTTTCTTACCATTTCTTCCTTTTCCTCAGACCCTCCTTCTGGGATCATTTTTATTCCTCATGTATGAACCCTTAGTTAAGTCCTATTGGTGGCAAACTTCCTTAGATTTGTTTTGTCTGTAAAGGTTTCTATTTAGTCTTCAATCCTAAAAGATCATTTTACTGGATATCTTATTTTTAGCACTTAATACATAAATATATACTATATGGATGTTTTTATCACAACAGAATTATTTTAGTATACATGTATTTAAAAATTACATAATGGGGCACCTGGGTGGCTCAGTGGGTTGAGCCTCTGCCTTTGACTTAGGTCATGGTCTCAGGGTCCTGGGATCGAGCCCCACATTGGGCTCGATCGGCCTACTTCCTCCCCTCTCTCTGTTGCCTCTCTGCCTACTTGTGATCTCTGTCTCTCTGTCAAATAAATAAATAAAAATCTTTTTGAAAATTACATAATTATTATATTTGGTATATAAATATATATATTGTTGTATATTTTTTGTCACAGCAAAATCACTAGAAGCATTATCATCACTAGGTGAATCAAGGAAACTAAGAGTCTGTTTTCTAATTTGCTACCAAAGAGTTAAACTATTAAGAGTCTATTTTATTTTCTAGTTAAGAGTCTATTTCTAATTTGCTACCAAAAATTACTTAATTAAATCAGATTATGCTTCAGTACATCTTCCTAAATGTGGAATTAGCAAGTGATCTACTTTATAAGAACATCAGCAAATTAAAACAGCTATAAGATAACAGGTGGGATGAATTTAAGGACAGGTTATTTTGCTTTAACTATGTGAATGTACCCTAAGATCCTAGGTATCGAGAATATTTGCATGTGTGTATGTGTTTTCAGTAAATATTTCATTATTTTATTTTATTTGAGTACAGCTGACACATAATTTAGTTTCAAGAACATTTTAAAGTCAATATTTGAAAGAGTGAATCAATTTTAAAAGATTATTCTTCCAAATCTTTGGAACCTTCCAAAGGTTCCAAAGTATATGTATCTAGAAAAAAGCTGTTAACTCTAACATATTTAAAAAATGCAGTAGGATGAAGAGACTGAAAACCTTGAACGCCAACCTTTAAAATAGGCTTTCTCAACTCTTCTCATAAAACTTCAAAGGTCTCAGTCACTTAAATGCTCTGCTTCTGGGAGAGCAGCTACCTGGAAAGGAGGTGAGGTGCTTGCATTTACAGAGGACTGGTGAATAGGAATGCTTTAAAGCCTCAAAGGTAACCTCCTCTACCTAAAATAAAGCCCAAATCCAAACAGACATATTAAAGCAAAGTGATGCCATAAAAGACACTGAAGAGCCAATTTTCATCTTGAGAAAGAGGAACAAAACTGGAGGCATCATGCTTTCTGATTTCAAACTATCTTACAAAACTACAGTCATTAAAACAGTATGATATTGGCATAAAAACAGACACACAGATCAATGGAACAGAATTGAGAGCCCAGAACTAAACCCAAAAATATACTGCCAATTTATGACAAAGGAGCCAAGAATAACGGGGAAAGACACTCTCTTCAACAAATGGTTTTGGGGAAACTGGACAACCACATGCAAAAGAATGAAATTCGACCACTTTCTTACACCATACACAAAAAGTTAACTCAAAAGGGCTTAAAAACTTGAACATAATGCCTAAAGTCATAAAACTCCTAGAAGAAAACATACACAGTAAGCTCCTTAATGTAGGTCTTGGCAATGTTTTTCTGAAACTGACACAAAAGTAAAAGAAATAAGAGCAAAAATAAACAAGCAGGACTACATCAAACTAAAAAGCTCTCGTGCGGCAAAGGAAATCAACAACAAAATGAAAAGGCAAACTACAGAATGAAAGAAAATATTTGTAAGTCACATATCTGATAAGAGGCTAATACCTAAAATATATAAAGAACCCATACAACTTAAAAAATAAAAAGAACCAACCTGATTTAAAAATGGACAGAAGATCAGAATAAAAAAATAGACTATCATGTGTCAAATTGTAAGAAGAGATCATGCTGTGATGGCAAAAGATTTTGATGTTAAGGAATATTGAGAATATTAAGAACCAGAGTAGCATTTGCTAGTGTGGCTCCAGCTTCTTATACACAATACATGTTCCACTTCTGATCAAAATGTACCAAAGAGGAATACTTCTCCATCCACTAAAATGAGAGAGTCTGATGCAAGTGTCCTTTCAGAAACATCAATTTCCTTTTGTCACCATTAATTCTTCACTTATTGAACACCTTCATGAATTTTAAAACCCTATATAATAGTTTGAGCCAAGTGTATTTTCCTGGTAGTTTTGAAACCTCATTTCCTAGTTTTGTTTTTTTTTTAAGATTTTATTTATTTATTTGACAGAGAGAGAGATCACAAGTAGGCAGAGAGGCAGGCAGAGAGAGGGGAAACAGCTTCCCGGCTGAGCAGAGAGTCCGATGTGGGGCTCGATCCCAGGACCCTGGGACCATGACCTAAGCCGAAGGCAGAGGCTTTAATCCAGTGAGCCACCCAGGCGCCCCTCATTTTCTAGTTTTTATATAAATCTCTTGGAATATTTATTAGCATCACTCATGTCCCTCAGTACCTCCCTGGGAACATGAAAATTGTAGCTTCTTAGGGAATGAACTTAAATAGTTGATGCTGATCCACTCATGGAAATCTAGCCTAGAACTGCAATAACAGCTCTTACCCATAGAGAAGAATATTCACCAGTTCAGGAGCTCGACACTCCTCCAGAAGTCTCTAAGTCAGGGAGAGGGAATGGGCATGGGGAGAAAGAAGAGGCAGGAGACAGTCCCTGAGCTGGTAAACGAGATTTGGTGGGCAACTACAAAAGCCAATTAATGGAACAACTTCTATTGTCCTGACCTTGTGTTTCCTTTCACTGAACCCTGCTGGCCTACATGCTTATTCCAGGACTAACCTTTACCTGTACTTATTTATATTTCCAGAGAAAGACCAGAAAAGGAAAGCTAGAAATGAGGAGAGGGAGAAGGTGAAAACGAGTGAGTGAGGGGAAAAAAAATGTAAGATTAGTGAGCAAGGGATGAAGGAAGACAGAATAAGTAAGCATGAGAAGGAGGAGGGAAAAAAGCAGGCTTACAGGTTTAGATACATTTGAATGGATGCCAGATCTTGGTTTATCAAAAAGCTGTAAAGCGATTCAGGCGTTGGAATGGCAACGTTAGATCCATGAAGCGAAGTCCAAGACGACAATGACACCTCTGTAACATCTGGAGAAGAAAGCTGCAGATCCATCTTAACTAAAACCCATGGGAAATATATGTACTCAGAACCACGTTCGTGCAATGTCCCCAAACCTGTAATGAAACTCCTGATGAAAACAAAGAGAGGATTACCTGGGGCATTCACTTTAATGACACCGTGTACATGAAGGAGAGAGAAGCCTCATCCGAAAGGGAGGCACAGGACCTGAGACCTGAAGGGAGGAGTCCAAGAGCAGATAACGGAGGACTGGGTGGAGGAAAGATGTTCTGATGCATGGCCCTCTGCATTAAACAGATGTGCAAGCGAACAACGGTAAGTCTGAGAATAGACAGATGGAGCGCTCTAGAAAGATAAGGGCGTTCACGGGCAGAGCCATGACAACACTCCACACAGGGGAATCCGATGACACTACATAGGTGGACACCAGAGGCAGAGTTTTGTTAAAACACGAGGGATCAGATTTCAAATAAATGCATGTTTCCTCCTGTTTTCTCCATGTTGCTTTATTAGGCTGATCTATAAATGTTTATTCAGCACATGTCATAGGCTCTGGTAGGCAGCCCATTGGGCATACACCAGAAACAACAACAAAACCCCAAAGCCTCTGAGTTAACCACACACACACACACACACACACACCCCTTTTATACTTTATGGAAAAAGAGTCAGTCCCATTAGAAGTTCTCACTTACTGGGGCGCCTGGGTGGCTCCGTGGGTTGGGCCTCTGCCCTCAACTCGGGTCATGATCTCAGGGTCCTGGGATCAAGCCCCGCATCGGGCTCTGTGCTCGGTGGGGAGCCTGCTTCTCCCCCCCCACCCCGCCACTGCCTGCCTCTCTACCTACTTGTGATCTCTCTCTGTCAAATAAATAAATAAATAAAATATATAAAAAAAGAAGTTCTCACTGACTAATTCAGAACGGAACCTACAATTTGTGAATCTGAAGTCCCTTGTTATAAGTAACTAGGTAAGAACAGTCCATTTGGGTGTGCTGAATACCTAGTCTAAGTAATGAGGACTTGCAGAAACACCGAATCAAAAAATCACTCAAGAAATCACTGAGCCACTGTGTACGTGAATGAGCACTGATTGGGATCCTAAGAAATCTAACTAAATACGGAAGCCCTTGCCCCAGAGAGTTATTCAGTCTTGCAGGGGAAACAGAGATTTATGTACCATAAAACAAAGTTTGTACTATGATCAAGTGCCAGCTTAATTAGTCCAGACAACAATAATTATCAATTACTTGGCAGTCATATTCCTCACTCAACTTTTAGCAAACTTTAAACAAATCCGTCTTGGAGATAATGCCTTACTTAATCTAAATGAGCATCTTGAATGTCAGGAATTCCATGTACCTTGTCATACGTGAGAGAGATGTCTGGAGCAAAGGGATCATATTCTCCCTAATGACATATGATACTTAACCTACGGGCTAGAGAGAGGTTAACCCTAAGTCTGTTTTACTCTAAATCCCCAATAAACCTGCTTTTTAATTGTCAATTGATTTCAAGAGTTTAGACCAGATCCGGGAGCCTCTCTGGCTTCGAGAGATATTTGCCTCTCTATGTGTGTTCTAAGGGCCTCATCATGAACATGAGGACATGCACTTAGCACAGCCAGAGACCAGAGCAAAGCCTGGGGAATCAGTCAACATATTCATCATCATCTAGCAGAGAGCTGGGGGTCCGGCACAGGTTCCCGTTGCTGGTCGGACGCTCGAGCTGGGACTGCAGCCTTCACGTGTTCAGAAAATCAAGCAGAAACACATGCACACCCACCGGTTTTCATTTGGCTGAGGCTTCTGAGAAGCAGGTGGAAGAGCTACTTAGATTTTCCCCCAATTAATTGAGTTGGAAATTGTAGTAAATAAAGAGTTTTAAACACGTTTCCTACCCTCCCCGCCCCCCACCCCCTGAACAGTTCCCATATCATGAAAGAGCAGGTGCTGCAGGATCCCAGGTGGCTCACAGAAGCCCAGGCTGGGCGTCTGCTGGGAGGACTGCGAAGGGAGCCCCGGGCGATAAGACCTCCCATCCAAATACGTATTATGTCATACCACAGTATGAGGTAGGTACTGTGCTGACTACGGTTCTACAAACACCACCATATTTGTCTCAACAGTCACATCAGATGCTATTAATATCCCTATTTTATTTATTTTTTAAAATTTATTAATATCCCTATTTTAAATAGGAAGACACCGTCAGTGTCTCATAGCTTATACATAACAGATCTAGAATTCACACTGCCGTCTTTCCCTGAGCCTTAACCACTCTCGTAGGAGACGCTGCATGTGGTTACGGGGTTGGCAGTGATGGCAACAGTGATAAGGGTGGTCTGGACATGGCATGTGGTACCAGAGAATCCATCACATTCAAGGTCAATAAGAAGAGAGAACTAAGATATTCAGGGTTTTTTTTAAAAAATTTAAATCTTTTTTTTAAAAAAAGATTGGTTTGGCTAGGGAAAATTTATACTAATTACAGTCATTTCCATGATTTGTACAATTATGCCTAATTAGGAGCCAGTATAATATTTATGTACAAGAATAAATAAGTCAGATTAACTTTGATCTTAAATTTATTTGATTATAATAGTGAGCTCTATGCATATATAAACAGACTTCACTGTTGCCCAGGTTCTAATATGCACGTGTGACACCTTACAGCATTTTATACTTTAAAAATATGCTTTCTGAGGACATCTCCAAGTACCAGATAGTATCAGATGTTAGAGGAAAGGAGGCAGCTAATACTAATAGAATATGGTCTTGCTCTGGAGAATGTTGGAATCTGGTCATTTCATCCTGACCCCTCCCTGAGAATTAGTTATGGTTTTTACCATTCCACAGATTAAAAAACTGAGGCTGGAATATATGAAATATATCATTCATATAGTTTAGTGTTTTTTTGTTTTTTTTTTAAAGATTTTATTTATTTATTTGACAGAGAGAGATTACAAGTAGGCAGAGAGGCAGGCAGAGAGAGAGAGGAGGAAGCAGGCTCCCTGCTGAGCAGAGAGCCCGATGCGGGACTCGATCCCAGGACCCTGAGATCATGACCTGAGCTGAAGGCAGCGGCTTAACCCACTGAGCCACCCAGGTGCCCCTATAGTTTAGTTTTTATTCACAATTTAAAAAGTGAAATGTATTGCTACTGAAATACTGAGATTAAACACCAAGAGAAATCGCCTCCTTACTTCAAGGAAATCACAAGCCCAACCATTCTCTATTATTTGGGAAAATGCTGGTTTAATTCTTTTAATTAAATTCCCCAACTGCTTAGCCCAGTTAAGATTTCAGTTGTTGGGACCTGCTTTTTGAGTGAAATAAAGAGCCAAGTAGGGTAATAAAACCTATTCAAAACGAAGGCACCGTTACCTAACCCATGTGCCTAGACTTCCTATACACCTGTCACTTGGCAAGGAGCACAATATTTTAACTAAATATTTACTCTCAGCCAGGGACAGGAAAATTGTTAATTGGGATTACGTGGCTAACATTATCCAGTTTAATTCCATGGAGAGCAGAAAGGGAAAAGATGGGCATATCACTGGACTGAGAGATGGGGTAAGAATCAGAGGCCCATACAGGACCCCCAGAGGAAAGGGCACTAAAGCGTGTAACAAGAAACAAGCCTTACTTTAGGAACATGCTTTGCATCCTTAGTCAAGAGAATGATTCAAGAAAGTGCATAACAAGATCCTTACCGCAGGATGACCTTGTGTTGCTAAAAATACAATGAATTCCCAGAAAGTCAAATTTCCATATTTAAAACATAGGTTGAGAAAGAAATCTCCCCAAATGAAGGACAAATTGTCTATGTTTAGGATTCTCCAAATAGTGTGGCCCATCCGTTGACAGGAGTAATCAAAAATTGCTGGAGGAAAAGTCAATGAGTATTTATATCAAAAGGCTTTGCAAAGTAGACACTTATGAAATGACCCATCAATCTGAGCTCCTGAGGCCATGTCCATTCCAGATTCATTTCCAGTCACAAGGCCTGGTCACATTATAGCTAAGCAGAATACCAGGAATCAAAACTAAGGAATAATCACAGGGCATTGTCCTTTTGTACTTTTCAAAGATAAAATAAATGCGCAATGACATTTGGAATAGCTAGTGTGCCTAACGTCAATGTTTATGCTATTTGTTGAGAGGGTATCTGTAGCTAATATTTATTGGGGATTTACTATATGTTGGGCACTCTTCCAAGCACCTAACACAGATTAACTCATTGCATCTTTGCTACAACCATCTGAGGCAGACACTATTATCACTCACATTTAACACATGAAGAAACAGGCACAGAAGTGAAGAAACTGCCCCAAGGGCACATATTTTAATAAGAATTAATTTTTGCAAGGTGCCTGGGTGGTTCATTCGATTAAGCATCTGCCTTCGGCCCAGATCATGATCTCAGTGTCCTGGGATTGAGCCCTGCATCAGGCTCCCTACTCAGAGGGGAGTCAGCTTCTCCCTCACCCTCTCCCTCTGTGTTCTCTCTTGCTCACTCAAATAAATAAAATCTTAAAAAAAAAAAAAAAAAGAATTGCTTATTGGAGTTCCTGGCTGACTCAGTCGGTTAGGCATCTACCTTTGGCTTGGTTCATGATCCTGAGTTCCTGGGATGGAGTCCTGCATCGGGCTCCCTGCTCAGTGGGGAGCCTGCTTCTCCCTCTCCCACTGCTGCTCCCCACCCTCCCAACTCAAGCCCCCGCCCAAATAAATAAATAAATAAAAGTACCTTTGTACCATGGAAGTACGGAAAAGTTAAATTAAGTGTTATAGGTTCACTGAAGTGACCGATATCTCTGCTATCTCAAAATAAGACTGAGCCCCCTCTTGACCCTCAGCCACTAGGGGGGCACTGGATGTTAAAATGTCCTTACTCATTTATGTCACTGCCAGCAACTTGGCCAGGGCCAGCGACAGAGTACTTGGTCAGTAAATGTTGAATGGACACCCTGTTTTCTTTAACTTTCACAATAGCTGTATCTATGTGACAATTTGAAAGGGTTTTTAAAAGGCTAGCGCAATCTGGATTCATTTTGATGATCAAGTCTATCATTTATGAAGCCTATTAATTTGTCAGCATGCCAATCTGTCTTTTCTACACTGTGATAAATGATACACTGTCTTCTTTGTTGACATTTTCATCCAAGGACTTTGATGTGTATTGTGAGCCTGATCCTACTCATAAAAATATTCATGCCTTCTAGGCAGCTTATGCACTTGAAATGTGAGGGTTCACCCATGGCTGCAAATGGGAAGGCAGCTCACAGCACTGCTGCAGAGGTGTTTGGCTCGGCTGGAAGAGTTTAAGACTTTTTTGTTTGAAGGTGTCCATCGGGCCCACCTTTCTTTGCAAATAAAGCCTGATTCACACATTGAGTTACCTGTCTGGCCCCAAAAGTGTTTAAGTTTGTGAGCCCTGCAATATACAGGTAGCTGGGGATTCAGAGTAGATTGAATCGAAAGCTATCATAGTCCTGGAGTTTATCATCTATGTCTCATGCTTTAGTTTGATAGGAACCTTTTTAGGTGATTGGGCAATGAAACAACTTTTTTTCCCAAGCTAGTCCTTCCATATACGCATACCTAATTCTCCTAATCTCCACGAGGAGACGTGGAGTCCCTTCACTCCTATTTTCAAGGCATCCCTGAGATAGAATCATTACTACTCTGTCTTTACAAATGGATGAACTAAAACCAAGGAAAGGGCAGACAATCCGCCTAGACAATGCCTAAAGACATCTGACAGAAATGCTACAGAAGAGAGAAAATGCTTTAGCTCGCAATTTACCTACTTGCCTAGTATGTTCTCTGTTATGTTTCTCATCTTAAAATCCCTCTTAGAAAGAAAGGAGGTTTGTTCAAGATATTCCTAGAGTTTATTCTTGGACTCCCCTTTTCTGGCCAGCCTAGACAGAAGAGAGGTCAGCTTAGGGGTGGATCACTGCTATGGGTCAGAACAACAGCCATGTGTCCTGAATGATCGGTGATGAAGATCACAGACAGATGACCTTTCATGAGGGGCTCACACTCCTCCAGGTGTGGCTGCCCTACTCTGACTTGACCTTCTGGATTCAGCTTTCGGATCAATGCACGGTGTGGCCCGCTGGATCCCTTGTGCTGCTCTGGTACTATTTACAGTCTGGATCTGGCCCATAGCATAGAATGCCACTGTCCAATAAATACTCCTTACAGTGTGGACATTTATGTGCCACTGATGGAGAATTTTCCATTTCTTCCCATAGTCCCACTGACGAGCTCTCTCGGCTCAGGCCCATTAGAGAACTCAACTGTGAAATTATCAGAAAGTGAATGCCGGGCCCTGACACTGGTCTGTTAAGAAGCACGTACCTTCCAGTAAGAGCCTTTCTTATTTGCTCTACTGGGAGCCAGGCAGCTCTCCTGGGCATTCTCCCCTTTTTCGGTAGGAATGGGTCTAAGTTAGCTTTAGGAACTCTGGGCCATCTCCTTGGGATAACAGTGAGTAACCTATCAACAAACATGATAACCGATAATAGACTTTTGTTGCTTGAACACTTTTCTACTTCAGGAAGGCAACCCTTAGCTCTCACTTTGACAAAGAGTTACCTTGTTTTGGCTAAGATCAAGTGTAAAAATCTGAGACTTTCTTATTCTAACCATTGTCTCCGATTCTGAACTCTGTAAAACACAGTACGTATTAGCATCAGTCGTGACTGCAAGTGGTGCTCTCTCCAGTGCCTGAAAAGAGGCTGGCCCCCTTCTCCCATGTAGTTCAAGGCTTCCTCTCTGATCAAAGGTCATAAGTAGATAGAGATGAGAGTTTCTGTGTCACCAGCTGCAGAGCCCGACTTCTGTGCCCTGATGCTTCCTCTGTCTGCTCAGGGCTCCCCAAGGTCCCGGCAATGCTCACTGAGGCCTGCCCCTCTCAATAATATTCCCAAACGCCCTCATCCTTCACCAGTCCGACTCCTGTTCTTTCAGGAACGGGCTCTATTCAGCCGTTAATGATGCTAATCATGAATGGTACCCACTGAGCTAACCATTTCACAGATCTGTATTTTGACAGAGGAATTCCTTGAGTCAATGCCTTATTGCAAAAGACGACTAAGAAAGATGGCCTTCTGTGCATGGGTCCTGTCGACACTAACACCAACCCAGATTGTCACCCTGACACTTTCTTTCAAGCCGTACTCATCACCCTTGTTGGCTCCTGTGGCATCAAAACCACAGAGACAATGAACTCAGCGGAAAAACTGTTGATGGCCTGTGAGATTCTGCACAGCAGTTCTGTCTCTAGAGCTCTCTCCTGCCTCCTTTGCGCTCTTAAAGTAAGCCGCAGCCAGCAGCTGTCACCCCAGAGGGGGTGGTGGCTCAGGGGGAGAGACATTTCCGAATCTCTCTGCAGTCTGATTTGAAGAGGGAATGTTTGCTTTCCTTCTTCTTGGGCACTGAGTCCGATAAAGGAGGCCTCAACCTTCCCAAGTGGACAAGCTGGTGTGGGCGTTGGGGGGCCTGAAATCAATTAGGAATCCTTTGCTCAATGAGGTAAAAGGGGAAAGGAAGCCCGGGCAGGCTTTTTGTCTCAGTGCTTCCCCCTCCAGGGCTGTGTCCCACCGGAGAGGACAACAGCCCAGTGAGCTCCTGTGGAGTCAGCAATGTGCCCTGGGCTAGACGATGGAAGAAGTCCGTGTGAGGAGAGAAGGCCCAGCTTTTATTTCTGAATATTGCATCATCAATCTCGGATCTGATCTGAACTTTGTTTTCTAACAATCAGAAATCAGAAATGACAGAAGAAGGGGGAAAAATAATCTTGGCGCCTCACAAGGCTCCTCCCGGTAGCCGGATCGGGAGCAAGGTGCCAGCACTTTTTCCTCCCTCTCCCTGATCTGAAGAGGTGCTATGATGGCAAAACTCACCGAAGCACAGGGAAACTGCAGTGGCTGGAAATGTCTTTGTCCCTAAAATACCCCACCAGTTTCGGAGCAAGAAGATGGCTGCGAGGACACCAGCCAGAAGTCTGAAGCCAGGAAGACCTGACGAGGTTCCCTGGGGAGACAGGAGGGCCTGCAGCCTCAGCATTGTGAAGATCCCACCACAGAAGCATCTGCTTCTTCCAGGTGCGACCAGAAGGGGCTCTGCAAAAGCCCTGAGTCCCCAGACAGATGTGACTGAGGCAGCAAAATCCCTGGGAGGAAAAAGCAGGGCTGGCTTTATAGAAAAGCTGGTCCCAGTGCTCTGGGGTGGGGAGGTGGGGGGAGGAAGAATGGGCTCATAAAAGAGGTGGGAGGGAAGAAACAGGAGGGTAGCTTTGAAAGGAAGAGAAACGGGATCTAATAAGGAAAGGGGTCCTATGGGAAATAGTTAAGCTTTGGTAATTTTCTGAGAAGACAAAAAATAACTCTATTATCTTTGGTGGCTGCAATCCTGGGGGCCTGCCTGGCCTTTTGAAGGCTCTGACACCACATGACTATCCTTCTCAATCAAGCCTTTCAGTCAAACAACGTGAGATGAGCTGGTGTTGGCTTTAGTGAAGTAACTTCTCAGCACTGGGGCTGAACCAACACGGAGGCAGGGTCATAAGCCTGGGGTGAAGGTTCAGGCCTGTGGCAGGGGACACATTAGAGAAAAGGAAAATGTGGTGTTTTTTTTTTCAACAACGAGATCCCATCACAAGCAGGACTGACATCCTGTGCAAGAGAAACACAATGATAATACCCTGCAAAACACAGCTCGTCTCTCATTTGGGGTATTGCTGGAATTACTGTTGTCTTTCATTACACTTCTGCGAAGCCATTAAAGCAGATTCTATCTCCCTGAAGTGGGGGAGAGGAAACCTCTATTTTCTTAAATGACTCATTCAAGGTTACAGTGAGCTAGGGCTAGAATTAAGAATTCCTGCTTCTGAGTTTAATTTTTTATCTTTTATTACATTTCACTCCTACTGGATAAACCTTGTATCAAGGGTAGCTTAAAGACCTCTTCTATATAAGCTAAAGCTCATATAGAAGAGTTTATATGGATGGGGGATTGTGGAAAATGAGCTAAAATATTGGTTTCTGAAGACATGAGACCTTCGCAGCCTATACATGATATTGGAAAGAAGCATTCCAAAGGATTCCAAGTCAATTAGAAAAAGATGGAGCCAGTGGCTTCTTAGACTCAAAACTCTTCAAACAGTGAGGTAAAGGAAAACCCAAATTATGAAATAAAAAATCCTTCCCAGGAAGGAGCGAAACAAATTATCACAAAACAAGCAGAAGAAGCAAATAAACACAGAGAGACATAATACGATCTATTTTGATACAAACACTTTCTAAATAACTATCAGAGTATTTTGCTCTCCAGATAAACTCCTCATACCCTTTCTTCAACATTTTCCCCCTCACCTCTGTCCTAAGGAATCTGAGAAATAGATTTATTTTTCTCCTAAATCAATATTGGAAAAGGAATGAAGAATTGCTTAAAAACCCTATTTCACTGAAGTGTCCTCATCCTGCTTAAAAATCAAATCAGCCTAAGAAAAAATATCAAGAGACATCAAACATACCTTCACCTTCAATCAGTCACACATTCTTCACCTGTTCTTGGTCTCACTTCTCTTACACTGGGCTACAACACATTCCAGTATGTCCAAGTTCACAGTCACCATCACCTTGTGACCCTGGAGCTCAGCAGTCTTCAGAGCCCTCAGGACAAACCTGCTCGTGTGTCATCAGTGTCTCAGAGGTGGGAGCCACCCCCTAGTACCGACACAGTCTCTCAGACGCAAGTTCATGTCTTCGGGAGAAGGATCTAGCCACCCCCCGGGGCACTGCCCTGGAAAGGAGGGGATATGGGGCATCCAGCTATTCTGAGACAGCTCCTACTGAGATCAGCTCTCTGGATCCAAAGGAAAAGAGACTGAGAAGATGGGAAGTGACACTGGGAAGCCCAGAGCATTGGGACAGTCTGAGTTTTGTCACTTTAAACATCAAACCTAATTCGGCAGGACGGCCCAGGTATCACCAACATATGCCTGGGTATCGGAGTCTGCATTCTAGCACTCCTTCCATTACTACTTGTGATCATCCTGAAACACTGTGTTTGAAGAAAGAAGTCACTCGTGTCTGCCTCCCTCCTTGAGAAAAAACAACCAAAAGCAAGCTGGGGCATCATGCCGATGTCACGTAAATGGACTCTGCTGAGGGCAGAGACAAGGAAGGAACCACCAAGTGCACGTTCACTGACCTCCCAACCTGGGACAACGTGCCCTGGAGGGACTTGGGGACTTGGGCTCACCTTAGTGCCACAGCACATATTCAGGAATTTGTCCTGGTCAGACTCCAGGGAGGACCCCAGACCAGGCTGGCAGTCTTGATTCTTAGCCCAAGTGCCTTCTCTCGTCCCTCAAGAGCTGCAAATTTAGACAGGGGGAAACCTTCCACAAGAAGGGTTGGGGTGGGCATCTCTGACCTGTCTTTAATTGAAACTAATAGAAATGAACATCTACCTCACTTTGAGTTCTGTTTCAATTAACTTTGTGGTGGAGAGGGGGTTGGCAAGGAGAAGGCTGTGGTATTTTTAAAAACAGTAAGCTGAGGTTTGGAGCTCTTTCTTCCTTTCTTTCCTTTTCAATGGATGCTGTAGCCACAAGGAAAGAAATCGGGGGCGGAGAAACAGCTACTCCCTGGCACTCTCAGAGCGGGGTGCGGTGCCAGCCGCTCCAACCGTCTGGAGACGGGGTAATTGTCACTCCTCTCGCTGTAACTTCTTGCTTTCAGATGAGTGGCTGGCAGGTTTATCTGCTTCTGAGCAGCTTCGAATCACGTCAGTGACACTGACGACGTCAGCAAGAGCAATCGGAAGGCAGGATGATGCCACTGCCAGCAGCAGTGGGAGGGAAAATTTTTGCCTTAAAGAAAATTCTGAGGCTATCTGTCTGGCTGACTCTCTCTCTCATTGACTGAAATAACTGCCGGTGATTCGAGAAGGCCAGAGGGGATATGTAGTTTTACGCTGCCATTTTAAGGTCTGGGGTACGAAAGCATTTAGGTGACACGACGTGTCACTTCCAAGCCCCTTGAGTGGGCACTGCCCCTACTTAGGAGAGGATGGGCTTGACATGTATCAGAGGACACAACCAACATGAACACCACCTCCTAGCAAGTGTCTCCAGCCCCGGTACACACACCTACGGTGATCACTGCAGTAAGCTTGGCCCATTTCATGTTACCGATCGTCCCAGCTGCTTTTATTTTTGTCGCTCTCATAATAAACAGGATACTAGAACCACCGACAGCTTGACAAGGATCCTCAACACAGTGCTATTCTTTGGTCTATTTTGTAAAACTAGGTTTAAAAGCCTCTGCTGTCCAGAATGGCAATCCTCTAAAGTTCTCGGTTGCAAAGATAAGGTTCTTTTCCATCATCAAATACCAAACACCTTAAATGTTAGGACAAGGAGGCATTCCATGACCGACACATGGCCAAAATGCTTTAAAAGATATTCTCAGGGGAAAAGCAAGAGACCCTAAGGCAAAGGTGGGTGGGGGAGTTCAAACTGCAATAGCTTCTCCAATCCAGGCATATTCGAAGGTGAGAAAACCCCACTTCAAGCACAGCCCTGTGATTGCTGACTCCCCTAAAAACAGCAGGATAAAGTCAAAATTCTGTGCAAATCAAAATTTATGGTGACTGGGTTTGCAGAAATAGTTGTGTCTAATTCATGGATATGGAGAGAGTGTCACAGGTCAGAAAGCAGCAGCTCTCATGGCAATAGATCAGGAAGACCAGAGCCTCTGGAGTAGCGCTTCACGCCAGCCGGTGGTGGGCATCTAAATTAGTCATTATGTAATGACAATCATCAGCAACTTATTGGGCGACCACAACCAAGTCACTTGATTTCCTATGCCTCAGTTTCATCACCTATCCGTCACCCCAAGAAACCAGAGATGAAGATGCCCGCAGGGTTACTGAAGAACACACCTAGAAAACACTCAGGTGATGACCAGAAGCAATAATAATGCCACATGGGGAGCCACTTGCCCCCATGGTCACTTCCAGCGCTCCCTGGAAGCCATAACTGATATGCAGTATCTCTGCAACAGAGGTTCTTAACCTGGGTCCTTGAACCCTACATGGGCCATGGGTGGGCTTTAAAAAAGAGTCCAGTTACTCTAATCTCTGGGACAGGACACCCATAACATACAGAATTTAAGAACCACTGCTCTACCCTAAGCTTTTGTTACAGGGGTACCAAAAAACACTTACACTGCCTGATAGAGAGAAGAAGTCAGGAATGGCGACCACAGAAGCCAAGAGAAACACAAACAAAACCACCAGGCTTTCACGTCAACCCTGAGTCATCAATTCCACACTGACCCAATCCGTCAGAAGGGGACTTCATTAGTCAGTAATGCCTAGAAGACTGTTACTAATAAGCAGAAGAAACAACTGATCAAGGAGGGCAAAAGGTAGGAAGTGCCTGGTGTCACCCATCCAATATCAAGGACACCTGTTGGAAGGAAAGCTTAGGGATTCCACAGGGCTTTGGTTAGAACAGGCAGCTTTACAACAAAAAAGGCTATAAGGAGTGGCGAGGGTGAAGCCATTCTGAGCTCTTGAGTGCAGAGTGAGAGAGAAGGAGGGGGGTCTCGGTGCAGGATGAAGAAATAGATAATTCTGTCATATCAGAAGGTCATATCAGAAGGGGGGCACGTCCCTCTGTATCTCCCAAATGAGACCCAAGTCCCAGCCCTGACAGAGGAACCATGTTTAGAAGAGAAAGTCAAGGGTTTTGGAGAAGGGGAGGACATGGTGTAAAAGAACCACAAGACCTAAACTGTGATCTCTAGAGACCAGGTCAAAAGGGGGCACTTAAAGAGAAGGAGACAGGGAGAGAAGGAATTTCATCCTAATTCCTGAGAGCTAAACAGCGCATATAAAATGATCTAACACTTAGAGAGCAATTTACAGTTTACAAAACATTATGACATTCACTATCTCATTTAATCCTTATCACCCTGAAACGCTGGTTATATTTTCTCCATTTTACACAAGAGGAAACTGAGGCTAGGAAGGTTGGATTATGCGACTTGCTCAAGGTCACCTGGCTGAAATCGAAGCTGGAACGCACCCCCAATGCCCTCCCACGCTTCCCGGTTGTCTTCCACCTTGAAAGATTTTCCATTAACACCTAAGGGGCAAGGTTGATGTGACTACAACAGATCCCTGCCCCCCAGCCACTTGCCCTAAAATCTGGGGCGGAGCAGCGCCCTCCGGTGCCAGGAAGGGGACCTGAGTGACGCGGAGCCACAGACCGGGGTTTCCCCCGTCCTGCGGGGCTCGGGGGAGCAAGCGGCAGAAGCCGCGGCTCTTACACTCGGGGCAGTCAAGTAACGCTCCAGCAGCAGTTGCCGGCTTGGGGCTTAACGTGCGAGGGGCAGCGCTGGGTGAAGTCCCTTCCGAGCGATCCCAGGACCGGGACCGAACGCCAGCGCCCGCTTCTAGCACTCGGCTCCCCACGCTCGCCCCTGTCCCGCTGGTTCTTTCAGGCGGTTCCCCAGCGCACAGGGGGCACCTCCCTGTGGTGGAGTGCTGAGGGGTGAAAGCGCGGACCGACTCTGGGGCGAGCTCTTCCACTTCGGATCCTCCAGGTCAGGGCAACAGCGAGCAAACCCTGGCTGGAAGTTTGGGCGTCAAAGGTTTCAGATCAAGTAGCAAGTTGCCCGGAGAGCCGTGGAGGTGGAGGTGGAGGTGGAGGTGGGGGTCTGGGGTGGGGGCGGCGTTAGGGGAAGAAGGGACAGGCTAGAGAAGGTGTCCCTTCCCACGCAGCCCCTGGCGGCCCCGCGGGTGGGTGGCTGGTCCGCCTCTGCAGCCGGCGGGTGCGGAGAACGCGCCGGGCACCGGCACCCGGCAGCGGGCACCCGGCGCAGCGCAGCCCCTCCTCGCCCGGCTCCGCGCTCCTCCCCACCTGCCCGCCGCCTCGCCCCCGCCGCGGAGACTCACAGTCCGCAGGAACTGGATCTCGTCCTCGCCTCCTTCTCCACCTTCGGCCATGACTCCCGAGGCGTCGGCGGTGCCCAAGCCTCGGGCGCCTCTGCTTCCCCCGGCAGCCGCTCGGCGTGCGCTGGCTGCTGCTGCGCTCTTTCTCCTCCTCTTCTTTCTCCTCCTCCGGCTCCTGGCTCAGCCTCAGCAGCGCCGAGCTAATCCCCGACCATATAGGGAGCTGGGCTAACACTCCACTGCACTGCAGAGCGCCAACGCCAACCAAGCAGCCCGCCTACCCCTCTCGCCTCTCGCCCCAGCCAAGTGCGCGGCGACCGCGGGCCGGGCAGAGAGCGCAGCGCCCGGCGCGCCGAGCGGGCGGGGGCGGCGCCGGGACCCGGGGGTGGGGTGCAGTGGGGCCTCCCCCGCACACCACCGCACCGCGCCGCACACCCAGCCGAGGCGCTCGCTCCGCAGCGACGAGAGGGTGCCCCCTACCCTGCTCCGATTCACAAACAAAGGCCAGTGGCTTAGCTTCAGCATGCTGAGATTGGGCTTCAGAGCCCTCTCGCTGTGCCCACTTTGCTGTCGTGTGTGTGTGTGTGTGTGTGTGTGTGTGTACGCGAGCGTGTGTGCGTGCCCGTGTGTGTGTGTGTATGGTGTATGTTTGTGTTTGGGACCGGAATACCTTGCTCCGTCCGACGTCAGTTGCCTTGTTCGGACCCACAACCGAGGAAGAGAGGGGTGTGCCTGTGTTTTAAAGAGCGGCTGGGAGAACCCGTGCAGTGAGGATGGAGGGGGACTGTCCTTTCCTAACAAAGTTTGCAACTCCCTGGATAGCCCTTTTCTCACCTTAAAAGAGCCCCTTCCCCTCTTCAAATCTAGTCCATACGTTTTACTAACCCCTTTCGACTCTATTATTGCCGGACAGAATAACAGCGCCCTGTACCTCAGGAAGGGGGCTCCCCATTCCATTCGAAATTCAGAGGCCAGGTGGCATCAGAACGCTTCTCTTTTGCAGAGCCCCTCCCCCGTCTAAACTTTAGGGTGCAGCCCTGTGGACTCTAAAAGGGATAGAGGAGTATATACAGTGAGACCCCCTTCTGGGTCCTTGGGCTGCTGACATCCCATCCAGCCTTGGGCCGTTTTCCAGGGCTGGGGACTGTAGGATTGTTCCTTGCTGAAGGTGAGGGTACAGGGTGCCACCATCTGTTGGCTGGCCAGGAAGCTCCAGGGCAAGAGAGGTATTCAAGGGAGGGGACACTAGGAAGGATGTAAAATTGGGATGAAGAGTAATCCAGAAGATGTATGGGTAAAAATTTGGGGCTGATGGTAACAGAGGACAGGGGAAACCCAATTGATTCCATAGCTGCTTTGTGGAGGAGCTCTCTCTTGGTTCTGCCTTAAAGACCTTTGCTGAACTCTAGTCTCACATTTTCTACTGGACATCAGAAATGTTAAGGAAAATAAAAATGCTAAGAAAAATCATGTGTTTCTTATGTTGTACTCAAACTGCTTCCTTCTAGAGCTGGATCTTGGCCCTAGTGCCTCCTCCTAGAAGCCTGCCTAGAATATGTCAAATCATCTGCACATTGTGGCCCTTCACATATTGGAGGGCACCTGTCATGCTCGCTTCTGTGACCCACAGTCCACTCTTCCTTTCTTCTGGCTATAGGTCCTCTTCCTCTCACCATTACAGGCTACATGGTTTTCAGAGCCTACATCACCTTTAATGGCCTTGTTATTAGCATTCCAGTTTGTTTTCCTCCTCCTAAATTGCAGTGTTCTCCTCCCTGGTTTTGGACAGTCTGTGCTTGCTGCCTAATAGGGGATTGGCGTTAAAGCAGCACCAGTGGTACCTATGAGTTTTACATTTAACTAGAATCTCTAGGCTTGTTTTTTTCTTTTCTCCCTCCATAAGCCAAAGTGAAGTCTTTGCCATTTTGGCCATGTCCAAGTACATACACCAACTTTAAAAAATAGTTCTTCTTATAATAATTCATTTTATTAGTTTCTGTCTACATGTGGTCCTTTAAGATATTTTTGGATCTATATTGTGCCATCCAAAGTGTAAATTATCATTAAACTAATAAATGGCATACCTTTGGCATACCACTGGACCCCTTCTCGGGTTAATTTTATACTTTCGTTTATGATTACTTAATAGGTAAAGAAGCTTCCTCAATATATTATTTTGTAGTCCAAATTTCTTCTCGTTCATGAGGAGATTACACAAGCTTTCTTCACATACTTTATCAAAATCAAGATCCATGCGGTGGGATACTATTTGCTTTATCCAATAACTCCACCACAAAAAAGGAAGTGGAAAAGGAGCATATAACACCATTATACATCTACTTGTATTCCTGATGATCCTTGCATTTCTTTGGTGTGCTCAAACACGAGCTGTTGAATTACTCACTCTAGGATTTATTCTGGGGCTCAGCCTGTAGTTCCTCACCGTGTGGTTCCATCTTAAAGTGGGGGGAGACATTCTATGAGAAATCCTCTTTCATTCTCTAAGATTTTCCCCAAATTCAGCAGCAATGATGCTGTCCTCAGGTGATGAAATTACATCACCATATTAAAGCTCAATTCATCCAGGCCTGCAGAGGTAACATTGACTATGACAGCCAACGTCCTTGACCTCAGGGGATAGCTGAAAGAGTGGGAAGAAAGGAAAGTAGGACAGGTAAGATAGGTAGGTAGGTAAGTAGATAGGTAGATTACAGACCCTAGGCTTTGATGTTTGTTTTGTTATTAGGTGTCCCATCAAATCCAGGACAGAATCAACTAAGATTAGGTTACTTGCTTAAATTTAAACATCTGGTATGTGGCAGAGCTGGCATCTGGGCCTGGATTGCCTAACTCCAAGACTAATCCTTTTCAGTACATTTTACAGTATACCACCTTGCTTCTAGGACAGCAGGTCACATTCATACACCCCTCCCCAACCCCCTACCCATGCCCCCCCACATATTGGGCTTGCTCCTCCGTGACCTGTATTTTAAATTGAGTATCCCCTCAACCAGGTATTCTTTGTAGGCAACCAAGGACTGGGACGTAGGTCTTAGAGGATACAGCAGCTACTATAGTCCACTTGGAAAAACTGGCCGCCCAGATTTTAAACGCTTTATCTGATAGAGGAAGCCATCAGCCATGGTAGCCATCAGCCCTCACCTTCAGTGAGGTGCCCACAGAGCCATAAGATATTTTGGGGATGCTTGAGTCGTTCCAAGCCAGCCCTGCCAACCAGCAGCATTTGAATGCTGGGGTGCTGTGCAGCCAATATCCATAGCGGCTGGAAAGCACATCATAACCACCCCTGCCTGCGGGGCCAAAGGAGAAATTTTTCATTTTTGTCTTTTCAGCCCTTCCATACCTTTTACACATATAATTTTTAAAGGCCTGACAAAATCTGAAGCCTGATTATTGAAATGAAATTCTCATATTTATTTTCTTCTCTGACAGGTTCTCAAAGGAAGTATTTGGTCCCATGGATTTTCTCACCTAACAGGGCTTCCAATGTGTCCTTTACCAGCAGGAGGGAGAGAGCTTTAAAATACTAACGTGGTCATAGTCACATAATTCAATATGTCATTTTCTGTGCTTTCTCGCGGTGGCCCATCGTCCAACGGCTGTTAATGAGGCCAGGACCGTGGATTCAATTGCAGGAGAGCCAGTTAGCATCACTCCGTTTGCAGACCAAAAATCCTGGCCCCTTCACTCTGGCCAAGAGCCTCAAACCTTTGCTCCGCAGGGAATGCGGGCCCCAGCCTGGGGACTCATTGAGATCTACCATGCTTGGAGACACACAGGCTAAGAGTCCACAGCTGAAAAAAGAACCTTCACCCATATTGTCAGAGTTATGTTAAATCTACACAACACTGAATCTGTCTTCAATGTCCATTTCGGCCTTACCTCCTAATGACAACAGTTGTCTGTTTGCTGAAAATACATTTCTTCAGCTAGTTGCACTCACGGCTTTGGTCTGCATTGACGTAGGTCCCACTTAGGGGTAGTATAAAAGGCAACGGGGAAAGAAGTGTTCCGTCGAGGGAGCGCACCTCCGCTAGCTGCCGTCTTTTTCGACACATTACCATATCCATATATTGACTAAAGATTTATTTATTTTTCCATAAGCCAAGAAAAAGAACCCCACCTTTCTGAGCCTTTCCTTCAAGTGTTTCGATTGTAAAGCTCTGTTATTGGTAATAAGGCAACAAGGTACTGTTAACAGTTAAGCTCATGAACAGAAATAATTCCTAAAAGGACACCTGCTTTTTGATTTGGTGCTAAGAGGAAGGATGGCATACACACTTAGAGAAGTCTTTTCTTTTAACGTTAAGAAATGATTATCATTAGGGGCACCTGGGGGGCTCAGTCGTTAAGCAACTGCATTCAACTCAGGTCATGATCCCAGGGTCCTGGGAGGGAGCCCTGCATCAGGCTCCCTGCTCAGCGGGAAGCTTGCTTCTCCCTCTCCCACTCCCGCAGCTTGTATTTCCTCTCTCTATGTCTTTCTGTGTGTCAAATAAATAAATAAAATCTTTATTTAAAGAAAAAAGAAATAGTTATCATTAGTTCCCAAGATCTTTGCAATAAACTACTAAACTGATGTATTTTTTTTGGCCCAAAGAAATGGAAACCATACTAAAAAAGCCTTGACTTGAATTCCTTTCTTCATTAGGGAGGGGACCGGTGCAGAAAAACATTTTTCTTTTCCTGATGTTAGCTGTTTTCGCTTTCCGAAAAGCCACAGACTTCACAACAGGCAAGGATCCACAGTTAAGGGCACTTCCTGCAGGCCAACACATGGAATCGTCCCTTTTTATTCCCTGACACCTGAAGATCTGAAGATTAGGTAACGAGGTCAAAGTTCACCATGCTGGTGGAAGGCTCCTGAAACAAAACCACTCGAACTGGGGAAGAGGGGGCAGCCTCTGAGTCTTAGCAGAGGTAGAGGCCAGGGGGCACACCTGCAGGAGCCTGGGAGGGAGATCCTCTCCCGGACCCATCAGCCAGCTGATTCATCTTCAGGGCATCTCCATTTGGAACAGTTTGTGAAAACAATAGGCAGTGGTATGATCGCTCATTTGCATTTACCTCCAGGCCAACCTCTGTTTAACCTCTCACTGGTACTCTGGCCACTGTATCACACAAACCTGGACAGAAGATAGCTGAGGATTTGAGTCCTGGATTAAGACTCTGCAATTTAAGGATTGCATGCACCTGAGTGAGTGATTTCAACTCTCAGAGCCTATTTCATCTTCTGGAAAATGGAGTGGGGTGGGGTGGGGGGGAAGAGTGGTGGTGAAAATACCTACTTCATCAGGTTTTTGTTTTGTTTTGTTTTTATTTATTTATTTGACAGAGAGAAAGAGAGAGAGAGAGAGAGCAAGATCACAAGTAGGCAAAGTAGGCAGAGAGGCAAGCAAAGAGAGAGAGGGAAGCAGGTTCCCCGCTGAACAGAGAGCCCGATGCGGGGCTCGATCCCAGGACTCTGAGATCATGACCCGAGCTGAAGGCAAAGGTTTTAACCCACTGAGCCACCCAGGTGCCCTCACCAGGTTATTTTAAGAATTAAGTGACTTCATGATTAGGAAATGCTTAGCAGAGTGGCTTGTAAAAGTGCTCAGCATAAAATCCCCAGATAGCTCTTGAAGTTCTGTCCCCTTCCTCCTCCTTCATACTGGTTTCCAATGACTGCCCTTTGGGTCTGCTTGTGTTTCTGCCCTCTTAAAGCTCCATTTTCATTTGACTCTTCCTGAGGCCTTTACTAACACCCCCCCCCCAAAAAGACACAATGCCTTTGATTTCAGGAAACAATCCCCTGCCCCAATAAGCAAAACATTCTAGGAATATCTCATGCCTTGCAAGCTGCAAGTTAATGGTGAACACCAATACCACCTTTTGGTGTTTGTCTCCTAGGGAATTTTATTCTGGGCTTTATTATGTCTGCATCTTTAATGAGAAATATATTCTGTTGCTATGGCATATTGAAATTCATGCCTTCCTCTGGAAGGTGGAATTGTCAGTGCCCACCTGCCTCAGGTTTTCCCCAAGGCATTATGAGATTGAGATCTAGTGGTTTATGAAACTACACTTAATCAGATAAGTCTCACGCTAAACTCAGTGCCTTTGATTTCTAATTTCTGCATTTTAATTTGTCCTGCAGTTCAGTAGCACAGATTTATTGAAGTCTCTGCCAGCCACAATTTTCTCTGACCCGCTACCGTTTTCATAGTTCCTGTAAAATAGGTGGGGGTATAGTGGGAAAGGAAATGAAGGGAGATCGCTGTCATTTATTTCAGGTGCCAGGGTGAGGCCCCCCTTGCAGTAGGTAAAATCTAGATAAATGATGTTTCTTCTGGTGCTAGAGTATGTTTCTACGACCAACCCTGGGTTCAGTTTCTCTCCAGGCTCTTCTGAGCAGATTTCATTTCCAGTATCTCTGAGCTGGTGAAACGTCCTTTCAAATGAGTCAAGGGATTTAAAAAAGCACAGCGTCTTTCTCATTACACTGCAAGGATGCACAATTTGCTGTTGGCATTCAGAGCCCCAGTGTCCTGGGATGTGAGCTCCGGTTTTGAAATCTTTATGCATGATGTCGCTGCGGCTGACAAGTACGACAGGTTACCCCCCAACTCTAGCAAGAATGATGCTGCGGGGTGACCTGTCACTCTCATCTGAGATCCAAATAAAAGTCAGACATTTTAAACTCTACCCGCCATGTTCAATCTAGAATTGAAGAGGAAATAAGCCTTCGAGTCCAGTGAGGCCATGGACCAGCAGAAACTTAGAGAAAAGTTTCAGCAGTACCAGGAATTTGCCAGTTTTTTACTTGCCGTTTTAAGGATGTTAAAAATCCAACTGCTGGTGCCTATCACCATTGTTTTATAAAAGAATTTTATAAAATTCTAATTCTATATAATAATATCTATATAATGTCTATTTCTAACAGTAGAAAAGACAAGTTGTTTTTTTTTGTTGTTTTTTTTTTGTTTTTTGTTTTTTTAGGAGAGGAGATATAGAGGGAGAGGGAGAATTTCCACCAGACACCCGAGAGAACATAGAGCCCAAAGATAAGGAGCTCAATCTCATACCCCTGAGATGATGACCAGAGCTGAAATCAAGAGTTGGATGTTTAACTGACTGAACCACCCAGAGGCCCCTAAAAAGCACAAGTCTTAGAATTTAAAATAAACAAATTTGACTTTTTTAATAACTCACTACATAATCCCCCTCCTCCTTCCCTTTGCTTCCTTCCTTTGCTGCAAAGGGATTGAAAACATCATCAGAGATCAGCATTGCTTTGGGAATCACCAATAAGTGAACCTCCTCATTTTAAGATGAGGAAACCGAGGCTCTCTGAGGTGAACTGAATTAATGAAAGCTGGGACTAGAGCCCAGATCTCCTGGCTCCTTGTCTAGTATTTATTTGCTCTGCCTTCTTTGTAATGGAATTCAGGGTAATGGCCCAGAGGTATAGCAAGATCCTGGAATGTCTTCTTAATCACCAAATGCAATGATGCTATCTTCTATAAAGTGGTGATGTGAAGTGCTGTGTTCTCACCTTTTAAAAAACCACAATACGTGTAAGAAGATTCTTTAGTGACTAGCTCAAGGACTTGTTTATCTACTAGTCTTTAAAACCAATGACGACAAACAAACCCAGAAAGTTAAAATTGAGGTCATTCATAAAGATTCGTCATTAAACATTTATGGTACATTTAAACAGTGTGTTGTTGAGGAGCTTTGGGGGCTGATGGAGTCCACAGTTTGTGGTGGTTCTAGAATCCCCTTCACAAAAGCAAAAGTCTGAGTCACTAAGTTATATGATTTACACACCACACTTCCCATTTTCCATACCGTTCTTCTTTTTAGTGTCTACATCCACATTCTTGTCTCTGGCCTCAAAGGTTAAGAGACACATCCTAAGCACTACATTTTAATTTTGGTCTTCCTTCTCCAAGTTGACCCTGGGGTATTAGGCCCTGTTTATGAGTTACTATCCCTTGGAACCACTCCCCAACTTTGGGATCCACTCTTGGGGAGCACCAACTGGCTCTCCTTCTACTTCTCTACTTCTCTTCCTTTGGTGACTTCTCTTCCTCATTCTGACATCAGACAATAGACATTCCCCAAATTCCATCCTTAAACCTTCACTCCCTATAAACTCAAATTTTCTCCTCTCCTATGATCACTACCTCAAACCACCACCACTTCTAAGCCCTCATCTTTATTATCAGCTCTTCCAAGTCCCAGAGTCACTTTCCTAACTTTAGGCCGAATATTTCCAACTGTGTGTCACCATTTCCTCAAATACAACATGACTAGAACAGAAGTCATTACCTAAGAGAGAGCCTTCTCTACTAACCCCATTTTCCATACCAACTGGCTGCTGCTTCTTCCTGATGTCTCTCTGTCTCTCTCTGTTATCAGTATGGCCATCCATGGAGGAAAAATGCCTGGAACCAGGGACATGGGCAAGGGAACCAGCAGAAATGCTGAGCACCACTCCGTAAAAATAGGAGGACCACTGCTTCTCCCAGTCACGCCACCTCTGCTCTGGCCTCCAGACTGATTTGAGATATAAGAAACAAGTAATATCTCCAATAAAGAGTCACCTCTAAAAAGCAAAGACAGGATTCAGGAGTTAATGAAAGAAAATGAGCTTTGCCAAGGAAGGCAGCTGTGATTCTTATAAAATGGGCAGCGTGTCTACGTGGATCAATAAATTTCAGTCTCTTCAGCAGAGAAACCCATGCTTTGAGTCCTGCCACCAACACATATTAACTTTGTGACCTCAAGTAATACTATTAACCTTTCCTTGCCTCCATTCCCTTTTATGCAAAATGAAAATAAAATGAAAAACAGGTAATTGGGTGGTGGAAGAATTGAAATAGTCGATAGCTGCAAAACTTTTAGAATAATGATTGGTAATGAACAGATGCTGAGTTACTCTCTGGTTTCCCCAGAAGCAGACCCCGAGTCAAGGCTTTGGGAGATGATCCCAGGAAATACTTGTAACGGGGAAGTGAGACAGGGAAGGGAGGGAAGTCAGCAAGGGGTGAGGTATCACGCCAGTCACCACTGTGAGAAAGTAGAGACTAATCTCATTAGGGAACTCTGGGGGGTCAGTGAAGAACACCCGCTTCAGAGTCACCCCCTCCCAAAAGGATAAGGAAACTGGGGTATTTACATGCTATCTCTAGTCAGTCAGTGGTTGAAAGCTGCTGCCAGGTGTGTCAATTCTCTGGTATGTCCACCTCCTCCAGCTGCCAGAGAAAGCCCTCAGGCAGTTGGAAACTGGGCCAGCAAGTGCCCTACAAGGGTAGAGCCCAAAGAGATACAGGAGGACATTGTCTATGCTCAATAAATCTGCTATCATCATCATCATCACTGAAGTCCAAAGGCAAAATGAAAGAAAGCTGGGCTCTTCTAGGTAAAGCTAATGGGAGGGAGAGGAGGTTATGAGCCCAGGATTTGGCACTGGGAGCCCAATTCTCTCATCCCAGGTGAGGTACCAAGTCAACCCTACAGAATGTCAGAGATGCACAGAGCAGTTTGTGGATCACACCCATGACCTACTAGGAATGACCAGAAGAAGGTAAAAATCCCCTTCGCTCCTCGAGAAATGGCAGCTTAGTTTTAGAGACCAACCATATGCATCACACAGTAAGATAAGCAGCAAACGAAGTTAGGACTTATTAAGTGTCCAAAGAGTTGGAGCAGACGCTGTTTGGAGAGGTGAGATTGCAGCTGGCTGGGGCAAGCAGAATGGGCTCTGTTGATTAAAGAGGATTAAACTAAACCTTATAGAATGATTCATTTTCAACTAGAAGAACACAGCCATGCCAGGATTTCCAGGAGGTAGCAATATACTGATTGAACCAAAGAGCTCCCCCGATCTAGATCCTGGCTGTCAATATGGAAGGCCTGGGGGCTAGGACAACTGCTTAACACAATCCCTCAGTTATCCTGCGATTACAGAGTGGTTTTTTTGTTTTGTTTTGTTTTTTGGTTTTTTTGTTTTGTTTTGTTTTTTGTTTTTTTGCTAGTGGTGATGCCTTTCTCCCCAAGCCACCAGTCTCAGGCAGATACAGCTTTCAATCTCTCTCTCTCTCTTTTTTTTTTCCCCAATTTATTTATTTTCAGAAAAACAGTATTCATTATTTTTTCACCACACCCAGTGCTCCATGCAAGCCGTGCCCTCTATAATACCCACCACCTGGTACCCCAACCTCCCACCCACCCCCCCTCCCCCCGCCACTTCAAACCCCTCAGACTGTTTTTCAGAGTCAATCTCTCTCTCTTGACGGCTTCACTAGCCTTCCATTTTAAACATTGTCTCTAATACCATAATAATAGCTATCAACAACTTTGTGAAGTTGTTGCCATTTGACAGAGGAGGAAATTGAGAGTAAGGGTTAAGGAATCTCCCTAAAGTCTCACCACTGAGCTTGCGCTGGCATGCTAGTGTATCTTTTTCAAAGCCAGACTAAATCACTATGCGTTGATGCCTGCAGTTCAAAGCAAAGTTCAAGCAAAGAAGATCTCTTAATTACTTTAAATTTGGGATCAGCAAATTAGATCTTGCAAATTGATCTGAAGCACTTGTATTTATAGGCTGTTTAGTCTCCCTTAGTGTCAACACAGCTATGGGAAATTTTTCTAAGGCTACTTCTATCCCAGCAGCTGCTACCAGCTTATGGAAAACAAACTGGGGTGGGACAAAAGGGAAGAGATTGAAATTCATTTGAGTGACAGCTTTTTTACCTTGGTCAACAGATGGTACATTTGTAGCATTCTTGGATCTGTAGGAGTGGAAGAATTCCTTGAGATCTGAGTTCAGCCCTCTTTCTGCAAAACTGTAAGGTCTGTTCAGTACTTAACATTCCATCTGTTACCTTTTGGCAGTTGTCGTTTTTCTTTAATCAAAGGTACTCATTACTTGAAGATTCCTTTTACTATATCAGATGTGTTAAAGATTCATTCATTCATTCATTCATTCATCCATAATAAGACAGCTTAGAAAGGTAGAGAGGGTAAAATATTATCCTGCATCTACATATAAGAAAAAGGAGATGATCAATAATGACCCTTTAATTTGCTGTTTCCTTTTGCAGACAGCCCGCTCCTCCCACCCCAATCAATTTCCCCAGAACAAAAGGCTCTTCAAGATTCTGGAGTAGATCGCAGCAGACGCAGCCTCCATTCAGGGCTCCTTGTAAGTGATGACTCTCCGGTCCCCTGAAGCCAGAGGTCTTTTCCCCATTTTTCAGTGGGTAACTCCATGACCAGGTGCTGAAAATACTTTGGGTAAAACCACACCATGATGAAAGGGTTCAAATACAAAAAGAAGGTGGTGGAAGACATTTCCCAAATACTTCAGAGATCTTTTAGGATATTCTGGGCTCAGCGAGGAGCTGGGCTCTCGGGGACCACCTGTGCATGTGGACGTGCCATTCCAAATTTAGAACTGCATGAAGCTAGCAGGAGCTGGGGAAGTTAGCATAGAAAATTTAAGACGAACTCCCAAAGGGACAGCAATTAGTCTTAATTGCCCACTGGTGCCACTGTGTGTTCCTCTAGAAGGATAGACACAGTGATCCTTACCTAAATTTTTAATGATGATGATGATGCTGATGACAGAGCAGCAGGAGCAGCAGCAGGCTGGCATTTACTGTGCGTTACACACTGTTCGGTTGTTCATATATATTAACTCATTTAGTCGGAGAGTAGCCCTGTGAAGTCAGTCTTATGATTACTGGCTACATTTTACAAAGTTACCTGAGGCATAGAACTCAAGTTTCTTGCCCAAGGTCACATAGTTAATAAGTGGTGGGATTTAAATTTGGGGAGTCTATATCACTGTGTAACAAATTACCCCCAAACTTACTGACTTAACACAATACTTACTCTCTCACAGCTCTGTGGATCTGGAATCTGAACTTGGCTTCGCTGGGTCTTCTGACTTCCGGGTCTCTCACGGGGCTGCCTTCAAGATAGGAGCAAGCCTGCTCATACTGAGCCTGTACGCGGGACATCCTGTTGGCCTCCTGTTTATTGACAGGATTCGGTTCTTTGCGGGCTGTCGGACTGACGTTGCAGCTCCTCTCTGACTGCTGGACAAAGGCTGCTCTTAGTTCTTTGCACACGGGCTTCTCCACAAGGAAGCTTACAATGGGATAGTTTGCTTCCTTAGAATAAGCACGAAGTTTCAGAAAGAGGGAGAGAAAGAGGTCGAAAGTGCTGTCAAGATGGAAGTCACAGTATTTTGTGACCTAATTGCACAAGTGACATCCCATCACTGCCATATTCATTCTGTTCATTAAAAGTGATTCACTAGGTCCAACCCACACTCAAGAGTGGACAATACAGAAATTGTGACTACAGAGGTAAGATCACTGGGGGCTACCTTAAAGGATGCCTCCCCACATAGTCTGATACAGAGCGCAAGGCCTTGACCAAGAGAGGAAAGAGGGTCGCACATTTCCTCCACGGTTAAATTCAGAAGAACCAAATCTATCTTAATAGACAGTTTAAGAATGTAGGGCTGGGGAAGTTCTAGGGTCTAGAGTTAATTAGTTCAAGTCACTTGAGCTTCTAGAGTTCTATTTTCCTCCCTGAAAACTCTCCAAGCTATGCCATTAACTGTAAGTGTGAGAAAGTGAGAGTTACAAATAATGGTTATTTTTTAAATTCCTATTTTGAAGTTAGTGATGGGGCGCCTGGATTGCTCAGTTGGTTAAGCACCTACGTTCAGCTTGGGCCATGATCCCAGGGTCCTGGGATTGAGCCCCACATTGGACTCCCCACTCATTGGGGAGCCTGCTTCTCCCCCTCCCTCTGCCTGCTGCTCTCCCTGCTTGTGTTCTCTTTGTCTCTCTCTCAAATAACTAACTAACTAAATAAATAAATAAATAAAATCTTTGAAAAATAAAAATAAAAAAAATAAAGTTAGTGATGAGAGCAGTTTACCTCAGGACATCACTCTTCCCTCTTCCTCTCTTTTTTTGTCCTTTATCTTTCCCTGTATAATTTTATATGTCTCTCTGTGGCAATTTCTCCACTTTCACCCTATGTCTCTCCTCAATTCCCCTCCCACCTGACCAGCTTTCTCTTCCTATCTTCTTACTGTTTCATACTTTTCTTTATCCTTGATCCTTCTTGGGCTCTAGGTTGCTTTAAATTTAATTTATAAAAAGTTTTTAGGAAGAAACAAGTCCGCCAAGCAAATTCACAAGAAGGCAGTATGATGGTCAGCTTCATGTGTCAACTTGGCTAGGTGATAATGCTCAGTTATTTAATCAAACACAAATCCACAAATCCTGGTATTGTTGGGGTGAAGGCATTTTGTAGATGTGATTGAGATCTGCAATCAGTTGACTTTATGTAAAGGAGATTATCCTGGATAATCTGAGCAGGACCGATGCAATCCATTGAAACCTATTTCCTTCTTAGCAGAAGAAGAAATCTTCCTTGTGGACTTAGTTCTTGTCTGAAAGTTTCCAGCTTCCTTGTCCTTTCCTGTCCTGACACTGTGTCCTACAGATCTGGGACTTGCCTAGCCCCCACAACTGCATAAATCAATCACTTTCAATCATTTTATATAAATATATGTATATTCATTTATATAAATACATTATATGTGTATATGCATATGTGCATATAAATTTCTATCTAAATCTAAGTATGTAAAGAAATACAGAACCTACTGATTCTGTTTCTTGGGGGGGATCCTGAACAACACAGGTAGAAATGTCCAATAGTTCTGATAGGGTCTTTATAGCAGTTGGGAGAGGGAGGCATAAAAGAAGAATTGGATAACTCAAAGAGATGAACTTTCAGAGCTACTATTTTTTTCCAGATGAGAGCTATGGACATCCCTCAAGTTATGCCAAGCTGGCTACCAAATTGGTCTGAATTAGTAGTCCTTGATGATACCATCTTCAGGCTTTTTCAGCCACTCTTCTCTGTCCCATCCGAACGTCTTTGTCATGTTTTCCATTCTCAAAGGGAACTACTTGCTAGCAAATTGTTCTACTACTTTGTTTCATGCACACTTACATTCCTAGCTCTGAGTCTTGCACATTTATGCCCCTTAATATAGGTTAATTTAAAAGATGATTGATGAATTTAAATTTAACAAGGGCATTCAATGTCTTTTTTTGTTTGTTTGTTTATTCATTTCTTAAAAATTTTAATTCCAGTACCATTGACATAAAGCATTAAATTAGTTTCCGGTGTACACTGAATGTCTTCACCCGGAGATAAGACTAAAGATCAGGATCATGCAACACAAAGGGTCCGTGAAAAAGAAATAATTGAGGGCAAGAGCACCTCTCCTTGATTTGTAAATCCTATTTATGAATAAACTACTTGGGTATCTACCTAATTGGCCACCCAGAGTTATGCTACATTTCTGTGTCTGTACCAAAATGTGGTCTTAGACAAACACGAAGCCATGCGCGCTGCCTGTGCCCAAACTCTGCACGAAGATCACTCACTTTCAAGTGTGGTCTGAGGGTGCCTAGAGGTTCCTAAAACACTTTCAGGGGGTCTGCTAAGTCCTCCTTTCCCAGCTACTTATCTGTGCAAGGCTGCGGTTTTTTTTTAAGATTTTATTTATTTATTTGACAGAGATCACAAGTAGGCAGAGAGGCAGGCAGAGAGAGAGAGGAGGAAGCAGGCTCCCTGCTGAGCAGAGAGACCGATGCGAGACTCGATCCCAGGACCCTGAGATCATGACCTGAGCCGAAGGCAGGCTTAACCCACTGAGCCACCCAGGGGCCCCAAAGCTGCATTTTCTTCATAGACTTCAATCAAAACAACATATCACAACAGATGATAAATAAGGAAGCAGAGATGAAAATCATGTTCTCCTTTATTAAGTCACCCATTAAAGAGATTTGAAAAAGCTTAGAACAATGCCATTTTTTTCTCACTAATTTGTTGAGAAATGCAGTTATTTTTCATAAAATATGTCACATGCAATGAGGGTATTCTTGTTATTTCAAAATAAAAATAAATGTAATAAAGAACTATTTTTAAAATTTTGTTTTAATTTCTAATATGATAAATATTATTAGATACAATCCACACTAAAAAAAGCTCTTTGTGTATTCCATAATTTTCAAGAGTGTAAGGAATCCTAAAACCTAAAAGCTTGAGATGCTCCTGCTAAAAATCATTAATCATGTTTCTGCTGGACCAGAAAGCACCATGTGCCTCTAGAGGTGACTGGTTGGTCACAGGAATTGGGAACAGTTTAGAGTGACATGTAACCTTGAGTCTGTCCCATTTGCTTGCCGCCAAATCCACATCAGAGGTCATGTTTCATATTCCTTCCTATCTTCTACAGAACCCAACAGAACCATGAGCACACAATACACTCTGTTAAATATATGGACTGATTTTTATTAATCTTCAACTTTGCAAAATGTATTCATTTAGAATAAGGAGATATCTACCATACAGCTTAAGAAGCATAATGTCAGTCTCAAAGGCTAAAACTCAAGCAGTTTGGGAGACCCCTTTCCTCAGCCCAGAGAACGGAGCCTTTTCTTATGAGCCCATGAAGTCACCATGTGCAGGAGATTTTGAAGTTTTCCTTTGGTTAGAGAAATAGGCAGGATATGGTAGGACTTTAACAGCATGGGGTCTTAGGTGAACTATTGATGAGTGCCTGGCAATATAGAACCCAAGGTGTATGACTTTTACACATACTCTATTGGAATACAGTTTAAAAAAAAATTTTTTTTTTTTTACTTACCAGAGAGAGAGCACCAGGGGAGAGAGAGAGACCGCACAAACAGGGGGAGTGGCAGGCACAGGGAGAAGCAGGCTCCCCGCTGAGCAAGGAGCCTGGTGTGGGGCTCCATCCCAGAACCCCAGGATCACAACCCCAGCTGAAGGCGGACACCCAACCAACGGAGCCACCCACGTGTCCCTTGAGTACAGTTTTTAAGTCCAGACTAGATTGTGGCTATAAGTGCAGAGTCAAAGCTCATCTTACTGGCTGTGAGATCTGGAGCAAATTTCTTATGCTCTATCAGCCCCACTTGCCCTGCCTGTTTAATGGGAACAGCAGTATTATGCCTTAAACTGTTGGAGGTGAAAATCAAATGATGTAATTGTACAGCAAGCTCTCAGCCTGGGTGCCTGGCACAGTGAGAGAACTGGAAAAAATGTCAAGTACTACTGTTATCTATCTAATACTCCTTTGTGTTCGGCAGAGTAGCGGGGCTGGGAAATGGACTTTCTGTTCTTATTTGGTAGTTAATATTTAATATGCTAAGCACTGGAGAGACCTATCGTTTCCCATAGTCCTTGCTGAGAATGCAAAAGGGAAAAACAGATCTTGTCTCTTGTCTCCTCTTTCATTCTCAGCAAAAGCCCAAAGGTGGAGGAAAAGGAGGAAGAGGAGGACAACCACTCATTTACTAAAGAAAATGGGCTTCCCCTCCCCTCTCCTGGACCTGCTGCGGGTGAGTTTGCAACAACCCCCTTCACTCCGACCAGATCCTATCTGTGTCCGAATGGAAACTTCTCTTGCTGGAGCAGAAAGGACACGGGGTTGGCCCGGGCAGTGTGTCTGTTTGCTGTGGGTCCTCGGGCTGCCTACTAAGTCTCGGGGCAGGGTTGGTTTTCAGGTCTGGGGCCCGGAAAACACATCCTTTAATGGGCACGTATTTGCAGTGTGACACAGGGCTTGGAAGCCCCAGCACCATAGACCAGAGCAGCCGCCTGACTTGTTTCCCAGGAAAGGCTGTCTTCATGAGATATTATTAGGGATGAATGCTGTGAGCTCTGAACGCTGACGGAGGACAGCAGCCACCTAACTTCAAAGGCTCCCGCCTCTCTGGCCCCCCTGAGAGCTGGGCTGTGTCAGCCACAGGCCCAAAAAAAGACCTTTCATCAAGGAGAGAGAGCACTGTGACTTGCCCAGTAGCTGCATTTGAGAATCAAAGGGCTGATTTCAGGCAGTGATAATGCTGTTTGTCTGGAGAAGAGCTCCGCTGCTTTCATGTGCCACCGAAGGAATAGAGAGCAGCAGGAATTCAGACCCAAAGGCTGGCTCTGGTCTGTGCTTGAAATAAACCCAAGGTAAACAAGAAAACACCTGCCACTTCACCAGTGATGTACTTAGCACCAGGAGACGCAAACTAATGCAGGGCAATATAGACAGCAGGGTGTTGGAAATGAGCTGGACCAAGCCACTTGTTCTAGAAGATGGTGTCAAAACAGTACAGAAGTTAAGAGTAGCAATGCCATGTAATGTCTGCAAAGAAGCAATAAAATAAAATAAAATAAAAATTTTTAAATGCAGGTTATTTCACCAGAAATGTGAAAGGCCAAGGAAAGGGCATAACAAAACTTTTTGTTTAACAGGCTGTTTCCATTAGCAGCAAAGGAGGAGGAAATAGGTTTCTACTTGCCTGTCAGGAATTTGGGTAACACATGAGGATTCTGTCACTAAACTAACAGTGGGGTGGAAAAGAGGGAAGCTAATGGAACACAAGCCTCGGTGAATTTTTTTGTTTTGTTTTGTTTTTGTTTTTTAAAGATTTTATTTATGTATTTGACAGACAGAGATTACAAGTAGACAGAGAGGCAGGCAGAGAGAGAGGAAAGGAAGCAGGCTCCCTGCTGAGCAGAGAGCCCGATGCAGACCTCCATCCCAGGACCCTGGGACCATGACATGAGCCGAAGGCAGAGGCTTTAACCCACTGAGCCACCCAGACACCCCTGTTTTGTTTTTTAAGTGAGCTCTATGCCAGTGTGAGGCTTGAACTCACAACCCTAAGATCAGAGTCACATGGTACACTGAACTGAGCCAACCAAGTACCCCACGTTGGTGAATCTTTAAAATGTGAGTGAGCATCAAAAACTAATGATGCACTGTATGGTGACTAACATAACATAATAAAAAGATAAAATAAAATAAAATAAAAAACAAATAAGCCATCCAAAAAAATAAATAAATAAATAATAAAATATGAGTGGCCCTCTTCTGTTAGGAGTGGCAAAAAGTCTACCTTTCCATTCCAGGCAGCAAGTTCCAACTATGGGAGGGCATGATTTTCTATATACTCCTTTGACGTAAAGAAACACTTCCAACAATCGACAACAATGAGGCAATAGCAGGGATGAAAAATAACCAAGGCGAGAAATAAAAATATCAAGTAGCAAACAAAAGTTTCATTCACTGATGAAAGAAACAGGATTTTTAGAAACAAGGCAGAATGAACAGGAAAAAGTGGGAGATTGTGGGCACGCTTATTTCAATTTTCTAACTAGATGTTCTTGGTTAAGTATATGTTCTCAACAATTTGGAGTTCACTCCAGATTCTAAATCTCCCTTCCGGAGGCTCACACCTCTACATAATTAGGTTAGGTCGCCCTCTAATGGCAAGAAGCTATACTAGCGTCTCATAAAGCCTGTGTATCTTCTGGTAGCGTCTGGGATTGGAGTTGAGTATTTGGTATACAGCGCTTTCACACAGAGCAAATACGAAGAAACCATAAACACCTAATTATAGTTCCTGTGAATTTCTTGTAAAGGGTTCAGAAAACAGTTTGATACCCTGAAGAACTGAAGGAATATTTAGTGCACTATTGTATCAAAAGGGGTGTCTTTAATTGGGATACTGTGTTACTGAGATTAATCAAATATCTGCTAAAAAAAAAAGCTTTCCCTGTTGATGGCAAATAGAGCATTCTGATTTATACAGATACATTCTCAGCCAAGACAACCTTCATAAACCTCGTTGAACCTCCAAAGGAAAAAAAGGCCAACAACCATTGAACATATCTGAGATAAGAAAAAATTTAATAACTGAATTTCAGGAATTGTTTAAGCAACAAGATTAGTCAACTAATGATTCTAATCTTGATGCTGTCATTATCTAGCTGTGTGTTTTTGGATTTCATTAGATCCCACTAGATTTCCTATTATTTTTCTTAAACTACCTCCAATATCACTTGTGACCCAAATATTAACCAAATTATTATAACTCAATATTAATTCTCTCCAGGAGACTGTAATCAGCACAAGCCCTATACTGTGTACATACACATTGTAAAGACAATGATAAAATTAGTGAATGCATGAGGAAATTGTCCTCTGATTACGTGGAAGACACTGGGAAATACGGCAGAAGCAAGCACCGAAGTTGACATGTTATGGGTACAGCCATGAGAGAGAGCCTGGCAGTTAATTTTCAAGCTCAGATTTTGGAGAAAGAGGCTGTGATGAATCCAGCTTTGGTCAGAGGCTCACACAGGTCTAAATAACTGGAGGTATGAGGAGGGTGACTGGGATGGGACGGGGCAGAAAATTCAATAGATGTCCATGGCAGGCACAAACACGTATCAGTCTTAAAAAACTGAATGATCTCTTGCTTTGACCCTTAATATGTGTGTGTTTATGCTGCCGCTATTGTTGCTGATAATTAGTGAAGTACATATATTTATCTCATTAAATTTAGGTAATATAACCAAAGCTATATTATTCAGTTAATATATTCTAACCCATGCCACAAAAAGGTTTATGGCCCTGTAAAAGATTTCTTACAAGGAATATAGCATAATAAAAAAAATTAATCACTAAGATAAAAATGCATCTGAGCCTTAAATGTCCTCTATAAACCTCTATAATTTGGGGAAAAAGTCAAATTTTAATAAGATTTGAGACAAGAACGAAGATCATTGATGGGAGTACTCTTACTATGTTTTTGCCTAATATTAAAATTCATACATTGGCTATTTCCTTTAGCATTGTAAACCAGTAGGATTATTAATGTCTATTTTATTAATTAGGGGGAAAAATCAAAGGTTTTCTCAAGATCACAGAAAAAGTCCTTAAAGAGTCATCATGGTTTTTGTGTGATCCATCCATCCAACCATCCACCCATTCATTTATTCATCAGGTATTTACTGAGCCAATCTGCATATTTTGTACCCTCATAAGGGCAGCAAACTGGGTCCCTGGGTGGCTCAGTCAAAGTGTCTGCCTTTGACTCAGGTCATGATCTCAGGGTACCGAGAAGAGGAGGAAGCTGTTAAGAGGATAAAGCCTGTTCCAGCATCTTCACTTAATCAACATTCACTATGTATCACGCCCTGGGCTAAACACTAGGTGTAACAGATGAAGAAAACCTATGTCCAGATCTCAGAATTTTCACAGCCTCCTTTGGGAGCTGGACATAGGCCATCCACTTCCTACATAATGTGGTCAGTCCAGTGATGGAGAACACACAGGGGCTACAGGAGAGGAGCAAGAGATCAGGCGGAGGCATTTGTCTTATAGGATGCCAAGAAGTTGAGTGGATGGAAAGAATGAGGAAGGACTTTCTAAGATGGAAGAGAAAAATCAAGTGAAGGCCCAGAGAATGAGAAGAAACTCATGTCAAAAGAAGTTACTTGTAGTTCTGTGTTGTTGGACCTTCAAGTGTAAATCACTATTAAGTCAGATTTTTTCCTTTCCTGTACTTGAGACATTAGGGTTAGAAACTAAGTAAAGTCTTTACATTCATCAATTTTTAATCTTTGTATTATTGTTTTGCCCACTTACAGTAGTCTTAGAATATCTTTAAAGTATCAGAGGTTTGTGTTCAGTGTTTTCTCAGGGTACAGGTTACTGGAAAATTTGATGAACATTCTATTTCTACCTTCTTCCTAGTCCTTGACTCAGAAAAATAAAAGGCTGAATAGTGTAGCAGCAAGTCCAAAGCCCTTCAGTATTCTCTAGAGGTCTCCTGCCAAATTGACATTAATCCAGCAATCAACAGCTCACACATATGGTTGTCTAATTAGCTAACACTCTGCAGTAATGAGAGCTAGTATGGCTGTTTATGGCCAGGAATGGTAGGTTAGGATAACTTGGAAGGGGTCCAGATATAAAAGCACACCCGCCAAAGGGGAGACCTGGCACCAGAAGGCGATACACATGTCAGTGCTGGAGGGAACCCAGTCCAACAGGTAGCAGCCAGGATCTGGAAATTACGGTAACTGATAATAAGCAGGGTATAACAAGTGGGAATGGCAGAAAATGAGAATTAAATAACATGATGGCCTTATTCCAAAAAGTGAGTGGGGCAGGGTAATAAGGCAGGAATTTGGAAATCTAGGGGGACATTTATCAGCAGGAAAACAATCTATGATCCGGTGAAACCCCAGCTTCTGGTCAAGTTCATGAACAGGACTTCAACTCCCAGGGAAGATACAGTAAGATCAATGCGTAGGTCCTGGAGTTAAAAAAAGGACCACATATGTAACAGAGATAAGTAGTAGAGCACGGAAAGCAATTAAGTACTGGTCTATGAAATGTGTAGGACTGATGATTCACAGACCTGTACCCCTGGGACCAATATACATCATATGTTAATTTAAAAAAAACAAAAACCAAAAAACGAACTGAGTCTAGTTACCAGAACTTGGACACCTAGTGGGGACTTGGTTTCAGAAGCAAGAAGCAGACTAGAAACGCAGCAGGCACAGAGCTGGACAGGCCACAAGTGTGACTCGGACTAGATACCGTGATGGCCTCCGAGTAAGGCTGAACCTGCTGTTGGGGGATCAGTGGCCCAGCACTTAGGGAGAGGAGAGCTCCAGAGGCTGGGAATCTGCATGTCAATAGTAATAAGCAGCTCATACTTTACACCTGGTTCACACTGTAAGACTCGGTCACAGGACTTGCTCAGTTGGGGATGCCTCTGTTATTCCCCTGAGTCTTCCGTCTTACAACCTGATCACAAAAGGCCATGAAATGATGCTGATACAGCTTGCCCTCACTGTGGGAAGCCGACTTCCAGTGATTGCTGCTTCCCCCCCTCCCTTTTTTTTTCCTTTAAACGCTCACAGCCTTGTGTTTCATAATCTATCCTAATTTTGCTGGGTGGGGATAACATAAAACTCCAAACAATGCCAAGCAAAATCCAATAAAGGGAGAGGGTGATTCCATGACTGGAGAGAATATATGGACACTTTCAGGGGATACGTGCATTTGTGCTTGAAAAAAATGAAGAGTGAATATCAACTGTGGAATGGGAGTGGAGAGAATGATCCATTTTAAGAACAGTCGGAGATGATGTTAGACCACATAACCCAGTCTGGCTGGGTATAAAAAGATAGATTGGAGAGAGGAGGAGGCAGGTATTTGAAGCCAAAGAATATGAACTTTGCTGGGGATGTAATGGGCAGCAACTAAAAGTATTTTCCTGGCCATAGTGGAGCTTTAGAAAGAGTGATGTTAAGAGTGGGGAAGTATCAGACTCCAAGGGGGGGATATTCTATGAAATTATTGGGGCTGTATGCTTTAAAGTATGACTGCTGTGAAAGATCAAGACTGAGAAACTATTCCAAGTAAACTAAATAAACATGAAAACTGAATGTAATAGGTGATTTGAAGTTTGTTTTTGTTTTTGTTTTTGTTTTCCCTCTAAGGGCATTATTAGAATAACTGGCAAAAATCCAAATAAGGTCCATACACTAGAAAATTACATTGTGTCAGTGTAATTTCAGATTTTGATAATTGTATCATGATTATGTTTGAGAATGTTGTTCTTTTGGGAAAATGCACCCTGAAGCATTTAGGAGTAAAAGGACCTATATCTGAACTGTCAAATGGTTCAGAAATATAGCTGTATACACATGTACATGTATGTGTACATAATGTGTACATAGTTACACATACATATAGTATGTGCATATGTCTCTATTTACAGAGAGAGAATGAAATGGAAAATGTGATTAAATACTAATATTTGGGGAACCAAGTGAAAGGTTGTTCTGGAATTCTTTGTACTTTTCTTCCAACCTTTCCATAGACCTAAAATTATGTCAAAATAAAAGTTAAAAGAAAAAAGAAAATTCATAATGTGGTGATGGAGTTTAGTATAGTAACTGCTTGGGAGGCACTCCAGGGGCTAGGGTAATTGTCCTGGGAAGAGGTGGTAAGTGCCAGGTGGGGACAGGAAGAGACAGGAGAAGGAAGTAAGAGGCATTCTACAGGTAAAGATTCCTGTATCTGGCAACTCAATAGATAGGATATAAGAGCTCAGACTCCTTGGAGTTCTCAAGTCAAAGGGCCAGAGAGAATGGGATCACCTACACAGCTAGAAACATCTGTTCATGATCATGGTAGAGAATTACTTCTAAGATTTCAAAATAAAAACTCTAATTTCAGGAAAGAAGCATGAATGGAAAAATATAGACTGAGACTAGAATCGTTGAACACATAATAGGTAAGCCGAACATTTTTTGTTGTTGTTGAAGTATCTAATTAAATTTAATTGTGGCCCAGCTGGTAAATTTTTATTTGTGCAACCAGCCAGAAAAGAGTGGCATTAGGCCCCGAAAAAGAGTGCTGCATGCTGAAAGGTAAAAAGTGAGCAAAGGTAAAAATCTCACCATCGTGGTGAGATTTGCTTTAAGAATGCAGGCTGGCGGGACGCCTGGGTGGCTCAGTTGGTTGGACAACTGCCTTCGGCTCAGGTCATGATCCCGGAGTCCCAGGATGGAGACCCACATCAGGCTCCCAGCTCCATGGGGAGGCTGCTTCTCCTTCTGACCTTCTCCTTGCTCATGCTCTCTCTCGCTGTCTCTCTCTCTCAAATAAATAAAAATAAAATCTTTAAAAAAAAAAAAAAAAGAATGCAGGCTGGGAGCTGGCCTGCTGCACCGGCTCTGGACACCTGGCCCCTCCTTGAGCCTAGAGTCCTGCTCTGGTCTGTGTCCTTACCAGGTCACGCATGTGACAGGAGCTTCCAGGTGCCCTCTCATTCGTACTTCCATACCTTGAAATTTTAAGCATCCATCCTCTTTGTTTTTCCCAGAAAGATTCTTCTTTTATCAATGATTATGGTAGAATGTATTATTTGTTTACAATTCCTCCTTTCCACTCTTGTTTGTCAAGTGGACTACTCCACTCACTGACTCTGGACTGGGTCATGTGGATGAAATGACATGCACAGTTTTTTGGTTTTTGTTTTTGTTTTTAAGATTTTTACACACTTATTTGAGAGAGAGAGAATGAGCACAAGAGAGAGGAGGGTCAGAGGGAGAAGCAGGCTCCCTCCTGAGCAGGAAGCCCTATGCAGGACTTGATCTCCATACTCTGGGATTGTGACCCGAGCTGAAGGCGGTCACCTAAACACCTGAGCCACCCAGGCGCCCTGACATGCACAGTTCTAAGCAGGCATCACCCGTGTCTGCTTCACTTCTTGCCCTCCCTTCCTCTGCCAGAACCACATGTCTTAGATAATGGCTGCTCTTTCAGCCTGTTTCATGTGACCCAATCCCTTGCCAGTCAAGGCAAGCCCAACCAAGCCTGGCCAAACCAAGCAGAGCCACAGTTGGCTCAAGAGGCATATGATAGAGAAACAGAGGTTTATTGTTATAACTGCTGTGTTTTGGGGTTGTTTGTTACACAGCACAACCACAATAAAAGGAGATGAATAATCACCAGGTTCTTGTCTGTTTGGTTTGCAGCTTTTCATTCACCTGTTGCGTCTGTTATGAAGCCTTCTTCAAAACTGAACTCTGAGGGGCTGTGGCTCAGTTGTTAAGTGTCTGCCTTTGGCTCAGGTCATGATCCAGGGTCCTGGGATTGAGCCCTACATCACTCTCCATGCTTGGCAGGAAGCCTGCTTCTCCCTCTCCCACTCCTCCTGCTTGTGTTCCCTCTCTTGCTCACTCTCTCTCTGTCAAACAAATATAATAAAATCTTTAAAAAAAGAAAAAATAAAGAACTGAACTCTGGCTTTTCTGGTCTCTCTGGCCTCCACCTATAAACTGCCTTTCCTCCATGGATCATATGGTTTCTGGGCACCCTACCCATAACTCTGACCCACTAGCGATACTCTGATATTTGCATCCCCACTGGTGTTTACAGGCCCACAGAATAGGAAACAGACACAAGGTGGGCAGTATTTAGAATACAGAGGTTCTTACTATGTGAAATTTTGTTATTTAGAAAGCTGTCCTCTTTATAACACAACTGAAAAGGAGTGAAATATGATTGGGAATAGTGAAAATCATAAATGTTCCCATAGTCCATGCCCAAGAGTAGAAACGTATTACTCAGGGTGCAGTTCCACACTCAAAAACTATATGCTGCTATATTGTATGCACTTTTTTTTTTTAAAGACTTTATTTATTTATTTGACAGACAGATCACAAGTAGGCAGAGAGGCAGGCAGAGAGAGAGAGGAGGAAGCAGGCATCTTGCTGAGCAGAGAGCCCGATGCGGGGCTTGATCCTAGGACCCTGGGATCATAACCTGAGCCAAAGGCAGGTGGCTGAGCCCACTGAGCCACCCAGGCGTCCCTGCATGCACTTTTAACAAATACGGATATATGGTTTTCAAGAGCACACCTGACTGGAGGAGAACAGGAGTGCTAAAGGCAGGGATACCAACATCAGTGAGAAGGAACAGCTGACATGTTGATAGGAAGAGAGGAGGGAAAAAAGCCTATTAAAGAATGTATGAGAAAAAACACAAAGCCCAGTGGCAAGTATCCCTATAGACCATGCGACATCTTTGTAGTACAGTAGATCAAAGTAATTACTGGAATTTTCTTTTAAATCTGCATTAAGGGGCACCTGGGTGCCCCTTAAGGCGGCTCAGTCGGTTAAGCCTCTGCCTTCAGCTCAGGTCACAATCCCAGGGTCCTGGGGTTGAGCCTCACATCAGACTCTTTGCTCAGCAGGCAGCCTGCTTCTCCCTCTGCCTGCTGCTCCCCCTGCTTGTGCGTGTGCTCTCTCTGTCAGATAAATAAATTAATAAATAAAATCTTTAAATCTGCATTTAGCTATCTGAATAAAATTGTTTTCTTTTAAAGATTTTATTTATTTATTAGCGAGATAGAGTAAGTGGGAGAGAGAAAGGGAGAGAAAATCTGAAGCAGACTCCCCACTGAGCACAGATCCCAATGCGGGGCTCATTTCCATGACCATGAGATCGTGACATGAGCCAAGACCAAGAGTTGGATGCTTAACTGACTGAGCCACACAGGGGCCCTCTGAATAGAACTGTTTATGAAAAAATAGTTCTCACACACACATGAAAAAGTGCTCAACATCACTCATCATCAGGGAAATGTAAGTCAAAAACCACAAGATACCACCTTATACCTCTTAGAATAGCTAGTTTCAAAAAGATTAGAGATAACAAATGTTGACCAGGATGTGGAGAAAAGGGAACCCTTGTACACTATTGGTGGGAATGTAATTTGGTTCAGCCACTATGAAAGACAGTATGGAGGTTTATCAAAAAATTAAAAATAGAATTACCGTATGATCCAGCAATTCCACTTCTGAGTATTTATATAAGTGAAATGAAAGCACTACCTTGAAAAGGTATATGCACCCCCATGTTCACTGCAGCATTGTTTACGATAGCCAGGATACGGAACAGCCTAAGTGTCCATCAAAGCATGAATGGGTAAAAATGTGGTATGCATGCAGTAGAATTCAGCCATAAAAAAAGGAAATCTTGCCACTTGCAGCAACATGGCCAGACCTCAAGAGCATTAGGCTAAATGAAGCAAGTGAGAGAAAGACAAATACCACATGATATGTTTTATATGTGAAATTAAAAAGAAACAAAAACAGGGGCAACTGGCTGGCTCAGTAAGGAAAGCATGTGACTCTTAATCTCAGGGTTGTGAGTTTGGGCCCCGCATGGGATGCAGAGATTACTTAATATCTTTAAGGGGGAAAAAAAAAAAAAAGAAGGAGGGGAACCTGGCTGGTTCAGTCTGCCAAGCATCTGACTCTTGATTTCAGCTCAGGTCATGATGTCAGGGTGCTGAGACTGAGCCCCAATCCAGGCTCCGAGTTTAATGGGGAATCTGCGTGAGATTATTTCCCTCTGCCCTACTCCTGCTTCCCTCTCACACTTCTCTCTCTCTCTCTCAAATAAATAAGTAAACAAACAAATAGATAAAATCTTTAAAAAAGAAGAAACAAAGAAAGACAAATACCTTAGCTGGTAGATACAGAGAACAGATGAGTACTTGCCAATGGTTGTGTCTGGGGGTGAAGAAATGGGTGAGGAGAGTAAAAGGTACAAACAGCCAATTATAAGATAAATAAATCATGGGCATGTGATGGACAGCAAGGCAACTATAGTTAATAACACTATATTGCACAATTGAAAGTTGCTAAGAGAGTAGATCTTAAAAGTTCTCATCCGAAGAAAAAAAATTGTAACTCCGTGTGGTGGTGGATGTTAACTAGACTCATTGTGGTGATCATTTCATAATATGTGCAAATATGGAATCCTTATGTTGTACACCTGAAATTAACATGTCAAATATACCTCGATTTAAAAAAAGCTCTCAGAGGGGTGCCTGGGTGGCTCAGTCGGTTGAGTGTCTGATTCTTGGTCTTGGCTCAGGTCATGCTCTTAGGGTTGTGAGACTGAGCTCCGTGTTGGGCTCTGCGCTCAGCGCAGAGTCTGCTTGTCCCTCTCCCTCTTCTCCTCCCTGTGCTCTCTCTCTCCCTCTCTTTCTCTCAAATAAATAAATAAAATCTTTAAAGAAAAAGAAAAGCTCTCAAGTTGGTGGTGCCTTACTGTCAATGCGCAGCCAAGCTTATTAGGAATGTTATCAGTAAAACATATCAAAAGTGAAATTCTGTTCAGTGGAATGCCTTCCAAGTGACAAGAACTCCATGTGTCCCCTCAGGGTGTAAAAGGGCGAGGGCAGGAACGGGCTGCAGTGAGCACTTGCAAACACAAAAGCAGTACTCGTGGCTTCATGAAGTACGGGAAACTTGGGCTTATTACCGACCTCCATGTGTTTGCATGTGCCATTTTCTCCACTGTCCCACCTCCCCTACACCTCCAACCTGTGCTTTCTTCTTTGGCCAACTCCTTCCCGTCCTTGCATGCTCAGCCTAGAAACCATCCTCTGGGAGACTTTCCCTCACCGCCTCCTCCTCCCCAATTTGGGTTTAGGGCCCCCCTCCTATTGTCACAGCACCCTTGATCCATTCCTCTCGTGACTGGCCTTAATAACACTATTTTGTACCCATCTGTTTTGATATTGGCCCCCTCACTCACTGGCTTGGACTCCCTGAAGACAGGTGCCATGTCTTTCTCGCGCACCACAGGTTCCATTGTACGTGGCACGTGTATTTGTTAAGTGAATAATGCTCCCATCAGGTAGCTATCCAGAGAAGGGAATCTGTATTATGACCTTGACAACAAAATGAAAATACTCATCATGTATTATTCTGAGAGGAGGAATACTAAGGTACCTTAAGTAAGAGGGTTGGCATCTCTTAAAGGTGAAGTCAATTTTTTAGGCCAGATTCTGGTGTGTGTTGTTAGAGACTTCATCTTGGGCTCTCTAAAGGTGTCTTTCTCACTCACATCCCTGGTCACAGCGGAACTATTTGTATATGTGGTTGTACTTCCCATCTAGTGTGGTGGATAGGAAGCCAGGCCCGGGGAAGAAAAATGGATGATGACAACACGTGCAGCCTGGCAGAAAGGGGCGTGTATGCACACAGGAATCACAATGACCCCCATGGGGACTAGGAAACAAAACTGGGTCAAAACTTCCTACAAAGAAAAGCTTGTGAAGAGGGATCCTCTTTCAGACCCCCAATCAAAGGACGTTTTTCTGGACAAACAAAATGGCTTACAACCATTGTTGATTGCAGGTGAGTGGTTCCAGTTTTCTAGAAAAGTTCAGAAAATTTGAGAAAATGAGAGATGTTGGGCCTAACAGTTTGTTAGAATGGAAACTAAAAACCTACAAGTCTAGGCTCTAGTCTGTTGTTGTCCCCCCCCCCCCATTAATTTCTGTGTGTACTTAATCCAAACCACAGACTCTGCCTGGGTCACAGTGTCCTCATCGATAAGCAAAGGAGGTGAGCAGGATGGTCGGTGTTGTTCCCTCTATCTCTCCCTGTGGTTTTCCCCAACATAATGTGTTCATCATGGTGACTAAGAGTTATTAAGGAAAAAAAAAGGACATGTTTAGAGAAATAATGAAATGGGAAAGAGTTCATAATATACTTTTAAGTAAGAAATACTTATTTATAGAATGTATGGAGTGTGTTCCCAGTGCATATAACAAGCACACGTATTTGTGTGTGTGTGTGTGAGTATTTTTTTAAGAGATTTTATTTATTTATTTGACAGACAGAGATCACAAGTAGGCAGAGAGGCAAGCAGAGAGAGAGGGGGAAGCAGGCTTCCTGCTGAGCAGAGTCCGACACAGGGCTCAATCCCAGGACCCTGGGATCATGACCTGAGCCAAAGGCAGAGGCTTTAACCCACTGAGCCACCCAGGTGCCCCTGTGTATGTGTATTTAAGAAAATTTCACACATACAGAAAAACTATCATACTAAGACAAAGCAGATTACTAGCACTGGTGGTGTTACTGCTGGAGTTAGTGGAGTTACTGCTATTTTATTCTTGGTGTGTTTTTGTATTTCCAGTAAAGTACAGGTTTCATATTATTAAATGGGAAAAATAATTTTTGTGAATGTTTTCTTCTGATCATTGCATTCATACATGTACCTTCTAATAGGGTTAATAGTTTGTACCTGTGTCATTGGAATGAAAATGATAGTTGACCATTCATGACTATATTGGAGCTTTACAGCTGTAGAGTGAGCTATAGTCTGTGCAAATAAAATGCGAGTCATTTCTTATTCTATTCCAGATTCCTGGAGTTTAACTACCAGGGAGAACGCAGGCAAGCCCCATTCCGACTGGCACGTGGGAATCCCAGTGACTCCAGGGTCTCCTCCCTCCTGAGCTGAGCCCTGCAGTCCTCACACACAGCTCCCATCTCTTTCCTGCCTATTGTTTGAGCCGTGGCATCTTCTTTTAATTGAAATTCAATTAGCCAACATATTAGTTTCAGATGTGGAGTTCAGTTATTCATTAGCTGTATATCACACCCAGTGTTCATTATACCCTGTGCCCTCCTTAATGCCCATCACCGTCACCCCCGTCGCCCCCACAAACCTCCCCTCCAGCAATGTTGTTTGTTTCTTAGAGTTAAGAGTCTCTCGTGGTTTTCCTCTCTCTCTGAGGACTTCCCCTTCAGTTTCTCTCCTTTCCTCACTGATCCTCTTTGCTATTCCTTATATTCTTATATAAGAAATATATATATTTCTTAGATTTCCATATATTTCTTATATTTCCATGAGTGAAACCATACATTTGTTTTTCTCTGATTGACTTACATTGTTCAGCATAATACCCTCCAGTGCCATCCATGTCAATGTGAATAGTAAATGTTCATCCTTTATAATGGCTGAGTAATATTCCATTGTGTATACGTGTATGTGTATATACACACACATATGCACACATACACACCACACCTTCCTGATCCATTCATTTGTCAACGGACATCCCAGTTCTTTCCATAGTTGGAGGCTTGGCATTTTTTAACCCAGGTAAATATTTAATAGTGTAACAGTTTGATCCTATCACCAACCAGTGTCAGTCAAACTGGTAAGGAAAAATTGCAACTTGAAGCTAAACTGGGCCAGGCCAATGGTTAAGAGGAGACCGTTTGTGATGTGAATCTAGACAAGGAGGCAGACACTCTTTTGGCTCAATAAGCTTCAAAATCTAGGTGGAAGAATAGCTCCCACATGGAGGGATGCCTTTTTGTCTCTTTTTAAAAGACTATGATATTGAAAGAGGAAAAAACAAACAAACAAACAACAACATGGCAGCTGTCTGTGGTCTGATCTCCACAGTGGAGTTTCTCCCCTCACATACCCTTAGTACCTATTGCTTCTCCCTCTCTCTACTCAGCACTAGAAACTTCGACGGGACCAGTGGCATGATGCTAACACCTGGAAGGTTTCAGAAGAGGTTCGGGACCCCTCCTCCAAGAATATATCCACGATAACATGGGATGGGAAGAAATTAATCATCCACTGCTGGAGCCAGAAAAAATGAGGAATGGGTAGTGGATATTCATTGTTCATCCCACCCTTGCCAGTATTTGACCAGGAATAGCCTGGAGACCAAAATCTGCATATAAGACTCCAGAGAGTCTCCTGAAGGCCTTTGGGAAAACTCAGGAAGAAACGGTCTCACTTCCTCAGGACATTGTTTTGTCTGCATGGCACTCTTTGGGTTGCCTCAGCCATCCCTACCAGCCTGAGAATGAAGACAACACTAAAGGTAACAGACTACAGAGATGGGACAAAACTCGGGCCCTAGGAGCATGGTTGAACCACTGAGACAAACAAGCCTGAAGCCTCTGTACTTCTAGTTATGGAAGATAGTACCTCTCCTTATTGTTTCATCCTTAGGAGTTAGGAAAGACAAAGGTCCAGAGGAGGAATTCACTGAGGAGTGAGGGGTACATCCCCCCGCCACCATGCAGCTGGTGGGGACGGTAATGTTTGAGCTTATGGATGGGGAAGAGGGTGAGACTTAGGTAGATTGGGTCCACCCAGCCCTTTACTCCCTGACTAAGCATACTTTGTAATCAGAGCAAAACTGAAGGAAAGAACTTTCCTTCGGATTTCAGGTGTGTTTATTCAGCTAATGTAGCAGGGTTACAAACCACACAAACTATAGACTCATATGTACGAAGAAGATGTAGTTAATTTTCTATAAGCCTCAACCCTCAGTAGATACCAGAGATGCTTGCTAATTAACTTGCTAATTAAAGTTTCTGTCTCTTGGGCTTTAAACACCCTCCTTTTAGTTAAGCAATCCGATTATTCAAAGTTCAGTTTCCTAGCATGGCTGGCATAGATCACGCATTTTGGATGACTCAGTATTTCTGAGTAAATTCTCAGCCTACCAGAGGGATTCTTTATGCTTTTCTCCTTCCTAAGAGGTGTGTGAGGCAGCTTATGCCGTGGATGTCCTCTAAAGGCTTGCTGGTTTCTGCTACACTATGGTTTGTTGATCTGCATCCTTAACTGATAATCACTGTGGTGTGGCCCATCCCATTTGGCCCTCTCAAGTCATGACTTGGTACCCATGGTACCCATCCCTGGAGTCTGTGGTCCCAGACCTTTTACAGAGACCCCTTGTATAGAAGCTCTTTATCCTGCTGGTGCTCTGGTACTCCAGTTCGCCCCCTTCCCTTCAGCAAGGCATACAGCCATCTCTGAAGGCAAGATGGGGCCAGCAGGGAGCCCTGAGCACTGCCCCATGCTCGCCTGAACAGTCAGCTTGCTCTGCTCCATCACTCTGCTGCTATGTTGGACAGAGAGCTAAGCAGGGGCCAGGGCTCCCCAAGAAGCCAGCAGCCTCCTCTAGGCCTCTTTCTGGGAAGCTGCCCTAAGCCCCAGAATGGTAGATACCTCAATACCTACATGAATGTTCCTACACTCCCACTAGCTCAAGTTTGGGAGTCCAGAAGTGAAGAAAATGCCTCTGGACTTGATTCCTTTCTTTCTCTCTCAAAACTGAAGAAGTGTTGAAAAGTTCAGGCTTATTATTTCTCTATCTTATCTCTTGCCCACCTAAGACTCCAAGATGGAGACCATCAACTATTGATCTGTTCAAGAAGGGCACTATGGAATTTAGATATCTCTTCTCTATCTCCATAAAACTTTGCTTGTAAGATTTTTGAATTTATCAAATTGCTTAGATTTGAAATTTAAATGGCTTATTTTTGTTAAGCAGCATTAGTCTTTTCCTTGTGTGGTATAATGAGTCCCAATGTGGCTTAAAGCCAAGAGACCACAAAGTACTAGACTGAAAAAAATGACAATAAATCAATTATATTTACTTGTCTATATAAAAATTATATAATTATATATGTAGTATGTATCATTACATAATATACAATTTATATATAATTAGCCGTATGTGAGAGTAGGGAATGAATGACACTCAGGGGTCATTGCCAACATAAGAAATGCAGGTTTTCTCGGCCTTTTGATCACCTCTCAATCCTTTCTGAATGATTTAATGAACAATTAAAGTTAGTTCTGCAGATTTTTATTTCTCCCCACTGTGAGAATCAAGGAATTAAATTGAAAATGCTACAAGATAATCTTTGAGTAAATACTATTTAAATGAAGGGGGTGGGTCTGTTACCTTGTCTAATTAAATCTCAGATTAATCCTAGAAAATAAAGAAGGCCATGTTTGTTGGGGAATTGCAATGGGATAGACCCAATATCAAAATCAGCATAGCAACAGCAAACCATGCACTGAACTTGAGATATCATTGGCCCAAGACAGTGTATGGTCATAAGAAAGGGGAAAATCACCTGCTTTTTCAGGGTGGAAGGCAAAAATCAGCATTTACTGATGAATGTCCATCCTGATTTCTGAGCCTATCTATTAAACCAGAGTCTTTCCTTTTATTTATTTATTTTTTTAACTACAACCCATAATAAGAAATACATTTAATTTCCTGTGTTGTATTCAATCTATTCTATTTTGCTGTAGTCTATTCTTTCTTTAATATTTTTATTTTATTTTTTAAAGATTTATTTATTTATTTAGAGAGCGAGAGCATGAGTGGGGGGAGGGGTATAGGGAGAGGGAGAGAGAATTTTAAGCAGATGTCACACTGAGCACAGAGCCTGACACAGGGCTTGATCTACTGACCCTGAGGTCAAGACCTGAGTTGAAATCCAGAGTTGGATGCTTAACCGATTGAGCCACCCAGGTGCCCCTCTTTCTTTTATTTTAAATTTATTTTTCTTTTTTTCTTCTTTTTAAATGCTGGTAGTCACCCATTAAATTGATGCCATGGTCCATGAGTGGACTGTAGTTTGAAAAATGCACTCACAACCTTTTGTTTTCAATTTTTTAAAAAGATTTATTTTAGAGAGAAAGAGAGAGAGTGAGCATGCACGTGTGAGTGGGAGGAGGGGCAGGAGAGGGAGAGAATCTCAAGGAGTCTCCCCACTGAGCACGGAGCCTGAAAGACAGGGAGCCCAATCCCACAGCCCTGAGATCATGACCTGAGCCAAAACCAAGAGTTGGTCCCTTAACTGACTGAGCCACCAGGTGCCCCTGCACACACTACCTTTAAAGATGTTTCTCAGAATGTGATCCAAAGACCTTCCCATTCTCTCCTCAAACACTATATCGTAAACTTCTGGGGTTCTTATTCTAAAATGCAGATTCTGAGGCCATTATTTCTTTCCTGGTCTCTGAAAACCAAGATAATTGCCTTTGTCATTGGCTCCCAAACATTGTTCTCCTTCTGGCCAGGCCCTCAGATAAGGGCTTGGATGATCGCAAACCAGGGGCTCTGAGGAAGAAGGCTGGACCAAAGAAGGTAGCCTGAGCTTAGTGCTGAAGAAGACTTAATAGGCACACCCTCTAGGAGCTTCGGGGAAACTGCAGGACAAATGGGCCAGAGATCAGAAGTAAAAAAAACAGAAACGAACAGAGGAAAAGCAGAACAGGGGCAGGGCTGAGGCTTGCTGTTTTTGCGAGCGCAGGATGGAGTACTAAACGAGATCCAATTAGGGCCCCTCTCTCCGTGGAGGCTCAAGATCAGAGACTCTGAGAGTGGGGCCTGGGATTCCAATGGAAATAAGCTCCTCTGGAGGATTTTATGCAAATGCAGTTACACAGACATTGCCAGGCATAAATCATGTTCTTCCCTCTCCAAGAAGAAGATGGAAATTTGCAGCAGCAGGCATGGAATAAATGTTTAACATGCAGCCAGCCACCAAAGTGAGGTTTAGTTACTCCACTGTCATTACAAGGCACGCTGGCTTCTTTCAGTGGAGACTTCTATTTCTTGCCATCATTTCAACAGAATATTTGATTTTCTGCAGGAACCCCGGCAATTGGTTACAGTTGTTAAGGGAAATTTGGATCTATTTCCCACTACCAGGTGAGACCCAGAATGGGCGCTCACCCAAGGACACAAGAAGGCAAATGCATTAACCAGACTGAAATTGGATTTTTGAATGGGATGACTTTAAGAGTAGGTTGTTCTCAGCTAAGATCTTGGTGGGGGGAGAGCAAGCATCTTAAAAACCAAACCCAGAAAACTACTATATTAATTTTTAATGAGGAAAATGTAAGTATCAGGAAGATGGATGTTCATATTTGGTGAGTGCGCCATCTCCCTATAGGCAGGTTCCCTGGGATACTGAATTATCATCAGACTATTGCTTGGTAATCATAGCATTCCAGCAAGGGGAACTAATCCAGGGAACCTAATGCCCATTGATGGATTCATCATAGCCCCTCTCTGGGGACACAGATGCCCCCCAGCTCAGCAGGTCCCACTGCTGGGGGGAGGGGGCACCTTCTAAGCGGCACATTTTGGAGACACACTGCTGACATAAGAATCTCTGGATCTAACTTTTCCTTCTCACTTATATAAAACAAAGCTCCAACCCTTTTCCTCCTGTTCGTTTAATACAGAAAACTCATACAAGCAAAAAACAAAATTAAAAATACCCCATAGAGACAACTACTATCCTGGTGATTCTTCCAGATTCTTCTGTCCTCTTCAATTCATCTTTTCTGAGCACAGCAGCCCTCCTCCTCCTCATTCTCAACCAGGGTTAGGTCTCCGGGCGGGGAACTGGAGGGACAGGACTGAGAGGGAAAGCAGAGCACAGAGCACAGTCCTTTCTCGGGAGGAAGCGTAAATGTGTTAAACAGTACAAAGCTGTGGTTTGAGGAGGCTGAAGGTGCGAGCCACGGGAACACAGTAGTGAACACTGGGCAAGTTTGCTTAGCCCCTGTTCTCTTACAAAGGAAATTTTGTCAGCAACTGCCCCCTGCTCAGGGAAGCAGCACTGGTGAGTTAAGAGCAAGGTGATAATTACTATCCATGTTTATGGACCATTTAACTTTATCAATCACTGTGTGCATATTTGAGGGTCAACTTCTTTCCAAGCACTTTTCTATATACTGGAGACATAGAAGCAAATAAACAAAATACCTGCTTTTAGGAAACGTCCATTCTCATGGGGAGATGAACAAATTTTTTAAATTAGTAAAATAAATAGTATAAAAGTGGTGATTCATACTATGAAGAATAACAAAGTAGGAAAGGGGGCCAGGCTGGAGGGGAGTAGGATTTTAAATACAATGGCTGAACAAAAACAGACACATAGGCCAGTGGAACAGAGTACAGAGCCCAGATATGGACTCTCAGCTCTATGGTCAAATAATCTTCAACAAAGCAGGAAAAAATATCCAGAGGAAAAAACAGTCTCTTCAATAAATGGTGCTGGAAAAATTGGACAGCTATGTGTAGAAGGATGAAACTCAACCATTCTCTTATACCATATACAAAGGTAAACTTGAAATGGATAAAAGACCTCAATGTGAGGCAGGAATCCATCAGAATCATAGAAGAGAATATAGGCAGTAACCTCTTCAACATTGGCCACAGCTACTTCTTTCAAGATATGGCTCTAAAGGCAAAGGAAACAAAAGCAAATATGAACTTTTGGGACTTCATCAAGATCAGCACAGCAAAGGAAACAGTCAACAAAACAAAGAGGCAACCTACGGAATGGGAGAAAATATTTGCAAATGACACTACAGACAAAGGGCTAATATCGAAGATCTGTAAAGAACACCTCAAACTCAACACACAAAAAACAGATAATCATGTCAAAAAACAGGCAGAAGACATGAACAGACACTTCTCCAAAGAAGATATGCAAATGGCTAACAGACACATAAAAAATGCTCACCATCATTAGCCATCAGGGAGATTCGAATCAAAAGCACATTGAGATACCACCTTACACCATTTAGAATGGCCAAAATTAATAAGACAGGAAACAACGTGTGTTGGAGAGCACGTGGAGAAAGGGGAACCCTCCTACACTGTTGGTGGGAATGCAAGTTGGTGCAACCACTTTGGAAAACAGTGTGGAGATCCCTCAAAAAATTAAAAATAGAATTACCCTATGACCCTGCAATTGCACTACTGGGTATTTACCCCAAAGATACAGATGTAGTGAAAAGAAGGGCCATCTGTACCCCAATGTTCATAGCAGCAATAGCCACAGTCTCCAAACTGTGGAAAGAACCAAGATGCCCTTCAGTGGACAAATGGACAAGGAAGGGCTGTATACTCCATATATACTATGGAGTATTATGCCTCCATCAGAAAGGATGAATACCCAACTTTTGCATCAACATGGATGGGACTGGAGGAGATTATGCTGAGTCAAAGCAGAAAGCGTCAATTATCATGTGGCTTCACTTACTTGTAGAGCATAAGGAATAACAGGGAGGACATAAGGAGAAGGAAAGGAAAAGTGAACTGAGGGAAATAGGAGGGGGAGATGAACCATGAGAGACTGTGGACTCTGAGAAACAAACTGAGAGTTTTGGAGGGGAGGGGAGTGGGGGGGTTGGGTGAGCCTAGTGGTAGGTATTATGGAGGGCACATATTGCAGGGAGCACTAGGTGTGGTGCATAAACAGTGAATTTTGGAACACTGAAAAGAAATAAAATAAAATAAAATGCAAAAAAAGCCAATAAATAAATACATACGTACAAACATACATACATACATACAATGGCCAGGAAGGCCTCTTGGCGGAGGGGGACATTTGAATAAATATCATAGGAGAGTCAGGGAGTGAGCCCTGTGGAGGGAGCATTCTGGGCGGAGGAAATAGCAAGTGTCAAGGCCCTGAGCAGCCGCAATGGCTGGACTGGAGTGTGGAAGTAAGGACGAGGGCTGGAGATGAGGTTGGAGGTTAATGGGTAGAGGGTCGGGCCAGTTCGTGTTGGACCCTTTTTCACAGGCCACTGGATGACTTTAGTTTTTACTCTGTGGTGAATGGGAAGCCACTGGGTATGGGAAGTAAAGGAGGGACATATTCTGATTTTCCTTCAAAAAGATGCCTCTGGCTCAGGCAGTTAGGGGCCCGGGGCAGATGGGAACCTAATGCCAGACTCTAGGTTAGACACAATGGCAGCTCCGACTGAGGCAGTAGTAATGGAAATTGTGAAGCGTGGTTGGCAAGTTTGAGCTCCGTTTTATTTATTTTTTTTTAATTTTTTTTTTTAAGATTTTATTTTATTTTATTTGAGAGAGAGAGACAGTGAGAGAGAGCATGAGCAAGGAGAAGGTCAGAGGGAGAAGCAGACTCCCCATGGAGCTGGGAGCCTGATGTGGGACTCGATCCCGGGACTCCAGGATCACGCCCTGAGCCGGAGGCAGTCGTTTAACCAACTGCGCCACCCAGGCGTCCCTGAGCTCCGTTTTAAAAACAGAGCTGCAGGATTTGCTGACAGACTGGAAGTGAGGTTCAGAGAAAGAGAGGCGTCAAGGCTGACAGAGCAAGCAGAAGGATAAAACAGCCCTTTCCTGTGACAAGGAAGACTGCGGGAGAAGCAGGTAATGAAGATTGGGGGTTCAGTTTGGAGGTATTAAATCCGGGGTGCCTACTGGCTACAGAAGTGAAAAGAACAGTCCTGCCGGCTGCACGGGAGAAGGGCCAGCATGTGGGATGGAAAGGGGTCACCTAGGGAGAAAGGGGAGAGAGCAGGAAAAAGGCCCAAGCTCTACCCCTGGGTCACTTTGCTACTTAGAGATCTGGGAGATGAAGGAAATCCTGCACTTGAAACTGAGCATGAGAACCCTTCGAGGCAGAGCAAAACCAGGAGTGGAACACCAAGGTGAAGGAGTGATGAGAGAAAAAAAAGAAAAACTAGCTGAGGACAAAGCAGAAGCTGGTACCCTACACTACTCCCCCGACCCCTTGTAACATGTATGACATTCCTCAGGCACTCCACTGCCCTAAAGGAAAATGAATAGTTAACTTGTAGAGATCACAATCCTGCAAGACCTGAGTTTCCCTCAGTTTACCTAGTGATTCACAAGGAAGACGCTTTCTTATCAATAGCTTAACTTCCAGAGACCCATAACTCAGTCCCTAAAGGCCTAACATCATCCTCCCCTCCCTAAAATTGAGGGAGGCTGAGGCAGAGGAAAATGTAAATAAAGTTAAATTTCTTCTAAACCTGAAGCTCATTGATAGGGACCTGGGATAGCAGGAGTGTGACATTCCTCCAGGAAGCTCTCAACTATCTTACTGTTAATGCTTTATTAAAAGGAAAAACAGCCTCAACTTTACAAATAGCAAAGCCTCCATTATCCTGTGTGTCTTCTTTCAAACCTCCTTTTTTCCTTACCTCCCCCAACCCCATAGCATATAATCAGTCACCCCTCACCACCCCAGTGCAAGCAGCTCTTTCTGCCCACGGGTCCTGTCCCCGAGCTTTCATAAATCACCATTTTGCACCAAAGATGTCTCAAGAACTCTTTCTTGGTTATTGGCTCTGGACTTCACCCCACCGAACCTCGCTTAGAGTTTAAAACTTCATCAGGAAGATGGGGTCTCAACCATGCCAGATACAGTACCTAGGCCGCGGGAGAGGGTTTTGCATCAGGAAAACTGTGGACAGATGCTTTGGTGGGGAGCTGGGGGGCTGGAAGCTTGATGGGAATGGTTTCAAGATAGTAAGGGAGAGGGTTGCCTTGGTGGCTCAGTGGTTAACTGTCCACCCTTGGCTCAGGTCATGATCCCAGGGTCCTGCTCGATGGGGAGCCTTTTTCTCCTTCTCTCTCTGCCTGTTGCTCCCCTTGCTTGTGCTCTCTCTCTCTCTCCCTCCCTCCCTCATTCTCTGCCAAATAAATAAATAAAATCTTTTAAAAAATAAAAAAGGTAGTAAGGGAGAAGAGGAACGGAAAACATAATAATTATTTTTCAAGCTTTGCTCTAAAGGGAAAGAGATGAATGGGGTAGTAGCCAAAGATGGATGTGGAGTCAAGAGAGGGCTTTTTTACTTTTTCATGGTAGGAGTAAATCACAGTTTGTATGCTGATGGGCATGACGCTTTAGAGAAATGATGACCCGGGAAAGGATGAGGAAAAATCCTAGTGTGGTAGTGGAAGACCCCCTTCCTCCTTGGTAAGGTTTGTTTTAGCAACCTATTGTCCCCATAGCCTGATGGCAACACATTGTCTGTGGTCACCCGGTCTGTCAAAAGGAGAGACAAATGAGAAACGAAATGTACCGGGACTTTCCAGAGTGCTGTCCCAAGGAACCGCCAGAACGCCCTGACCCCAACGCCCAATCATGCCTGAATCAAATTGATCAATTAGACTCCTGTAACCATGCATATCTGCCTCTGTAGGATCGCTTCCCACCACCGCTTCCCGCCAGAACAAACCGTTACAGTGCCTGACAATGCTTGATTTAGGTTAACCAATCAGATCCCTGTAACCAAGCATCTGCTTCTGTAAACTCGCTTCCTGCCACCCCAACCTTGCCCTATATAATCTGCTCCCCAACTTAGTCCGGAGCGCTCAGCCCACAAAGGCTGATGCGTCCGCAGGCGCCTGTGTGACCAATAAACCTCTTGCAATTTGCATCCAGTGGAGGCGTGCTGTTTGATTCTTGGGTGCGGCTCCAGGATCTTTCAGTAGTATCTTCGTGTAGAAGAGAGGGGAGGGCGCAGACAGGCGTCCGTGGTACCAGAAGGGGAGGCACCAGTGCTGATGACTGGAGCTGAGGTGGTGGGAGGCATGTGTGGATACTCTCGCCTGATTGCTTCTGGATTCACACTGAATGATGAGGCAAGTCATCAGCTGACAGATGGCAGGAGTGTGGGAGGTTTTGAGAAAGGGAAGCACACTGAGGAGAGAGTAAGAATGGACGGATGGAAGCAATGCAACCTTTCTTTCTGTGCTTGCATTAATCCATTAATCCCTACGCTAGCCCTACGCCATGGCACCAACCTCTTCATTGACAAATAGGCTAACAGTCTGATGAAACAGGTATGCTCAGTAAAGCCAGACCTCACTAGCTGAGAGTTAAAAGCAAGGAGATTCTCAAGATCTTCAAGGGTTGATCTCTGTGTATCCTTATGATTCACCTTAGTCTTCCTAACTCCATATTGGAGCCTTCATTCCATGTAATAAAAAGAGTTTAAATGAACTCAGTGATATAATTCAAATCTAACCCAGCCTTCTCTCTGCTGGTCAGATGGTATGGCATAGGAAAGAGTAAGAGTTCCATCTACATCTACCAGGCCAATTCTGGGCCCTCCTGCCTCTTGGACTGAATCCAATTAGGCTTCCCACAAGCTAGCATGCTTCTGGTTCTAGCTCAAATGTTTTGTTAAGGGGCGCCTGGGTGGCTCAGTGGGTTAAAGCCTCTGCCTTCAGCTCAGGTCATGATCTCAGGGTCCTAGGATGGAGCCCCACACCGGGCTCTTTGCTCAGCAGGAAACTGCTTCCCCCTCTCTGCCTGCCTCTCTGCCTACTTGTGACCTCTCTCTCTGTGTCAAATAAATAAAATCTTGAAAAAAATTTATTAAAAAAATGTTTTATTAAGGGGCATCACTGCCAAAAAGCATTGCATCAGAATGACAAATACGGTTGTAGAGACTGGGACCTTTTTTTAAAAAAAATGAAAGAGGCTATTTAAAAAAAAATTTCCTCTATTTATTTGACAGAGCAAGAGAGCACAGCAAGGTGAGCAGTAAGGGAGTAGGAGGCAGAGGGAGAGGGAGGAGCAGTCTCCCTGCTGAGAAGGGAGCCTGATTCAGGGCTCAATCCAGGACCCCAGGATCATAACCTGAGCTGAAGGCAGATGTTAACCAACTGAGCCACCCAGGTGCCCTGAAGAGGCTATTTTAACCAAGGTGAAGAGACCTGGGATATTTAGCATTTTAGTCCTTTAAGGTGATCATGTTTGCATGAACCACTTCTCTTATTCTAATTTGAGGAGAGGTTTCTGTGACAGCTACTAACTGTGGATATCCAGTCTAGTTTCAAATACTTTAATCAAAAATATGTGTAACCACACATATCTGCCAAGCGTTAATTAAAATAAATTTTCTATCATCTTTTCTGTTTCACGTAGTAATTATGACTTTGGCATATGTCTTTATCAGAAGGAAATACCTACTTTTCTGTTTTTGGAAGGCTACATGAGGTAAGATGGTACTTCACAGATTGGAGCAGCCTAACTAAACTCTGACACTATGAACCCCCATTCAGATTCCAGTTTTGAGATGTTGACTCAAATCAATTTGAATGTGATTTGAAAAAGGTTTGGCTCACTTGGGTCTAGATATACAGAATTATAATTTTTATAAACAAGGTGTGTCCACTTGACCTTATGTATCTCTGGGGAAGAATGTTCTTTTGGATCAAACTGAAAATCCATGTCCTTTTTCTTCATTACCATCTATTTTCTGGATTTCAAGCTAAATTGGAAGTAAGGAAATAGATTTCAGAATTTAGCTGACAGATCCATCTCAAAGAACATTTACAAAAATTATAGAAACCCAATCACTATTAAAAGAGAAAGAAAGAGAGAAAGAAAGAAAGAAAGAAAACAGTACTCCCATTAATTGTTGGTTCGCATACTGATAGGAAAACACAAGCAAAATTAAAGGCAAAAACCCACAAAGTATTCCCACTCTCATTTAAGAGAAGTCATTTTTGTACCAATAGTTTTACTTACAACATGTATTATCAACAGCAATACAGATTTTGTACCCACCATTTAAAAATTCAAATGTTTTGCCCTAGGGATGTAACTGAACAGAGCTATCGCCACCCCTTTTCCACTTACTCATATGACAAATATTTACTGAATGCCTATTGTATGTTAGTCTCGGTACTAATAACTGAGAATATGAAATTAGGGAGAATGGATGCCTGGAAGGTATAGAGCACACTCAAAAATATGCCTTGTTAGGAAAAAATTCTGTAAGGAAAAATTTTTACCTGGTGGACTCATTCTGAGTACCAGAATGTTGATTACCTTTGCAATCTTAAATAGGTTGAATTGACTTAGCTATCCATGGCTATATTTGAGAGATTATTATTATTGTTGTTGTTGTTATTATTACTATTAGATAGAGAGAGTATGGGGGAGGGATAGAGGGAAGGGGAGAGAGAGAATCTTAAGCAGGCTCCACACCCAGCATGGAGCCCTAGGAAGGGCTCGGTCTCACAATTCTGAGATCATGACCTGAGCCAAAATCAAGAGTCAGATGCTTACTGAGTGAGTCACCCAGGCGCCCCTATTTCTACTTCCTGTAAAATTAATTTTGTAAAAGTAAGTATTGAGACTGCCTGAATTCACACTGATAAACAAGAAAATACTTCACCATTCAGTTAAGTATGGCTTAATAGTTGATCAGTAAAGAGATAGATAATGTTAAAATGCTGTATCATGGTGGTTGGGGATTAATTTTCAATCCATACTTACTACAAATTAGTAAATTATTGCTCTTTAGGTCTGGAGTCTTTTTTTCCTCACTCAGATTCTAGTGAAAGCTATTCTTACTCCATGCTAGTCTGACCTTAACCAGCTATTTCCTTGTATCAAGGCACTTGTCGCCAATTTCTGAGATTCTGTCTTTCGATTTGCCAATATATAGGTCAGATGTTATGTAATAGGGTCCCCATCAATTTTATTTCTTAGATTTGCTTTGTTAAGTTTAGCAAAATTCTTGCCAATATATACTCATTAACTAGGAATAGTTTCTCAATTTGCATACTGCTGATGCTTTCTATCTGTCCCTATTCTAAATATTCCTGAAGCCTCGGTAGGAAAAATAACATATGGGTTGCATCTGAATTGGTAAAGAATTCTCCCATTGCACAGAAATTAGAGTTGTGACAAATCTTTCATCTCTTAACCTTTACACACCCTTCTGTTCAGGCAATGTCAAAATTCTAGGAGCTTATGTACAGTTATAAGGAGGTATATACGAAATGCTGTGAAATTAAAGATGGGATAACTGATTGCTCTAGACATTGAAGGGTTACAGAAAGCTTCACATAGGAGCTAAACTTAAGATAAGACTAGATGTTTGCCAGACAAAGAGGTATAGAAGGACTTTCTGATAGAGAGGCAAGACATGGAGGGGGTGAATTTTCATTATGTTAAACTCAGCAATTATTAAGAAATCTAATAGTTTACTCTGCTTCTATTAGCAAAGATAAAGGTCAACCCTGAAAAATAATGGAAGACTGCACTTCAACTTCAACTTAATGCATCCATTTCCTCCCATAAAGACTGGCTTTCCTGAAAAACTATTAAACTCCTTTTCACATCAAAATAGAGCTATCCTGCCATCATTTTTCACCCAGGACATTTGTTATAGCTTTCCAAGGCAACAATTCTTTATTTCAAAAAGTCCAAGATAAAACTTTAATAACTGATCATAAGTGATATAGTACTCTCTCCAGAAATAATAATATTTTAACAGATTGATTCTAATGCAAAAAGACTTATTGAAAATTAATGAATTTTTATTTGTGGAATTTTAGTTCTTTTGGTAGATTGATGGAGACATATTTTAGTACAGTAATGTCTATTATAATATAATGGACACAATTGTAGGAGATATTTTTCCTTCTTTGAGTAATCAGACATTAATGTTGTCTCTTGGCCATGGTAATCTTTGTTCCATTTGCCCTTTATAATCAAGATTATATTTTTCCCAGTCCATGATGAACTGATTTCATTGGAAGCTGGAATATCTTTTTGAGTCTTAATCTGTTTTAAACCTAGGAAGAAGAAAAGCAATTTTAGAAAAAGTACAGAGAAGCATTTTTACTCACCCAACTGAATAAGATTTTGTTAAAAGAGTGTTTTTTCTATTGTAATTAGGCTTAAAATGGTAATTTACCTAACTTTTTTCACTTTTATAAAAATCCTTTCATCACTGTTCTGGTTTCCCCCCAGTAAATGAAAATGTAATGGAAATACATTAATTAAATTTTCTAATAAGATTCTATTGCTGTTGGCCCTAAACTCTAGGGAAACCATAGGACCCTAATTATAGCTTATCAGTTGCAATTAAGTCTTCCAACTATACCCTAGATGAACTTGAGAAAAGGAAAAGGAGTTGCTAACAAATTTTAGAAAAGATTGAGGGCTTGTTTTATGGCTGTCAAGGGACAACTATTAACCTATGGGAGAAAATCCTAACCTACCTTTGGGAAGTCTTTATCATATAGTAGCTCTTATTTTCCTGAGATAAATCCAGGATCTGGTTTCCTCATGCAGTGACTCTTGTGGAGTTTGATTGGGTTTAAGCACAATGGCTATGACTGCCTTGGTTGGCTTTGGGTCTATAGTGTTGAAGCTCCTGCTTCTCTTTTCAAAGGTCCTGGTTTTAATGACCTGGAGTTAAGCCCTTAAGGTGAGGCAGGGAGGGGCTAGAAGACTTTTACTGTAAATCAGAGAGCAGGACAAAGATGGGATATGGTCTTTACTGGGAAGAACACAGATGGAGTGCAGGAGGTTGAAGGGATCGATCCAGCAAAACTTTTGGCGGCCATGCTTAGAGTCCTCAATGAACTTCTTAAAGCTGGAACCTTTCAGGTGTAACTGCTCTTTCTTTGCTTAGGAGGTCCATCCAGCACATGTAAAGAGACCCCCATTCAACTTCTTTTGATGGGATCCTTTCAGTTGTAGTATCCATGAACAGGAACACAGTTTTTTATTTGTATCTAAACGGATGCTTAGCCCTTCACTCCCAGCTTCTTGCTTTTTTCTCATGTGACAACTGACAGACAATATTCTGATTATCAACAGCTACGTAACCACAAACTACGTCCCAAACTTAGATGCTTCAAACAGTTATAATACATACATTTTTTTAATTCACACAAATCTACAACTTGGGTAGGGCCCAGTGGAAACAGCTATTCTGTTTTATATAGTGTTAACTGGGGCTGTTCCACTGAGGCCAAAGGACTTACGTTCAAGATTTCTCACTCACATAGCTGGAAAATTGGTAGTGGCTGTTGTCAAGGAGCTCAGCCAGGCATATGGGCCCCATGTTTTGATCCATTTCCATGGGCTGCTTCGGCTTCCTCAAACCATGGTGGCTGAATTCCAAGAAACCAGGCAGAAACCATGTGGCCTTTTCTAACCTAGCCTGAGAAGACACTCCGTGTCACTTTCACTGCATTCTATTTATGGAAAGAGTCACAAGTTCAGCCAAATTCAAGGAAGGAGAGACTTGGGCTCCTCACTTGACAAAGGGGTGGCCAGATCCTAGAAAGAGCTATTGTTATGGTCATCTTTGGAAAATTTAATTTGTCACTCAAAGGTACCTTGTTCATAAGGTACTTGACAACCTGTGTTCTCTCTGTCCAAGTTGTACCAGACTTCAGGTTCCTGATTCTTTCATGGAGGCTTTTGAATACACTTCAGCCCCCACCAAACCATTCTGTATGTTCCAACTGCCTAAAAAAATGTAATGTCTGAAGTACTCATTTAAAATTAATTTTAAATTAGCTTGTAGACTAGTTTAGTTATCTTTATAATTAAGCATCATAGGAATAATTTCACAGGTCCCTTGAGCACTAAGATTCTCTCCCTGTATCTTTCTTACCCTTAGCAAGATTATATATAGAGTGTATATTATGTACTGCGAGGAACATTCTATGCAATAACTGGTCTATACTTTTCAGAATGTTGATATTATGAAAGACAAAAAAATTGTTTCATGCAGAATTGTTTCATGCAAAAGGGGACTATGACAATTAAATTCAGTGTGTGATCCTGGATGGGATCCTGGGTCTAGGAAAAATGCTATAGAGAACACTGTTGGCACATTGGCAAAATTCAAATACTATAGAAACAACAGGCATTATGCAAATATGTGTTGAATTTAAATGAGTTTAATTTGAATATATTTGAATTCTGAAACTTAGAGTGGCTTGATCAACATTATGGCAATCATAAAAATCAACATTTGTTTTTATCTCAAATAAATAAATCCACACCAATCAGCAGTGAGGCATGGTCAGGTTAGGAAAATAAATGGAAAATGTTTAACCAAATAACCTCCCTAAAATAGTGAGGACCTTTTAGTGATCTCAACAGCAACCAAATGCATGGTTTCCCTGTCTTCATCTGACCACCTTCCCAACAAGGTCAGTTTCCTAGCCCTGCCCACAGTATAGACATGAGCATCCTTGCTGACCCCTTTTGGATTCAGGCCTTGGGACAAGTCTTGTCAGTTCCATCACAACCCACTCCTCCATCTGCCAAGGTAAAAAGTTGGATAAGGCTCTCCCTCCTAAATGAAGTCCCCCCCTTCCCTCTAGAGTCCCTGCTACCGAGTAACCTTGAGTCCTAGATCCTCATTGTCCTTTTTCCTCTCAGTATCAGCATTAGGTTCAGAAAAGAAGATTTCAAACAGTACCTCCTTTAGCTACCCAATAACAATTCCAATCTCATCCTGCCAAAAACATTAAAAATTTTAAATATGATGGGCGTCCTACTTATTTCATGACAAGCAACCCTTGCTGGCTTGCTACCTTTCTGCCCTTCTGTCCTTCACAAGGTTCTTGCTCACCCTTGATTCCACCCTGGGCTGAACTGACTCCACCTGTTCTGCTGCCTCCCTGCCGTTTCCCCCTACCCCCAGGCGCTTTTCCTCTTCTCCCCTCTCCCAGCTGTTTGTTAAGAAGCTCAGTTTTTTTTTTCTCCCCCCCCCCCCACCTCCTGCTACCCCATCCTTTGAGCTGTTTCCCCAGCCCATTTCTGATTCTGCTCTGGCAAGCACAGGGGCTGTTATGGGGAAAGAAATGGGAGGTGAGAAACATCAAAGAAAAAAATTAGCAAACACAAGGGTCACTGTTTTGAATGGTAGGAGAGAAAGAGGCTGGACTTACAGGTTAATTTTTTTTTTTTTCACTCTCATCAAAACTGGTAGTTGTAAAACACCACATAAAAGGCAGGAATGAATGTTTCACCATAATCAAAATACAAAAAAGATCATATCTCCTTTTCTTTATCAAGTCAAATCCGTTCCTGAGCTCTCCTCTTTAAGAGCAATGAGATGCCCAGTATCCATTCATTTCTGTGACTTTCTCCCCTTGTCATTCACCCCTTCTCGTGTTATACCAGGATCTTGAGCTTCTGTTATCCAGAAAAAAGCAGGAAGTATTCCCTTTTGGTCCTTATCCTACTGATATTCTCTCCCTACAGGCTGCTGTGAGGCCTGAGGAGCAGCCACTCCTACTGACCCCAGCTCCTCCCTACCAGATCCCTGCTGCTGGCCCCAAGGGCCTTCACTGCCGCTTTCAGGAACCATGTGACTTAGTGCCCTGTCTCCATGGGCATTACTTTGGCCTCCTGCCCGTCTTTAGCGGAAAACTAGAAGCAGAAGGACCATATTTTTATACCCCTCACAGAATCCACAAGTCAGGTGTTGCACATGCCTTCAGAGCTGGATGAATTTAATGAATAACCTGAGTGTAAGCCAATAGGGACTGATGGGGACAGCGCTGACTGGGGAGTGAATATTTTGTCCAAATATGGATCCAGTGCTATCATATTGGATCTTTTAAGAGGAACTGAAATTCAAGACTTTCACCCCAAATCTCCTGTTTTAAAGTTGCTGACAACTAAAAATTACTAACACGTTATGGGTCAACCCTAACATGTCCATGGCCAATAGGAGCCCTCACACTGGCAGTCTGCAAATTTTAAGCTTCAGAACCAAGTCCCCCTCACTGGAAATGGGCTCCTTCCTACTTCTGTTTAAAGCCATCATGGCAAATCTAGAGTTTCAACAGGCTTGCACTAGATTGGGACTAAGGGAAAATGTCTATTTGAAGACTGCCTTTTGTGGAAGAGCTCTTCCTCTTTCTTTCAGCTGAGAACTGTGAACTCTACCTCCTGTACATCCTCTGGAGGAACAAGGACCTCAGACATCAAGAACCCAAGCCTGGCTGCCTTTCCTCTGGAGTAGAGCAGGTGCATGTTCTGTTTTGCCATTTACAGTTTTCCAAAAATGGTTTGGCCAAAGATGATGATTGCTCTAAATTGTTTTCCATGGTTATTGTGCCAATTTACATACCACTGACAGCAAAGAAGCTATTGCTTACACAGAAATTATTTTGTTGTTAAGAAGGTCTTGTTGCTGAACATAAAATATTACCAGAAATTGTCTAAATGAATTTTTCATTTTTTCAATGAATCCACCTAATAGGAAAGGCAGGACACCAGCAAAATTTTCCAAACACTCTATTATAGGTTGCATTACAGAGTAGAAGCCAGATTTTAGAGCTTTTAGGAATCTACTGTTGTCATTATTTTTTATCTTAAGTGACCCAGTGTCCTAAAAATAATCCAGGGATTCTTAGCAGGTAGATCCCTTCCAGATATTAAGAATATCAGGAGAAATTTTTTTTTATCATGATGAGTTGGACAGGATATTTTTTCTTTTTTGGTGCTGATGCCATTCATTCTATTTCCATCCTGGTATTATAAACTTTGATAACCAATTGTACAGTTCCATTGTTACCTTCTAAACAACTCCCTCTTATGGATATAGGAAATATTTATTTTATTCTTAGTTTTGATTGACAACTTAGTATTCATGTTATGAAATATTATATAAATTGCAAAATAAGTGTATCTCTTCTAAAACTCAAAAGATGAACATTTAAAAATATTTGTATGGAAAGCAGGGAATATTAAGGTCTTCAAAACCATATTAAATCAAATTTTTTATCTTCTTCCAGGTATACAATCCACTGACTGAAAAGTAATTCTCCTTAATCAGAAAAGTTAATTCCTGACACTGCAGCAATTTGTCTTGCCATGATGTGATATTTGTAGAGAACTAAAATAGCATAATGACACAAACCCTTCTGACTTGGGGGATTTCTAATAAAAAGGTTAAAACTGAATTGTGCAACCATGCAAATGAGCACAGGCCTCCTCTATGGCCTCAGGGTCCTGGAACAAAACAGGAGCTGCTCTCAATAAAACCAAGCTGTTGAGAATAAAAATCAGAACTCAAAACAGTAAATAGGAGCCATCAAATCTTTGTTTTCCTAAGCTGCTGAAGCTCTGAGCTCCCTAGTGAGTCATCACCAGTGTAAGTGCTAGGTGCAGGGAGGGCCACAGGAAATCTAACCAGCTATTGTTTAGACTGATTTTTTAAAAACGGAGGAGTCAAAGTCTTTGATATCTTGGTACAAAGATACCATTCTTTTTTTTTTTTTTTGAGAGTTTTTTTTAATTATTTGACAGAGAGTGAGAGAGAGAGAGAGAGCGTGCGCGCGCGCACAGCGTTGGGGAGGGGGTCACAGAGGAAGAGGGAGAAGCAGGCTCCCTGTTGAGCAAGGAGCCCAGTGTGGGCCTGGGATCATGACCTGCGCCAAAGGCAGACGCTTAATGGACTGAGCCACCCTGGTGCCCGGATATCATTCTTCCTATTTGCTAGGATGACATGAATGGAACTATATGAAGAAAGAACGTATTTCAGTATGTACTCGCAGTGAGGGTTTCATATCCACAGATTATACACTGCACGGAGATAGACCAAGGAAAAAGAACACATGGTCCCTAGTCGCCCAAGTTTTTATTAAGGAGTGCAGGAGAAAAAAAGTTTCTATCTATGGGATGCATTTTCAAAGTACCTTATATGCCATAGAATGATCCAAGTACAGTTTACTAACGAGAAACCTCAAGTGCAAGGGGTTGAAGAACTTGTCCAAGATCTCACCTTTGGGAAGGGCTGGGGCAGGTATTCAAAGTCAATGTGGTCTGATTCCACAGCCAATGTTCTTACCCGGGACACCTGAACACACTACCCCTCTCAGATCTTTATCTATTTGCTATTATTTATAACTCTATGTCCATATTTACACTTACCTATAGCTGTGTCACCTGGAACTATCTATTTAATACAAAATATTAACAAAAATAAGTTAACAATCAGAACCACATGAAAAATGAATAGGACCAAGGGAAAGATACACAGGTCACAATGTCTGTATGGTCACGACTGGAGCTTCAGATGTGGTGTTTTTGCTTCTCAGTGTCAAAGAAAAGAGGAAAACATGGTCATTTCAAAGTGCACATTGTCTACTTGGGGCAATAAGCTAAGAAAGGTTCATTTCGGAAGAGTTCGTGGAGAGGGTGAACTTGTGCAATGTCTTTATGGAAAAGAGAGAGGCAGTTTGGTGCAGAGGATATGTTCTTCATTGGTGATTCTCAAGCAGAGGCAGCTGCTGCTCTGGGACTTGGGGCAGAAGTTTTCACACTGCATCCCAGATGGCTGTGGACCCGTCTCTGGAGGGTCGTCAATCTCTGTTGAGAATTCTGCTGTGGCTGCTGGGCTGCTAATGGCACTGTATGAATCGGGTGCACAGGGGAGAGTCTCTCAGGTGTAAGGAGGAAAGGGAGGAGAACACCTGTTCTAGATAAAGGGAGTGGCAGGAGTCATTTATTCATTGGTTGCGTGTAAAAACATTCAGCGTAACGCCATGTGCGAAGGTAAGAAAAGTAGAGCATGTGTTATGTTGCAGAATGGATGAGAATTCAGTGTGTCCGTGTGCCACACACTGTGTTAAGAGCTTCACATATATTATTTCATTTCATCTCCACCACAAGTTTGTGAAGTAGGAATAATGCCCATCTCACAGGTGAGAAGAGTTGAGCTCAGAGAGATCAAGTAACTTGCCCAAGGTAACCCAACTCTGAAATGCCAGAATGGAGTGCCAGTCAGGTGCTGTCTGTCCCTACCCAGCCTATTTCCGCTCTCCATTTTCAAAGACAACCCCCCCCAACCCCGCTTGAACAACTCCAGGGGGCAACATTCCCATTTAATTCTATGTAAATGATTCTCCTGAACCTCAGCTGGGGAGGGAAATCAAAATGGCTTTGATGAAAGCATACACTCTCAAGGGGTTTTTAGCCTGATTGTAGAATAAAGACAAGTATGTGCACATTTCCTAAAAACAATATAAAATACCAAAAGAGGAGAACAGAGGTTGGGGGAGTCTTAATCTGGGATTGAAGGCATGGCATCTGGGAAGATGTAGAAGCAACAGCACTTGAAGTGAGCTGAGAAGGATGGTTACAAGTTCAACAGATATTATGGTGTGGGAGAGATACTTTCTTGGAGAGACAGTGGGATGTTCTGTAAGGCCTTTCCAAGGACTTGAGATTAGCACAATTCTGCTGGAAAAGGTCACACTAGTGACATCATGGAGGAATGAATTCAGTTGAAGGGACAGCAATGGACAGATCTGAAATCCAAGTACACACCCTCACTGATACCTCTCCAGTTCTGTGTATGCCTCATCTTCTCCATCAGGGAATCCAGAACTGCTGAACAGAGTGACACTGGCGTGTGAAGTCCCATCTAGTGCTCCAGTAACTTAAGTAACTCAGAAAACTAGGAGGAATTTTGAAGGAGGCAGCAGTGGAATCAGGTTTCAGGACCTAACACTCCTCTTTTCTTCCCCCTGTTCCACCTTCCATTCACTCCATCTTTGAAACATCAGACCTTTCCCTCCCAATGTCTTGGCAGTGCCAGTTTGGGGAAATAAAGGAGTTAGTTTTGTAGTTCCAAAAGTCCAACTTGGAGAGAAGAAGACGTGCTTGGCCCATAGATAAGACATCTCTGACTCCTTCGGCCTGCTCTCAAGCATTCCTACACCATGCCCCACAGCTCTCTGATGCCTTCAAGAGAAATGCATAATTTGGATTTGGGTGCGACAACCTGCACATGTACCACAAACAGTCGAAGAAGGAAGAGAAAGGAGAGTGACCTCAACTGCCACTAGGCCTGGGGCCTTGGGGACGTGAAGAAACGTGCTCCATAGAGCTGACTGCTGTCTCAGAAGGGACTTGCCCTGTGTCCAGAAATGGGTTCCATAGATCTTACTGCTGTGTAGGAAGAGATTTAAACTGCCTGGAAGTTCTGAACTCTGCTCCCATGCTGCCTACAGGGATGAAGTGGAGCTGTTGCCACCCCTCACCCCTACCCACTGTGACATGCTGCCCCGCCCCACCCATCACAGGTCTGGTGATATGTGGAGAACTCAATAAGCAAGGAGATAACGTTTTCTGAAAGTTCTGACAATTGGTTGGAAATCTCAGTGGGAACTGAAGAAATCTCAGTTGGGAAGAGAAGGGTGAGTTCAGAGGCCATCATCAAAAACTGGGATGCCTTGTGTGTAAAGAGAATAGGAAAAATGCAGGGGAGCGATGAAAGGGGAAGGAGGTGTGAGAAGGAATTAAAAAGGGAAAGCCAAAAAGCTTTAGAGGAAAGAGAAAAAGGAGAGAAGCTGAAACATGAAAGGAGGGGGGAGTATGGAACTCTACATTTCTTAGATTAGTTTCAGTTCTGAACTTCAGTTTTGGGGCAGTGATTAGGAGACACTGTCCCTGGGAGCCCAACATTTATTTTTTCCTGCTGGTAGTTGTATCCTGCTCTCCACCCCGCTATTTTTGCTGCTATTTTAGAATCGACTCAGCCTGTGTCATCTAGAGCATGTTAGAACACTGATGGCAACAGACCTAGAAATCAGGCAGCCAGCTTTATGGGACCCTCTGGCTCTTCTCTATTATTTTTTTTTTTCCCCTAAGTTTTCCTGGAGATCTGGGTTAGAAACGAACTCTCAGGGCATTTGCCAATAGATATAAACTTGAGTGCCCTTAGTGTATCACCTGTGACCAGACAAATGGCAGCCCAGTAATGGGAAAGGTAGCCAAAGTGTGAAAACCTGTGAAAACAAGACTTTTGTACTCCAGTGGGATTCACTTACGCAATTTTAAGTTAAAACACAATCTGGATTACTGGAATTTAGCAAAACACTGCAGTTGATGCTGGAAAGCAGAAGGGTTTAGGAGGCATGGGTCTCTTCTCGGCTCTGTCTTTCCTGGTCAAACTTTTGCCTGCTCCCTCTCGGGCCAGTGTAGGGCAATGTTACTATGTTGGACATTAGGGGCGACGTTTCAATAATAAACGTGTGTGTTAACATTTTAGGAAACCACAATGGAAGGAGCTGGACGGGACCCACTGGATAATGTGTAAGAAATGAGGATGATAAAGTTCAGTAGAGGAGCTGCTATGTGAACGTTCTGCCCCAATCCATAGCGAAGAGAACCTCCATGATGCAGGACATTTTCTCCCCATGTCCTGGGACCCTTCCTGCAGAGAAAAGACCCTAGTTTCAGATCTTTGAACTTCCTCATACCAAGCATGGTGGGGTTTTCAGAATTAGCTAAGACCTCAAAAAGCAAGTCAGTCTTATTTGGAGAAAAGATCCACTCCCTCCCCTTGCCCCCATCCAGCCGGTAGACCTACTTGACTAGCGTAGAAAACACGCAGCATAAATTCCTCAGGAGACTGTAACAGAAGGGACTGGAGATATGCCCTCACCCTGGCAGATCTTTAAATGCTTCATAGCTGTAGCTTGCTTTCTATATACTCCCTAAAATTAAAAAAAAAATAAAATAGTAACTTGGAGCATAATTGTTCTTATGAAAAAAAATATCTTCTGCTTTATAAAAGGTTTGTGTTTTAATGGGTTCCATTTATAATATTTAAAATTAAAATGTGATTTGAGAGGCGCCTGGCTAGCTGAATATCAGTCAAGTGGCTGCCTTCAGCTCAGGTTGTGATCCCAGGGTCCTGGGATCAAGTCCTGCATTAGGCTCCCTGCACAGCAGGGAGTCTGCTTGTCTCCCTCTGTTCCCCTACTCCTGCTCTCTTGATTGCTCTCTCTCTACATCTCAAATAAATAAGTAATAAAATCTTTAAAAAAATTTTTTAAAAATGTAACTTGACTCCAGGAATTTATTCCATGTGAAACACTACAGAAATCAATTTATCATGGCAAATTATAACATAGGGCTGCTTAGACATAGTAACAGCAGAAGATGGGGGAATGAATAAGATTACCAGTGAAAATCTTCTTAAGGCTCCCCTGTTTTCCTGTCCTGAGCTCAGTAAGAAAGATGATTTTCCTGTAGGCAGGAGATGATGGAAATCCCGAAATTAGAAGTCACAAAACAAAACCTTGACTACCTGAACTCAGACCTTGAAAAGGACCTGCAGAGACTGGATGAGGCAAATCAAGTTCTTCTCAGAAAAATTCAAGAGAAGGAAGAAGCTATTCAAAGGTCAGGCTTTGCAGTTGGTGAGGGAAGGGCTTCTCCTCAACAGAATGCCCTTTGGAATAAAGAGAAGGTGGGAGGAAGATTTCCTTTTTTGTTGATAAATCTTGGTGTTTGAAATTCTGAAGCACGAACTGTGATGCCCCCAGAGGCTTTATGTATAGATTTCGGCATTAAATTTCCATGAGGCTGACGTTGTATTGCCAATGCATTTGGGACTCAGTCTGGCCCCCCAAGACCTTGGCTTCCTAAGCTGAGGCACTGGCAGCTTCCTTATGACTAATCCACATCTGGTGTCTGTATTTTTCAGTCTGGAAGGAGAGATTGTCCTGTCACTAGGACAAGCCAGCGAGAGGGAGGAGTTGAACTATATCAAACCTGAGGAGGAGGAGACCTTGAGGAACCTGGAATCAGAGACAGTCAAATTGGTAAGAAGGTATCTAGGAAGGACTGTGTGATGCATTTGGCTTCGGTCTGCCGCTGCTCTCTCATTCCCTGGGGATCATCATCCATGGTCCTTGCTATGTCTGGAGAAATCAGATGAGGTGCTCTGAGAGAGAAGCACTTGTCGTGGGGGCCCTGTGCCTGGGCTCCCTTCCCATTTCCTCTGTGTGGGGCCAGAGTGTCCTTCTCTCCCTTAGCACACTTATCCGCAGACCATATTTTAGAGACCCAGGGAGAGGGAAAGTACAGAAGCAGAGCAGGAGTATCCTCCTTTACTTCTTTTCCACAGGAAAAAAGTAACAAGATTCTGAGCAGGAATGTGGTGGAGCTTCAGAAGAAGGTAAGGGGGCCATCTTTGCTGAAGGCTCATTTCTTAGGAATCTTAACAATGTCATCTGAACTCCAGAACCCTCTAGTCAGAAAGACCTAAGAAGGGGGTGCCTGGGTGGCTCAGTCGGTTAGGCATTTGCCTTCGGCTCGGGTCATGATTCTAGGGTCCTGGGATTGAGCCCCACATCAGGCTCCCTGCTGTGTGGGGAACCTGCTTCTCCCTCTCCTTCTGTCTGCCTCTCCCCCTACTTGTTCTCGTTCTCTCTCTCTCTCTCAAATAAATAAATAAAATCTTTAAAAACAAGAAAAATATTTTTAAAAAGAAAGACCCAAAAAAGGAGCAACTGGCTAAACAGATGTGCTCCATCCCCTCTGCCACTCACAGCATCTATTAGGATGAACACCCCATTTGTTTCCTGGGATTACAGATCTACTGAGAGAGCTAAGGAACTGACTATGGGAGAAAAGATTTTTCTCTTCCTGCCCCAGCCATTCTGTGCTTTCCTCCTTGATCCCTGGGCAGTTGTTTTCATGGCCTATGGGAGGAAAAAGACCTATCCAGCCAGCCCAGAGTCAGGCAGCTCCCATGAGCACACTTTTCTATCAAGTTTCTACCTGGGATCTAAGTTCATTAACCACCACCATTCCATAGCCCTGCAACCCCAAATTCTGCCACGATCGTAGCTTTTTATGTCTCTGTGCCTCACTCAGTTCACGGTTTGGGGGATTTCAGATTTCAAGGAGACATAAGAAGGATGACCTCAATAAAGAAACCCTGAAGCCGATGTTGGCAGAACTGAAGGTGAGTAGAAGAGCAAAACTAGAGATTTTCTGTGAGATGTGTGTCAAGTCTAAGTTCAGGGGGAACTGCTTTCAAGGACTCTCCCAGGTGAGGTATATCTGTGTGCTTCTCAGAGGAGAGCCAATGTCTTTTGTTGCCTCTCCTTTACCTCATGGCCTGTGGGGCATTCATAACATGACAAGTCAAGTAACCGCAGAGGTCACTTCAATGTCATCAAAGTAGAGGGGATTGCTCAAGACCTCACCACCCATCAGTCACTAGAACACACATGCTGAAGGCACATCAGGACCCACCAAGAAGCTTGTGTCTGAATGACACAATGCGGATATTCAGGTAGGATGAGAATACGAACTTCCATAATTACACAGTGATGTGTCAATAAGCTTACCTCATTTTCCAAACCCATGGCTTCTAGTCCAAAAATAGTTCTATTTTTAAAATGCAGTTTATCTTTTTCTTCTATGAGAAGGTAGATCCAATGAGGGTGAGAGATTTTGTCTATGTTGATCACTCCGATTTCCCCAGTACCTAGAACAGTGCCTGGCAATAGTAGATGCTCAATATTTGTTGAATCAATGAATGAACTGGATGCCTCATAGAGTACAGAAACCCCGCTGGGAAACTTTGTACAGATTTATGTGAGTGCACCCTCAGGGAGATAAGAGGGAGAAAGAGGCCTGTGAGCTTTGGTCAGCTGGGCTAGAAGAAAGAGGATGGTAAGGCTCAGAGAAAAGGCAGTCAGATGACCGAGGCTTGAATGTCAGCTCTGCCACCATGTGACTTTTAAAGAAGTTAAATGCTTAACCTCTTGCCTCTGTCTCCTCATCTATCAGGTAGGGTTAATGAGAGTGCCCACCCGAGGGTGAAAACATGTCCTCAATCCCTCAATACATGATAGCCATTTTTTTTTTTAAATCAACATGATAGCCATTTTTATCATGTTCTCTACTGGTCTTTTGCCTTCCACAAAAGAATGCTATTAACTTTCTGCTGTCTTCCAGGGGAGACTACAAAAGTCAATAGAATCCTGCACAAGGGAAGAGAAGGAACTGCTCCAGGTAGAGGCAGTGTCTCCTCACTGAGGGTCTGTCCAGGATGTAAATGGGAGACCACCACAAAGTCTTAGAAACAGGACTGCTGGAGGCATGGGAGGGGGGAGCAGAATATCTGGCAGAGGAGTTTCTGATTCACGTGCAGGTGAAGGGAGTATGAAAACTTATATTCCAAGTCCTGATTTTACCATTTCTTAAACACGCGTTTACCCTTAATATTCAAAATACTGTTGCTGAATCCAAACCTAAGTGCCCCGATCACCTCTCCTGATGTTTCACCTGACAAGCAAATGACAACCGAGGCAAACAATTTAGTTTGTGCCTATGAATGACGAGATCACTGCTTTGCGATATACTTGTTTCCCTTTAAAATCAGAAGTTGCTAGGTAACCAGCCAAATGTCCAATGCACCAGGTAGGGTCCCCAGGAGTAGCCCAGGCTTGGTTCTGGTGAGACTTGTTAATTTTCTCTTCTTTTTAGATAGAAAGCGACTACCAATCTTTGCACCAGCTCTGTAAGGACCAGGCCCACTACATAAAGGTATTTTACCTGTAGGGGCAATTCAGAGAAGAGGCAGAATTTCTCCAAAGCCATGGGTTCCTTGGTTTCTCATTAGGCTAAAATCTGCCATTGGGGAAAATGACTTTTATATAGCAGCAACAACAAAACAGATGTATGTTAAGGATTTACCTTGTGCCAGGTGATGGCATGTATGGTACTTTAAAGCTCTCCACATGCAGTATGTTTCTACATTAATTTGTCCAGTAAAACTATGGGGATGCTATTGTTATAAATCAAGAGGACACTGGGGTTTAGGGGAGTTAGAGAATGTGCTCCGGGAAAGCAACAGTAAGCAACAGAGCTAGGATTTGAATTCAAGCAGGATCCAAAGCAAGAAGTCTTTTTCTTTGCATATATATCCATCTAGTCCACTATCTCCCAATTTTATTAGAACATTTCCCTACTCATGTGTGCACACTCATGCATGCACCATTTGGAGTATTAGGGTTAGTCTTAAGGAGAATCATCAATGATATCGTAATGAAAATATGGGGAAATTCTTTCTTATAACAATTTGTTGTTGTTGTTGTTTCCATGGGAAGAAATACCAGGGAATTCTGAGAAAGATGGAAAAAGAAAAAGAGGTGCTGCTTCTTGAAAGAGAAGTGTAAGTCTGGAAAAATGATGTCCCTGATTGAGGGCAGTGACAGTCTCTCGGCTGTCTTGGGAGGGTGCAGTGCTTCTCAGACCGGTTTTTGTTTTTTTTCTGGGGTTTTTGATTTTTGTTTTTTGGTAGTCCTTTCTTCAAGTGATAAAACTATTCTCTCATGCTTTCTCCTACAATTTTTTTTTATTGTGTTACTGTTTACACTTAGATTTGCATTCATCTGGAATGTGTTTCATCTATGGTGTGAGGTAAAGATCAAGATCATGGTTTTCTGTGTGGAGAGCCTATTGACCCAGTGCCGTTTATTTAAGAGAACGTGCATTTTTCAGTGGTGCCTTGTTTTATAAGTCAGGTGACCATTCACGTGTGAGAATTTCTGTAGTTTCAACTCAGTATCAAGTTGATGTCAGGATTTTTCTTCATTGACTGTCTTTTCCCTTGAGAATGGACCACATTTTCCTGATATCTCTGTATTTTGAACAGTTATGAGTTTTGAATGTTGAACAGTGAATGCTATCAAAAATCTGAAAAATAAATCATCGATGCTGCATGACTTAGAAAAGCACCTTTCATCAGCCCCCAGATTATGTTATATCATTCTGAGATCTGATTTTTTCACTCAGATTCAAAGCCCAGAATGACTCTTTGCAAATAGTGAAACCTGGGTCAATTCTGGTAGAAACCATCCAAAGCAACATGGTAAGTCTTCCTTGTCCCACACTGGAGTTTTCCTTTATCCCTTCCTCGCCTGGGTTCTCTCTCCTTCTCCCCACATCCTCCTCCCCTTTGTAATAAACCTAGAATTAGGACCTAATGAAGTTCAGTACCTTGTTCCATACTATGGCCAATAGGAAGTGGCAGAGTCAGGATTGAAACCCAGGTAGCCAGACTCCTGACTCCTGGCTCCCCTGCTACATTGCCTCTCTTTGACCACATGGACAGGCACAGCTGTGGCTTTTCTCATTTCCTATAGGAGAAGACCATCATTAAGAAACAGAAGAGAATCTTTTGGTACAGGTAAGTGGTAGAATCTTGGTTTTTACCCAGTGTGGACTACATTCACTCTGTAGGATCAAGTGACTTGGTAAGGGCACAAGGAATAAGGACGAATACACCCATGAGCCAGAAAATATCAGGCAGCCCCAGATTTCTCCCAACCCTTCTTTCCTTCCTTTCCTCTACACCAGAGTTATGTGGAACTTTGTGGTTGGGAAAAGTAGCTCTTTCTTCAAGATGAAAGCTGCAGGTTGCATTTTACTTTGCATTTCCATTCTTATGGTTCTTGGTACGACCCATTTCTACTTTTCAGATCCTGAACCTAATCATCTCTGCTATCCTCTTTGCTGCGGAGATGGTTCAGGGCTCATTAATTTTCTCAGTTCTTTTATAGTAGGCTGTAACACTCTAGAAAACAAAAATCACCTAAACTCTCTATGCCTTTTCTGTCTTAATTTTTTCAACAAGGGGACTAACTCTGAAATGCTCCATGTGGCACTTGAATGAAGAGCTTCAATTTATGACATTTCAATATTATTAATGACTGAAGGCCTTAGACCAGATTTCAGTGTGAAGTTTTCTTGGGAGCACACTAGAAAACAAACCCACACCCACACACCCACACATTTTATTGTTTAACTTGGTCTCTTTTGGCACTTGATGTTTAGAAAAAACCTCTCCTAATGATTTTGCCTGGATGTTCATGTCAGAGATGTCCCGATCTTATTTCAAATTCTAGAACTCCTTGCTCTACTAGACCAGAAGAAGACCATTGGTCATCAGACTCATAGGTGTGACAGTCCTGAACATTTTCTGGCAGCCTCCCAAAGGCCTGCCTCGTATGTAGTACTGGGAAAAATCTCCTTTGGCACCTCCAACTTTTTTTCTATATGGACATCTATTCTTTCAGAGGGCTTATATGTCAGGAGAGCCATGTACAATTCCTAACCACTACATCCATCTTCTTCTGCTATCATGTATCCCCTACCCTCATCCTTTGGGTCTCCATCCCCTTATCAGTTTTGTCTGAAGAAAGCAATTCAGTTATTTATGAGTGCGAGCTTCCCCTCCCACAGCTGGATCCTGGTCTGTCCCTGTCCCCCATGCTAACCAAGAATGTCTCTTTGTAGACGTTTCAGGTGTCTTGTCTTCATGATCATGATCTTCATTAGGCTGCTGGGCTATGCGCTTTTCCACCTGCAGTATGTAAACCCAGACCTTCTTGTGGATACCCTGCCCATGGTAATGAGCAGGGACACCTTGAAGAGGCTGAGGAAGGTCTTATTTCCCCTCCTCACTCTAGAGGTGGAAGAAGTTCTACCGCATTAGTCTAAAGTAATGTGGGGGGCTCCACATGGCTCCCAGTGAAGAAAGGGGACATGGCTGTAGCCCTGAGTCGGGGATGGGTCAAGAAGGAAGTAGAAGCCTTGACTTGGACATCTGACCTCTTCATTTCATTCTAGTCCCTTGCTTTCCCTTTGCAGTGGCTCTCTTTTAAATAAAGACTATGTTTAACCAGTGTTCACTGTGTTGGTCTGTGAATTTGGTCTGATTCCTGGGGCCTAATTAGACATTCACAATTTCTACCTGTCTTGAGAAGGCTTCCCCCAGGACTTCCTTTCTCTGCTCCATACTGAAGAAAGAGTAGAGAAAAAAATCCCGTCTTCATTTGTAACATTCTCCACTTCCTCTGGGGTAGGTATAAAGCTATTCAGTTGAGGAATCATGAGGTGGATATAAGGCTTGCTTTCAGTCCTTCCTGAAGTTTTTTATTTTTATATTATTTATATTTTTATATTATTTTATATATTTATATATAATTTTATATATTTATATATATTTTTTATTTTATATTTCACTATGTATTATTGGAGTGGATGTCCTAAAAAGTTAACCTTTTTTTTTAATGTACACAGATGGTTTAATGTACATAGTACATTCTCAACGGAGAAGAAAATTACCCTAAAATTCAAGTGACATATAAAATATAGTGCGTAAGATCAGCAAAACACGATTTTGCACCTAACTATCATTCCTATTTTTCAAATCCTAATTCAAATGCCATCTCCCCCATAATGTCTCCTCTGATCCCTCCGGACCTGACATAGCTTCACTTGCCTTCTTCCAAATGCTCCTTGCACCTTTGGCATCTCCTTCCTCCTACACATTCCTTAGGTTCTCGCTTTCTGATGACCTTTTGTCCTTTCGAGACCATCCCTGACACAGGTTTTAACTGCACTTCACTTGCACAGTAACGCCGGAAAGGCAGCAGCACACCCTACGTTTGCTTTGGCTGTAGACATGACCCTGCTCTACCTTTTCTTTTGGGGTCTGGGGAGGAGAGGGTGAAGGGTCTCATGATGACGCCTTAAAAATTAAAAAACAAACAAACAAACAAACAAAAAACCACAATAACAACTACAAAAAAACCCTGGTCAACAGCGCCCTCTTGTGGCCATATAAAAGCTCTTGCGTTTCAGCGGGCTTCCCCCAAAAGGGCAGGAAAGCGATCAGTCAGTTGAAGCAAAAAGATGTATCAATTGTCACTTTTGGACAATTCCCTCTGTGAGCTTTAATAAGTAAAATTTGTATTCAATCAATTCAACAAGTTAGACTCTTCCTTGGATCAGATAGGGATTTTGGCACTGGGATTATAGCAATGAACAAAACACACAAAAATCTCTGCCCAGATTCTAGGAGTAGAGGCATATAGAAATATCAGATGATATTGGGTGCTATAAAAAGTTAGGTGGGGGAGGAGGAAGGGAATAATGAGGAGCAGTAGCCACAATGCTCACTTGAAAAGGTAACAGGATAGCCAAGACCTGAATGAGATGAGAAAGCCATGTGGATGGTGGGGGCTTTGGGGGTGGGGAGGTGGTGGTGCAGCTGATAGGGAGACAGCAAGTACGTAGCCTTGACCTTGGAGTGTGTCTAATGCATTTGAAGTTCCTCTACTGATTCCGTGCTCATATATAACAGTCTCTTCATTAAATTCTTCACTGGAATCCTCCAAGTTGAATTCTGGTTCCTGCCAGGCCCTTGGCTGATACTGGCCCGGAGAAGCATTCCTTAGCCTGGAGGGTTTCAGCACTGGAGTGATTCTAAGGCTATAGGTATATGAGAAGGAAATGGCTGCAACCGGCTGAGAAGCTTACACTCAGAGTATTACTTCCTGTGCCATCTCCGGTCACGTAACCCCTCCTAAGTTCCTGGAACTCCCAGGTTCTCCTCTGCCCAGCCCCTCCCAGGTAGACATGGGAGCATCCCAACATTCAAGACTGGCTAAGAAATACGAGCTCAGGAAAATAAGGTTACGGTAGCCCCATGCTTGCAGTCAGCGATCCAGCAGAGACTTGGAAGCTTGAAGATGTGTTGGAAATCCATGTTACGAAGCACAAATGGTCTTTTCTGCCACCCAGGGAGCCCGCCTCCAAAGGGGCCTGGATGGCGCTCCCAAGTCTGGGAAGCAGAAGAGGGGTCACTGTTGCCTTACGGGAACAGGGCTAAGCTGGACATCTGAGTTCCAGCAATGGGGAGCTTACCACCTCCCGCCCCAAATCCATCAGTTTCTGAAAGATTTTAACAAACTCATACAAAGCACCTAGCACAACCGAAGGTCTTTGGTGGGTATTCAGCCGCCATGAGTTTCCATTCCCTTCCAGGAGATAAAAGTTTGCCTTTATCTAGTAGTTAGTCTTAGTTCTGTCTTATAAAGCCACACAGTAAAATAACGGCTTCTGTCACATTTTAGTCACTAAAACTGAACAGCCTTCTGTTCTCCAAATGAACATTCCGCAGGCCTTCAAGCTGTCACATGACACGGCTTCTAGAATTGTATTATTTTATTTACCCTTCCCTGGACTCCTACCGAGCTGAACAGAAGAGGACAGATGAGGTCTGACTGACAAAGTTCAGTAGCTCTCTTCTCCTTCTCTCCCAAGCCTGAGGTGGCGGGGGCAGGAGAGGAGAGTGAGAACCTGAAGCAGGTTCTGTGCTGTGCTGAGTGTTGGGAGCTCGACATGGGGCTCACTCCCACGACCCCGAGACCATGACCTGAACTGAACCCAAGAGTCAGTCATTTAGCCGACTTCACGACCCAGGTGCCCCCCAGCCGAGATCCTTAACCTTTTAGAACATGAATTATCTTACTCTACATCTCCTCTGCTTTGTGTTTGTGCATATTAAAAGATAATATTAAGTGCAGGATTTACTATGGGTCTCATTAAATTTCATTTTGTTGGTTTGGTTGCTTCACCTTAATCTATTGCAATCATGCAAAACCCTAATTCTATGAAGGAATAAACTAGTCTGTTCACAGACAGGGACTCCTGGTAGAGTAGAAACTGCTGGAACAAGGAGGCTTGGGTGTGCAATCTCCTTTGGCCTTGTAATCATTGTTGACCCGAGGCAGCTGATTAACCTTTTCTTTAAGGTGGCTAATCATTCTCTCTGCCAGGAGCCCGTTACAACAGCTGCACATTCTTTCAGTACTCTGAAATGGAATTTCTTTGGGTCTGGAGGCTTGAATTCAATTAAATGGATTAGGTACTCTCCTTACATCCTCTCACCTCTCTTAAAACTTAATTACCTATTAACGATTTCAGACTATCCTTTTTATCATGCAAAAGATCAATTTCCTTGATAGGGAAGGGTGAGGTGAAATAGGACCCTTATCTACGTACATTATACCGCATGCTCTACGGAATGGCCTATCTCTTTCATTTCTCCTGTTCCAAACACAGCATTGGAAATGCCTTTTTTTAAAAATGCATTTTATAATATCTTTTGCCAGCCTCAGTGTTTTCTTGAAAAAAAGCACTGAAGGGGCACCTGGGTGGCTCAGTGGGTTAAGCCGCTGCCTTCGGCTCGGGGCAAGATCTCAGGGTCCTGGGATCGAGCCCCGCATCGGGATCTCTGCTTATTGGGGAGCCTGCTTCCCCCTCTCTCTTTGCCTGCCTCTCTGCCTACTTGTGATCTCTCTCTCTCTCTCTCTTTTTCTCTGTCAAATAAATAAACAAATAAATCTTAAAAAAAAAACAAAAAACAACCCACTGAATAAGGAGTCAAGCCTTAGACCCTGGTTCCAGATTTTGTGCTACTCCTCTGATTTTACTTTCAGGGCCCAAGGTTGATTTCTGGGTGCTTTCTAAGATCATTCACTGCACAGTGAATGTACTGGAAGGCAGAGGTGAAGAAAGGAGGACTAATTCAAGAAATAAGCAATAAACCATGCTCTCAAAGACTCTTGAACTGGTAACAGATTCCAACACTCAATATCAAGGTTACAGGTTACTCCAAAGCTTCTCTGGTGTATAAATGCTGGCCTAATAGGAGGCTCAGAACTATCAACAGCACATTTATTGATCATCTACTGTCTTCCAGACATCGTGCTGGATACTTCCATATGGTTTCCATTTCACAGTTTGGTGAATTACCTGAGATTCTCCAGTTAGCAAACGGCAGAACCAGGATCATGGGCCACCTCTTGACTCCCCCAGGACAGTTGCCTTTCATGTTTCATAAGTCCTCTTCAACTCCAGTATCAGTCTGCTAATTAGTAGAACTACTTAGTCCATCATTGGCATCAGTTACTTATTTTCCTCTCTCTTTTATGATTTGTTTAAAGTTACTACAGAGATCCAGTATCCTTCCAGTCACTGTGTTAAATTTCACTCTGGAGCTCCATTATAGCTCTAGTTTAATGATTAAAATTAAAAATGCCTTGGTTAATGCTTTATTAAGACACTCTGGCCCATCCATACCTTAGTCTGAACACAAGGCGGGAGAACTGGATTTTACTGGGGGGAGCTGAAGGCAGTATCCAGGCCACAGCCACCTGCAGGCGGGTGAGCCTGTTGAATTGATGGTGACTCCACCAAGGGCAGCTCTGCCTGGAGTGGCTCTTGAGGAGTGCCTATAAAAACCTTTGGTTCTCACACATGAGAGTGACATGTCACAGCTGTTAGAATTACAAAATTGGACTTAGAGGGAATCCAACCCATCCCAGGGGTGCCACTGTCCCCTGCCAGGCTGCTCTTTGGCAAAACTCAGTTGAAATGTTCATGGTGGGTCTCTTCCCCCACACTCCATGTACTGAAATCCCTGCCTCGGAGCCATGGTCCACACCCCCTGTGTGGGGGTGCCAGTTTGAAAGAACAGCATTAGCTGGTCCCTCTAGGAGTTCAGTGAGTTTGAATCCTGAACGGCTTTACAGTCCCTGAGCTCAAGAGCTGCCAGCTCTGTGGCAGAGCCCATGAATGGGCAGGCGCTGCTCCCTCCACTTGCTGGAGCCGGAGGAAGGCTTCCCTGCTGCTCTCCTCATGGCTCTCAGCCGGCAAAGCTGCCCTCCTGTGCAGCCAGCAGTCTGTAGGAACCTGACCCCTGCTTGGAGCTGGGGTTTCTTTTTCTTCTGGGAGGTTTGTTGGCAGGTTGGTGGCGAAGCCTGGGTCTAACTGGAAGCTTTTTGGATCCTGAATTTCTCAGCCCCACTGAGCTAAGTCACAGAACAATGAAAAAGCAGTGATTTGGGGCAGTTATGAGGAGAACGACAATTTGGGGGTGCTGAGATGGAGCGGATCAAAAATGGCAGTGAAGGACAACAGGGCAGCACGGCAGGAGAAAGTCCAAGAGGGTCTGATGGGAAAGGGAATGGATTTCCTGGCTACAGATCTTTTCTTTTGCTCGGATTTTCCTGCTGCAAATACAGGTGGCTATGAGATTCTTTACCTTCCAGGCCAGGTTAACCTGGAACTATATTTGCATTCAACTTTAAACAAAATCACATCAGTACTACCTTCTGGAAATAAGAGGTAAATCTGAGATTAAGTGGTGAAAGGTCTGCCAGCCTCTCCCGGCAGGGTGTTGAGTTTCTCTGATCTAGGAAACTGATGAGTCAACATAAGCCTGGAGCCTAATGTACCAGTGACTTCCTAGGAAAGAGGAAACCTACTTTTCTGCAAGGTTTTGTCCTACTGAGAAGATTACCATTGAACAAACTTACAAGAAAAAAATGCAGTTCACCAAATTTTAATGTACCTCCTACCTGCACTACTGTTCTGGGAAAAACAAGCACAACAGAACTGTGTATTTTATTATATAATGCCTACCTGGAAAGAGTTGAAATAGTTTATGATCTATTGGCCAAAGAAAAAAGAAAGTACACGGTAACTGTATATGCAAGGAAAAATGGCGTACCAGAAAGAGAATATAGAGTGTCAGGGAAGCTCAAGAAGAGAAAGAAAAAAAAGGAAGAAAGGAAGGAAAAGAGAGAGAGAGAAAGAGAGAACAAAAGGAAAAGAGAGAGAGAAAGAGGAAGAAAGGAAGGAAAAGAAAGAAAGAATATCAAGAACAGGAAAGAGTGAATCGGGAAAGTGTCATTTGATATAAACGTTGATAGGTAATATTTCAAACCATGAAGATAGAGAAGGAAGAGCTTCCTAACTGAGGGGAGGGGAGGAATGATAATCCAAAAACTCCCCCAAGCTTTTAAATAGACTAATCTAAACTTCCCAGGGAGAGCATAGAGCTACACTAATCCTTTGAATTTTGAAAGAAAATTCTCCAAGGAGAGAAATCTTAACAGCAGTTTACTTGATTACTAATTGTTCAAGAGACATCATTAATTATTCACTCATATTTGGCATGCAAGAAATAGTTCAAAATGGGTTCAATAAACTTGCATCTCCAATGGATTCGATACTGATGGGATTAGAGCAAGAGGAATGTACCAGATAATGGTGAGGTCCGTCTATTAGTTTGCAAACTGGCCGCCATACACAGAAGGCAAGGAAAGATGGAGGAAAGAGTCAGGCCCCTCTAGGTTGGTAGGGGGCTAGTTTAAAAAGCAAGGGAACTCAGGTATGACATTTGTCTTGGGTGGTTCTAAATGAGTAGATCTCTTCAGCTGCTAGAGAACTTAGCTAGGTTCTGTGAAGTATTTCCAGATGATCTCAACAACACATGACTCTCTCAACTCTATGTTCTTCTTCTTCTTCTTTTTTTAAGATTTTATCTATTTGACAGATCACAAGTAGGCAGAGAGGCAGGTAGAGAGAGAGAGAGGAAGGGAAGCAGGCTTTCCACCGAGTGGAGAGCTCGATGCGGGGCTCGATCCCAGTACCCTAAGATCATGACCTGAGCCAAAGGCAGAGTCTTATAATCTACTGAGCCACCCAAGTGCCCCAACTCTATGTTCTTCTTGAGGCAGCTTTTAGTATAGGGAAAGCAGGTGGAAAGCACATTCCAAGAACAGGGTGTGAGGAGCCACCAATCGCCCAGTGGACCTCATGGGTCATCTAGTGGTCGTGTTCTCTCAATACCTCTTCCAGCACCATCCCAGGTGAAACTTCCTAAATTCTTAAAACTTTAAGGCCGCTGATTTTCAGAAATACCCAGACCAACGTGAAACACAGTAAAGGAAAGAAAAAGAGAATATTTTGTGCGCCTAATGAAGCAGCAGCTACTTATTTCCTTTACTCCAGAGAGTCTCAACCTTAGTAATACATTAGAATCACCTAAGGATATGTAAAGATCTTGCTGCCCCAACGCCAGATTGATTCCACTTAGGGTCACTGGTATTTTTGAAAAGCCCCTGTTCCCGCCAACCCCCTTTTGCAGGGGATTCCAGTCTCCAGTCTAGGCTGAGAACCGCCGCTCCGAAAGTGTTCGGATAACCTCCAGACTCCTTGGGCAAAGAAGAGAGAGTGGCAGGGACAGCGTATTTCCAAAGTGGGAAAATAAGGGAGAAGAGACGGAGACAGACATTTCTATGCAGGAAGAGACTTCACTTCAATATGAAATCACCTATTCTGATTGTTCTTTCATCGTATTTATAGCTGCTTTGGCAGATTTCCAAATCTGTGGGTTTACATTTGCTCTCACCTCCCTTGCCTTGATAAGAAAACTCTCTTCACATGTTGAGTCCTTTGTCGTCCATGGAAGGAGGATAGCAATTAGGATAAAGCGGCAATGTGCCCCTTTCCAGATGTGTGAGAAAGGATAATGGCCTCACCAAGATATCCATATCCTATTCTCTGGAGCCTGTCAACATGTGCTTCACAGGAGACTCTGCAGATGTGATGAAGGATCTTGTGATGGAGGATTATCTTGTATTTTCTGAGTGTGCCCAGCACTCAGGGTTGTTACCCTGAGTAACAACAGTGTTGTGCAACCATAACCCTATGGAAAAGGGTCAGCTGGAGGAGACATGAAGACAGAGGCAGAAGTCAAAGCAATGGAAGATGGAAGGAGATCATGAGCCAAGAAATGCATGCAGCCTCTAAAAACTGCTGGATATTTTTAAAAAAAGATTTTATTAATTTATTTGACAGACAGACCACAAGTAGGCAGAGAAGCAGTCAGAGAGGGGGCGGGGGGAGCAGGGTCCCTGCTGAGCAGAGAACCCAGTTCGGGGCTCAATCCCAGGACCCTGGGATTATGACCTGAGCTGAAGGCAGAGGCTTTAACCCACTGAGCCACCCAGGCACCCCATTGCCAGATATTTTAAACACATTATCCTACTTAATCCTCCCAATAAACCCTGTTCTATAGGTCTTTTGTTGCCCCTTTTATAGACGAAGAATCAAAGACTCTGAGGGTTAAGACTGGTATTTCTTAGAATCTAAAATGTCATGGGGCCCCTGAGTGGCATAGTCAGTTAAGCCTCTGACTCTTGGTTTCAGCTCAGGTCATGATTTCAGGGGCGTGAGATCAAGCTCCAAGCTGGCCTCCACACTCAGCCCAGGAGTGTGCTTAAGATTCTCCCTCTCCTTCTGTCCCTCACTCACGCCCTCGAAAATAAATACACAAATCTTAAAAAAAAAAAAAAAAAAAGGAAGAAGAATCTAATAGGTCACTAATTATTAGATGCATCATTATATTAGGTTCCACTAGGAAAAAAAAAAGTTAAACTATGTGTCATCAACACACAATTTCTAGTTCTATTTTTAAAAAATAATAATAAATGAGATACCATCTTCCATGTGATAACTGCTACATTGCTTTGTAATAAAAAATCAAGTGTTAAATTCTTTAAAACCTGTTTTACCTTAAAAAATTCCTCTTTGGGGACCTTAAAGCTTCATTCTCCTGTGAAGCTTTAGTAGGTTCCCCTTCTTTTTACTTTTTAATGTGATTTCTGAAGATTAAAAATCACCTACATGTCTCACATTCTGTTGCTATTGGACAGCATTGCCTTAAAGCATGTGGATAATCTGCCTATTAGGTAAAGCAGTACAATTCTGGAGTTACAGAGCTTTTTTGTGCTTTTTCAAAGAAGAAAGGATGTTGCGCACAAAATCTACAAGATCCAGGCAGGGTGGGATGCGTGGGGTTGTGTTGTTGGAAGAGGAAGGGGTCAGGGCAAGATGCATGTTTAGGTATGACACTTTTTAATTTTTTTATTGTGGTAAAATGGATATAATGTAAAGTTTACTATTTTAACCATTTTTAAGTGTATAATTTGATGGTATTACGTGTATCCACAGTGTTGTGCAACCATAACCCTATTCATCTCCAGAACGTCTTCATTTTCCCCAATTGAAACACTGTACCCATTAAAGAACTCCCCACTCTCTCCTGCTAGCCTCTTATAACCATCCTTCTACTTTTTGTCTCTATGAATTTGACTACTCTAGATACCTCATATGAGTGGAATCACACATGTGTCTGACTTATTTCACTTAACACAATGTCTTTGAGTTCATTCATTCATTTTTAAGGATGAATAATATTTCATCCTATGTTTATACCTCATTCTGTTTATCCAGTTATCTGCTCAGTGATGCAGTATGTCCCTTTGCACTTGCTATGTTACTTATAATTGCTCTACTTTTGATGAAGAACTTTAGCTCTGATTTATCTCATTTTTTTTTGTTGTGTCTATTGGAAGACTTATGACATAGGGACTCTTAATAGATCCCTTTTAATGAATTGTGCTTCTCAGAGCTATTTACAAACTGGACAATTTTTAGAAGAACCAGGAGCACACATTCCCTGCCATAAAATCAGTAGATTTTTGACAAGTTAGAAGAAACTGTTAGCAAATAATTTGACACAAGATCACCCAGACAAGACAGTCCTACTGGAGTGCTGCAGTTCCGTGATAGGATATAAGACTAGGAACTCAGTGCTATTCTACTATAATATTTATCCAGTGGCTCCTGCCTACACCCTTGGGATTAATAGACATTCTACAAGGTTACTTGGGTCTAGGGAATCTGTGCATACCAAACCAAAATCCTTTGCTCCTACAATGTCTCTCTGGTGTCCTCTGTTAACAGAGATTAACCCTTGGGACTTGCAGAGAAAAAATATTTGAGGATCCATGATCTATTTTCACAGTGCAGGCAGAAAGGATGAATTTGAAGCCCAGAGTCAATCACCTGTAAGTGGCACAAAAATCCAAGGGACGGTGGAGTAAGACCTACACAAACCACCACACTCCAGGCTGAGCGACCTTACTCACACTTGCAGGAAGGGAAGGAGGTTGTCAGAATGGAAGGTTGAAGGGTCCAGTGATATGTAAAGGAATGGTTGTTTTTTTGAAGACCCCCAAAGATGCCTTGGTGACCTGAAATGAATGAATAGGAGAACTCTGGCTCCGGTAAACCAAAGTGTTTAACAGTGTTATAGGAGAAAGATCATACAGTCCATCTCCCCTGCCCAGGGGTGAGGCCATATATGTTCTTTCAACAAACGTTTAATGATCATCTACTATGTGCAAGGACTACTCTAGTCACCAAGGAGACAGTGGTAAACCAGGCAATACCTCACCTTAAAAGAAAACAAGACAATGAATAAAAAAAAAAGAACAACAAACTAGTAACAATACAACGGAGAATCAAAAATGTAAAACAGATATGAAAGGCGATACCCAGGAAACACTCCAGATGATGTTATAAAATGTAAGAGGGTAGAAGGGTCAGCTGAATTAGATAGGGTACACTGGAAATGTTGCTCTGCTGGGGTGACATTCAAATTGAGAACTAAAGGATGAGACAGAGCTAGGTAAGTAAGGAGCCTGGGGGAAAGCATTCCAAGAAGAGAAGAGTAAGGGCAAAGGCCTTGAGGTGGAAATCCCTGGCTTTGTGAAGAGTGGTACTGGAAGGAAGAGAGAGATGGGGGTAGATGGGGTGGCCAGGGAGGGCAGCATTTCTGGTCAACAGCTGGAGTGTATTAAGGGCCATTTCACATCCTTGTAGCAGGCAGAGGCTCTGACAGAAAGAAGAGCCCTAGGATCCCATAAAGAGAAAGAGAAATCATCGGATTACCGTGTCTGTAAATATCCTTGAGACACTTCAGCACAGGTAGTATGATAGGTGACTGTATAGATTAGGTTAAGCTGCAGCCCAAAATATGAATGCAGCTGGCCTGGAGAGTCAGGTAGCATTGAATCAGAAAGCGTATGCTCAAAAGGCAACAATTACAAGCACTTCTTTTATCTATTAATCAATACCAGAAGCTTGGGTAATGAAATGAATTTTTTTTTTAAGATTTATTTATTTATTTATTTGACAGGCAGAGATTACAAGTAGGCTGAGAGGCAGGCAGAGAGAGAGAGGAGGAAACGATCCCAGGACCCTGGGATCATGACCCGAACTGAAGGCAGAGGCTTTAACCCACTGAGCCATCCAGGTGCCCCAATGAAATGAATTTTTTTTAATGAGATGAACTTCAAAATGAGTTTTATCTATAAAATTCGTGGCTCATTATTAATATGTTGAAAGTTAGGAAGCTGGCTCTTACTGGTGAAATTAAGAGTGTGCAATTTTGCAGAATGGCTAAAATATTTTTAATCTATTCCCTGTTCATGCATGAACAGAGAGTCTAGGAATTCAATGAGGTATGTAGGCTGTAACTTATGCATGGAGCTCAAGATTTATTCCTTTTTATAGCCACTGAGGATTGCTAATCCATGGCTACCTCCAACATTTTAGTGACTACTATTTTTGCTGTTGCTGTTGTGAAAAAGAATCTAAGAGAGTTTGCATGACTATATTGGCTTATATCCATTTGCAACACATTTCCCTAGTGACAAAAAACTGACAGCAGAACAACTGGGTGAAAGCAGCCTTCTCAAAAGACAGATGAGGATTCTAGATTTCAAATTTGAACATGGCTAACTGCATGAGAACATGCACATTTCCTGCAATTAGCAATAAGCTCTTTAGTATGAGGGAAAGACCATCCCAGAATGGAAAGGGATAGGTCATGAGAACAAAAGTCTAGATAAGAGGCTCTAACACCTTTTCAAAAGGCTTCTATTATGAAGAGAACTGGAACTGACACTTAGGAGGAGTGGGCAGAAGTGTGGACCTGTGAAGAATTCCAGAAGTATGGACAGTGTTCTTTCCAACCATTCCCAGGAGTCTATGCTCCTAGAATTTGGGACTGTGAGCAAATATCAGACCAGGTCCAGCTCTCCAAGACATGAGGGAAAATACTATCTTCATACTCACTCCCTTCTAATTCATCAAATAAACAAGAATATATTTGTGACAATATAATATCTCCCATTCTTAAAAATTTTTCTACAAAGTTCTTTCAATCATTTGTTATAGTAATTAAAAAAAAATAGACCAATGAGGAAAGTCAATATTACATGTGGAAAAAGTTAATTCCAGAAGGTTAAGTGGAAATTATGGAATTAGAATTCATATTCTTTTCATGGCACACCTGTAGAAGGCCAGGAAAAATGACTGGGACCCAAAGCCAATATTCCCTGAGATACTGTAAAGTAAAAGGAATAAAAATCTGTAGAGGCCTTGAGAATGTGCCTCAAAGACCTTAATTAAGGGAACTTAATAAATCAAGGACCCAAGTTCTGAACGGATTTCCATACTCTATCCCCTTTTCCTGCTCATTAAGAGGAATACTAAAGCAAGTCTCTTCTTGGAGACAGGACTATTCTGATAGGCAAGGTTGGTTCAAGGACTCCGGATATCCTTGCAGACCCTCCCTTGGGCTGCCTGGCAGTCTAGGATCCTTTCACCCAACTTTCCTTCCCTATTCCTTTAGCTGTGGTCAAACTGGTCACAGTTTGGCTGATTGTTCTCCCAGACTTTTCTGGCTACCTCCCCATTTTCTCTCATAGGCATGTTACCTGATAATACTTTCGCATGTTTAATCGCATCTTAGTGTGTTTCTTGGACGACTTGGACACACAATTCTTTCTACCATATTCCTCCAAATATTTTAAATGGGAAGACAGATATAATTAATTCGGAGCCAGTTCCTTCTCTCTCAGACCTGGGGTGGGGGTCCACTGAAATCTGAGTGAGAATGTTTATTTTGGAAGTAGATATATCTTTGGTGATCCCAATCTGAGGTTTTTAAAGTCTAGTATGTGTCCCTCTTTTAGAAATAAGAATGCAATCTACCTAGATATAAATTGTAATTCTTAGAAATCTTGAATATCTGCAGAGATATTTAAAATGCCCTCCAGGTATAACACAACCACATCATTATTTTCATAAAGCAAATCTCCATAGCAGTCACCCAAGTTTTAGTTTATACACACATACAAAATTAGATATGTATGAATGAGATTTTGGGAACCTTTTGTTCTAGCTTTCCTCTTCTCCTCCCCACACCACCAGTTTTTTCTCAGAAGGGAAAATTCAGGCCCAGATGGAATAAAGGGCTTGCCCAAGGGTTCACATGCTGTTGGTTCAGAGACTAGTTCTGACACAGGTGCGTGAATGCTCAGCCCTGAACAGTGCACCCCTCTCTAATGCTTCTGGCTGAATGAGCCTCTGGGCAATGGATCAGCATTTCAGGGAAGATCTGCTCCACATTTTGAATGACCCCAGGTAAAGCTGGAGACAGTAATGACAGCAAATATATTATTAAGTATTACTGGGACTTGAATTCTTGTTCAATCTGTCTTAACAATTGCTGCTTGGCCTTGTGTCATTCCTGTGGTGTCTCTGGATCTTAGTTTCATCTGTAAAATCTTGGTGTCAAACTCAGTGATTATCAAGGTCCTTTCCACTCTTTCATTTGGTGTCTGTCCTTGGCTGACATCATGGGGAAAGGGGTTGCCAAATGACTGAAAGCAGAGTATAGCCAAGGGAAGTCATGGAGCCAAGGAATATCTGATTCTTACACTTAAGATAAATATCTAAGTTTTTAAGAAAATTAAAATGGTGATTTCAATGCTGTATATACAGCACCCCAGGATACACAAGCACACAATGAAAATATCCCCAAATGACCAAAGTGAGTTAACCTCAAACCGAAAAGAAGATTTTGCTCTATTCTTCCCTACATAGCAAATTCTCCAACAAATCCTGTCTGACAGTCATAAATTACAAATAACCTATTAATCCACTGGCCTCTTCAGATGTCACCTCCTACAAGAGTTAACCGTGGCTTCTTACGATCATTTAAGAATAACACTACTATTGCATGATTTGAAAATGTCTGAAAATGTAAGCGGAGCTTTTGCCCGTGTTCGTGGAGAAAATCTATTTGATTTCATCTGTAATTATAGGTTCTGTGCTGTGTTTTAATTGCCATATTTTCTGCCTTCTCTTTTCTTGTCCCCAGGACAAGAATTTAGGTTGTTTACGAAAGATTTGAAAAACTATTGTGACAATCTTCTCAAACAGTGCACTGTGCAAGATCGTACTGTTTGCTCTCCCCTGGCCTCTCAGCCAACCATCACCCATTCCTACCTGCTCTGGAGTGGGGCTTGGAGGAACTGCATCCGTAGAGCTCCCCTGTTTTCAGACAGGACCAGCCAATGTGGAGCACCTGTACCGGATAAGGAGAGAGGAAAGTGAGAACAGGGTAGTGATTCTTCTCATGGCCGCTCTCTGAGAGGTTACCTTCACCCAGCTGTCCCGCGACCAGGACAGAACCACCCAGCCCTGCTCTTCCCTGGTCCTGGTCAACTTCTGCCTCTGACTCAGATGTGTGGAGAAGGAAGCGATCCACTGGGCTGAGCAGTTAGCAGATCTTAACTGAATTTTGCCAGAGCATTTCTGGGATGCAGTGAAAGGGAAGCCCGGAGGAGGAGTAGAAGTGGGGGGCACTGTTGGCTATGGAAAGGAAAGAGAGGAAGAGATTCCAGGGGAGTCTTCTCTTTTTTTTAATTAAAGTATAGTTGGGGCACCTGGGTGGCTCAGTTGGTTAAACATCCGCCTTCAGCTCTGGTCGTGATCCCAGTTTCCTGGGATCAAGACCCATGTCGGGGTCCCTGCCCCACGGGGAGCCTGCTTCCCCTCTCCCTCTGCCTGCTGCTCCTCCTGTTTGTGCTCTCTCTCTCAAACAAATAAATGAAATCTCCCCCCAAAAAATTGAAGTCTAGTTGACACACAGTGTTACATTAGTTTCAGGTGTACAACATCCTGGGGGAGTCTTGAGGAAAGGTTTTGGTTTTCTGGCTACAGATTCGAGAATGTTTATGGCTGAGGGGAAGACAAGCACAACTGGACTGCTTGTAGATAGAGACTATCAAAGGCATGGGTTGGGAAGGGATGCCTTTGACTTGAACATCTGGGGTTTTTAAGGAAAGATGTTATAGGGACCATGTTCATAAAAACACCATTAAGTATCCGTGTATAGGGGAGTTGATGGAGTTATTCCTGGGAATTTCTATGCTTTCTAGGAAAGAGGATGCTAAAGTCAAGGAGATAGAGGAGGCACTTTGGGAAAATGAATGAAGTTTGGCCTCTGAGGTGAATGGGAGGCCAAGTTGCCAGGGACAAGCAGGTCTTAGATGGCTCCGCTAAGACTTGTTGTGAATCGAAGTGAACACGGATGAAGGGGCTGCGTTCTGTAGAACAGGTGTAGAGATGAACAGGTATAGAACAGAAAGTGGGATTGATCTGGCTTTGTGGGTCTTACCTGGTGGTTTCAGGGAAAGCATAAGGAGTAGAGGTACTGACAAGAGAATGAACAGAGGGATCCAGATTTAGTGACGAAGGATAGTGGGATAACCAGAAAAGGAGAGGATAAGGATTTCACTGGGGCTTTGTGAGGATTAAAGGTGATAGTCAACATATAAAACTTTGTCAGGAACTCTGCACACTGGGTCTGTAACTGTACTCTACTTATGAGCTAACAATTTAGCCTGCCACAGGATGCTGGCAGAAGACATGGACTCTCGGGCCAGAAACAAAGAACTTTAGGACTCACAGCAAAAGCAGTAGCCAGAGTCTCATGCTCATTTGCACTGGTTCTCTACGTCCCCCAAGTCTCATGGGGGCAATACAAGGCCTGTGACAGACACCCACATACACATGAGGTTCAATTACAGGAGAGGAACACTAAGTGTGGGAATTTATCACTTTCTTATAAGCAGAAGCAAGCCTGCTATTTGTCAGGGGGGAAGACATTACTCAGACCTCAAGGTCACTTGCTGCTAACATGACTCTGAAACAGCCTGTCTGAAGAGGGGTCAGAACCTTGCATTCTTTGCAAGAACCCACAGGCATGTACAGACAGAGCAGACTGCCTGGCACACTGGCAGATTGCCTCTTCCAACAAGCAGTGTGTCTGGCAGATAGTAGGTTTTCAACAAATATTAGCCACAATTGATGATCATGATTCATGATTAAGTTGAATCCTAGTTGAAATTCTGGGAAGGTAAATGATGGAGTCAAAGATCTACAGTCAGGGACACAGATATCTCACTAGCACTAAGAGACTTGATACCCAGCAAAATGAAACTCTGGAGTGTATGACTTATTTATAGATAAGATGCAAAGAAAATAAGAACTAGAAGTCTTTGACTAAATTTATTATAGAAAATTATTCTTTTTAATATTGCATAAATACGAAATATGGAAGTGGTGTTATGGGACTAGCTATCACAGCTGCTAACTTAGGAAATGTGTGGGTGAGCCCTGGCAATGCCAAGGCCAACTGCTCCATCCCGGAAACCTAGAGGGAACTGGACAAATTCAGAACATAGCTACTGGTTGGGTGTGCCAACACTGTTGCCGAATGAACTTGGGTAAACTCCTTGCAAAAGCAGCCAATAAATCAACAGATGATGGTTTGGAAAAAAGAAAGGGAGAAATTTGTTTCCAGTGCCAGCAGCTGGGGGAGGTGGCACAACCAACATCTCCACTGGCAAGAGGGACACACAGAGTGTTATAAGAGAGGTTCAGGGAGCACGTGATCCCTGGTGGGGGGTCGGTGTGTGTTCAGGCCATGATCATGGGCAGGGAATGAGACGTGTGGGGATGGTGTTCTAGGCATTCTGTTGCCAAAAGGACTTTTCTGGTCTGGGGGTCAGAATGTTCTGATCATTGCAAAACATCTTTGTCAATGCCTCAAGAAAGTGCAGTAAGAAATGAGCACAACGGGTTTTAGCTAGAGCATGAGTTAGGTAGCCTTATCTATTCCTGATTTTAATTTTTCAGGTCTCGAGTTGAGCAAGAGGGCTTGCTGACCGTAGAACACAGAATGAAACGGCTCAAGGAAACCGAAATATGGTCCCATTTCTGAAAACAGAATGAGCGAGTGTGAGGTGCAGAGAAAAATCTACAAAAGTGGCTAAGAAGGTAAATCTTCATCATATAGCACTTACCTAAAAAGTCAAAGGGAGACAACTGGATATGCAAAACTAGAGAAAAAGCTTCCAGAATAATTCCAAAGTCAAGGGAAGGGACACAAATGACTTCCTGGACAACTAAAATAAGATCTTTTATGATCTATGATCTAATTTGAAGGTTTTATAAAAACAAACACACCACTTTTAAACCCAACCACTAGCTCCTTTTTCTTAAATTTTTTCTCCAGCTTCACAAGATGATAAGGATCCTCTCTACTCTGCTACTATAAATTGGCCTTGTCTGTTACTTTCTCTTGTCCCTTACTCTCTTAGGTCAGTATCTTTATGAGATTGAGAAGGTGTTCTCAACCAGAGAGGAGCTTCCTTACAATTAAATAGTTAAAGAAACCATTATCTTTTATGTGCTCTGATATTTATCTTTTTTTAAAGATTTTATTTATTTGACAGAGACACAGTTAGAGAGGAAACACAAGTGGGGGAGTGGGAGAGGGAGAAGCAGGCCTCCCGCTGAGCAGGGAGCCCGATGTGGGGCTTGATCCCAGGACCCTGAGATCATGAACCAAGCCAAAAGCAGAGGCTTAATGACTGAGTCACCTAGGCATGCCGTATTAATCTTAATTGAGGGGCCATTTTCTCAGGCTCTTTGGATGAGAACATTGGTTCTGGAGGTACTGGGAAATGGGTTTTTTAACACTGTAAAATTGTCCCTCCCTAATCCTCCCTCCATCTTAAGCAAATATTCAGGGTCTATACCTTAGTGCAGTCCATAATTACTGATCTAAAGTTACTCAGGGTTTTTCTTTTTAACTACAATTGAAAAACCATTTTTCAAAAAGAAAAAAACAAAGCACAAAAACAACACAGACTTGAGCCTAGCTCCACTCAGTTGAGTCAAATTGCGGCACAACTGTTCCCTTAAGTTTCTCATTCTGGCCTAAGTGACTTTATTTCAGATTAGCAAGTGGGGGCCATCTCCAGAATCTGGTCTGTGAAGGATGTGGGACACCCGACTTCAGTTTCAACTGGATTTGCTACCTCATCTGGGACATGGATTGAGCGTGTGGTCAGGTGCCCTAGGCTTTAGGGCTGGAGGGACAATTTTACCAGATTTATCTCCAGGCAGATCCCAGGTTCTTGAGGGTTAAAAAACGCAGCACCTTCTCCTAGAGACATCATTATGAGGACAAAGGGAGAGGAAGATGGAGTGACAGTGACTATCAAGATACAAACTTTTGAGGGGTGCCCGGCTGGCTCAGTTGGTAGAGCACGTGACTCTAGGTCTTAGGATTGTAAGTGCGAGTTAAGATCTTAAAAAAATAAGTTAAGGGCACCTGGGTGGCTCAGTGGGTAAAGCCGCTGCCTTCAGCTCAGGTCATGATCTCAGGGTCCTGGGATCGAGTCCCGCATCGGACTCTCTGCTCAGCAGGGAGCCTGCTTCCTCCCTCTCTCTCTCTGCCTGCCTCTCTGCCTCCTTGTGATCTCTCTCTGTCAAATAAATAAATAAAAAATCTTTAAAAAAAATAAGTTAAAAAATTTTTAAATTAGAATGAAATCTTTTACCTACTGGTAAAAGTTCAATGGTGAGACTTTGTATCTACACATATATGAGAGGCTTATTTTTAGGAAATTTCAGCCTGCTATTAACTTTATGTAAAGGCCACTTTTTAAAAAATTTTATTTATTTTTAAAATTTCTTTTCAGTGTTCCAGAATTCATTGTTTATGCACCCACCCAGTGCTCCATGCAATACATGCCCTCCATAGTACCTACCACCAGGCTCTTTTTCTTTATCTTTTCTTCAGTCTCCCACCCCCTGCCCCTCCAAAACCCTCAGATTGTTTTTCAGAGACCATTTGTTGATGTGGGTTTTTAAAAAATTAATATGCCTCCCCAGCCATTTCTTCCAAGAACTCAGATTATAAGAACTCTTTTTATTTTTGCTTAATCTCTTTAATTTGCCTAAGATAAGCCAATTAGCTTATTGAGGGAAATTGCTGAAAAAAAAAAATAAAACAAGGAGCTTCCTGTGAGAAACTAATAAACCTCTCCACCTCTCCTGTTTTTTTTTTTTAAAGATTTTATTTATTTATTTGACAGAAAGAGATCACAAGTAGGCAGAAAGGCAGGCAGAGAGAGAGAGGAAGGGAATCAGGCTCCCTGCTGAGCAGAGAGCCGATGCAGGGCTCGATCCCAGGACTCTGGGATCACGGCCTGAGCTGAAGGCAGAGGCCTTAACCCACTGAGCCACCCAGGCACCCCTCTCCTGTTTTTTTTTAATTGTAAATATATTTATATCAAGATAGGGTCTTAAGTCCTTATCCTTGTTTTATATATAAAGCTGGCGGCATCACCTTACCTGATTTCAAGCTTTATTACAAAGCTGTGATCACCAAGACAGCATGGTACTGGCATAAAAACAGACACATAGACCAGTGGAACAGAGTAGAGAGCCCTGATATGGACCCTCAACTCTATGGTCAATTAATCTTCGACAAAACAGGAAAAAATATACAGTGGAAAAAAGACAGTCTCTTCAATAAATGGTGCTGGGAAAACTGGACAGCTATATGTAGAAGTATGAAACTCGACCATTCTCTTACACCGTACACAAAGATCAACTCAAAATGGATAAAAGACCTCAACGTGAGACAGGAATCTATCAGAATCTTAGAGGAGAACATAGGCAGTAATCTCTTCGATATCAGCCACAGCAACTTCTTTCAAGATACGTCTCCAAAGGCAAAGGAAACAAAAGTGAAAATAAACTTCTGGGACTTCATCAAAATCAAAAGCTTCTGCACAGCAAAGGAAACAGTCAAAAAAACAAAGAGGCAACCCACGGAATGGGAGAAGATATTTGCAAATGACAGTACAGACAAAAGGTTGATATCCAGGATCTATAAAATGAATTGCAGAAAGCTATCTTAAACCAATTAGATACGAAAATCCCTAAGAGAAAGGAAAGGAAATTCCAAGAGTGAAGACTCTCTTCCTATGGATTAATCTCTTCTCCTCCTCTCATACTCTAGAATTGTTTAAGATAGTGTTATTCACTTCATGTGCCCCCTGGCCAGGAGCCAGTGGGTCTCTCTGCCAGCACAGATGCCAGATGGGCAGACCAGGGAAGATTAAAAAAATCCAAAGACTAGCAGAGACATCTGGTCACCTTAGTCCTACCTCCACTCCAGGTGTGAATTCACTTGGTTTTGTTTTAATCCTTTGAGGCATAATACTTAAGAGATGGTGCCACAAAATAATTGCATTTCTGTTAATAATCACGTTTAGTAAAACAGCTGGCCTGTCAGTATGAGAGGAACACACTCTGCAAGAGAAAGCGAAGCCACCCGCTGGGCTTTGAAGTGGCAGTGCCCTGTGACAAGTGTGCATGGGCAGGAGAATCAGATTCCCACTAGGTGTGCCTTGCTCTTGCTCCTGTTTTTCCTTTTCCACAGGGAATCACAAATTCCAGTTCAGTAGTTTGCATTGTCTTCTTTCTGGCCAGGCGCATCCTCACCCCTCACACGACTCTGGTAGCCAGGCATTAGAGGCTTCTGTGGTAAATGGGGAAAACTCAGCTGAACAGCTTGGCCTAAGGAAGGCCTGTTGTGAAATCCATCCAAAAATCCAGTCAGTAGGAGTGGAGTCTGTTGATGAGTGAATTGGGTTATCTGAGGTGAAGCTGAGTTCCCAAAGCAGTAAGCACAATCAAGAAGAGAGCAATCTGGAAGGACTTTAATGTGTATTCTGGTCCCTAAAAAAGCAGGATTAGAACTGAAGACAAAACTCCAAAGAACCTTGGTCCAACATGTTGGTACTTGTTTGGGGGTAGCTGGAGTATGGCGGATATAACCCTGATTTTGGAATGAAAGACCTCTGCTCTAGTCTTAGTTTTTGTTTTTTTTGTTGTTGTTGTTGTTGTTTTTGATAGACAGGGATCACAAGTAGGCAGAGAGAGGAAGGGAAGCAGGCTCCACGAGGAGCAGAGAGCCCAATGCAGGGCTTGATCCCAGGACCCTGGGATCATGACCCGAGCCAAAGGCAGAGGCTTTAACCCACTGAGCCACTCAGGCGCCCCTAGTTGTTGTGGTCTTATCTCAGATTTTTCTCTTTGAGTTTTAAGGAGTTGATAAAGATTAAATGATGTAATATTAAAGCACTCAGCCCCCAGAAGTGAAGAGATGGAAAATACTCATGTTTGAGTGACTGTGGGTACCTGAAGGTCTAGAGAATCGTCTATATAAGAGATCCACATGTAAATGTGCCACAAACCCTAACAGTTGCCTTTTCCTCATGAGAAGCTTCTGAAGTACTGAACAGAGTCTCTCTGATCTCTACTTAGCCCTCCATCCAGGTACCTCTACTTTACATCCTGCTGTTGATTTCTTACCACTTTCTACCTTCCTGCCCAGGACTTTGACTGAAGCCCGGAAGAGACCTCTAGTTGGCTCTGATGTTTGCTTTGCCCCTGGAAATGGCCCTTGTTCGGTGCCTTGTCTCCCCCACATCCCCACACTCCCCATGCCCAGGCTCAGACAAACTCTAATGCTCACAGCTGTCTGAACATCCTGTTGCCTGAGAGGGATATCCCTGACACCAAGTTCGGTGTGGTCAACCTGGAGAAAAGAGATTAGGGGGAGTTCCAAAAGGCAAAAACCTCAGGGCCAGTAAATTAAGTTTTCCTAATCCATATGAGAACTCCCAGGAAAAACCTTGGTTTCTAAAATTATATAATCTTAAGGGCTTTTCCAGGTCACTTATACCGATAGCAAATCAATAGTGTCCGTGACAAATATTCTTGAATGTAGGGACCAAGTCCTATTTTGTAGCCCCAGAGACAAACACATTGCATAAAACAAGGTAGGCTCACAGAACACATTTATTGAATTAAATCCATTTCTAACTTTGTGTTCACTCAAAATTATGGAAAAGCCAGACAAACTGGTGGCAAAACTATTGCCTATAAAAAAGAAAGATTAGCTCTATTTAATCACTATCCTCTCACACTCTTGAAGGATGGGAAATACAAGTGAGCAAGCACTGCCTTAGAATAATAAGCTGTCATTATCTATACAAATCTAGGAAATCCCAGGATCAAGTTTTGGAAAGAAGCATGATACTACTGGCCATTCTTAGATGCAGGACTAAAGTGAAGAGGAAGACGGTATTGAAACTGTTAGCACCCACAAATAAGTGAGACCATATGATAACTGACTCTCTCTGCTTGACTTATTTCACTCAGCATAATCTCTTCCAGTCCCGTCCATGTTGATAAAAAAGTTGGGTATTCATCCTTTCTGATGGAGGCATAATACTCCATAGTGTATATGGACCACATCTTCCTTATTAGTGGGGCATAAGAAATAACACGGAGGACATGGGGAGATGGAGAGGAGAAGGGAGTTGAGGGAAATTGGAGGGGGAGATGAACCATGAGAGACTATGGACTCCAAAAAACAGTCTGAGGGTTTTGAAGGGGATGGGGGTGGGAAGGTGGGTGAGGCTGGTGGTAGGTATTATGGAGGTCATGTATTGCATGGAGCACTAACATGTTAGTGTATAACATGTAGTTAGCATGTATTGCGTGGTGCATTAACAATGAATTCTGGTACACTGAAAAGAAATTTAAAAAATAAAAAATTTTTAAAAAAAGAAAAACTGTTAGCACCCAAGATATAATTCACCAAATTACTTTCTTCTATTGGACCTTTCTGGAGATCAAGAGCCCTTATGTACACACAAGAAGTTAATTTCTCTTTTCTTTTTTATGAAGTAAAATTTCTAATGCTGGGATCACAGACAGCATTTGGCAACTCTGTATGTGCTGGTCCCTCATGGTCAGTGAATCTTGCCTTACCTTCTAAATACACATTTACTTGCTCACTTACACACATGGAGCCCTGAGCAGTTCTGGTTCAGGAAGAGGTACTCAGATCCCTTATTTTCCAGGATAATGTGAGTTCCAAGGTAACAGTATACCTGATTGGTTATATGTATATGGAATTTTAAAAAATTTGAATAATTTAAAATACATTAGTATAGCTCCTTAACTTATATTTGGTCTTAATGTTCTTTTTTTTCCAATTTATTTATTTTCAGAAAAACATTATTCATTATTTTTTCACCACACCCAGTGCTCCATGCAAGCCGTGCCCTCTATAATACCCACCACCTGGTACCCCAACCTCCCACCCCGCCCCGGCCACTTCAAACCCCTCAGACTGTTTTTCAGAGTCCATAGTCTCTCATGGTTCACCTCCCCTTCCAATTTACCCAAATTCCCTACTCCTCTCTATCTCCCCTTGTCCTCCATGCTATTTGTTATGCTCCACAAATAAGTGAAACCATATGATAATTGACTCTCTCTGCTTGACTTATTTCACTCAGCATAATCTCTTCCAGTCCCGTCTTAATGTTCTTAATTATTTTGAATCATTGACCTCTTTAGGAACCTCTCTGATATCTTTGAGAAAGGAAGTCTTTCTTCCTTTCTATACATTTAAAATTTTTTAGGGGTACCTGGGTGGCTCAGGCGGTTAAGCATCTGACCCTTGATCTCAGTTTGGGTCTCCATCTCAGGGTTCAAGTCCCACATTGGGTTCCATGCTGGCTGTGAAGCCTACTTAAAAAAAAAAAATAAGCTACAGCCTATCTTTCCAGAAAAATAAGGACACAGGCACAATATTTTTCATGTACATATAATTTTAGGAGATTTACAGATCTGAAGGAGAACCTTAAAAGCCTCGTGTAGAAATTCTCTGGATAAGGTATTTGAGAATACTTTTACAGAATAATTATTCCATAATCAATCCACTGACACATGTATATTTACAACAGGGCTTGCAACACAAATGTCTGTGAGAATGAGGCAGGAAACCTAAATGAGTTACTCAAGGGGCACCTATGGCAATAGAATGGGAGATGATAGGGATGTGGAGACCTAATGGTCTCATGCCTCTTGAAAAGGCACCTGCTACTTAGCCCCAACCACTGGCATGTAGATTTAGTATTGCCAGAATTCAGATTTCCAAAAGACAAAAATCTGGATTTTATTCCCTTCCTGATTTTCAGCAGACTAGACTTCCCTTGACAATATTTTATTAAAATTTTTAAAAATCTTTTTTAAAAATCTTTTTTTTTAAATCATGGGGAGCAGCATGCAGAGGGAGAAGCAGGCTTCCCACTGAGCAAGGAGCCTGAATCAGGACTTGATCCCAAGACCCTGGGATCATGACCTGAGCCAAGGGCAGAGACTTAACCAACTGAAGCACCCAGGCATCCCTAAAAAAATTTAAATGTATAGAAAAGAAGAAAGACTTCTACAACAAATGCTCATATACTCATCAGCTAGTACCCACAGGAAACATTTAGCTTCTTTCCTTTATCTTATATTTATCCACCTATAGATCCCTCTACCCATCACCCATCAGTCATTTTAATTTTTATGCATTTCAGTGAGTTGCGGGCAACACGTATACACATGTACACTTCCTCTAAGACACTCTGACTGTCTGTTCTGGTCTCTAGCTTGATCTGTTGTTACTCATTTACTTGCGTGTATGTGAGCGTGGGCATGTATGTCCCGTGTGTGTGTTTTTTTTTTTTTTTTATTTTTTTTAACACCATCTGTTGCCTTTATTTTTTTTTTCCAATTTATTTATTTTCAGAAAAACAGTATTCATTACCGTGTGTGTGTTTTAAATGAAGCTTCTGTGTCTAAGCTTATCCGTCCTGGGGTATGACGTGGTAACTGATACAGCTGCTGCACTGCGGTGGGTAGGACCCATGCTGGACAGCAGTTACATGGAAACTGTCATGGCGTCATGGGTGAAGTGGGTGAGGAGGGACTTGGGAGTTCAAAATCCACTTTTTGTCCAGATCCAAAATCTGGTAGTTACTCTT